>NC_139603.1:59627000-60252000 GCF_964270895.1 Podarcis filfolensis
AAAATGCTACCTCCTGAAGCAGTAAATGTGTGCATTCCCCTGCAGATATCCTCCAGCTTTTGGGGCCCCTTCAAACTATAATGCAACATAGGAAACACTGGAAGAGCAAAGGTTGGTGCCAGACATGTCTCCCATGGCTAGTTGCAGCTTTCTAGATACTCAGAATAAACATGCATGATGGCCTATGCATGACCTTTGCACTTCTCCCTGAAAATCTTAGCTGTGGAAGGAGCTGAGAACATCACTGGGGGGTTCAGGCACACTGGGCCACATCAAACTTGCATCAGACCTCACAGAAGTGTGCAGGCAGTGCTCAAACAAAGGAAGGCTGCATGTACAGCTGTTGTGCTCATGCAAGGTTTAATCTTCTCCCTCCCAATTCACTAGAAGGCAGACAAAATAAAACCCCAATGAACGATAGGTGCTGCCCAAATAACTCTGATGGGTGTGTGTGTCTCTCTTGCATGGCAGTTTCTATAAAGGGGCTAGGAAAGACCTAATATAAAATATATAATTATTATTATTAAGGTCCCAAAATATGTATTTTTAAAAATGCATACATACAAACAAAAAAACACTATTTTCCCCCCATCGCAGGATGGGTATGAGATCATGGATAAATCAGAATCCAGACAATTTGGTAAAAAGAAGAAGAGAGAAGTAAAAAGACCAAATATATCTTATTATATAGTCCTTCTCTGGCCACTTTACTGAGTCTCTTATGGTCGTTTTGCTTCAGGGCTCCAATATGACCATCACAGAGCAAGTGGGAAATGTTTCGAATAGCGTCATCTGTATTAGACCACTTAGGATTGAGATAGAGGTGTGTGTATGTCTATGTAAAGTTCAGCATTATATGCCACCAAGGCCGTCTGAGCCTCAAGCAAGAGCAATGGGCCCAGAAGTACTCCCAAGCTGTATACCCTACTTACCGTATTGGCCCCAATATAGGCAGCACCTTTTCTCCAAATTCTGACAGCGAAAAGTTAAAGTGTGGCTTGTATTCACGACCTTCCCTCCCCCCCCCCCCCCAACGGCTTGGAGGATGCTTAGGAGCAGCGGGCGGACTGCGTGCCATTGCCTCATGCTCCTGGGCTGCTCGGGGGGGGGCAGTCGCACCTTTTTGCCGGTGGCCTCCCCCCTCCAAGATCAGCCCGAGAGCGTGGAACAACAGTGTACAGTCTGCCCGCTGCTCCCAAGCCTCCCCCAAGCCGCCGGAAAGAAGGGGGAAGGGAGAAGGCCACTGGCAAAGCAGTGCATCTCCCCCCCCCCAGGAAGCAGCCCAGGTATTGTCTTTTTTTCTTTTCCCTCCTTCAGTCTTAAAGGTGTGGCTTATTTGTGGGTGCGTCTTATATTTGGGCCAATATGGTATATAGCATCCATCACATTACCGTATTGTTAGAAGAATGAGGCTTTTATTATATAAAATTCTAGCATGATGGAACAGTATTCCTGCCCCCCCCCCTCCAAGCTTCATGGGCAGATATAATTTTCATGCTGGCATCACTTTTTAAGCAAGGAGCAAAGCTACATTCTGATGCTTGGAAAACAGAGTCATAAATCTTCAAAGATCTTAGGCTTGCAGACATATTATGCTCCGGTATGCTGGCATACTGTGAAATGCTATCTGATGATGTATTACAGGAGGGTGTGTGTGTGCCATCATGCTGACGCCAAGTGCAGAAGTGTGAAAAAAGTGAACACTTGTTTTGGAAATGGAAGGGGAGCAGCGGTCAAGGGCCGTGTGAATTTCCACCTGGATTTTGCCTTTCAGGGTAATTTCCTCCTTAAAGGCTGCCAATTCTCTAATACGTCCCACTGCCAAAAACTGCAAACCTGCCGAGAAAGTTCTTTACGAGGCAAGCTGGTTCATTCTGTGCAAGACGATTTTCTTCTGCTTCAGTATTCTCTGACTCATCAGCACCAACTTTTTATAAGCCCCTATTTGCGGATACACAAATCCTGTGAGAGCAGGATGCTGAGCTAGATCGGCCGTTGGTCTGCTCCAGTATAGCTCTTAGGTAGGTATAAATAAATAAATAAATAAATAAATAAATAAATAAATAAATATTCATCATTTGTACCCCACCCATTTGGCTGGGCCTCCCCAACCACCTTGGGCAGCTCCCAACAGAATACTACTACTACTACTACTACTAATAAAAGCGACAAAATATCAAACATTAAAAACTTCCCTAAACAGGGCTGCCTTCAGATGTGTTCTAAAAGTCAGATAGTTGTTTACTTCCTTGACATCTCATGCGAGGGCGTTCCACAGGGTGGATGCCACTACCAAGAAGGCCCTCTGCCTGGTTCCCTGTAACCTCACTTCTCGCAGCGAGGGAACCACCAGAAGGCCCTTGGAGCTGGACCTCAGTGTCCGGGCTGAACGATAGGGGTGGAGGCGCTCCTTCAGGTATACTGGACCGAGGCCGTTTAGGGCTTTAAAGGTCAGCACCAACATTTTGAATTGTGCTCGGAAACATACTGGGAGCCAATGTAGGTCTTTCAGGAGTGTATAGGGTCTTGGCGGCAGCTCCCAGTCACCAGTCTAGCTGCCGTATTCTGGATTAGTTGCAGTTTCTGGGTCACCTTCAAAGGTAGCCCCATGTAGAGTGCATTGCAGTAGTCCAAGCGGGAGATAACCAGAGCATGCACTACTCTGGTGAGACAGTCTGCAGGCAGGAAGGGCTCAGCCTGCGTACGGATGATATAATTAAGGTCCACTGTCTCACTTTGTGAATACCCATTCCAAACAGGAATTCCTGAGCCAGCTAACAGAACTTCTCTCAGAGACGGAAATATCATAGTATACTGAATATATCTTTGAAGGTACCACTGACGTCCTTTTACACATGTGCTGCATTTTAATTTAGGCAGACTGCAATTCATTTAAAATATTCACTGACTGTAAAAAAATATCTGAAGCTTGATGGGCTTTGATAGGAATGATATATCTAAATGAGTGTCTGGTAACAACTTTTTTTGGAGGGGGACTCAAACTGTGTCTGCACAATGGGAGATACAAAATAGGAAAATATGTTCTAATTATATAAATGAGACACAAAGAAAACCAGATAAGGCCATTGTACTCCATGCATTAAAAAGAGATTAATAACCACCAGAGTGTGGCATATTTTATCTTCATTTTTAGTAAAGAAGGGTATATGGAATAGGTCAGTGTTGAAGGGGAGATGAATGGGACCAGGAAAAGGAAGATGGTGCTCACGTTATTAACCCTTTGGTAGCTGTGTAGCTGAGGGCTAAAAGTCTCAATTATTTTCAGTCGTTCAAGATTATAGCAGGCCACTCCTACTTTGTGTCTGGTCACCCTGTTGACTATTCAGGTAGAATATTATTATTTCTTAAATTTATATACTGCCCTTCACCTGAAGACCTCACAAGATAAGGACCACCTGATATACTGAAATATTAGCTTCCTCCTCTATACACCTGTAAGGTCATTTAGATCAGGGGTGAGGGATCTATGACTATAGATATGGCCATGGTGGCAAGGATTGACGGGGCTTGGAATCCAACAATATCTGGAGGGCTGGGCACAGATTCTCCTGACTTAGCTCTTCTGGGTTGCTGCACCTCACAGGGCGCTGACCCCAAATGGGCGAATACTCTTCCCTTCCATTATCCATCATCTGCTTTCAGACATGTTGTAATGATACATATCTTTCCCCAGGCCTGTAACATTTTACTGAATTCCTGTTTTTATCTGATTTTACAGTACTGCTGTTCTGGTTTTTATGTGGTATCTATTTTTATGATACAGATTCTTTGTTTTTATGTTGTATTTCGGTAAGCTGCTTAGAGGTTTTTAAAGGGTAGGTTCGAAGGATCATAAATAAATAAGCTAAACACAGCAGTACTTACCCACCTAATTTTTAACATTCTGTTTGGTGGCAACTGATGGATAAAAACAGGCACTTTAATTGGGGAGAGAAGCAGCTGCACTCATTTTATAGTGTTACACTCAATCCACTTTGATTGGTGTGGCAATTCCAAGGCATAATGCTTCTGCTGATTTGGTTTCCCTTTGGAAGGAGGGCACTGGAGGCTGATGGCGTTTCAGAATTTTTGAATTTGTTTACAAATATATAGCTTGATCATAGGGGGAGACAGCCAGCTTAAGCATTCAAACAGATCTACTTATGCACATCAGATTTTCAGAAAGAAGCAGTCCCTCAGAAGGTACACACCATAGCTTGCTCTCTTCTTGTCACTTTCTCAGTGGCTGTGTATATAATATACCTTTAAAGCACATTCGAAGTGCATTTTCTTCCTCAGAGAATTCTGAGCACTGTGGTTTGTTGGGTGTGCTGGGAATTGTAACTCTGTGAGCGGCGAACTATGGTGCCCAGAATTCTTTGAGGGAAAGAATGTGCTTCGAATCTGCTTTAAAGGTTTAGTGTGTGTTCTCCAAAAACAGTAGCCTGACTTCTGAATATACCGTATTTTTTGCACCATAACACTCACCTTTTTCCTCCTAGAAAGTAAGGGGAAATGTCTGTGCGTGTTATGGAGCGAATGCCTGCGGGTGGCGGGGGTGGATCTGCTGCAGTCGTGAGAAGAGGATCCATGGTTCCCCTTCCTTCCCTCCTCCGTGGTTACAAAGCATGGATCCACATGGATCCTCAGGATTTTTGCATTGGGCTACTCCAAACTCACTGTCAGATCACATGTCTGTGGCCACAGCATGAACCACAAAAATCATATATCACTATTTCATTTAGAATTTTTTTTTCTTGTTTTCCTCCTCTAAAAACTATGTGCGTGTTATGGTCTGGTGCGTGTTATAGAGCGAAAAATACGGGTACTTATTTGTTCTCCTCACATCTGGCTTGCCCCACCTGTCTGGCTGGAGTTGAAGCAGCAGGGTAAGTCATGCTCCTCAACTATCTCCTTGGCTTCTGGGGATATTCATCTGTAATTCCCCTAACAGAAGATATGCCTGGCAATTTTGCCACTCCTTATTAAGGACCATTGACAGTCATTCTCAACCTGTTAACCTTCTCCTACTCACCCACCCCCATCTCACAACACTATTTTAGTTGAACCTGATTATATGGCTGCTGTTGCTAATAGTGAAGCAAATGAATCACATCCCAGCATTATAAGCATATATTTGTATGTTTTTAAAATAGTTCTTTTTAAAACGAGTTTTTAAATATTTTATGTCTTTGATTATTCTGTTGTTCATTATCAAAATACATTCAGAGACTGATCATGGGAGATTGTTGTATACTTCCATTGAAATTAAAATATAATTCAGTATTATCTGATGTATTCATTTTATCCAAGTATTGTTAATACTACAATTAAACAAAACCACACATAAAGATGTACTTTTATATCATTAGCTACACACACTTCTTCATAGCTTTGCTCCTTAGGGAAAAAAAATACCAAGGAACTTCAAAAGGATCTTAATACCCAAATAATCCTACCTATTTAAAAGAGGCATTTATAGAAATAATTAGCTATGCCTCGTAAACAATCCACTGGCATTTACAATAACTACCCTTACTGGAGCTTGGAATAAATATTTTGCTGCATATAAAGCTATAAATAACAAGACTGATGTCAGACACAACTTGAAAAGAATGGAAACTTGGGTGAACAGGTTGCACAGTGCTAAGCTATGCTTGTATCTCTTTTGATTATGGAAACAGCAACAAAGCCAAGTCAATGTTTACCAGAGGAGGTGACTAGTAAAACTAACCAATAATGAGGTTCAATGGGTGACTATAGTTGATCAGATGTTGAGACGTCTATAGTCACTGATCAATCTCACTGTTGTTTGGTTCTACTGTTCATTCCTTTAGGGAACCAAAATACTGAACTTATTTCCCTTTCCTGTTTAACCAAAGGGGATGCAAACACATATGAACATCTAAGCATGCAGATTTCATATAACCAAGTCTCCTTTGTTTTCACTGGTGGCTGGTGCCCACTGGAACTGGTAGGGTGGAAGAGACAGAGAAGGCCAATAGTAGGTGAAGCTAGATCTGGGGGGCTCTCATTCACACGAAGTTTTAAAGCAGAGATTGGATGGCCATGTGTTAAGGATTCTTTAGCTGTGGATCTTTAGCAGGGGTTGGACTAGATGAGCCTTTGGGTCCTTTCAGTTTTATGATTCTCTGATAGTGACAGGCCGAGACAGACAGAGGCAATGACTGGCAGAGGTGACTAATTCTAGTTTTGTCCCTGTCCTTCTCCTTGCTAAATTCTACAATGGCAGCATTGCGACTGAGGAGAAAGGTGACCACCATCCAGATTACAGTGGTACCTTGGTTCTCGAACTTAATCCATTCCGGGAGTCCGACTCCTGAAAACGTTCAAAAACCAAGGCACAGCTTCCGATTGGCAGCAAGAGCTTCCTGACTCAATTGGAAGCCATGTAAGCTGCGTTGGACTTTCGGCTTCTGAAAAACGTTCACAAACCAGAATACTTACTTCTGGGTTGGCGGCGTTCGGGAGCCAATTTGTTTGGGAGCCAAGCCGTTCGAGTACCAAGGTAGCACAGTAGTTGTAAGAAGGCAGACAGGTGGGAGCTAGCTATGGACAAACTGAGTTTGCTGGATGTTGTGTCTTGAGATCTATGCAGCCCCCAGGTAAATTTCCCGAAGAAATATTTATTCCTCACTTGGTGGGCAGGGAAGAAGAGGAAGAATGGGAGGAGAAGGGATGATTCCACTTACTTTGTTCCAGCTATATCCATGGCTGGTTTCAGAGTTGATATGTGGTGCCTGGTGGACTATTCCCAAGAGAATGTGGTTGCCCACCCATTTTAAAGCATGGTTTATTTTCAGCTCCCACAGAAGATGTCAACCTTAGAAGAATAATTTTCTTTCTGTATGAATGGACTCGTATGAAGAGTTATGCAAATTAAAATGAATTAAAAGCGAACTGAACACTCAGCAACATTATTATTAATTTGGTTTTGAATTGATATCTTGTACCTTTCCCCACAAGACTAGGACTAGTCCTAGGCAGATATTATTTTGTCTTGAGCCATGATTTATGCTACTTTGAAATAATTTTTAAAAGAACGTCTACCCTAATGCACTGGAGCGAGCGTAATGAAAAAACCATGCCTTTTAATCTATTATGAAGCAATTAGGATGCTGATGTGTGTTTCTGGCCGATGATCTTCTGCTGTATTCCTAATGGCGCCTGTAAATTTATCAGTGGGTGGGAATGAGACGCCTCAACTTTATTCTACTTGAGCTTTTTGGACTGGTATTCAGCTTGATGTCATATGAGCCTGACAAGAGCAGGTCCTGTGAAGTCAAGGAGAAATAATGCCTAGCATTCGCATGTCCTTAAACAACCTGTACATTTTGTAAAATATCAGGGAGTTTTCTTAATGGAGGAGAGGCTTAGAGATGAAAGAAGTGTTGAGCACCAAAGGACAGACTGGAAGTCTATCATGTATTACTTTCAAATTGCTAATGAGGAAAATGGAAACGAAATCCTGGGGACCTTGAAGCCTATTTGAGAATCTGGTGTGGGTGTTTCACACCTTTTCCTGCTGCTTTTGTGTGAGGAGCACACAAAAATATATTATTGTGCAACCTTATGCATGTCTGGTTGGCAACAAGTTCTACTCAGTCCACTGGGGCTTATTCCCAGGTAAATGCATACAGGATTGTAGCTTTACACCACAGTCCTAACTATGTCTGCTCAGGAGCAACTCCTATTGAATGGTGATTATCCCCAGGTAAGTGGAGTTAGGATTGCAGCTTTAGAATGTGACCCAAAGTTGAGCATTTTTACAACCCACTGATGTCAGTAGGTGATATTTAAGCATGTACTCGATTGTCCTATTGAAACCAATGGAGAACATTTCTAATATTCTGAAATAGTGCTGCTATTTCCAGTTCAGGCAGAGAACAATGAAAGTGAGAGGCTTCTAGGAAGCATGGCAGAAATATTTACTTTTAACCAACAAGTTCTGTGGCCTCAGTGATTATGACTTTTTAGATTTTAGAATGATTATGTCAAGCAAAGAAAAAATGTCAATGCAGAAGAGCAACTGACAATGTATGTACAGAGTTTAGATTCCTATATTCCAGTTGTGATAAGATCAGAATGATGCTGCAGCAGATTGCAAGTCACAGGTTTCTGGAAGCCCTGCAAAGAACCAATTTCTAAATTGCTACTTAGTTTATACAAAAGAATGGGTAACAGCCACCAGCTGTAATACAGTGCTGTAATATCATTGTAATATAATGACAATTTATACGTTCTTCAGACATTCCCTCTAAACAGCTTCGATCCTGAGAGGTGCCACCAAATTGCATTGGGCTTTCAGTCTTCTGTCAAAATGTGCAAAATTTTAAGAACAAAGCTGCCCCTTGTTACTGTTTCTGTCTTGCATGTGGTGACTTTTTAATGAGAGCCTTGCGTCGTTTTTTTTTAGCCATTCCTACCAACGCAACATGCTGTGTCAACTGAGCTTTGATGGAAGCATGTCTGGATTATCAAAAATAACTTGTGAGCAGAGACACAACAACTGACTCCCACTACAGCATGCAAAGTATTTGTGGCATGTACCTAAGGTTTCAGGAGCTTGCAACTGTGATGAATTGATGTGCTTGCGCATGCACCAATCTGTGCATGTATCACCGCCCCCTGTAGGCTGTCAAGTGCTCTACATGCACACATCCATGGAGTGAGTTTAATTCAAACATCAACGTGGATACAGTACTAGTTGAGTTAGTGGAGTGTTGCTCTTTATGTCCACAAGACTGCACACTATCCTCTTGAGCTAAAGGTCAAGAACTCTTTTTCCAATATTACTCCTCTTCACTTGGCTAGGAGCACAATTCCTCCAGATATACAGTAAGTGGCGAAGGGCAATGTAAACATAAACAAAAGGCTTTAAAGCAGTAATGTGGGAAAAGCTTCTTTAATTCTCATGCTCCTAATAAGATGCGATGGCAAGATCTGTGATTTGAACTGATGGTATGTTTCACAACGGGCATAAATAATTCTGGGATACATTGGTTTTGAATATAGACAGTATGGAATGGAAAAGCAGAAGGCAGACATTTAGAAATTGAATGCATATCCAAGGCTAGTCAACCTGGTGTCCTCCAAATGTTGTTGAACAGTATCAGATGCTGGTAGACTACAAACTCTCACTGTGCCTGACCATTGGCCATGCTGGCTGGTGCTGATGGGACTTGTAGTTAACCCCCCCTTTTTGTAGTTCAAAAAGAGGACCAAGGTGGTGTAGTGGTTAGAGTATTGGACTAAGGCTTGGGAGACGGGTTCAAATCCACACTCAGCCATGAGAATTGCTGGGTGACCTTGAGTCAGTCACTTTCCTACCTCACAGGGTTGTTGTGAGGATAAAATGGGGAGAGGGAGAACCATGTATGGCACCTTGAGCTCCTTGGGGAAAAGGTAGGACATAAATGTTCCAACAACACCAATAACAGCAAATCTAGAGACCACCAGGCAAGAGAATGCTGTCCTAGTCAATGTAGCTTATCAATTGGAAGTGCAGATGTGGAAAATATGTGGGAAAAGTGAACAGTAGAATTAAGAGTGTTGTTTTGCCCCCAACATTGAACACATGGTTTTAAAATGGTAGGAATGTTTTCTGGTTTTAAAAGGGTAGGATTGTTTTCTGGAAAAGCATCAGACAGGTTGCGGATACATTATCTGAGGTGGGTCTAGCATGGTTTGAAGTTAGTTCCTGGCTACAATAGTTCTCACCTGCATAGTCCAATATGGCAAGAGGTCAGTGATGCCAATGACTTCCAGTAATGCGAGAAGCCAGGTTGAAGCACATAAAGTGATGCCTAGTGGGGGATGGCTCTTAGCCAAGAATGATGAACCGGTGGCCCTCCAGATGTTGTTGGAATACTAGGTATTAGATGGGTCAATAGCAAAAACGAAATCATCTGTATTTTCTTTGTCATGGAAGTGTTTCCCATATGTAATGAAACCTATCCCCAAAGAGTGGAAGCCAAATGCAGCATCTGCCCTTGTAAATGAAAAGCACATCCAGGTACACCAACACCTGTCTGACTGGGACTGGTGCCTTGCACACCGCTTTTAACCTGGCCAATGTCACACTCCTGTAAGTGGCACCAAACAATGAAAAGAAAGTCCAGCGGAGATGCTTCCGATGGGATGGAGGTCCCTGCGGTGGAAGTGTGAGCTGATCTTTAGCTTCTGTGACACAGAACTCTTGGTATAAGCCACTGGCATCTATCTCTTAAGGTGGGATGGATAAGCCTATGGCCCTCCAGATGTGGGCCTAAATCTTCCACCATCCTTGGCTATGTTTTCTAGGGCTGATGAGAGCTGCAATCCAATGATGCAGGTTTTCCATCCCTGTCTTAACAGGGGAGGGGGTGGTGAGGAGCAGAGAAAGAGAGAAAGCACAGAGAAAGGTGTTGTACACAGACCGATACAATAGCAACTTTGTTTTCTAGTTTTATGCCATTAACTAACAAGCAGATTCCAAACAGATTGTGTTCCCATATAAAGATAAGACAAAGAAATGAAGTTGCATACAGGACATACCTTCTGAATATGAAAACACCCTCTGTTGCATATCTCACCATATAATATTCACTTGATCATCACTCTCTCGCACAGTATGATTTTCCAGTCTGCTGCCTATGAAATGCGCTAAGAAAAAGATGTATCCTTGGGTGTTTTTCAGGTCTGGCAACACCAGACCATGTTATTCAGGTTGTTAAACATGAATCTGCGCTCTGTGAAGAATTGCACATGCTATGACAAATGCAGGGCTGCTGCCAAAACCAGTAGTCCCAGACTGCACTCTTCATCAACCTGGTGCTTTCCACATGCTTGAACTAAAGCTCCCAGCCAGCACAGCCAGTCACTGGGAGTTGTAGTCCAACACATTGGGCAGGAGCCAGCTTTATTCATGGATTATTTTCATGTACAGCTCACCTTTCACCAAACGGCTTGAAGGGGAGTTACAGAAACATAACCATTAAAACAAACATAATCTACAATTAAAATAATAAAGTAAAAGCCACAAAGCAGAAAAATATCAGGGTAGAAAAAGAGCAGCACAGAACTGCAGTCCAATGTCCAAGGAGGGAAGCCATCCACTCGACCAAAGATTAGCAAAGGTTTCTGAACCAAGTAAACCCCACCCAGTCATGGCCACATTCACACTACATACATAAAGTGTGATGATAGCGCTTTAAACAGCCATAGCTTCCTCCAAAGCATTATGGGAGCTGTAGTTTGTTAAGGATGTGGATAGCTGTTAGGAGACCACTGTTTCTCTCTAAGAGCTACAGTTCCCGGGGTGATATAACAATCAATTCCTTGTCATAAGGAACTATGAAAATTGTTACTCTGTGAGGGGAATTGTTGTTGTTTAGTCATTTAGTCGTGTCCGACGCTTCGTGACTCCATGGACCAGAGCACACCAGGCACTCCTGTCTTCCACTGTCTCCCGCAGTTTGGTCAAACTCATGTTGGTAGCTTCGAGAACACTGTCCAACCATCTCGTCCTCTGTCATCCCCTTCTCCTTGTGCCCTAAGTCTTTCCCAACATCAGGGTCTTTTCCAGGGAGTCTTCTCTTCTCATGAGGTGGCCAAAGTATTGGAGCCTCAGCTTCAGGATCTGTCCTCCCAGTGAGCACTCAGGGCTGATTTCCTTAAGAATGGATAGGTTTGATCTTCTTGCAGTCCATGGGACTCTCAAGAGTCTCCTCCAGCACCATAATTCAAAAGTATCAATTCTTCGGCAATCAGCCTTCTTTATGGCCCAGCTCTCACTTCCATACAGTGAAGTGAGGGGCCTCCTAACAACTCGGAGCAACTCTAACAAACCACAGCTCCCACAATTCTTTGGAGGAAGCCATGCCTGTTATGGTATCCTAGCACTTTCAATGTACAGGGTGAATGTGGCCAGTGTCTAATACAACTTTTGTTTGCATAGCAATGTAATTACACCATGCATTTCTCTGCCCTTGTGTCAATCCATGGGCTGCTGCATGGAAAAGCCGATCTGGGGTCATGCAGTAAGCCATACTGCACATCATGGAAGGGGAGGGAAAACTTGATGCGGGGCTGCCATTTTGGACAACAGTTTTATTCTTCTCAATCGTAGGTAGTTCTTTCTCTCAAGGAACACCTCTAGCATATTAGCACTGGGCAAACAGTTGGCAACACCATGATGCATTGGCCTGATGATAGCTCACCAGACTCCTCCTTCCTCCTTCCATGTGTGTGGCTTGAGTCTTTGCAAGCTACTGTTGAGCCTGAGTAACCTGCCTTAGCTTTGGGCGCGGTTTAGAGTAAGAGTCCTGAAAGACAGAACCTGAGCGTTTCCCCAAGTCATAAAAACAACCGAGCCGCCTGAAGTGTAACTAAGCCAAAATAAAAATAGACAGTTCACCTGGCAGCTCTCCGTCTTCTGTCTGGATCGGGGACAAGAAGATCAAAAGGGAAAAGAAAACACAGGGTCATGCTCCACAGCATAATCCATGAATGCCTTGCCTCTCTCCCTCTTGCTGAGATCCTCTGGGTCTCAACTCAGGCTCCCTTGCTCCTCCCCTCCGCTCTTCTGCATCTGTAACAACCCCTTCCGCCAAGGGTATAAACAAACAGTAATAAAAGAAATGAACTGAAATAACCGCATGCAGCTAACTGAAGCTTATGGACCTCAGCTGCATGCAGGAGGAAGACTACCCCAGATACAGTGAAAACTGACCAGCAAATGGCCTGTCAGAGATGATGATGATTTCCAGTCCATTGTGCTTCTCTGGGCTAGTGGGTTGTTTGCTTCTAATTTGCAGAAGCCTGGCAACTCATGATGTGCATAAGCGGCAGATGGGCTGATATAGCTCACATTCCTGGTTCTGGCTTCAAGTGCCTTCAGGCTGTGCTCAAAATTTCACGATGCAATGATGAGGTCCAAGGCCTCACCAGAGTGAAAGACTTTGTCCGGCATGCCAGGACCACCACAACCCCCTCACCTTTTTCTTCAAGCAGTGCAATGGAGCAGAGGGTTTTATGAGTAGTTAGGCAAAAGAAATTCTTATTTGCAGTAGAATGTCTGGGCTTAAAGTGAAAGCATGTGTCTACTAATTAATATAGATTATAGTTAATTAAGAAGATCCAAGATTAGTTTCCAGAGCACTAACTAGTTTAATTGTTAGAAGCATGAAAACAAAGTTGCTGAGGCACCTCAGTAATTATGGCACACCTAAACTATAAATTAGTCATTCCTTTTTCCAAATGAACTGTAGTTATGTTTATGTATGTGTAGGTGGGTGTCAGGCATTTCTAAAAGAAAAGAAAAAACTTCAACACTTCACCTCACCAGCACTACAATTCCCAGGATGCTTCAGGGGAAATTAATTTGTAGTGAGAGATATGCCCTACCTTTTCCCCTTAAAAGATGCCTTAAAAACAAAAGAGCAACTGTTGATCTTGCACTGCTACAGCACTTTCCCTCTTGTTGCATATTTTGATATTCCCATTAAGACTTAGATCAATACTTTTGAAATAACTCTAAACATAAGACAAATAAACATTTAGATGCCTATAGGGTAGTTAGGGAAAAGTAGATTTTTAAAAAAATAATCTGGCAAGCAGGGAAAAAACACCTTGGTGTAAATTTTCAATTGTGGATTTTGCAATTTGGGAGCTGTTAATTTAGGTAGGCAAAAAGTGTTTGTTAGGATGTATGTACATACCTAAAACTGATTTTTCCACTCTGCTGCTTTAGGCCACAGCTTTTGCTGGTTTACAAATCTGGGGACGAGAGAACTTATAATGAGTGGAAGAGCTCCTTAGTACATCAAAATTACTGGTCACAATGTGCAAAAATGTGGAATTGGTATTACAAAAACGGTACCATGTGTGTGTGGGGAAATCTTTTTTTTCAAAATTGCGTATGGCTAAAAATTCTGTATGAAGCCTAGAACTTCATACAGTCTATCTACTGCATATTACATACCAATTACCCCTCATTTGGTCCACTATCAGGCAAGAACCAGCTATCAGGCAAGAACCTGGAGCATGCATAGTACTTCTTGCGCTCTCTCAAAACAACACAATAATAAGCCTCACTTGATGGCCTAGCTTCTTACAGATAGTATCTGACAGTTCTGGATCCCCAGGATAAATGGCCATTTGGTGCCTTCCAGCGCCAAATAAACTCTATAGCTATGAATCATCATCAGGAAGTCATTCATGTGGAAAGGAGAAAAATGAACAATAAGAGTAATGCATAGATTGGAGAAAGAAATTTCAGTTGCTATGGCTTTTTACTACAGAACTGCTTGTGGTCACTACTAAACTTTACATAATTCTGGATTCAACTCACTGTTAGTAGTAAGAAGCAGGTATGTTTGGTAAAAACAACAACCTGAACAGCTACATTTCTGTGTGTCTTCTGATGTGATTTATGTATTGTTTCTATTTGACATTTGCAGTTATGAATTTAGGAAGCTGTTATTCAGAATATGGTCTTATCTCTTCATTCAGACACCCCACCCCCATTATATTAGTAGCAGGAAAATCTCATGAGTGGAAAGCCTTTTCCTTGCAGTGGTTTATGCAGTCAATCAATATAAACCATCTTACTCATGTGTGTTTGTGATTAATTGACCTTCTTATGCAGTGCTCACATCATGGCCTTAGTTTAATAACCAAAGCGGTAACTTGCTAGATACACACAGAAAAGCAAAGAAACTGGTTTGTGTGTGTTTTAAAGACAAAGGAAAACATGACCAGCATCACTATGCAGGCCTATTTGGTTCTCAAGGTCTTTCACACAGAAGGAAACTTTCTCAGTCTCGTAACTGCAAAGCAAAATCTTAGGGAATCTGGTGGTTTTTGATATACAGGGGTTTCCCCCAAAATGGTTGGTCCTACCCCCTGGGGGTGGGTGAAGGCCCTGGAGGTAAATGACTATCAGACTTTGAAAAGCTGATATTTCTGGGTCAAGTTTATCAATTTCATTGAACTAAACAGTTTCAATTGGATTCTGAATGAATGAGCAATTAATTGTTACTGTTTTGAATTTTGCTGTGTTATCATCCTCCTTAGTGGTTCCTGAATAGTGCTATTTACATGGTGGGGTAGGGGGCACTGGAGTTGAGTTTATGGAACTCAAAACAGTTTGGGAACCACTGGTATAAAGGTTCCGTTCCTGACAAATGTAATGATAAAAGTATGCCTCTTTCTGACTAGGTAATGGGATGAGCCCAGGATGTCTCCTACATATTTTAAGATGTGGGGCCAAGCCACATGATTAGTTAGCATGTCTAGAATGTGCCCCTAGAGACTGATTTGTGCCTCTGATGAGAGGGTTACATGATAGCTTCACCTTATGATGAGCTTGCAGCTAAACCCACAAAACAGCCAATCCATTAGTTTTGTAGACTGCATTGTGAAATTGGCATGTGGTTTCAGCCTAGGTAACCTAGTTACATGGTTATGTGAATAGTCCCTACCGAGCACATTAAACTTTTAGCACTGGAGGAACTATTCTGGGGTTGGGGTGAAAAGGGGAAATATTATTTAACCACTGGCTATAGTGTATTATTAATGTGTAGTTTTTTGGGGGGATTGCTTATCAATTCAGGTTGCAAGGCATCTCCAGAGCACCAGGTCTTGTTATCTGACATGAACAAGTTTACTGTCCATCCACCCACCATCTTGGGGCCATCCCATTAACTCTGCTTCACATCCTAACCACAGCCCAACAAAGAATGAAGTGTACTTTGAAGTGTACTTTGGCAAACTTGGACTCTAATGGCTGGCATGTTTCACCTAGCTATCCAGAAAGAGGTTCTGATGGCATGTGGAAAGGCTAAAATAGCTGTGTATGAAATTAGTATATGAAATCAAGTAGCTAAATCTAGCCCACTATTACCACATGTTTGCAAAGAACCACTTTGCTACATGCTTATAGCAAGCAACAGTTACTTCCAGGTGACCAGTTGGAAAAGTTATTTTGTTAAATTGGAGAGTGTTGATTATTTCAAGTCATTGATCTGCCACAAATGACTCCCAATAGTACATAAATAAATAAATAAATAAATAAATAAATAAATAAAGGCAGGGAGCTTCATACAATGCCTTGTGGATATACCAGCAAGGCTGTTAAACTAGTGTATTTTCTAGAAATCATAGGTCCTAGTTCATATAGCTAGTGAATAACCACATAATTGTGTCTGAGAGTGTCTAGGGATTGCCACAGGTTTATGTGAAGTTGTACATGGAACCACTATGATTAAAAACACACCAAAGGCCCATCTAGTCCAGCATTCTTTTCTCGCAGTGGCCAATCAGATGCCTATGGGAAGTCCACTGTTGAATGCAACAGTGCTCTCTTCACGTGAGATTCCCAGCAACTAGTATTCAGAGACATATTGCCTCTAACAACAGTTCAAAGAAAGCCAGCATGGCTAGTAAGCCATTGATAGACTTATCAAGGATTGTTTAAATTTGCCATGATTGTTCAAATGAAGTATATGCTTCAGGTGCTTATGATACTTTTATACAATCCCAGCTGGACAACCTTGCATATTCTTGGTTACAATTGCACAGGGGCTTCTGGATATGTTAAATGGGTCACAGCTGCTGCAACTGTAAAATCTTCCCTGCACATCACACTGTGTAAACCCCTAGCTTTTCTGAAGCTTGGCACCTCATTCTGAAAGGCTATATTTCTGTGAAGGGGGCTGAACTTCAAATATGGAGGATAAATAATCAGGAGGCATTTAGTACAATCTGTAACTTCCTATAGTTCCAGTGACCTAGCTCAAGGTATGAAGGCGGAATTTATAAACAGCAAGAGAAATTTGCAGCACATGCTTCTTCTTCCCCCAGGAGATTGCGGGCCTATATATCAAGTGCTAAAATAATGATTGCACCATCAGGTCACAGTAAGACAAGAATTCCCAGAGGATCCATGTTCAGCAGTATGTACTTCTGCATTCTGATCCTAGAAGGAAATCGTGTAGTATAGTTCACAAGCCAAATTACATTTGACTTTCTTTTTGCGTCATGAAATATATTGGCACAAGATTGTAAGGGAAGGCTACATGGTCCTAGGTTCAATCCCTGGCTTCTGCAAGCATGGCTGGGAGAGACACCTGCTTAAAACCCCGGAGAACTGCTACCAGTCAGTGTAGACAAAACTAATGTAGTGCCCTCATATGTTGTTGGACTACAACTCCTATCAATCCCAGCCATCATGGCCAATAGACAGGAATCAGTGGACCTGAAGTTGGACATCTGGCTAATGCTGGTATAAACAATAATGACTAAGATTTATTATGGCAACTTTCTATGCTCCTAGTTTCCAAGTAATGTTTTACCTTGTTAAGAAACTGATTATATAGTGAAAAGGGGTTAAAGTCTTGTGAAATTGAAACACTACCTGTAACATGTTGCTTGTTATTCACTATTTCACAGACTGTTGAAAACAGAAGTCCCAGAATGCTAAAATCCTCTGTGTATATTTCAGTTACATTGCACCATCTATTTTAGTTGAATGCATTGCACTAATTGGTGACTTGTTACCATTGTTCTCATATAGTCTATATATTAAGGATTCAGTGACCACTTCCACAAATTACACCCCCATCCTAAGATGTTTCTGTACAACAAGAAACCTCCAGGCAGGTTACAATGAATTCAGGCTACCATCAGAATCAGACATTATACAACTTCATTATCTTCTACTGTATACACTCATTTCCCCCAAATCACATTTATGCATGCCATATATATGTGCACACAGAAATATCTTCATAGTGATGTATATTGCAAGTGCCAATTCAGTAAAGCAGGCTGAAGATCGTGCCTGCTTTTGACAGTTTTCAGCATTATTATTAGCTGTTTCAATTACAACTTTGTTCCAAGTACCACAATAATTTTGTTCTCCGATTTAACATCCTCTTTGTCTCTAGAATAAGAATGGGAATGAAGAACATCTGTTAGCAAATGTTTCGAGTGAAGGGAAAACTGGCTTGAATACTTTTTAAAAAATGACAAATCCTGTTTGATTGTGCTTTTATATTGTTGGATAGCTAGGGTGCATCTATGCAATTTGTCAGCAGGCATGAAAATTACCTAATTAAATAAGTAAGAAAACTTTTCATTTTCTCAGCATGACAAGAGTGTTACTGGGGCAAACTCACCATTTAACACAATTTAAATAGGACATATTAGCAATTTCTGTTTCAAACACCCAGTGGATATTGAGAAGCTTAATAAAACATAAAAGGGTTTATAATTGTAAAACAAATTTGGCATAATTGTATTTCAGGCAAGGTAAATCCTTTGCTTGTCACTGGTTGAATCTCCTTGTAAACTGATATATTCACAGTATTAGGACTGCATTTCATTCCAAACGCATGCTGGAAAGACCTGAAATTTCATTACAGCCATGAGTACTATAGCCAAATAGAACGTTTGACTAGCGTGCTTTTAACAATTATATGGCTTACTGTAATGCTCTCACTCTTTTTGTGCCTCTAGATAAGAAATGGAAATATAGATTAGAAAGGGGTTATTCTATAGAAATAACTCCAATGGCACTTTTAAGAAAATGACATTGAATTAAAGGAAGTTTTCTATAGTTTATGATGTGATCTGTAACTTTACATGTGCTCATAAGGTAAAGATATAGCTAGGATGAGTAATTTTGGTGAGTTACTATGCTACTTGGTTTGAGCCCACATAATGCCTCTGAAATGAGGGCTGTGGGGTGCTTTGCATTTAATAAATGAACAATTTTATAATGTTAACTCTGGCCTTTCACTCATTCACTTTAAAGAAGCATTATTCATACCATTGAACTGGAAACTATATAAAGCATTTAATCTGTATGAGAAAGCACGGCAGGTAAGACAAGAGATTTTCATTTGTAAATGATACATATCGTTTGCTAATCAATTTCACATTTGTTAAGTTGGGGGGGGGGACCACAGGCTTTCAAATATATATAAAGAGAAGACCCATATACACATTAGTAACAATTTCTTTTTATTAGAGCAAATACAGTTAAGAAAACTGTACATTATCCATTTTGGGTTCCAGAATTATAAATAAAGAAGCTCATTAGATAAAGAGTTCATTCACAGCAAGAAATTTTAAATAGACAAAGTGACATATCATTAAGTACATTGGCAGATCAATGAGCTGTCCAAAATGTAGTGTACAGTATACAACCATCTATAAATAGCCTTTTATGTAAAATACAGCTGTGCACATTTTAGAAAAATACCAACAATTTTTGATTGGAGCTTCGTTTTTTAAAAAAGCTTATAAATCATACATATTTATAAATGGAAATAGCATGCTTAAATTTATAAACATTTTCAAAAGCCATGTTCTTTTTTAAATAAACATGTAATAAAATTTAAATGTCAGTTACAAAATTATTTTAAGCAATAACTTAACTGGGGTGAACTGTAGATAAGAAAGTGTGTTTATACAGGACATCAAGGCTTGTTACAATTTTAAAAACCTGAATCTCAATTAAGAAGTAGTTTTCTAAATTTAAAAGTAAAACAAGTTTTCCTTCCTTAACAAACATACAAACACAAGTTGTTAAACGTTTCATTTGCTGCCTTTCTGCTTTCTTCGTGATTTCCACACTGGTCAAAACACAGGATTCTCAAACCCACTTCTGCAAAAAATGCCACTGTATTACTGCCCTGCTTTGAGCTGTTCCAGGCTATAAAAACCATCCCTTATTCATTTCCATTTTATGGGTTGCCTCTTACAATTGCTAATGTAGTTATGAAGAAAACTCACTATTAAACCATGCAAATAATAATAGTAACATCAAAAATAATTATAATTATAATTTACAAATAGGATAAAACTCCTGTAAAGTATTCTTTTCTCTCAGATAAACCCAAACCCAAACCCTTTACTTTTTATTTCTAATTAAAATGATGACTTTCAAAATGACCACTCCACATACAATTTTCCTATAAGTAAACAAGCATGCTTTTGAGTAATATGGAATACAGTAACTACAGCAGGGAGGGGGGAAAATGGATCACATCATCAAACACAGGACTGTAAATCTAGTTAAGACAAAGAATCCAAATGAAAGTTTGAGGCTTAAGTTTTAACTGGCTGAGGTAAGATTACAGACTCATTTTAACAACATTAAAAGGCATCAAACTGATAATCAGTCATTGTTAACAGACTTAAATGCTCTACCTGAATGTATTCAACATGAAGCCTGACCTTTAAAAATAATTATTTATTATGTTAATGAACAGTTTCTATTGTGCAATCAGGCAAGACTGTAAATGCCAGCAAAATTTTGCAATATTGAGTTAAGATCCAAACTGCTGAGTGGCACACTTATCAAAATATTCTACCTTGCTCATCCAGTACGCCGATACATCCCGATAAATTTCACAGCATAAAAAAAAATTCTGCTTGCCACTGTCACTAGGAAGATATAAATGATGGCTTAAAACACTGTTACATATTGCCTGCTAAGCCTTCGAGGAAGATGATTTTACCAGTTTAGGTAAAAAAAAAAAATTGTGAAGAAACTGAGCCTTCTAAGAAAATATCTATACTGCACATATTCTACAGGCTTTGTTTTTCTGAAGCAGGTGAAAACTACTGAAGTTTTCCAGGCTGGTCTACATTATTACATTATGGCTGTACAATGATTTTAAATAAATAGTAAATTAACAGAATCATGCATGAGCAAATGAAACACAATCTCCCAGAAAACTGCAAGGAGATTTTAAAAGCAGCAGGTAATGGAATAAGACTGGTGAGTGATGCTGCTAACTATTTCTTCTAATGAGATAGGAGTGAATACTGGAATCGCTTCCACAGCAACAGAATCCTCTGACCACATTCCTCTGGCAGTCGCTTTTCCCATCTCCCCCACCAAAAACATCAGACGGCAAAATAGTAAGGCAGCTGTTAGCTTCCATCATCAAAAGTGCAGCTCTGTACATTTCCAGTTTAGTCACACTCTTTGCTGGAACAGATGGAGTAACCAACGCAAGCTTGTGTGTGTGCACGCTCGTGTGTGAGGGTTTTTTTTTTCCACCTTGCTTGCTTGCTTCAGCTTTCAGAGGACCTCAAAGCCACAAATCCTCAGCAGAGGAACTGCTGCTCAGGCCCCTGGCTGAGTTTTCCAAGTTTCATCTCTCTTGTGTCCCATCCTAATTCCATGCCTCCTTCCCTGTGTCTGAACATGACTCGTGCCATTTAAAAGGCTGATGACACAACTGCCGAGAATTGTGGGCTTACGCCACTAGTTGTCATGACTTCACTGAAGGATCAAAACAGTTATATCATTAAGTAACTATGTTGAATCACATTCAGGCATAGCTAAAATTAAAGTGCCAATAACATTAAACTTTGCAAATAGTAAAGCTTTGTCATTTGAAATGGGAAGGATTAGAACTGAGATTTGGGGGGGAGGAGAGAATTTCAGGTGAAACATGAGACCATTCTTACCTTTCCTAATTCCAATCAAGTTAGAAAATGGACAAAAAGAATGGCTAAACCAATATTCAACAGCATTACCAGGACAATCATGATTGAATTAGGACCCTGAAAGTGAAATAAAATGGAGTTTGATTACATTCACAAAAAACAAGATAATGAAATTGTAACCTTGAACATTATGCTGCTTCTAAATTTTGTCATAATAGCAAAAACACAAGATGTGACTCTTTCTTCTTTGTACCCTCTTGCCCTCTTGAAATGTTATTTTGAAAGCAGTAAATTTTGTTCCTGATTCAACACATCTTTAGTGTGATTTCTTGAGACACCCAACTATGTAACATCTTCTAAAATAGGAGAAAGTAAATAAAAGTGTGATTATCATATGGATTGAGCAGTTTTCTTCCTAGAAGTCTAGTTATGCAGTGGAAAACAGAGCAACACTAAGGGCTTCAAACAATGCATAGGTTCTTAGAAGTGCAGGTGAAGATTGAAAAAAAAAAGTGGAAGGCTTCAACCCCATTTCACCTTGATATCTATTTGCTAAACAAATATTATAAATAATATATTTTGAAGGAAGGTTTTTCTGCCTTCGTGGCAAGTGGAAAAAACAAAACAAAATTCGCTGACATTTGCAAAAGCAAACAAAGATTAGCAAAAGAACTATACTGAAATGTTAGCCCTTGCAATGTCAGTCACACATTCTCCCCTCCCTCATCTGAGCCAGATTATACAAATCCTCTGCAGAGGAACATTTCACTTTGAGATGTTTTGCCGTTAATAGACGTAAAAATGGTAAGAAAGCACAACCAACTTAACCATCACCTCTGCCTGAAATATAGACATCATTTTAATGGTTTCAGTGAAAGTGAAAAGATTATTATAAGCAGGTCATGCTTGGCCCATGAAAAGGTATAAAATTGCTTCTTTTTTTAAAAAATGTATTTCTTCTTGACTTCTCACAATTTAAAATATGTGGGTTTTCCTTTAACACAAAAAAGGAGCATATAGTCATCTATTATCCTAATCTCCTCAAGTGGATCATGAAGAAGTGCTGTTCCTCCACCTTTCAAACAGCTGGAGCAGCGCATTATGTAGAAGGTACTGGAAATGGCATCCTTAGGATGAGTTAGTCTTTTGTGCCTGCAATGCGTAGCACATTGATCTGGGGCCTAACATGAAAAACTCCCATACCACTAACTACCCGTTCCGGAAGGTGGCTGATGGTGGCCCAGAATCTCACCACAACAGGCTGCGTTTGGGATGATGCCACACATTACAGCTGTGGCAGTTAATACCTCAGCTCTAAACTGAGGAGAGCAGCCTCTACTGCGCCATATGCATAATCTCAGAGCAACCTTCAAAGGCACATTTCAATCCCAATATGATCCCAGCATTATTAGGGTGCATTCAGATTTGGGGGATATTGAATTAGTTTTCCTGACTAGCACTTTCTCTTTTTCTAACATTCCTTTCACGCCGCAGTAGCTGTTGCGTTATGGAACTGCGGCTTTTTGACCAATATACTGGCACGGCAAGCTAAATTCCATTCACAGCAGTGGGTGTGGTGTGGCACAGCAACAAACACCATTGGAGACAACTTCACAACTCTTCCACTCTTTCTGCACCTGTTTAGGGAAGTTTTTAATGTTTGATGTTTTAATTGTATTTTTAATATTTTGTTAGAAGCCGCCCAGAGTGGCTGCGGAAACCCAGCCAGATGGGCGGGGTATGTATGTATGTATGTATGTATGTATGTATAAATATCATGTATGCTTCTGTTCCCTCACGACTTATCCATAAAAACAGCAGGGAAGTGATATATGACAGTATGCTACCCAAAATTTTGTCACTTTATGCCTGTGATTTTCTGGGTTAATGGGGCTACAAATGCATTATATCTGGAGCCAATTAACAGCCAAATGATCCTAAACTTGCACTATATTCCACTAGAATTCCAGAAGTATCATGTGAAAGCTCAAATGTAATATGGAAATCAACAGTTAGGAAAATGAAATTAACTACCATGTGAATGCAGCTTTAAATGTTACCATGGAACTAAATTTATGGATTAAGCTCAAATAAAAAGGTTATGCTTTACTGGATTATGAAGAAAGATAAATGGAGAGTTTCAAGGAGTGAGAATGAGAATGAGAGAATGGGACGGGGAACTTTGAGCAATGCCAAAAACCCCGCTCTAAATTGCTTAGGCATTTTGGATTGATCAAAGAAACTGCAGAGAACTTTGCTCCACCCATGGAATTAAAAATGTGACTCTTATTTCTGGCTTTTAAAACATTAATAGTGAGACTTCAAAATGCTTTAGGGTGAAGCGCCATAAATAAGGCCTCACAGCTTTCTACAAGGGCTTAAAATAGAAAAAGGCAAAATTAGTCTCTGCTTTCCATGACTGATTTGAACAGGTGTTAGAAAGAAGCTGTAACAGAAAAGCGTTATGCATGCCCGGAATTGTCCGTACAACTCTTATATAACAGTAAGCTTAAGGCATAAAAAAAGGGAAGCATGTAAAATGAAGAAGTAATTAAAAGCAAAAACAAAAAAACAAAGCACATCGCGGTATAATACAGTGACATATTGGCTCACTGTTAGGAGGCAGCATATTAAAAGAAAAAGACGATCAACTATAAAAAGCTAATGTTAGTTTCTGATTAGTCTACTATTATAACTAATAGCAGTTCTTATTTTTCATGCAGGTTTCCCCTATTTATGGAGCACGGGGAAGGGGAGGGCTGTTGCTCATTGATCCCATGGCCAGTCTCTGTTTTCTTTGGCTAAAAGAACATCATGTACCAGGACGAGAAAGATATCCGGCTCCAAACTTGAAAAGCCTCTACCTATGAAAGTGGACAGTATTGGGCTGCATAGACCAGCTGCTTGGCTTGATAGAAGGTAGCCCCGTAACCTAGTGATGTGATTTATTCACATAGTTCTAATTTTTTTGTTTTAGAATCTGTGTATCCCTTATAAACTTACGTAGTAGTTTACCAATATATTGTCATATAAACAAAAAATCATTTCAGTACTCCAAGACTTATTCAAAACATTTTCTAGCACTTCTGATTAAGCTGTCAAACCTCATCAGATAGTATCTCCAATAGCTTTGCGGTTCTCATTTCTGCGGAATGATTCACTGGAGGTTCTCTGTTTCTGAAAAGGCTGGGAGAAGAGGTAGAATAAGGAAGGTAATTCCCCCCGCCCCCCAAGGGTTGAAATAGTACTGAAGACAAAAGGAAAATCGGCAAGCAACATTATACAAAACTTCTGTGCCAACTAGACCTTGGTAGCACACAAATCATTTTGGAAATACTTTTGAGGCTCAAAATAACTGGAAGCTACACAGGAGATATGCTGAGGACAGAGAGGTTATCTCTTGCTTTGAAATAAGTAAAAAGCAAACTGAGCTACCTCATTTGTAGCACACATTCAATTGTATCCAATGGCGTCCGTGGAAGAGCAGAATACCCTTCTTGCATAATGGCACTAACCTTTCCCTTAATGTTCTCGGCAGCCTCCCCCACCCGCAACTGTGCTCTGGACGAAGGGATGGTAGTGGAATTTGCTAAAAGTCCACTTGCCCATTCTCTCTGAAGTGGTTTGGCTGACAGTGACTTTCCGCAGAGTTCCCTGATACTTGTTTTTGTTCTTGATTTTTTTTTTTTTAATATGATGACATTTATTCCAATATAATTCAGTCAGCTACCATCATCAACATTTTAACTTAACTGGGTACTGCTAAAATGTGTATTCATTTTAACTTCTGTCTCACCGAGGTGCTAATGTTACTCATTAACCACCAATAATTGTTTTATTTTTAGACTTTCATTTTTTTGCCCTCTGTGACACAGCAAAACTGCATACAGAAGGAACAGTCATCGTCTTACAGCTTCATGTGAATCTATAATAACTAGTAACCAAAAATGAGATTTTCTTGCATTTTGTGAACATTAAAATATAAGCCTGATGCACATTTTTTTGTAATAATATTATTACTTTACTATAACATTATAATAAACTGTTAAATTTTCTATCATCCTGTTTATACTTATTGTTTTTTCATTATTAATCATTGTAGAAATACAATCTGCGTCATTATATATATATATATTTCTGGGCAAAGTGTGTGAGTGGGTTGAAGGGGTAATCATAAGCACACCCTTTGGGCTGTGGTGGGTTGTGTGTGCGTGTGGAATCAAAAACACACAGTGTCGGTCCCTATATTGGTGGAGGACAGGTGTTTCACTTGGCAAAATCCAAACCAACAATCAAGGAAATTCATTCACTTGACAAAGAATCAATTGCATCCTTATCTGGATATTTGGGAGACTCTCTGGAACAGAACTCAAAGAGCAGAAGAACTGTCAATGTTTTTGCTAACTCAGTAACTAAGGCCACATTTCACCACCATCATGTTAAACTGGTATCACTTCTGTATTTATGTGTATTTTTTATCTACACAAATGTTGCAGCAAATTATTTTAAATATTTCTAGACTGCCTTTTAGGGCAAAGCCCTTGTGAGGCAACTTACATGTAAGAAAACGATCATCTGTGAAATGACCATCAAGTTAATATTTCTCTTTTCCTTTCCCTCTTATGCTTCTAAATATTAGCTGTAGTTTGGTTTGGTGTCTTTTTACTGTGCCCTGAAAACCAGTTTTACACGATCTGCCGTCCTAGGATGACAACTCCTGAACTCGCTTTAGCCACAGATTTCTTTGCACATTCAAAAAGTTAATCCAAAATTTCAGGAAGGTGAAGGAGTCAATCATCTCTGATATAGCCTTTGGATTATTCTCTCACATCCTGAAATAAAGGTTTCTTCAATTGTTGCACAGTACAAACCCCATGTTGGCTACAAAAGGATGCACTGTAAGGGAGCTACAGTCTATCTCAGATTCTTTTCTAAAGCACCCATGCATGCTTACAAACATACATTTCTCCAGTTCACACGTTGTATTTTAAAGGTGTGAAATATTTGATGGGTACATATAAAAATATAACATGAGAAGCTTCCTTAGCAGTTCTGTGAAAGACAAGAAATTTATAATCTTTGATGGGTAAGTTCTCATTTACAGCATAAACATAGCAATGTATGAATGAACCAAGGTAGTCAGCAAGGGTGTGAGTGTGTGAAAAACCCAATGAATCTTTGCTCATGAAAACAGAAGTTGTTTTCACTGGATAACACCTCTAAAATGATAGCCAGTAAATCTTGAATGGGGAAACAATCTCTAGTTTTGATTTATGAGCACAATCTGCTGTTAAAGAGAACTATTTAGTAAAATGAAGCCAATCCCCAGTGCTGAATGCAAACAATGCCAGTGAAACACTGGCATAGCACCAGCTAATGTAATTCCAATTTAAAGTGTGAAGCAGATTCCTCCCTCCCCACGTTGCCCATAAAACTGGTGTTGAATTGCCAATATGGCCATGTTTATCAGTGATAATAAAATTAGTATTTGTTCAGCAGTCCATGTTGCATTAGGTGCCCTTCCTTAGGTGAAATCTCAAGAAGCCTCTTATCTGTGACTTTATTCCACACTGCTGCCAAAGCATTCAAAAGCTTGTCACTATGTGAGTGGGGTCAACCACACACAGATCCTTCCCATCCAGCTGTCACCATTAATTTTAACCAGGTGGCAACTGCATGGGACAAACCCATGTGAGTGATAAGCCTTACAGCACATGGGCAGACCCATTAGTGGCAGTGTGTGATGGAGTCATGGGTAAGGAGCTTTCGTGCTGCTGCTGCAATGTCTGAAGGACATGTTAGTAATATGAAGAAGTAACTCAGTGATTTTAGGACATTCGCAGGTGGCAGACCTCCAGTGAGTCCTAAGTACTGCAGACACAGTAGTGGCAAAGGAAAAAAGAAATACTTACTAGTTCACTAGGTTTAGAAATGGTGGTGGTGGGGTTGCTTTTGGGTGCCTGAATAGGGTTAATGTGTGTATGAAAAGTAAAAGCCTTTCAGTGAAAGAGTCACCATTGACTTTATCAGTATTATTGAAGTGTGGTGAAAGAAAGAGAGAATTCCGTACACACTGCTTGCTTTCATCCCTGCCAAATATTTTATGAGCATATTTTACATAGATATTAATTTGATGTGAACGTTGAGAAAAATGTGAGCACTGAGATCAAACTGATTGATGTTGTTAATTTTATAAATGTCCCTGCTGCGAAACTGATTTATCCTGAGTACCTTTTCAACTTCCATAAAGGTAAAGGGACCCCTGGCCGTTAAGTCCAGTCATGGACGACTCTGGGGTTGTGGCGCTCATCTCACTTTACTGGCCAAGGGAGCTGGCATTTTGTCCGCAGACAGCTTCCGGGTCATGTGGCCAGCATGACTAAGCCGCTTCTGGTGAAACCAGAGCAGTGCATGGAAACGCTGTTTACCTTCCCACCGGAGCGGTACCTATTTATCTACTTGCACTTTGACGTGCTTTTGAACTGCTAGGCTGGCAGGAACTAAATGCATAGGGCACCTTGAATGCGAGGAGTGTATTTTAATATCGTATTTCCATGGGGAAAAGGTTTATGCTCAGTTAGGATTGCAGAGTCCAGTCCTAAAGAACAGGAATCCAGAAAGGGTTCTAGTTAGGCTTCAAATTAACTGCTTCTCATTTGTACCCTTGAAGGTGAGAGAATTCTGATGGAGATGTAAACTAAACTGAAAACAGAAAACATAGCAGGCAAATACCACCAAATACACTGAGTATGCCTGGCCGCTCAGAGGGCGACTCATCTAAACAGAAATATCTTACATGGTTTCTGGCCTATGCCCAGACTTGAACTCTCAATGCCCAGTACCTACCATACTGACTTCTCTCTCCACTGAAGAATAGAAGTCATTATTTGCGGGATTCTTTGGTGCAACAGATTCAGGCTTCTTTAATGATTCTTTGGCATCTAACTGAATCCCAGATTTGTTGGGGCTTGGCTTCTGAGCTGATGCTACTAGTGCAAGTGCTGAAGATGATGGGTTGGCATGGTCCTCGTCTTCCCCGAGCTCAAATGGGTACCTTGCTGGATTCGGTTTCACGTAATAGCCATGGTAATGATCATGCAACTCCCCATTCTCTGTGTGGGTAGGATTGTTGCGGGGTGACAACTTTGGCTGGGGCTTTACCATCATATCCTCCTTCACAGGTGCTTTCGAATAAAGAGGTTTGTTGACCACAGGTGTCACATTTTCACTAGGTAAATTCTTTTTTTCTTGGATTAGTCTGACCTCAGAGGAGGAGTTTTGCTTTTTGCCTTGTTTTGCAGGGGAAGGCTCAGCAGAGGGGAGGGGGCTTTGCCTTGGGCTCTCTTCCGGGGTCCCAGGAGGTGTAGTGCCTTTTCGATAAAAGTGAGGAGATTCTTTTGGTGTAGGTGCTTTTTCCTGAGCTTTTTCTTCAGGGTTTTCCTTAACATCTGCACCTTCTTGAAATCGCTGCTTGATATAATCAGGACCTAAATTTAATAGTGACAAAAGCAATTAAACTTGAGCACTTGTATCAAGCTACTGAAACAAAAATAAGGAGATCAATAACATTTTCCATCTAACAGACTTATAGTTTTTACTCTCTTTTGATGTTGTGGGATATTTTTCTTTTGGATTAATCGCTTTTACAATTTTTTTTGAAGAAATAAAATCATAAATGCTAGTGGTTTTCTTTTTATGCCCTTCTTTAAGCTAAAACATAGGAAAAGCTTTCATTAGTACTGTATTTACAGATGCAGTTTTCAAATGCTGCTGCTTCCTTGTTTTGTGTTCTCTGTCAACAACTTGGAAACGTTTCATCAGAAATTGCATTTTGAAATCAAATCAGTGAGCAAGACATCAGAGAAACCCAGGACTCTGCTCCCATTTCCACCCCAGAAAAAGAAATGTGGACACAAGTTCTGATATGACACTTTCTTTTCTACATCCTGATTTCAAAAAGTAAGCCCATGTATACCAAAATTAAAACAGGAGAGTGAGTTGAGGGCAACCTGAAACAGAACTGTGGCAAAATGCCCAGTGTTTTTACACTGCAAGTTTTCACCACTTGAAAGCATTGTTTATGGTAACATGTGCAGGTTTCAAAGTCAGTTCTTCCCGAAGTAGCTTCCAGGGTCAAGCAGCTTCATTTCTGGCATTACTACTATTTATTTGAATTTCCTTCTTGTCTGCATCTTTCCAGTACTGAAGTACCAAGTAACCCATGCAGAGCCAGTAGATGCAGGCAAAGAAGAGGGCTATCACCTTGCTTCTCCATGTCTTGCGTTTGCATACACAGCCTAAAATAGCATTAGCACTTTTGTGGCTGTATCACATTTCAAATACATGGGCTGAGCCTGCAGTGTTTGCCAGTTCACTTCAATGGGCGTAGGATCACGTCTCTCATCTAATTTGCTGACTCCTATCACCTCTAAGTTTGTTTCACAGTATTACGCTTGATCAAGTTTCTTCCTTCCATTTGATTATTATCTCTTTCTCTTTTGCTTTTTGGCAGTTTTAACTCAGATTGAGCAACATTTACTCCAATTTTCTACCACCGGCTTGCAAGAAAAGGGACCTAAGTGAACCCTTTCTCCAAAGGAGACTTTACTAGTACCATTTGTACTTCTCTATCCCTCTTTGGGCTTTTCGTCTTATCATCACTGACGGTTGGTGAAAACCACAATCGAATTTCAATTTTTATATCAACCTTTTGCTACATATGTCTGCCATGCATTTTTTTTAAACACATTTTTATTTTGGTTTTTAAACAAATACAAATTCTGCCATGCATTCTCAATAAACAACAACAAAAAATCATTTTTTTCATTTCCTATGCATCTACCATAGCCTGATTCTTCTAAAGTTTCTAGAAGCCCTATCTTAAACAACCAGCATAATTTTAGAAGGGAAAGCTGCAGAATTAGTCTCTAGACCTAAAGACTTATGAACAGTATAATAATTTCCAGCACACAGCCCTGAAATTCAACAGTTGTGGAACATAGGTCAGAGCCATCACTGAAAAAGCCCTGGCCCTGGTGGAGGATAGTCTGGCTTCCTTAGGGCCCGGGACCTTTAAGCTGTTATTATTCATGGACCTTAGGATCCTCTGTGGGACATACCATGAATGAAATTCTCAGTGTTTCATTTAATATTTATTTGTTTACATTCATTAGTCATAGGAAATTGGAGGCTGCCTTATACTGAGTCAGACTCCCAGGTCCATCTAGCCCAGTACTGTCAACACTGACTGGCAGCAGTTCTCCAGGGGGATTCAGGAAGGAGACACTCTCATTCCTACCTGGAGAGGCTGAGGATTGAATCTTAAACCTGCTGCAAACAAAGCATGTGCTCTACCCCTGAGCTATGGCCACAATGACCTGGTCCTCAAGGTTAGGTTACATTTTCATATGTTTATATATCACTCCTCAGTGATTATTTTCATAGAGTTCACCCCTCCCCCCAATGAACACACAACAACATCAATAAAACAACAGATTAAAAACTACTGCAGCAGAAGAGTTGCTCATCAAATAAAAAAGGCCTGCTAAAATGAAAAATCACCTTTCGGTGCCAAAAATACATTATTGTAGGTGCCAGACAGGCTTCTTGGGGAGATAATTCCCATAAACAGGAAAGAATGCTGAGAGAATGCAAAGGCACTATAACTGTATACCAGCTCTGTCTCATCACATAACCTAAAAGCATATTGAGAAAAACAAATACAGAAATAAATCCTAACTATGCAAAGGAAAATTCTGGGAATCACAATTAAAATGGTGTTCTTAAAACAAATTAATATAACACGAAAACCCTCTTCACAGACAGAGTTTGTAAGCAAGGTTCCTAGTTAGGACAAATATTTATGGCAGCTATAAATATATATTTATAATAAAGACAATGAATGTGTCTGGCAATACTCCATGCAGAAGCCTCTAATTACTCATCTCCTGAGCATTTTAAAGGGCCAGTATAAGAAAGGATAGAAAAGTGCTTGCAACTTGTTTTCAATTGCGTGTTACGATGCTTAATGCTTTCCCTAGAGATGTAGCTTTTGAAAAAACACACAACTTGCCTCCAGAGTTTCATAGAAAAGACTAAAGAAAACTAGAATGCGCTGTTCCTTGAAAGGCTCAGAATCCAAGAAGAGAATTGATGTTGTTTAAAACTGCACTCTTTCAAAGGGCACATTATTTTTCATGAGAAGCCGGAGAGACGTATTTTGTGAATGCAATTATCAGACAGCATTTTCAAGAAACTGAACATGCCCATGGCATTGTGTGTTAAAGGACAGTGAGACATTAGGAGCCTCAATGTACACAAACCATTGGAGAATAGGACTTTGCATCAAAACACGGTTGGCCCATGTAGCTTAGTATTGTCTCAGTACTGACTGATAGCGACACTGTGCTGAGGATTGAACTGCAAAACCTTTGTGTGCAGTCACTCCTCCCCACATTTAGTTCACATGCACTGACATTTTTATGGCTAGCTTAGTGTTGTCATATGTTCGGATTTCCCTGGACATTAGTGGGATTTCAGTGGCGGAAGTGACATCTGGGGGGAATTTCCAAAAAGTGGCGTTTCATCCGGGATTTTCTCCTACGTAAAGGTCAACAGATTTTCACTTCTTGAAATATGGCAATCCTAGCTAGCTTACTGTGACAACTCAGTGAGCTCTTTGCTACTGTGTCGATTCCACATCTTGCCCCTAGAATACACCTGATGTGCCTGTATATTTATTATCACATAGCACGTATGAAGTTTATATATTTTTTCTAATGATTCAAATAGCTGAGTAAAAAAAATAAGTAACTCCCTCTTGCTCACTTTAGTTATGCAACATTTTCTGACATTCAGTAAAAGGATTACAACAGTAAAAATATGACAAACTACTGCAAGGATGGCATAAGATAGCTGTAAAAATTAGACCAATAAATTTTTTTTACTTATAATATCTGGCAGAGATTCCTTATATTCAGTTTTAGTGTAAGAACTGACACAGTTTTAGTGTAAGAACTGACACATTTGTTTCATAGGTAATATTTTCAGCCAATGAGCTAACTGATGTTGGTACTTTGAAAACTGGGGAGACTGTTTTAATTTCAGTATATATGGACTCTTTAAGTGGATTGCGCTCACTTGCATTCAAGGGAAAAAAGACGCTCAAATAAGGCAAGATGCTAGCTGTCTTCAGTTTCTTTTCTTTCCATAAAAAACCCCACAGTCTTGTGGAGTTCCTATGTGCAGATGTGGTACTCATTAAAGGACAGATTGCTTGCTTTTCATGCTAAGCATTTCTAGTCAAGAAAAGGGTAAAATTACATTTCCCCACAATATTGTCTTTCAGGACAATTTGACACAACAAGAGACTGTTGCCTAGCTACAGTCAGGAAGTGCAGAGAGCTGCCATGGCTAGAAATGGGAACTGTCAGATTTTTGTGCTGATGTCACAAATGAAGAGCAGGTTGATGGGTGAGGTGTGATGTGTATTTAAGCTTCAGGGCAGCTCAATCCATCCAGCAAACCTACTGCGTCCCCCTGACTTGGAAAAAAATATGAAGGCTTGGACTATGCTTACCTACATGGAAGATGTACGTTCTGGCTTCTAGCTCTAGCTTATTAGCATTCAGCTGCCTAAGGTCTAAACTAGGCAATATGGCAAGGTTCCATGATCAAATCTACTATTCCTTCTAGCAGCTTCACTCCCATAGCACCAATTTGTCAGCATATGCTCACACATTTCCACTGTCTCATCTAGTTTTGTCCTAAGGTCTATGACTGGCAGGGAGGACTGAGGCTATCTGATGCATCACTGAATTTTTGTAGCACCTATCAGCAAGCTTTGGAGCTATTACAATCTAACTGACTTAGGAAACAGAAACAACTGGGAAATGGTTATCTGTGGATAACAACTTTGAAATTCTTTTCTTTCTTCTGAAACATTTAAAATTCCAATTTTTAAAAACTTTTTTATTTGCCAGGTACTTAAGGCTGGGTGTTTTGTTTTTGTTTTTGGTAAATAAGAATGTTAAACAGGCGACATCATTTATGCTAATGTTACATCAGAAATGTTTTAAGCTACATATTATTATATCAGAGTGGATCTTAGCTGGCTCTAGAAAAGGTGAAAACATATTTCAAACTTCTAACATGAAGAAAGTAAGCACCTATCTATAAATAAGTAACATAGCAAGGGCTTTAAATTACAAGAGCTTTACAGTGGCATTACTACAGGCTCACATATCTTCTTGTGTAGAAATGCCGATATACATTCAGGCAGCTGGTGTAGCATTCGGAATGAGGGCTCCAGTTCAAGTCTCAGGTCAGTTATAAACTCACTGGCCTTAGACAAACTATCTCTCAGCCTCATGCTGCATTACCCTAGTATGAAGATGATATTGCTCAATAGTATGGGTCCAAAGTAATGTCCTTTTAAAAACGATTTCATGATGGAACAGATATGGAAACCTTACACTGTATTAGCTTGTTCTCTTTCAGATAATGCAACACCTCAAACATGCATAGACTTAGACAGAACAGTCCTCTGAGGACATGGTAAGTATCTTGCTTAATATCTGGATTAAGGAGCTGAATATGAATCAGGACCCAAGAATATATGCTAAAGGTCACATGAACCTTTCAGGCAGATATTCTGTAGAACATGTCATTTCTTTCCTTTCCATGTTAGCCTTTGAAATGGAACTATTAAGCCACTCTTTCATTTTCAGGGGAAGACATGGATAAGAACATTTTTTATCATGGTACTGTATTTCTTTAAGCCATGTTCCAGTTTTCATGACACAAATCTTTGATTCACTCCTGCTGGTTAAAGAGCCTCCTGCCATGTCACTGGGATCAGTATGTGGGCCACTGAAGAAATTGTTATATTTTGTATCTATTGCAGCATCACTTTTGCAGGGATTGTTGAGCAGTGCCTTAATATGCTTATTTCTGTAAATCCTCATGCCTTCTGCAAATCACAAAACCCAGAGCATTGCAACGTTGTGGAAGCTGTGACATAATGTCCACTTGCTTGTGCAACAAAAATCAACTGGTACAATGGGAATTTTGGGTTGTTTTCTCCCTGCCCCCCCATCCATCTGTTTAAAATGATGCAGAAAAGATCATTCGCCTGCAAACTCACTCAATTCCCATGTTACCTGGCTGGTAGAAACCCGGGGAAAGTTCTCTGGCAACTGCTCTGGCGATGTCACACTCCTGACGAGCAGATTGGCTGGCTTGATCTGCAGCATCAGCTTTAGCCCTTGCGTGCGCAGTTCTGTAGAAGGCATTAAAAATGTGTATGAGCACAGCTGTCCTTTGTATTAATACAAGTAATTCATATAAAGATGAAAAAAGCCCATCTAGTCCAGCATCATTCTCCCAGGGGGCAACCACATGCCCCTAGGAAGCCCAAAAGCAAAGCAACTTGTGATTCCTGGCAACTGGTATTCAGAAGCCTATTGCTGCCCACAGTGGAAATAAGCCATAGTCATTGTGGCTAGTAGTCACTGATAGCTACCATATAAAATTCAACACACCAATTTTACAGGCAATATGCAGTATGCCACACAAGGCATATTGCCGCTACAGACAAAAAAGCAGAGCAATGTAAAGGTAGCAGAGTGCTTAAAATGCCACAATATTGTTGTTTTTGCTAACAAATTTACTATGCCAAAAGTTCATGTGGACCACTGTGTCGTTTTTACTACAATAAGCTAACATGGCTACTACCCCCTGGATTCCCCCCGCCCCAAGAGCATTTGACACAAACCATTCAGCACCATGGATCAAATTTATGGGGGCAGAGAGCTATAAATAGTTGGGCATCAGTTTGAAGAACAAAAGCAGCCGAAAAAGCAACATAAGAAAAGATGGGTGCACATCTGAAACCTTATTTGCCCTTGCTTGCATTTGTTGTTACCTCAATCACATTGATACAGTTGGTCCAAAGATCAAGGAAGAATAACAGGAGGAACTGTACTGGTAACATGTGTCACAGGTAAAGTATAAAAGGTGAGAGGCAGACAGTATGAGAATATATAACAGTATACCATTTTCCCAAGAAGCATGTGAATAAATCACAAAATGTAAAAATAATTTGCCTTCTTCCGTTCTTCTCCATGTGAGTCCTTTTAAAGGAATCCTGGGAACTGCAGTTTGTTAGGATGCTAGGAATTGCAGCTCTCTTAGCTCTCTTGGGAAGAGAGAGAGAGAGCGCACATCATCATGCCAGCTTGCCTCATATCCTACCCAGCCCCTTCATCTATGTGTATGTATGTGGACAGAGTGAGAGGTTTGAAGAGGATAGTCTATTTGATATAGAACTCTGCACAACGAGGCCTCTAAATTACAGAAGCACTTACATGTACAGAGCATGGTCCCTTCTTCTGACCTTTACTTTCCTGTGCATGAAAGACATTGCAGACAGGGATGTGATTCTGCTCTCCCTCCCTCCATGCAATAATTTTTGGAGCAGAGTGCCTGAAAGGTGTTTTAGTATACATATTTGTGTGGGTACATCTCCATGTCTGCAAATGAGATTGTGATAAGTACCTTGAGAGTGTGGTATGAAGGAGAAACCACCAGAGCCCCAACTAGAAGATGAGTGGAGGGTCCTCCTTTCTCTTTGGGCAGAGTCCAGAAGCCCAGCTCATCAATGGGCTTCCTAGCTGTAACCCATATAGTATAAAGTAGGCTTAGCCTACTGGGGAACCCTCCAGATCTTTTGGACTACAAGTCCCATCAGCCTCAGCTAGCGTGGCCAATAGCCGCAATGATGGGAGTCCAAAATGTCTGGAAGGAACAACATTAGACTGTTCCAGGTATGAAAGCTTTTGAAACTTGACTGAATAAATATTGTAAACGGATGCAAAGCCGGTCAAAATACAAATCTCTCAAAAGGCAAAAACAGTCCTTCAGTGTGAAAAAGAAGATGCATTGTTATTCCCATCCTGCCCACAAACACAAGAGTTCCTTATTTCCCATCCACGTAGCAAACTATCTTCACTTCATTTTCCAATACATTTTCATGTCTCGCACTTGTGTGTAACCAACCTTTTCTGTCAACAATACATATACAATACATATACCGAAGCAGTATGTCATCACATATGCAAGCAAAGGAACAGCCTTGTGTACTCATAAACACAAATCTTGTCTTGATTTTTTATGTTAAAACCTAGCTTCAATAAGTTATCGCACCATTTCCCATTTATCTTCACTCTTTATCTTTTTCTACTGTTCTTCTAACTATCATTGACATTTATGCCAATTCAACACATGCTAAAACTCTCAAGCTCTGGCAGTCCCTCTTTTCTGCCCTGACCTGCTGTTCACCCTATGCTTGGGCCCCTGCCTTCTGCTTTTCTCTTTTCCCTCTATGGCCTCCCATAGCACTTGGCTCTCACCCATTCTTCCTGACATTTGTCCTCTCACTCTCTGCCAAACCAGCAAGTAGAGAGTGGCATTTGAGGTTTGTTATAATTTATGCCATTCTTTCCGTAAGACTTCCTTTCTCCCTTCTGATTCTGAATCTCAGCTGCTTCTGCTATACACGGGGGAGGGGGGGTTGTCTCTGTTTTGCGTTATTTTGCAAATTACTTTCATTCAAGAGCTGCTTCACACATTAAGGATTTACCACTGTTAACTAAAACCATTTGTACACACATGCAATTTGCTCTGCATGCATGTAACATAGATACACATTTGGAAGTTAGAGTCCCTCCTTTCTCCTGCCTCATCAGAAGGCTTCTTATGCTAACAAAATTTGGGGAGGAGAAGTTCCCTTGTACAAGTGGAAGTCATTCTACAAGTGCAATGACTTAACTGAATTCAACCCTGGGTGTCTATTTTTATATATAAAGTATTAATGTGCATATAATAGACTAGTATTTTCAATGTTTTACAGGTGATTTTTACTCAAACTGTTACATAACAATATAATATATGTATTATTCTGGATGATTTCCCTTCACCTTCACTGGATTTTTCCATACTCATACTAGAGTTTGAAAAAAATCTTTCTTTTTCTGTTGAAAGAAAGGAAATTTTTGGCTTCCAGGTGGAAAAATCTAAATTAGAAACAGAAGTGCTAGAACCTAAAACTAAAATCATGTCAAAAATGTATAACTTGCTGCTGAAATGGAATACACAGGATGAAACGGTTAAGTCAGCTATGATTAAATGGGCACAAGATCTTGGACATAACATCATGTTTGCTGACTGGGAACAGTTATGGACCACAGGTATGAAATTCACGGCATGTAATGCCTTAAGAGAGAATATTATGAAAATGATATACAGGTGGTACATAACCCCAGTCAAGCTTGCAAAAATATATCACTTGCCCGATAATAAATGTTGGAAATGTAAGGAAGTTGAAGGTACATTTTTTCACCTATGGTGGACGTGCCCAAAGATTAAGGCCTTCTGGGAAATGATTTATAATGAAATGAAAAAGATACTTAAGTATACTTTCCTGAAAAAACCAGAGGCTTTTCTCTTGGGCATAGTCGGCCATTTGGTACCAAAGAAAGACAGAATTTTCTTTATGTACGCTACAACGGCAGCAAGAATACTTATAGCAAAGCACTGGAAGACTGAGGATCTACCCACTCTGGAAGAATGGCAGATGAAGTTGATTGACTGTATGGGACTGGCAGAAATGACCGGCAGAATCCGCGACCAGGGAGAAAAGTCAGCAGAAGAAGATTGGAAGAAATTTAAGGATTATCTACAGAAATATTATAAAATTAATGAATTTTGAAAAGATGTTGGTTTGAACTTTGGTGGGGACTAGCTGTTATGATAAAGATAATGGGGATTATAATGGTTTATGTTATTAAATTTAAAAAAAAGCTGAATGGAAAATAAGGTTTCATTTTAAAAGGAAAGTTAAGAGATTAGGATTTGCTGAATTAATAAGGGAACTAGAGAACAAGAAGGGGAGGTATGAGGAAGTCAAAGAAATATGTGATTGAAAAACTGTTATTGAAATTGAATTGTTTTTAATATTTTTCTTTTTCTTTTTTTGTGTGTTTATATAAAATTGGAAAATCTAATAAATATTCATTAAAAAAAAGAAAGAAAGAAAGGAAATTTTTGCTTGCAGAGAACCACTTGCGCCAGTCTATACTGACTTGCGAACAGGAGTATGCATGGCTGGTAAACAATGAAAAGCACCAATTTTGCCTCAGACTTTGCTGGATGATGTAAGGAGAAAGGTAAGGTGACCCTTACTTCTCCATGCACAGAGCTGCAGTTGCTGTTTCACAGAACCATGGAACCCTAGAATTGTAGAGTTGGAAGGGGTCACAAGGGTTATCTGTTTCATCCCCTTGCAACGCAAGAAGTTTTTGCCCAACCCAGGGCTCAAACCCACAATCCTGAGATTAAGAGTCTCATGCTGTACCGACTGAGTTATCCTGAGCCTAAACAAGCTCCTGGGAGAGAAGTGATTTAGAGAATAAAGAATTTTGGACAATATGGTTCTAGGTCCAATGCCAGGCCTTTTCTTCTAAGTCTAGCAGCACCAAGCAGGGGATTACTGATACTGTGTTCTGTTGAACAGATCATCCTTCTGGTAAGTGCAGACTCCTACACAGTGGGACATTTATCAGAACTCTTGTGCGTCACATCTTTGTACAGAAAGTACTGACAGATGGAATAAGAATGTGCTGTTTCTGTCATCACTGTTATGGGTATATCTACTCGTCTTATAAAAAGAACCTCTTCAGTTTTCACTTTTTAAAATAGCTCCGGAATTAAAATATATTAAAATCAATTGATCGTTTTGAGTATGTTGAGCTATTTCCCACATTTCACTAAGAGAACCTGGAATGAATTTTCCAGGTATGAATTAAGATTCTGAATGCCTTTGTTGGGGGTTAAAATACGCACCCAGAATTCAATGCTGGCCAAGTCCCTTTACTTAACAGCACAGACGAGTGAAGCCATACATACACCAGGTTTGAGAAATCAAAACAGTCCTGTGTATGTGGATTACATCTATGTATCTCTTTTAGAAAAATAATGTGAGGGCTATCTTTTCTAATAAAATCTGAAACCCATATTCCCATAATTTGGTTGCTCCAACCCTTTAACACTCAGTGTATAAACTTTGATAAGTTAATCCATATAAAATTGAAAACGACATATATTCTGCAACACTACACAGGTAAATATCAAAATTAAAGATATAGTAAAAAGCATTACCCAACTCCAAATGCCCAGCACATAAATATATCGCTTCCAGTATACTTGAGTCTCATCAAGGTTCCAAATGTGCCAAAAAATATAAAACAAATAACATTAACAATGAACAATATATAAATGGCCTAAGGTAAAATACCATTATGATAATGGAATCCTGTAACAATAATTAAATTGTGTTATCCTATAAAGGCCCAATACTTACTTGGAGGGGAGAAATCCAGTTAGACAATTAAAATTATCAATTGCACTGCTCCCCACACCACCGTGTCTTGTAAGTAAATAACAATATTTCCATTAACTGCCTTCATCAATGCTGCTGCAGAAGCAGTTTCTCCTAGTCCAGGTTTCCTTCCCTTGGTGGCAATTTTATGTACTTCTTTGTAAGATTATAACAAGGCAGAAAGAGAAGACTCACAATTCTGTTTGCTGCTTTTGTTTGCAAGGTCAAATATATCATTAGAAAGATCTAGCTTTAAAAAGTTCACCTTAATCCATTGAAATCAATTGTAAAGACTAGGTGGGGTTGGAGTTGTTCCTTCAAGCTGTTGCTTGGTCCTGTGCACGTATGTCCCCATCCCTAAATTGTTCACAGTATTGCAGGACCATGATGTCATAGCTCTTCTCCCATCTTTTGATACTAGGAGGCAAGTTCCAGTGAATGAATTAAGAGTAAGACCGACCAGTGTCAAAGTGATAATTCTACAGAATCACATGCTACTTCTGTTGTTAGCATGGATTTTTTGCAAACAGGGAGAAGGAAAGGAGAGAGCAGCAGCAAGTATAGACTGCTGGCAGCAGGCTAAAGTGACTGCAAAGTCTACCTCTAAGTACAGTGGTGCCTCTGGTTACGTACTTAATTCGTTCCGGAGGTCCCTTCTTAACCTGAAACTGTTCTTAACCTGAAGCACCACTTTAGCCAATGGGGCCTCCTGCTGCCGCCACACCGCCGCCATGCGATTTCTGTTCTCATCCTGAGGTAAAGTTCTTAACCCGAGGTACTACTTCTGGGTTAGCGGAGTCTGTAACCCGAAGTGTTTGTAACCTGAGGTGTTTGTAACCCGAGGTACCACTGTACGAGATTCAGGGAAGAGGGAAGGAAGAGCTGGTTGGAGAAAGAAATACAGAACTTGTGAAAACAGGGTGGGTTGCACTGCAAAGCAACAAGCTGAGAAAGAATTTGTGGGAAATAAGGCATATGATTAGTCAGTGGCAAGGTAGCAGTTCAGTTCACCAAATGTTAGCTTACCAACAGCCTTAAATACAACTTTTATTAAAAGTTGTTGCTACTGAGTGGTATCCACTGTTCACGGTGTAAGCTTTCAGTCAGAGAAAGAGAGTTATGCGTCTATGAATGGATACACTGGAACTCATCCACTATCTTCACATTTTAAAAAAGCCTGCAGTATCCTAAGAATGCATTTCTCTTCTCTTGTTTCCGATTGTGTAATGGGTTTGAGAGCAAACTATTGAGCGTGGTTTACTACTACAATATGAGTAAACATACATATGCGCCATGATGAGCACAACAAAATGTAAGCCAATTTAATTGTACACTTAGTGGGAATTTTACTACTGCAGGAATCTCCACGTAATTCACAAGCACTTAATCTTAAAACAAAGAAGATTGGGGGGGGTAGTGTTTACATTTTATGCATCTATTTATTACACCACTACAGGATATGTATTGAGTTCTTTAAATTAGTGGAATTTAAGGAGCCTAGTGACATGCAACAATACAACTTCAAATCTATCTATCTATCTCTCTGTCTGTCTATCATCTATCATCTACCCACCCACCTACCTACCTACTTACCTATATCTATCATCTATCAACATTTCCTATAGTTACCTGACACTTAAAGCAAAATATAACTTTTATAAAAGATGTGAAGAATTCCACCTTCATGGTCATATGGTCCCCCATGAACACCTATAGACAATTTCCAGTCTAACCTATCCTTACCTGCCTACCAGGAATATAGGAAGTTGCCTTATATGGAGTCAGAGCACTGATCCACCTAGCTCAGTTCTGTCTATGCTGACTGGCAGCAGCTCTCCAGGATTTCAGTCACAGGACATTCCCAGCTCTACCTGCAGGTGCAAGATTAAGCCTGTGCCCTTTTTCCCAAACATAAACATTGACACCTATGTCTTGGTGATTGAATTACAAAAAATATTACAATACCTCAATATACTCCTGAGCATAACAAGTATATTAAAAGCCTTTGTATACAGGAATTGTAGGTCTGCTCATTTGTTTTTAACAGGTGTTCACTGCTCCAAAAAGTCCACTTTGTTCCCTATAATAAAGTTCTACTAATAAAGCATGCTTTCCAAGCTGAGATAAATGACTCAAGCCTTTGGTATCAAACGCTGAATATCAATATTTTAAAGTGTTATTTCCCATGATCAGCCTTTGTTTACAAGCACATAATTTCCACCGATCTGAAAAGACATTATGTTTGGATAGGATGATGGAAAGGTTTTTTTCTTCAGCAAGTAAAGTAAAACTGCAACACACTGCAAACTAGCTACCATTAAGCAAATGGAAAATTTGTCACAAATCCAAATACATTTCAAGTAGATCCTTTAAAGCAAACTCTAACGTTCCGAGTTAAGCGAGTACTTAGCTCTGTCCTGTACACTTTCATTGAAACGCTTCACTGAATTCTAAAACATGACCACCACATGACCTATACCTAGTTATGCCAGTGGACTGATCAACCTACATGAAATGGCTGAATGATTAATGTGTTTTAGAGAGATCCCAGGTACAAAGTGACCCAGCCTATCATCACATTAGCATTATTTTCGAAGCAGAGAGCCTAAAATTGTTCATAAATGAATATCTACTTTAGGTCAAAGAGTCAGAGCTCTCTACAGAGTAAAACATTCATTATACCATGAGTTTTAAAGAATCTACTTCTCTATTAGGATGCAACAGTACAGAGCAGTGGCTCTCTGAGCCTCTTGGGCTTGCTGATCAGAAGGTTGGCAGTTCGAATCCTGGCAATGGGGTGAGCTCCTGTTGCTCTGTTCCAGCTCCTGCCAACTTGGCAGTTTGAAAGCACGCTAGTGCAAGTAGATAAATAGGTACCGCTACGGTGGGAAGGTAAGCGGCATTTCCGTGCGGTCTGGTTTCTGTCACAGTGTTCCGTTGCAGCAGCAGCGGTTTAGTCATGCTGGCCACATGACCCGGAAAGCTGTCTGTGGATAAACGCCAGCTCCCACGGCCTGAAAGTGAGATGAATGTCACACCCCAGTCGCCTTTGACTGGACTTAACTGTCCGGGGTCATTTACCTTTTACCTGTTAATCAAAAAACAATTTCATGACTCAGTTCTGTCTCTGCAGATGTTTCTTATGCATTAACTGTGGAAGTGTTTACATGTAATTATAAGCTATATCTTAAATCCTTCCCTCTACTGCACAGGTCCCTGTGTGTCATCCTCTGTCCCCTGGTCAGCATCCACATAGCTCAAACAAGTAATACTATGACTAGTTGTATCATCCAAACCTGGACTGTGTTTTGTCAGCCTGAAATAAACCAAAGCTTTTTCAGTAAAGTACTGTATATACTTCCATTTTAATCCAAAGCATAGGATGGGGTTCACCTAATGAATCCCATCAGCAAAAGCCCATGTAAGGACCTTACTAAGGACTTAGTAAGGACTTCTGCTTGTGCAGTGGGGCTTCTCCCCTCTCCTCCAGCTGTGCGCCTCCAATTGTCTCAAGGGGATCAAGAGAACACCTAGAACTGTGAGAGGAGGAGAAGGAGGATCATTCTGTCTAACAAGCCAAAATGCTGACACTGACAGCAGTGTCAAATCAAAACAGCAGAACACTGAATTCCCCCCAGTGTCTGACAGAAGAGGAAACAGTTCAGGTTGCACAAACGGGTCAAAAATCCTCAAAAGATTATATAAGAGGAGATAGAAAGACAACATACCGCCTTTGAGGTCAGTCTCATATACTAACTAACTGAACCAAATACTGTAGGATGTTACAGAAGTGACAGGCACAGAAATTCAAGAGTGTAGGCAGGACACATCAATTATTCTGGCAGGAGCAGGGACAAGTTATATTTCCTTGCCTGCCCTAATCTTGGGCTTCTTCCTCATGAGTAGATTTGCTGACCAGGAATGTTCTAGGCTTCTGGTTGAAACGGAATCCTTCTCAGCTAGCGTATTTGATGGAGGCATTAGTAAGTCTGCCAGATGTGGAAGGCTCCATTTCAACAGGCATATTCTTCTCCTTTCCACAAGTTCCAAGGAGAACTTGTTTTCCACATGATGTTTGAACAGACACTGCATAGACCATCAGCATTGCTAGCTGCTAGGGGTATAGTTTTCATCTTCAAGTTGAGGCCTCTAGCAAGCAGATCAGTTGCATCTCTTAAGAGGAGCCCTGGAGGATAAAGCCAAAGGCCATCATCCTGTTTCTTGCAGTAGCCAATCCTATGAGTGTGGGAGAACCTCCTTTCTTACTTGCTTTTGAAGCCTTCTAGGTTGGTGGCCATCATTACAGCTTGTGGGAGCAAATCCCATACTTTAACTATGGGCTACGTAAAGAAGCACAGTACAGTACAGTAGGTTCTTTTGTCTGTCCATGTTCCCAACACTATGCATAATTCTATTCAGCTCTATCATTTCCTTTGAACGTCACTTGTCTTTCCCCTAAACTAAAATGCCTCTGACATTGTAACTTTTTCTCATAGTCAAAACTGTTCCAGGTATTTTGGCTGCCTTTTCTATTCCTTTCTCAACTCTAAAATATCATTTTGGAGATGCGTCAACCAGAAGTATACACAATATTCCAGTTATACATCTAAGACTGTGTATAAGGCATTTACGACATTGGCAGTTTTATTTTAAGTCCTCTTTCTAGTGACTCCTTACATAGAATTCACTTTTTTTCATAGAGTGGAGAGATTACAGGGGTTTGGACTAGATGGTTCTCTGGGTCCCTTCCAACTCTTGCAATTCTATGATTCTATGAAGTTGCTCAGATTTAGATCCTAAAAAGGGAAAAGATGAATATTGAGATTGCTGCACAGTGTTGACTCTGGAAGGCATTCATGTTTAATAGGCTTGAGCCTGAAAGATTTTCATGAGGTGATTAGGATATCTAAAAAAGGTCAGCTAATTTGATTCCTGGAAAGGATAAAAGCCCATAGAGGCCTGATGGTTTTAAATGAAACACCATGTTGAAAGATTGAGAGGCCAATGGGGAATAGTTTGATCCTGAAAAAAATGGATCTTTACTCCACTACTATGAACACATCATAGTATTAAAATGAACAACAGTGGTTTACAGAGCAGAGCTAGAACAAGAGATCCAATATGGGCAACAATGTTTTGGAATTATAGCAAGCGGTACACTTAACAAGCATAGAGAAAGCTTGGTGTGGACCATTTCCCCCTCCACTTATTTGCAAAAGTAAAACAAAAGATTCATAATATTATTATTTTTTATTCAGTGGGTTAATCCAGCAAAGTAGAGACAGTATGTGTAAAAAAAATTACACTCAAATGTTTCAGGAAAATAATAATAGTCATGATTGCTCAAGGATGTGGTGGGAGGAACGTATGAAAAATGAAAAATATCCCAATTAAGGATATTCTGTGAAATGCCGCAGAAGTTAAACATCTTCCTTTATGGGGATGACATCAACATATTGACAAGGTAAAGAAGCGAAGTATAACTAAAAGTAAAGCTGTTGTGTAATTAATTTTTTTCAGCACAGAGACCCAAAGTTGTTCTGCCCAAATTGGTTAACCACATACAGTACTGGCTCTAAAATAGAGACTAAACCATGCCTGACCACCCAGAGCAAGAAATAACAAACAGAAAGGGAATAAGACATCTGGTTAAGTTTACTGTTTCAGGCTGTGATAAACACAGGTAAGATTATTTACTTTAGCAGGACAGAATACCTCTATAATTAAAAAGCAAAGAAGTATGATTTGTGTTTCAGACCTATTGGTTTTAGTCAGGTGTAAACTCATTCATAAATTTAAATCAATTACTCAATCTATTAAAATGCATATAATTGGCTGACTAAAAGTTATTAACCTAGAGACAAAAAAAATAAACAGAGAGGCATTTACACGCAACCCTGCCCTAAAGAAATGCAGAACTGAAATTACCGTAAGTCTCCACTATTGCAAAAAATAAAAATGTCTATAACCATAAATTAGTTTCTAACTAAACTCCAACTAAACAATCACAAATTATTAAATAAAGCCATGGCTGGATAATGCAGCAATATTAAGAATACATTGGATAAAAAACAAAAAAGCAAATTACTGTACTTTTCTGTGTATAAGGCTGGTTTTTTTGTTTTTGTTTTTTACTGAAAAACTATGTTTAAAATAGGGGGTTGTCTTATACATGGGTAGTGCCTAGAGGGGAGACTTGGGATTGGATGATGGCGTGAACCGGAGATGTTCTGCAGCGTGTTACTGGTGTCTTTGGCAAGGGGCGGCGTTGATTGGGTGTTGCTGCGGCAATTGGGCAGGCAAGAGGCTGCTTCTGCTGGTGAGGGGACAGGCGTTAGGAGGCTGTTTGCTCCGTGTGTGAGTGTTACCGTTGGCCAGGCAGGTGAGTGATGGGCAATCTCCCCCCATCTTCTAAATTTTTAGGGGGCGTGTTATGCATGGTGTGTGTGTGTGTGTGTGTGTGTGTGTGTGTGTGTTATACACAGAAAAATACGGCAAATCAGATAGCCAGGATTATGGCCCAGAGACAGAAATGGAAAGACAGATAATAGGAACTCTGTTTCCAATTTTGTAATATGCACCTCTTGAGTAAGCAAGGCAGATGCCTCTTGGTTAAAGGAAAAAGCAACTATACTTAATCTCGTGACCAGCAGCAAACTCGAGTGTGTTTGAAAGAAAACTTTAACAAATAAAATAAACATAATACTAGAAGTTCCTTTTCAATCCAAGATTTTTACTCACAAAGAGTGAAAAGTACAGTCTTAATTAGTGATTTATTTATTGCTGTAATTTATCAGCTAAATGCTTGCAGCTTCTAATAACCCCATGCTTACACTTAATGGGAGTGTTTTGCATCTGAACCTCACTCAGTTTTAAAATGTATTAAATCCTAATGCTCATTATCTTAATGTTCATAAACATGAAAGCTCCACTTTCCATCACAGTAGTCTATTGAGATATGGGCCTTATTTGGATGTAATAGTTGACAGGGACTGTAAATGGACACATTTACAAATGGGAAAAGCTGTTGAGGGCACCAAACATACACTGCAAGTACACAAAACATACACATGGCAACCAATTCTATTGGCTATGATAGAGTTCTTGTTTCATGTATAATTTCTGTATGGGAGGGGGCACTGCAGCTTCATGGGCAACATGTTGGTAATCCCCAGTTCAGCATTATAGGAAAAAGCTCTACTGAGTCTGTGGCTGGTATGCCTCCTCTTCCTCTTCTGGTGCAGATGTGAGGCAATCGGAAGCTTCCACTTGTGCTTTAGATCAGGCTTCCTCAACCTTGGTCCTCCAGATGTTTTTGGCCTACAACTCCCATGATCCCTAGCTAGCAGGACCAGTGGTCAGGGATGATGGGAATTGTAGTTTCAAAACATCTGGAGGGCCGAGGTTGAGGAAGCCTGCTTTAGATTAACTGCAACTTGTCACAATTAATCTGAAATGGAAGTCTATGCAATAATATCCAAAAATCCTTTGGAGATCTCCCCCACTCTGCAATGGCCAGATGGCAGAATTGAGCTATGGGAATTCAGTCAACGAACAGCCCAAAAGATCAAAACATTATGGATATTCAAAATACCTTTCTTTAGAATCAAAGCACACCAAGAGAATTTTGTTGAAACAACACTGAATAATTTTCTATTTATGTTTGTGCAAAGGATGAGCCATAATATAGCCTATGAAATATTACTCAGCTAAGAAATATTCAGCTAAAAGATAGCCTTTTGACAGTATTACTTATTTATAAAAATTCTAATCTGCCCTTCATAGACTCATAGAGATGGAAGGGACCGTGAGGGTCATCTAGTCCCATCACCTGCAATGCAGGCATCTCCACTAAAGCATCCATAGTAGGTAAGCATTCAGCTCGCGGATTGGGTCCAGTTTATCACCACTACCTTATTGTCTGCATCCCTTTTGGTGGAATTCCAGCATCCTGTTCTCACAGTGACCAGATGCTGATGGGAAGCCTGAAAGCAGGTCCCTGAAGGCAACAACACTCTCTTCTCTTGAGAACCCCTGCATCTGGTATTCAGAGGCCTACTGCCTCTGACAGTGGATGTAGACATTGCATCTTTATGCTGGCTAATCATTTTCTGGCTGGCACTTGTGAAAGCAAGAGAGTTCTGCCAGGAGAAAAGGTAATAACCCTAACTCTAGGTGGTTCTACTGCATACAAGGGAAAGCAAAGAGGCAACTGAAGGATCAGGATCAGGATATTCTTCCACAGTAAGTTTGTTCAATGCCACTGGTTTGTGGCACTAGTTTCAATCAAGGCTGGCATTAGACGGCACAACAGCACAACACTAATTTATATTACTCCCTGGAAAAGACCCTGATGTTGGGAAAGATGGAGGGCACAAGGAAAAGGGGACGACAGCAGATGAGATGGTTGGACAGTGTTCTCAAAGCTACCAGCATGAGTTTGACCAAACTGCAGGAGGCAGTGGAAGACAGGAGTGCCTGGCGTGCTCTGGTCCATGGGGTCACGAAGAATCGGACATGACTAAACAACTAAACAACAACAACAAATTTATATTACAGGGTTTGGTCCTTTTAGCAAGGCAAGAAATCATTTACAAACCAGCCAGTAGTTAATCTACAATGCAAAGCACAATCCTGAAATATTTCAGTCACAGGATCATACTTTCTAGAAGTTTCATGATGTAAAAAACCCAATGTATTTATGAAGTCACAGGTGAAATAATTTCAGTAATTAAGTAGCATATCTAAATAGCTTATGGTTAGAAAATTGAAATTAAAATTACAGAAACATACCATGCATGCAAAAAGAAATAATCGTGCACTTACTAGTTCCTTGTTTGGGTTCAGAATGCATCAAATTTTGCTTGCTTTGATATTCATACATTTCCAAAAATATTCATTATCATCAGCATCATTATTACACATGATGTGTTTTTGTAGAGATGTGTTATGACCTTTCCATATTAACCTGAAGCATCATTTCATTTTAACTTAAGCTGAATAGTTTACTCTTTTTTTCTTTAACTTCTAATTCAGTTTCTAATGTATAAATGTAAGCAAAACAAAGTGATTGACTCTAAGACTGCAGCATCTTTTAATATACACTTCCAATCACATGTTCTGCAGTTTATTAAAAAAATTAGCCACACAGACAGTCAAATACACCCAGTTAGCATGCATATTGCCTGCATATATTTAAACTACAGTATGTATTTGCCTAATTGGCTCATAGTAGCAACTGGCCACACCAGAAAGGAGAGGCCACACACATTACAAGTCTGAAACAGCATCAACCAGTCACCAGTCAGTTTGGCAGCTAAGGGCAGATCCACCCAATTATGGTAATTCAGATGTAATTGTACCAACCCACCTTAAATATTTAAGAAGGAAAATAGCATCAACCCATGAAGGTCAGAGTCATCTACCTTTAAAAATATTTTTTGCCTTATTGAATAACAAGTGATATACACTGCCTTGCTAGGAAATAACTTTGAGTGAAACACACCACCACTGAGAGATAACTTGTAATTTGAATGTCTTGTTATTAAGTCACCGTCAGTGCACTGGAGTGAATTCCAACCTTTTTTGAACTCTTCTGAAATACTGCTGGAAGCAAAGAGTGGAATCTGTGATAAGGAGTACTCCAGTTCAAGAGGGAAGATTAAGTTGATGGAAATGACTTCAAGCTGTAGAACACAGATGATGACTGGCATGCAGTGTTATTTATTTTCATACAACAATTCAATGCACTTTACAAATCCCAGAAATGTAACCAATGAAATTTGAACTGAAAATTCTAGATTTTTATGTGTGTCTCTGTGTATGCATATATAATTCTTTCTAAAATGGTAGAGCTGAACCAGAAGTAATGGGGAAAATGCTTCCTGTGTAGTTTCCCCTACACAATATTGTCTGTTGGGGATTAGATTTTGTGTATTTTAAGTTACAGCTAATGGTTTGATCTTCCTACCCATAAATTCTTCTTTAAATGCTATAGCGTAAATTTGTCTATATAAACCTGGGACTATTTGAATAAAAGCGTGCTATATATGCATATATGCTAGGCAAGCTAATATTGAAAGTGAATATGTTGATGCTTAAGACAAGTAATATAACAATATTATATCTAATGATTGAATAAAGATAATGTTTTGCTTGCAGTGATTCAGTTGATGTGGAAAACCAGGTTATAGCTGATGAGATGGGAGCAGCAATCACCATAGCAACCATCTATCTCTTAAGAGAGAAAGTGGGGAGAAGCACTAGTTATCTCTCCTTGCCCATCTAAACAGCTTTGTTTTGATCCTAGATTTAGGGATCTTAAATAACTATTCACCTTGGCATGAAGGTGAGAGAAAAGATATGGGTATTATTGCAAGGACAAACATGCATATCCCTGAGTTGCTATTCAGGCAATACCATGATGGGAAAGGTAAACTCTCAGAGTTGTTCCAATTAAAAATACCGGTAAGCGGCGGTATCCAACTAACTCACTCTGACAGTGCAAGGATTTCTGCTTGCACAAGGAAACTTCTCCCACTATCCTTCTCCGTGCCTCCCCATATATGTTTTGGTAGTTCCCTCAACCCTCTGGAGCAGATTTGGGATGCAACAGGATATGTGCAGAGAGAGGAGGGGTGGAGTTCTGTTGCACAAGCAGATATCCTTGCACTGATGAATAAAGTTTCTCCAATGCTGCCCAAACTTGCTATTTTCTATAGGATGATAAACTGAGTTTTCATGTAGGTTATGTGCTTAACTGAAGCTTTTTCAACAACCTTCTGTGTGGCAATGTTGTAGCTGAATTCAAATTCGTAATTTTGTAGTCAAAATAACATATGTAACAAATGCAGGTGTTTTTAAACCAACAAACCAACAAACAGAAATGCCTTAAATCCAAATAAGCTGGCTAAAATGAGCTGTAGATGTAACTGACTGTTATGACTCATGGAAATCTGAAGTGCAATGGCGGGGAGAGCTGGCGCGGCTGCATTTGAGCGGCTAAACCATGCCCCCTGTGGTGGCACCCGATTGGGTGCCCAACTGGGAGGTGTGGCGTGCCAGCGATGATGAGAGGGCAGGGGGCAGAATGCCCCCTGCATGACGCGTGAATCGTCTCCCGCTCACAATCCCTCCCCTCCTGAAGGAGGAGAGGCTTTATGGAAAACGTCTGAAAGGCACACTGTTGCTTTATATTGCTTAATCAGCAAATGAAAAAATATTTTTAATGTTGGCAAAACTGGGAACTTCAGTCTAGACTGAAAAATCTCCTGGTGTGACTCTCTGTTCCTATGAACGCATTTAATTATAGCTGGGATCACACAATTCTGAATTACCAAGCTTTAATTTTTTACCCCCATAGGGAGATGAATGTTTTTAATGTGTCTTCAGAGTTGAGAAATACACAGAGGTATAGGTACCTCCATTAAATAACAACAGAACAACCTTTTAAAAATATGAATAAATGTTATGCATTCAGTCTTTAAAAACAACAATACAGGAACAGCAACAACAGAAGTGGGAGAGGCTAATTTCAAATAGGTAGGATAGGAATACCAATTCCAGAAAAAAATCTGAAGCATATCTTTATAAAGGAAATGATCAGAACTTGCTTAACAGGAAAGAAGCAACGAAAAAGCAAAACAAGTTGGCAACACCCAAGAAAAACAGAGTTTTTGAATATGTAAGTAGAAGCATCAATTATTTCACAACAGAGCACAAATTTATGGAATTTATGCCATGCAAGCTTCATTGAAATAAATGGATGCAATTGCACAGTTAGCATTCCCAAGAAAAAGTTCACAGTAGATATATCAAATAGCAATAAAGGAATCAGGAATAGGAAGTGGGGATCTAAAAACCTGCTGCAGGTGGAGGGGGTAGGTCTAAATAAAGCATGGAATAAATCTTGATTTCCATTATACCTCTTCTCCCAACTTGTCCTGCAAGCAGCTTCACTTGAGTCATCCAAGAGAGGTACTTAGTGATTGCTGCCTTGCCTCTGCTACGAAACCCATGCTGCTTGGGCTGGTATCAGTGAGTAGTGCCTTCATAGAGGTGATGTGTAGAAAGACCTCATCATAAAAGCATGCTGCCTCCACTATCTGCCCAATGGCCAGAGAACTCATTGGACTGGATGTGATGGAAAGTCCTTTTCATAGGTTGTGGTCAAATGGGAGATAATCTGCTGCCAGTCAGCAATACATCAGGGCAAATGTGTTATTTTAAAGGCCTTTAAAATGTGTTATTTTAAAGGTGGCAGCAAACATGTAGCAAGCTACCCAATATCTCCCCCCAGCCCCATGCCCCCCAGCCACTATACACTAGCCATGGGATGATAGTGCAGCTCCCACAATTATTTGCAAGGCTAGATTTACTCTGCTTAGTCATTCAGAATAGTTGCTCTTGGTTTATTCACACAGAAGACCAAGCTAGCTACTGTTACAGATAGGTAGCCGTGTTGGTCTGCCATAGTCAAAACAAAAAAAATTTTTTTTCTTTCCAGTAGCACCTTAAAGACCAACTAAGTTAGTTCTTGGTATGAGCTTTCGTGTGCATGCACACTTCTTCTGAAGTATCTGAAGAAGTGTGCATGCACACGAAAGCTCATACCAAGAACTAACTTAGTTGGTCTTTAAGGTGCTACTGGAAAGAAAAAATTTTTTTTTGTTTCAAGCTAGCTACTGTTATCTGTAACACTGCAGAAATATTTTGGGTGCATGCACATGTGCACACATATACATACATGACACATTGGCAGTTAATGTAAAAGTATTCTCTATTTTACATTTTATCATTCATTTCAAAAACACAAATGGAACACATTGTTCATCTAGATTCATGTTCTCTGCCATGGGAGTATTGTTAACGGATTGTAACAATGAATTATATAACTCAAATAAATAGATACTATCAAAATGCCTTCCCCAAACCAGATTATTAAATAAATAATCTCCCCGGCCATGGTCTCTTCCTGCATTTATGCAGTTGGTATAATGAAGCCTGGAGAAAATGTGAAAATACATTTACAGTTTATAAAGGGGTGTGCGTGTGTGTGTGTTTGCGTGCACACACACACATGCGCGCACACACACACACACCTAGATGTACATTCATGCTTGATGAGCAACATAATTATACAAGACACTGCACAGCAAGGCATATTTGAAATCGCTTTAATTACCCAGCAGCTTGATAATTTTGGTGTAATTGCAGAACAGCTTGCAAAGTTGCATTTAGATTTATTTAATTTTAAAACAGCTGTATATTAAAAAGAAAAGATGGTGCAGTATGTAAGCAACTTCTAAAATTTTGTTTAAACCCCTCATTAGCCTTGTTAAAATGCAAAAAACCCCAAATTATTTCAAAATTAAATTGATAAGCACTCTTGCACCATCTTTAAGCTTCAAATATTTATGAGGGATATAAATTGTTTTCCTGATGGCTGGCAAACATTTAAATTCACCCAGCATGATGAGACTGTGGTTTATCAAAGAGCCTACATAAGCAACCCTCTGTACTGACCTAATTCACAGTGTATCAACTACAGCTCAGTGAATGTAGCATATGCTTTGCACATCAAAGGTCCCAGGGCCGGTCCATCACACCTCCAATTAATGTAACAGGTGATGGGAAAACACCTGCCAGAGATTCTGGACAGACACTGCCAGTCAGAAGAGACAACACTGGGCAAGGGAAGTAAGGCATGGCAGCTTCCTATGTAGTTGCATATACAACAACACTGCACTAACTATACAACTAACCACAGCTCAGCACAAAAGAGCAACCCACATATCAACACAAAAAAGATTATCCGATTTAAGACTATGTTCATGAGACTTAAGGCTTGCCATTTGATTAATGTCAATGGAAAAGCATTTGAAGTTGTTTTTGGATAGCAAAATGGCAGTTGCCCCAAGGCAACTGTTCCAGATCAAAACCTATGCTGATCTGAAACAATGGATTCATATTTGGAGCAGAGGACCACGGCTGAGGAACTGATCACGTAAACGTCTGTAGCAGAAGTCCTACTGAATTCACAACACAGTCTGTATGAATGCAGGCCAGATTCTAGCATGGTGCTATGCTTCAATTAACATAGCCCAAATGTCACAGCTGAGCTCCGGCTAAAATAATTTAAACTCTCTAGGCAATAAGCTTACAGAATCTTCAACTATGGTATTTTTCTCTCAGCAAGCCTGATCTTGGAGGCAACCCTTCTAGATATTGCCTAGCTAAATATTTGGTTTTTTTCATCTGATGATGCCTCTGGATACTGAAAATCCTCAATATGTATTACAGAGAAAGCAGAATTACATTAAAATCCAGCTCTGACATTTGGGATATATTAAATCTAGCTTAGTGCCATGCTAGAACTAAGTCTGCATTTACACTGATGGTATTGTGTGCTGGTCACGTAAATTGCAGAGCTCACTGTACGCATCAGTTGTCTTAAGAGGTATTCACAGCACTTACATAAGCAATGTATTGAACATTGTGAAGTGGCAGAGAATAAAAATCCTGCTTATCAGTATGATGTCCACAATTCATTTCAAAAATACTTTATTTGTATGTCAAAATAGAAAAAAAAACTTGCCAAGGATTGGAAGATATAGCTTGTTAAGGTATCTTTTGGGGAAGAGATGGAGCGGAATAAATTCACTTCACTTGTAAAGTTGAGATTCTTCACATCCGTACATCAGTTAATGTCTGTTTCTGAGCCACTAAAAACATTCTCCATCTCTGTCCTCCTCAATAATCTATTGTGCATAGTCTTATAAGCAGTGATTATTTCTCTGTCAGAAACCTGCTGGTTTGTGCTAAACAATGGTTTGGCTCAGTGTTACATGTGAATTGTCAGTTTATCTGAACCTTTAACCATAGTTAAACTTAAAGAAGCTAGTTTCATAACCCATGGTTTGAAGCTGGCTTGTTTCAAACAAATCATAGCTAAGATTAAACAGTTTGTCCAAGCTGTATCAATAAGGTCTGCATAAATAAAAATGGAAGTGAACTCCTCATGGCTGCACTGGACAAGCATGAGAGCAAGGAGAATGCAGATCCATTGCTTGCAGAGGCTTGTTCCTGTCATGGTAAACCATGGCTGATCATGATGTATAAATGCAGCTAGAAACACCATGACCACAGCATTACTCACAAGAATGTGTGCATTTAGCGGGTATGGGGATCCTGTGGCCCTCTAGATGTTGTTGGACTTCAACTCCCATCAGCCCCAGTCATGGTCAGGGATGGTGGGAACATCAAATAGATGTTCTGCTGCCATATTGTAATAGCTTACGGTAACAATCCTATAGATAGCTCTGTGTTGCAAGCTGACCTCAAGAGCAGATGCTAAAGCAGTTGTGGAGAACCTTTAGCTTGTGGTGCTGATTAGGTGTCAGCCCTAGGTGTTTGACCCACCAGGCAGTTTTGTGAGACCCAAACCCATCTTTCTCATACCTGATATCAAACAACGTCAAGCATGGGAAAGTTCAAGCTGCAGTCACTAAGGAAGACCCGGAAGTATTTCTAATTCTTCAAGCTGCAAATGCTGTGGCTTGAACTTAATCACTTGACATCATGTGAAGCCCAGCTTAAAAAAGAGCCATTCATTAGCATTCTTTGGGTATAGTCCCAAAAAAATAATAATTCCTCACATTCTGCCAGCTTGCCAACAAGAATATCAGGGATGACCTTGTCAAAAGCCTTGCTAAAATCAAGATATAATACATCTGCTTGACCAGGCTAATTAACTTTATCAAAACGCTAAGTGCCTTTTATTTGTAATCCCAGCAACTTCACCCTGCAAAACTAACAATAAAAAGGTATACTACTGACTGCTTAACAGTGTGTTCTAGATTGAGTGATCAGCAGTTGCCTTGATTCTCTTACCTGCAGCCTTCTGAAGATGGGGAAACATTTGCTTTCCTCCAGTCTTGTGGCACTTCACCTATTCTCCAAGAATTTTCATAAATGTTAGATCTTGGGCTCATTCACACTTACCTTTTGCCTCACCCTTTCTAGGCACAGATCCATGCTTTCCTGGTATGTGCAGAGCACTTTTAAGTTTTTTTTTTGCTCCAGTGCTTTCCCCACAAAACCCTGTTATTTACTGCTGAATCAAAGCAAATGGCAGTCTGCAGAAAATACAATTTTTTGTTTGTTCTGATTCACTGTTAAAGAACATATTTTGTGGTGAAAGTGCTGGGGCAAACCAACCAACCAACCAACCAACCAACCAACCAACCAACCAACCAATTTTTGGACGCAGACTAGGAAAGCACAGATCTGTGCCTAGAAAATGCATGGCAAAAGTGGCTGAGCCCAGAATAGCTGAAATCACACCTGCCAGTTTCTTTACTAGCTCTGCCATTTTGCATTTTTTAATTGTTGTAACCCACCCTGGGACCTAATGGTAAAAGGTAGGTAAGCAATCAAAATACTAACAACAATAATTTTATTCCAAGGTTTCATCATCCAAGAAATTATGAAGCATAGCTAGACATTTGTATGTTTAGGTCACAATTAATTTCAACCCACACATGAGTGCATTAATCTCATGGTCCTGTCTTAGTCACTGTTTTGGCTTTAGAGAAATAGGGAAAAGAATGACCAGTCCTAGATTGTTGTGATGGTGAAACACAGTGAAGTGTATTGTACACATGAATATTGTGGGTGTATTTTATTTGTGCATTTTTTGTACTATTCTTTTCTGTAGAAAAGATCTCCAGGATAGCTAACAATAATAAAAATAGAACAAAAATTAAGAACCATGCATAAATAAATAAATAAATAAATAAATAAATAAATAAATAAATGGAAATGCTATATATTATACACATATATGCCTGTGTCTTAAACATAGCAGCAAGTTTCAAATCATCAGCACTCCACAACATGTATGATAACCTTTAGGCTCCTGATTATACGTCAAGGAGAGAGACAGCATAGAAGAAAAAGAAAACAAACACCAGAAGCAACACAATGGAATTTGGCATAATCAGTGAGCTACCTTGAGAACCTTATGACTAAAAACCACCCTATTACAATTTAAAATATAAACAAATTATTAAGCATTGGAACTGACCACCTTGGGGAATAGGAGGAGAAATAAGTTACTCTGGCCTAACTCTTGCATTAAATAGAACATTCACGTAAATCAGATGGGGTAGTGGAACGAACTCTGACACTAAACAGCAATCTGAAACAAAAACATTCTTAATGTTAACAGAACAAAGGAGGCCTTACAGAAGCTCTGTCACTGATTTCATTGGAAGCTGCTGGCTAGACAACAAGATTCCTGGGAATGAAGTAAGGGCATCAGATTACTGCCATCACTGACTTGCTTTGTGTTATAGCAGTGTGCACTATGGATATTAGAACAGAGTGTATTCTGATTTAGCTGGTACTGGCAGCCATACAGTTGAGATATGTAACAATCCAGTTCTGCCAGATTTTCAGGATAAATATATAAGGTAAACCTGAGACAGAACCATACAATTGTAGGGATGGAAGGGACCCCAAACGCCATCTAGTACAGCCCCTGCAGGGCAGGAATACTAACATTTAGTTAGAAGTTAGAATGTAGAATATAAATGTTTTACACCCAACCCAGAAACACAGTTAGATGATAAATGTACATGAGGCATAAGTATGTCAGCTGGTGATAGCAGCAGAAAGATGGGTTACTTGTTTGGAGGTTCTAGCAGGGGAGTGCAGCAATTGTATACCCTTGACCGAAGAACAGTACTCTCCTATCTGGGATGGTCGTCCTCTTCCACCAAGCACGCAGCTTTGGGAGGGATGCACATGGAGCCTAGCCAGCCGGATCAGCCGAATCAACCCTGGCGATCAATGGGGTGACAGATGTCGCAGCCAGGTCGCCCTCACATCCAGATGGGTTACTGTATCAGTTGCCAGTGGGCTATATTCCTGCTGAATGCTGATAAGTGAATTTCATTCATTTCCTTATTTAGACAGACTTCTCTGCTGACCCACCAGAGAGCAGTAATGTACACATAAGCTGTTCCATTTGTGGGAGGCGTATGAACTCCTTAGCTTGTAGCTAAGCATTTGATATTTCAGCACCAGAAGACAGAAACCCTTCCAATGGCATACCAATGGACTGAAGATGTACAGTGGTACCTTGGGTTAAGTACTTAATTCGTTCCGGATGTCCATTCTTAACCTGAAACTGTTCTTAACCTGAAGCACCACTTTAGCTAATGGGGCCTCCTGCTGCCGCCGGAGCACGATTTCTGTTCTCATCCTGAAGCAAAGTTCTTAACCCGAGGTACTATTTATGGGTTAGTGGAGTCTGTAACCTGAAGCATATGTAACCCGAGGCACCACTGTATTGGTTATGTCAGTTAAAAAGGGGGGGGGGTAGAAGCGCCTCTGGACACAGGTGGTGGAGATTACAGAACAAATACACCATTTATTCCTGAACATCTGCATCACAGATAGCCAGGGTGGTGTCATCCAGATGCTGTTGCACTCCAAATCTCATCTGCCATAGCCAGCAAGACCAATGGCCAGGGGTGATGGGAGTTCCATACAGCAATACCTGGAGGATGCCACTTTGGCTACTCCTTTGGGATGGGAAACCTGAGGTCTGGGGGCCAAATGCATCCCTCTGGACTTTACAGCTCTCCCCAGGCCACACCCTTAAACAGCCCCGCTCTGTGCTGCCCTTGAATGCTTTTGCTGGCTGAAACGTGTTCTTGAACTACGATAATGCTTCTTGGTCGCTTGGCTGGTGTGTGGTTGCGTGCAGAGAAACCTCTGGCTTTTCCATGGCCTATTTATTGTACCAAGGTAAGAGTCACATCCATTGCTCCACCCGCTTTTGCCTCTTGCCACCAGTGGCTTGCAGTCTTCAGAAGGCTTCCCATATGTGAACGCAACTCATAGGATAAAAAAGGTTCCCCACAAGGTGGAAATTGATTTTTTTCCATTTCATGTAACTATGAAATGGACTGCTTTCGTCTGTCTCATATATTTTTATTACTAATTATTAAAATTTCTATATAGCCCTTCATCCGAGGATCACAGGGTGGTTTGCAATATAAAAGCACAAAAATGCATACCAGTGACAAACAAAACAATACCCCGCCTCCAGTTCAAAAGGCATCTATGATTGTTTAATTAGCCAAAGGCCTGGGAGAAGAGGGGTGTTTCTGCCTGGTGCCTAAAGATACGTCATGAAGGCGCCAGGCAAGGCTCCTTGGGGAAAGCATTCCACAAGTGGGGAGCCACTGTAGAAAAGGCCTGCTCTCATGTTGTCACCCTCCGGACCTCTTGTGGAGGAGGCACAATAAGGGCGGACGCAGACTATGAGTGTAGGGTCTGGGTTGGTTCATACTTTGTCACTCAGGCCTTTCCCATCACCATGCCTTCCTTCCCCACTCTCTTTCCCCTCCATTTCCCTCCCTATAATTGGCTTACTTCAATATATTGAAAGTTTATTGAGAGTTTACAGTAGTTGGGAGATTTCTTTACTGGGGGTTGGGGTGAGAAACAGATGAAACAGAGGGATGTTTATCATTGCTTTCAAAAAATAAAATGTTAAATATAAATACCTAGTATATACAAATATCTAGTTAATTCTTTTGCAGAGTTTTGCAAAGTCTTTTCTTGCAGTCATGTAATAATTAACCTTATTTGCAGTTTGTGCAGGAACCAGAAGGAAAATTAAACTCACCATCAAAATAAGAGTCCAGCTGTATTTATTAAGGGAGTTTCTAAGGTTGTCATTGGTGCAAATGTATGTTCACAGAAGCCTGACAGCTTTGCTGTCTTCACTTTTCAAACACACACACCTTGCATAGTTTGTCATACATGTGCTCACTGCAGCCACAGAAACTTTAACAAAGAGGGGATTGGAAGGGGATAAACGCCAGGAAGATACCGGTATATCTCATTGCACAATAGTTAAACAATGTTTCTGTGTGAGAATGGCTTTAATTAGCAGGAAGTTTGATAGGTTTTGAATGATATTCAGCTAAAACATTCTCAGATTAGCAAATATGTTGTGTTTAGTGGATTTACTTTCAATATGGCTAACACTGGAGATCAACCAGTGTTCTTTTGTATGACCGCATGTGTTCATCTTTTATTTTAATTAGCATGGGAATTAAACACTCCTTACTTGGAATTTTAGGAATCTAAAACACTCCTTACTTGGAATCTTTTTTGTGATAAAGCACAATGGTGCTCTTAATGCATCTGTCAAACAAGTAACAACCCATTGCTGTTTGTATTTCATCCACACTGGAGTGCTGTCTAATCCCATTGAATCAATGCAGCTATCAGCATAGCAAAAGCGGAAATCAGTAATAATAATAACAATGCACACACATATTCTGATTGCACAGTGTAATTATGGTAATATGTTATTTTATACATGATGCTTCCATAACTACATTGACTATTACTGGCCCATGTCTCAAAAGCGCTGTGTAAATCGGCAGGATGGAGGTGCCAATTGTTAAGGATGAGTTTGCATAATAAATGTGTTTGCCTTCTGTAGCTGTTTCACTGGCTATTTTCATATTTTCAGCTATGAACAACAACTACAACAACATCATCATTTGTGGTACTTATGAGGCAAATTGGCTTCCTATAAGATAAACCATGGGTAGGCAAACTAAGGCCTGGGGGCTGGATCTGGCCCAATCACCTTCTAAATCTGGCCCGTGGACGGTCCGGGAATCAGCATGTTTTTACATGAGTAGAATGTGTACTTTTATTTAAAATGCATCTCTGAGTTATTTGTGGGGCATAGGAATCTGTTCATTTCCCTCCCCCCCAAAAAATATATAGTCCAGCCCCCCACAAGGTCTGAGGGACAGTGGACCGGCCCCCTGCTGAAAAAGTTTGCTGACCCCTGAGATAAACAAACAAACTTGGAACTTTGCAACTATGTAAATATAGTCAAAGTTCCAAGTTTGTTTCTTTATCTCATGGGAAGCCAATTAAAGACACTGGGTCTTTAATAAGCAGCCTTCAAGACCATTTATGCAACAAGAAAAAGAAAATTGTGCTCCTATGTCTTTATGTACATTATTTACGTGTTAAGTACTGCAAATTGCTGTAACAGTCACTTGCTTTCTTAGTTAAATTTATCACCCATTTCTTAAGTTCGAAAATGTAGTTAGTGGCAAGTGGCAAGTACCATCTACCATATGGAGAGCAGGAGTGTATCTTTTGATCAGTGCACAAAACAGATTAGGGATTTCATTTATTTATTTAAGGTAGATCACTCAAAAAGGTTTACAAAAGATTATTACAACAAGTATTGATTCTGTTGAACTATGTCTCACATCACTGTCCACCAGTTTCTCTGGCTAAGCTGATGGAGGTGCTCTCTGGATTGGTGTTGAAAACTTCCAATATGACTATTATGGAGAAACTCACCATCCATAATCAAGACCACCACTCCCAGGATGACTCAAGACTTCATAGTTGTCATGACATATTCTTGATCTGTGTTTTTTCCCCCTACCGGGCAAGAAGATGATGGTTTTGTTTTTTTAAAATGTCATGGTTGGATCACTTCTTGTTCAAGTTTGGGTCTATAGTAACTATTCTACTCTGCAGGGCTGGAATACATTGAAGAGATTTTTTGTTGGTAAGGCTTATTAAGCGCCTGTCAGATCCCTAGTCACTATGTGAATTGCAAGGATGACCCTCATAGTTGACATGATCATTCCTAAGCATCCTTTTCCGCTGAGAATAGTCCATCTGGCTCCTTGATACACATCTGAGCTGAGGAAAATACAGGAAGTTGACAGACTGCTAGAGTGGAAGTGACGAAAGTCTTGTGGAGTGTCTGCACAAATAAGAGCTCATTACAGAGTCTGTGCTGCAGCAATGAGTGGTGAAGAAGAAAATTTCCTCTGCTAACATTCTTACAATATTGTCCAGTGAACTTTTTAAAAGTGGTTGGGGTATTTTTAATTATGACCCAGTGGGACAGGAAGAGGGGACTTGTGGCCCTCTAGATGTTGTTTGGTTCTCATCAGCTTCAAGCAGATTAACCAGCTAGTCAGGGATAATAGGAGTTTTAGTCCAACAACAGCTAGAGGATCGCAGGCTTCCTATCCCTGAAGTAGGTGATGTGATGGAAGCTTTGGTAGCATGTTATACATGTTAGCATGACACTTTGATTACAAAATCCACATTGTATGAATAGCATGTCTTTCCTATGCTGTGCATTTCCTTTGTTATGTAGATGTACTTGTTGTGCTCTTTGGGTAATGAAGTCCCCCCCCCCAAATAAAAAAGTTAATGATCAGCTCTTTATTACTCTGGTGATGCAGCTCCTTTCTACTCCAGTGGTGCCCTAGTTTCCAGGAGATCATAGATTCTACTCATCTCTGAATATAATGACATTCATATCATAACCAAAACAATACTGCAGTCCCCAGAAAACACCCCATATAAATGTGGTGGAACAATAAAGCCTAGTGACCTCTGGACAGCCAATATTCAAATAGTGAAAATGTCACCTTGAACACCAAATTTAAAACAGACATATCCCTTTGTTTAACAATTTTGACCCCCTTAATGAGAAAGAATTCAAACCAGCCAAAGAGACTGATCAATGCGCTGAGCATTGTACTCACTCATATCCCTTTGACTTTAACGGGATTCTGAATGAAATAGACAGTTTGTCAAAGCTTAAAATGGGGGTTGGAATTTAAAATAAAAACTTACAAAAGAAGGAAGAGGAATGTGGGCCTGAGTTGCACAGCTACAAAATATCTAGCAAGCAGTCAGTTTTATTTATGAAAATGTGCACTTCAACCAGCAAATTCCTAGACTTCTATAATGTGAACATGTTTTCTGTTTTTGTTTGTTCTGCTGTTGCAGCTCAAATCAATCTAATTTTGTCCTGACATATGCATGACCAACTTCCACAGAAATCAATGGGAACTGCACAAATATACTTGAGGGCACAGCAGTCTCTCACAGTCCTGTAACACAGTAGTTTAGTTCTGGATGGCAAATGGAAGAGGTGGAAGGAATAAATAGCAGTAAATATCCAAAAAGCTAAGCTCTCTCAGTCAAAAGTGTGAGCTTACCATTCCCTCCCCCTCACCATGTTATCAACAGTACCTTCTGTTTTCAATATCTTTATATACAATTTTGGAGATGAGATTAATCAGCCGTTTTCACTTACATTAAAGGAACCAGGGCAGTACAAAGTCAATGACCTGATTCTGTAAACTCTATGAACTGAGATGTGACTGAAAAGTCAGACTAAAAATAAAACAAAAGGTGCTTGCACTTTACATCACGTTTCTGTTTTATTCAGAAACTCTATTGCTTAGGCTTATGGTACCAATGTATTATTCTCCATTAAGCATGCCACTGTTATTCCTGTTGAAGAAAAGGGAACTAATTCTACCCAAGGTCAGCCAGTTTGACTGTAACTGTTCTAGGACTGGAATGAAATTCTACCATTTTTCCACTGGATCTTACTGGCAAACAGGCAGCAATCAATAGAACCACAAATTCAGTTCAATCATACAGCATGCAGCTCAATCAAATGAGTTTACACTGGTTAAGTATATGACCCTACCTGGTCTGAGCTACTCATGTACTTGTTATAGCAGATTCGGCTATTGCAATGCTATCTACCTAGGGCTGCCTTTAAAGGCCGATTAGAAATTGCAGTTGGTACAAAATGCAGCTACATCAATAGCACTGGTTGTCAAACAGTTTTCTGACTCATTCAATATGTCTGTATTAAAATAAACAAGCAACAGTTAAAGGAATTCTAGCCCAGCTTTTAAGGCATGTGACATCTAAAAGTAAGTTACAACAAATCAATAAAATAAAGCATTTGCTCTCAGTCCCACCAATCAAAGGGGGTAAACTTTGGCATTTTCATATCTTATAAGCATTGTGCTCAAAGGTTCTATCAGCTCGGTACAAAAGCAAGCGAACTTATATTAATACCATCGGCATCAGCTGAATCCTATTCCTAAACACAAAATTCATATTGCATCTATAATAAGTAAAGCATTTTAAAGATTTGCTAGGCACTAGTCTTACAAGTGCCCAGTTTAGTTCTTGCGTAAAGTGAGACTCGTAGCGTCAGCTTAATCCAGAGTGGAAAGTTGTCTGCCCTGCACATAATTCCACACGGTTGGCAGGGTTGGTTGCTAATGTTTATTGGTGACTGAATCTCAAGTAGAATGCTCGTTACAAATCTAAGCTCACAAACAGAAATTTGTTATCAAGCAACACCATTTTAAATCTTGCTGGCTCTTCAAAATTAACAAACTATCCTGAAATTGAGGGAACGGATGATTTTCTTAAGACTTGGGTGCACTGTTGCCAAAACCTGCAACATGGTAGCTAGGAAGTAGAGGTAAGTCTGCTACTATGACTACAGTTTGATATAATCTGCAAGTGGCTTAGAAATCAGGTGTGCCAAAATGGAGGTAGATCAGCAGTTAAATTGCCCAGTCCTTTTTACAAACCTCCTTCAAACAATCAGCGTCAATGCTATTGCCCAAGGCAACTGAAAATACAGTTTTTGATATGTCTGCAATTTTAGCACACCACATTTGAGAATGGAGGGCCAAATCATTGCAGGCACTTCATTTCAATGGCTCCACTCCTACCTGAATGATAGTTTCCAGATGATGGTGCTGCATAACAGCTGCTCTGCCTGATGGCATTAATGCTGCGAGGTTCAGCAGGTTTCCACTTTGGCTCCCCTGCTGTTTAACAGCTACATAAAACCATTGGGAGAGGTCGTTTGGGGATTTGAAGTTCCATCAGTATGCTGATGATATTTAGCTCTATTTCTCATTTACATCAAATTCAAGTGAGGAAGATGTTCTGAACAGGTGTCTAAGTCAGTAAAGTTCTGAAAGAGGGCCAACAAACTGAAGCTCACTCCACACAAGACTGAAGTATAGTTGGCTGGTAATGGAGTTGACCAGAAAATCGGGGTTCAGGTCCATAACTTTGATTCTGCTTTGCAGCTGACATTCCGAGCATTGGAACCAATTTGGGCTCATATGTTAACTGCAACTGCTAACGTAATTAACTGAAACATGTAGAAATGAGGACATTTTGTCTGTTCTGACTAACAGCTTGTTTTCAAGAAGAAAGTAAAAGGTTGCACTAATACAAGGATTACCACTAACACAACATAAATTCCTGTACCGCCCCCAAATCTATTTTGGAGGGTTGAAGGAACCCCCAGAACAGATTTAAGGGACATACGTGGGAGGAGATAGGGAGATGTTTCAATTGTGCAAGAAGAAATCCTTGCGCTGATGCAATGATCTACTTAACACCACATTGAATACAACCCATTTGTTTTAATTATGAGAACCACAAATGGGCAATAGTGGAGAGGCAGAAGCCTTTCAGATTTTGTTGGACTCCCACCCCCAACAACCCCAGTCAGAATTGCCAATTTTAGGGGATAAGGGGATTCATTTGGAAGCTCACAATTTAGACACACCTGGTCTAAGACATGTACATTTGACAGATGTCTTGCTTCAATATGCACCTGCTGTGCTAGAGGACTGACTCATGGTGCTCCCACCCTATCTGATTACTTGGCTCCATGTGTCATGGACTGGCTAGAGTGGTGCTGGCAGGTACTAGTTGGAGAACCCCAAATGGAAGAAACCTCAGAGCCAGGGGATTGGTGGTGGGATGACAATGAGTGGTCAGAGGGAGCAGACTGGGAGGAGCTGTTGGAAGCTGAAAAGGTAACGGGGTTTACTGAGCAGGAAGACTCTGTGGCAGAAAGCAGTCAAGAATCAGAGACAGAAGAGGAGGCTGGAGAGGAGGGGGCCCAAGAGGCAGAGAAGAGTCAGGCTGGTGAAGAAGTCAGGCTGTCTCCTGCGGTGACCAGCTCCTGCGGTGACCAGCTCCCCTCCCCCCGGTCTACTAGAACCCAAAGAGGTATGAAGAGGGTGGAGCAAAGACAAGCAAGATGGAGGAGTCTCAGATTGCTTGGGAAGGAACCAGGGGTGGAGTCTTAAAGAGCACTGGGAAGCAAGAGCTACCGGGCAGAGTTGCTGTGCTCACTAGACCTGGCCTCCTGAGCTGTTTGTTTTTTTGACTAAAGAGTTAACAACTGACACCATGTGAGTTATTACTGACCTCATCCTGGCTCCTGTCATTGACACCATGCCTGATGACTTTCAGTATTCAGTAAAAAAAACTATTTGTTTCCTCAGGGATTTTGTTTGGCCTTTAAGGGGTTTTAAATGTCTCAAGCATTATATTGCTTTAAACCATTGTTACTGGTTTTAAAATATGTTAGTTGCCTTAGGAATTTTATATTAAAAGCTGTGTAGGGGGATGCTTAAAATAAATATGGCTTGATTCAAACCCATTTTCTTTTCATTTTAGTCAACCATCATGGTTAAGGGCTGTGCTAAATGCATTTGTTCAGATTTCACTAATCTGGTGCCCTCCTAATTTGGACTACAACTTGCATCAGCATGTGCCCGCTGGGGCTGATGGGTGTTGTAGTCTAAAACATCTGCAGGGCACCAGGTTGCCAAAGGCTGAACTAGTTATTAATTGCCTAATATAGGATCTGTACAAAAGTGAAGGACCAAGGCCTCTTTTCTAAAAATGAAAAAAGTTGGCAAACTTACATTTATTTACTTACAAAACTATTTCCATACCCCCTTCACTCCAGACAATACCAACATAATTTACAACCAAAACAATATAAGAAATATTGTTATATAACAATATAACGAATCATCAAACACATCCATAAAAACATGCTAGTAAAATATTAACATTGGGGTGCTAAAACTGGCACTAATGGCCTGGGAATGCCTGAGCCAATAGCATGCTGTAAGCACTCAACAACTGATGCCTGCCTAATCACCAAAGGGAGATCATTCCATAAATAAGCAGGGAGGGAGCAGTAGTACGGTAAGTAGGGTGTGCCTCAAGAGGAGACCTCAGCAGGTGGCAAGAGAGGATGGTTTCTGTGGCTCTGCAAGTTCCAAGCTAAAAGGAATTGCTAAGCAAGGTCCAAGGGTAGCTCCAAGCTTCCCCTCCTAGGTGGATTTCAACAATAATGAATTCAGCCATCAGTGTTTCAGCTGCTGAAATCTCATAATCCCCCTAATTGTAGTATTCAACAGGAGACTAGTTCAGCCCTTCAATCTTCTCTCCTTCACAAAGAGAAAAACACCAGCTCTCTGAGCCTTGCTCTCCAGGGGTCAGTTATGTTTGGGGCAAACTAGCACCAACTTACTGAGTGAGAAGGCTCTAGCTGACAAGGAGGCAGAAGTGGCCTAGTCATATTTCTGCTCATTACTTTATACAGTGGTGCCTCGGGTTAAGTACTTAATTCATTCCGGAGGTCCGCTCTTAACCTGAAACTGTTCTTAACCTGAAGCACCACTTTAGCCTGCTGCTGCCGCCGCGCCGCCGGAGCACAATTTCTGTTCTTATCCTGAAGCAACATTCTTAACCTGAAGCACTATTTCTGGGTTAGCGGAGTCTGTAACCTGAAGCGTATGTAACCTGAAGCGTATGTAACCCAAGGTACCACTGTACCTACTACAGTTACATTAAAACACAAAAGTGCAACTCTATCCAACATGCAAATGAGTGTAATGTGCTGGGTTCAGACAATATGTTTTCTCTGCACTTTCTGCTTCCACTGCCTGGTGGGGTATTTTTCTCTTTCTCCGGCCTTACAGGTACGTGCCACCACAGAGGATTTTTTTAATGAAAGCTAGTGTCCATGGTTTACTACCTCTGAAATAAAAAGCGCACATTTATTTAAAATCTTAGATGTTAAAGAGCCATAAAATGTGCAGAAATTATATATATATAAATTAAGGAATACTAATATACTAACCATAATTTAGGGTATTTTTATCCTGCTCTAAGGATATCTAAGAATCAAAAAAAGATGTTTAAAAAATACCTTTCTGGACAGAAGTACTGAATACTGCATGAATATGTACAGGCTATGATCTCCCAAGAAACCCTAAAACAACTCTCCTTTTGATGCTTCATCCTTAAGTCATTAATGCTGATTTACAACTGATTGCTACTGCTAACAACAGCAAAACAGCATATTGCACAAAAAGGGGACAAACAAAGATCCCACTACCTTAACTGATTGCTAAAGGAAAACTTGGCAAACTATTTTAATGATAAAAATATAAAAGAAATGCAATACTTAATCATCAAGAGAGGTGGGCTTTGTTTTTACATTTCTGGAATGGCAAAATAAATGACGATTCCCCCCCCTCCTTTTAACTCATTCACGGTATTATAGAGTTTTGTTTTGCTGTCTCTCTCCCTTCTTCATATGCCATTTCCTTTCCTCCCTCTCCCCCCACCCCTTTTTGGCATGAGAAGCAAGGATGCAAACATCCTTGTATAATGGTGTTTGCTACATATTGTCACAAAACATAATAACAATTTATAATAAAACTAAACACCTTCTTAAAATGCCTGTTGGAATAAGAAAGTCTTAAACATGCACCTGAAGTTCAGCAGAGAGGGTGCCTGTTTCCCCTCAGCTGGAAGAGAGTTCTATAGCTTGCGCCCACTACACTGAACAGACAGCTTCTTGCAGTTATGAGTCATGCATCTGAGCCATGGGGGAACGCTAACCAAGATCCCTCCTCCCCCCAAAAATCGGTTATCAGACCAGGATATAAGGAATCAGGTGATCCTTAATATATCCTGTTTTTACCACTAAATATTTCATCCTGGTTCACTTTTTACATATACTAATTGTCCCTTAGCTATAAGGTAAAAAGTAAAGGTAAAGGACGCCTGGAGGGTTAAGTCCAGTCAAAGACGACTATGGGGTGCGGCGCTCATCTTGTTTCAGACTGAAGGAGCCAGCGTTTGTCCACAGACAGCTTTCCAGGTCATGTGGCCAGCGTGACTAAATCACTTCTGGTGCAACAGGACACCGTGACGAGTGCCAGAGCACACGGAAACGCTGTTTACCTTCCCGCTGAAGTGGCACCTATTTATCTACTTGAACTGGTATGCTTTTTTTTAAACTGCTAGGTTGGCAGATGCCCTGACAGAGCAATGGGAGCTCACCCCGTTGCGCAGATTCCGAAGCGCCAACATTCTGATCGGCAAGCCCACGAGGCTCAGTGGTTTGGACGTGGGTGGTGCTATGGTCTCCCTTAGCTATATGGTAGCAAGATCTACATCAACTTGCTGCAGGGTCTCGAAGTTACAGATATTATATATTCTCTGTGCAAAAATATTATATACTAGCTGACTAGAATCTACTGCCACGTAAGTTGTAAACTGATGACTTCACATGTCATGTTCACGGGGCAAATCTGCACACTATATCTTATAGATGTACACCTAAGATATTTTTACGTTTCTACCTAATTAGGTTCTGTGTGAACAAGGCAAACACTTGCTATATAAGTGCAGTTGTCAGAGACCTGTGACTGGCTGCAGCTTCCTGTTGAGTGTTCACTCTGTGGCAATCTTGGACTTCTGCTTAATATGTGAGCTGGCACCAAGACCTAACAGAGCAGTAAGAATCTTTGCACTGCCACAAGACTGTGAACACACAGCTCACATATCCCCAACTGCAAAGAACTGGGGGTCTTTCTCCGTCATTAATGTCACTCCATCTCCTGGTCTCTGTGTGAGCAAGAACTGTTATTGCAAGGCTAGAATATCCATGCCGATGACAGTTACAGAAATAAAAATAATTATTGCATAAAGCACCCTTCATCCTCCACTATTACCCCTAGTGAATTGGGTTCAGAATGTCTTCTGTCTGTCTGTACTCTACACCTGCCTGCATAAGCAATAGTCCAATCAGTGAAAGATTTTTTTTTTAATCCTGTTAAACCCCAGTATTTAATTTCATATTGTAGTCATCTTTCAAACTTACTTGGACTTTACTGGGCCAAGATGCCCAGTAAAGTTATTTTTACCAGCTTGTGTAATATGCCTATCACTGTAATACTCGGCAAATACGTAATGAAGGAGACAAGAGCTGAAAGTATACACGTTTACATTCCAAAATCTGCAAAGCCATAATGCAAGGCCTGCAAACCTTTTATCATCCTTGACCATTGGCAAGGGCTGAGGAGCAGTGGCGTAGCATGGGTTGTCAGCACCCGGGGCAAGGCAAGTAATTTGCGCCCCCTAACCCGTGGATTTGCGCCCCCTAACCCGTGGATTTGCGCCCCCTAACCCGTGGATTTGCCCTAACCCCAGATGTTGCGCCCGGTGCGGCCCGCCCCCCCTGCACCCCCCACGCTACGCCACTGCTGAGGAGTGTTCCTACACAGAGCATTTGAAGGGCGCCATACTGGTAACCCCTGAACTAATGCATATTCATAGGCTATGGAAAAGTGCCGTAGTATTACTTTTTTTAATGAAGCAATTGATTACTTCTTATCTTCCTATTACTATGATTATTACTCTTACTAACACCTTCACCCACTTGCCCTTTTACCCAGTCAGAAACAAACTCTCCCCATGCTGCTTTTCCAGACATAATAGAAAAGCGACAGATAAAAAAGCAGCTTCCATATCTTTTCTTCCACAAGCAATTTCAAGCAAAACAACAGCTAGGTATGAAAGGGTTAATCAGCATCCCTGCCATTCCTTTGGCCAAACTCTCAGCATACAGCTTTTTAAAACACACACACAGACACCTGTCAAAAACTAGACACAGTGCAACATCTAGTTTGGCCCTCAGTTCAACTTTTCAATAGTCATCTTTAATCATTCTGTTTCAAGTCAACCCATTATTAGCACTAAAGAAGCTGTCTCACACCAGAGGTATGGAATACATTCAAGGATTGCTGCTCCACTGAATACTGCTTCTGTATATCTAGTCTTTTCAACAGTAAGTCCATAGGGGGACCTTTTATGTCTTTGGGAAGAAGAAACCATCACTCAGTGATAGAGCACATGCTTTGCATACAGAAGTCCACAGTTCCAACTCCTGACCTATCCACTTGAAAGAGATGCATTTGTGGCAGGACTAGCATAGACTAACTGAGATCCAGGAGTGTGGATGTGAGTCAAAGCAGACAGCAGTGGTCTAAATGAATCAATGACCTGATTCAGGACATATAAAACTAATAATGGTTGCATTTGTAGACAAAACTAAGATGTAAAAACATGATTTATTAAGCCATACTGTGCGCGCAGCCACACTTTGCTCTTCCCTTCCATGAGCAGGTAAACAAACCTCGCAGAGGGTAGCTTAGTGTAACTTCCAAACCCAGGACTGTGGTTTGCTTTGCCCTAAAAAAACCCATGATTGCTAAGTCTACAACAAACCATGACTTCAAGCTGGCTAGTGATCATAGTTACCACACGTCGGGTTCTGATGCAACCGCAAGCTAGCCTCTTTGTGATTTATTTATCACGAAGGGAGGAGTGAAGTGGGACTGCTCAGGCTACATGGGACAGCACTGAATTCATCCACAGCGCAGCTTGATAAACCATACATTAGTGTTACTTGCAAATGTTGCCTTCATCACAAATCCTTGGTGACAAAAATTTTAAAAACTTTCAACAAAAACTGAATTCCTCTTTTAAAAAATGCAAACTTTACAAAGGCAATGGAACAACAGGCCATTTTTCAAATTATACATTACTAAGAGAAAACTAAAAAGGTGGTTTGAGCTGTTAATCTGAAGTCTAATAAGATGGTTCCTTGAACACATTTTAGACTAAGCTATTGATGCAACACTTTGCTAGCTGATAATGCTTGCCAAGTTCTTCCTTACTTCTTTAGGGAATCAAGTACCAACATTCCTTGGAGGGCAAATTGCATAATCGTGTACATTTCCTTTCAAGGTGCAGACTTTTAAACCAGAGTTCTATATGCACCTGCTTGTTAAGATTTGTTAAAAATTGCTTTTCATCACATAATTCAAATATGAACCTTCTGCCTAGCTCTTACTTTAAAAAAAACACCCCAAACCCATTGCTGCATGTACAGTGAATGTACCACTTAAGATTTATTACCTACAAGCAGGATGATTTACTCTAAATGTCAGGGGTCAATTGTACAAGGTCATTTTTTAAAATAGTGCAATACAAATACATCCTTTCAAATTCAGTTATAGAATATTTTCTTGCTAAGACTGCAAGGCAAGTACTCCATAATATTCCCCACCATATAATTTCACATAATATTATGAATATATGTTTTGGATAGTGCAATCCGTATCATTTTCCAGCAATCTATCCTTATCATTCTTGCAAAACGGGTTTTCCTAGAACTCATCAATTCCACGTTCCTAACCAAAGAATTAATTTACAATTGAGAGTACTGTTAGAGCTTTGTAGGATTATGGTTTGAAATGTTTATTTTCCATTAACAGGTTCTACAATCATGGAAATATTGTCCTACATAAGGGAATTTGAAAGAGAGAAAAGAATTGGAAAGCTATTGGAAAATGAAATAAATAAATAAAACCAGCAGGTGACAGCTGCAACTAACGAGAAGCATGAATTGGCCCTCAAAAACAATTTGTATTGAAATAAATACTCGGGAAGCTTTGTATTAATTTGTACACCAATACATTTCTTTTTCATTTTGTATCCCACTATTCAGCATTAATGCTTCCAAAGCAGCTGCTTACAAAATAAAAGATTAAAAACCAGTACAATGTTGCATTTATAGAGCCCTCATGTAACAAATCAATATGGCTTTCAAGAGATACTTTTGTCAGGTCACATCTATGGCAAATACCTACGTCCCACATACTTCCTGAAACAGCATAGCAAACCAATCCAAATGTCAAACCAATTCCCCACTACTTTTGTCATGATGGGGTCTCCTTCAGAAGTTATGGGCCTTGCCCATATGGAGAATCCTTAGAGGATCCTATGGTATCTGATCAAGATGAGATACACTTTGCATTCATAGGTGATCACAGGGCCAGTAGCTAGAAACATTTCCAAGAATATTTGAGAATCAGTGGATGGGGAATGCATATATGGTTCCTAACTGGATCTGTCTACTCAAGACACACTAAAATAAATGCTTATAGTGCCACAGCAATCTAGTTCAATCCAATAAGCCTGTTTCATTCCAGTGCCTCCTCAAAACTATTGAACCGAGTTATCTTCCAAGGGTCACACTATGCAATTCCACTGTAAAAAAATGTAATTGAAACCTGCACTTGCACCATTTTGGCCAATATGAATATTAGCTAACAAAATGTTTCTGGTTTGTGTCACTGGAGCAAGGAATAAAATGCTTTGAAATGACTTACCTTGAGGTTGCAATTTCCACTTTAGTTCTTGCCATGGCAGATGCCCGCTGGGCACCCTCAAGGGCACGCTCCACCTTTTCTTTAGTTTTTGTGTTTCTTATGGGTATAAGCTGCTTCCTTATTCCACGGACCAAAACATTGTTTTTATACTTTCCCTCTTCCTTGGTGCCATCTGGAAACATGGTACATCCATATCCATGCCTCTTATTATTTAGCCACTCCCCTTCGTATTTCATACCATTTGAGCGCTCACTAATACCGAATCCGCTGCGCTTGTCATTCTTCCATTCGCCCATGTACGTTTCTGTTGTGGTGGCATCAACGTGGTCTTCCGCTGGGCAATAATCACAATCCCCATCTCCAAAACTAATGGTAGAATTGGCATCACTAGAGCTAATCCTACTTATAGCAGCATCGCTCCTGACAGAGCTGCGTTTGCTAGAAATCGACGATTTTGATTCGGATTTTCTAAGTTTTATACTACCGAGAAGGGATCCTCTTCTGAACAAGCCTCCTTTCTTCTTACCACCAATTCCTTCGAGATCACTGTGAAAATTCAACACAAACCCTCCTCTTGTTCCAGCAGGGCTGTCCAAAGTAATATCATGTAGAATAGTGCCATTGCTCTGCTCACTACGCAGTGACGCTAGAGATGTCCGGAGGGGAGAACGGATCACAGTTGCCATGCCATAGGGGACACTTTGCCGCATGCCATAGCCATGCCTCATCCCTCCTGTCCACTGTCCCTGGTATGTACCTTTCCAAAGAAATAAGAAGAAACAAGGAAAATGAATAAACATCTAACGATTTTAGTTTGTTAGCAGTGCTGGAAATTCATCTTGCATATTTTCACCACTAAACTATAAGCACGGCCTAAAAAGGCTTCTTCTCTCCCCCCGCCCCCAAGTGATTTAAATAGAAAATAACAAAAAGCCTGAACAAATTAGGAACTGATCCATGATTATATATATCATATACATTGCTTCAAATGCTTATTCTAATGTGGCATGGAATCTGCAGATCAAAGTATTTAAAATTATTTCCTATGAGATAAGCACAAACACAAACCCGAGATAATTCAACTGGTGGACATTCATTTCAGCAAGCCCACCACAAGATAGTATTCACTCTGTTTTGTCCCCAGTCCAGAACACTGGGATGGTTTTACCTTGAGTCTACTGGTAGCATCACATCTCTATGGTATCGCAAGGCCTACCAGTTTTCCTGTTCCTGATGAGGAACCTGTTCCAGGTTAGAAATCCACAGGCTACCCTAAATTATCTCACTGGATGTTGGCAAATGATAATGAGGTATCAAATTTATCATAATTGCATCCATTGAGAATGGCTCATGTACAAAGGCACCCTTCATAGAACTCAGTGAATGTTGGTCACAATGTATATGAGCCATTAACTTGTTATGCCCTCATAAAACCCTATTTGGCTATGGGACCACAGCATTACGAGATAAGCCTTTGCCTGCTGCCTTTTACTGTCAAAGAGCAGGGGCTTATCTCTCATCTTAGCACTGCAGTACTAAGTTCTAAGATCTAAGATAACAGACCTCCACACCTAACACATGGCTTGCCCCAAAGAGCCTCACAGGCCAAATTTGGAGGCCTGGCAGGCCTAATTTGAACCATGGGCCACAGGATCGCCCCTGCTGTTAACAGCATCATGGTGTAACGCAAGTAAGTAATTACATTTACTCAGTGAGCTTCATGTCTGAAGCTTCATTCCCACGGCCACTGAGTAAGCTTCTTGCATCTAAACCCCAATGCCGTTAAATTCAACTAGTTTAAAGCACTGGGATTTAAGTTAGTTGCAACTAACATGTTCTATTGCCTTCAATGATATGTGAAAGACAATGCTGAACTTGTTCACTCGGGCCCATCGATTTTAAAAGAGATTTACTCTCATGTGAGCATGCATACAATTGCAGCCTTACTCATCCCAAATTTTCGATAATTTGGGGATAACATGTATTGGCGGACACTTTCTTGGAGCAATGAAGCCTCTCTGCCTGTGATTTTGAGTGGTCATACAATTAGCTTATGTATATCTTGACATACATTTTTTACATATGGTTTCCTATTTCATTTTCTGTTGACAGTGCTGATTTATCATTCCCATTTTTTTAAACCATCAATCAATGCAACAAAATTTATCAAAAAAGTTTCAGCCTAGATTTAAAATGTTTTTGCTATACATTTTTGTATTTCATTTCTTTATTATTTAATATACAGCAGGTTCCAGGATTACAGCACACATATTTTATTGCATATCCTAGGTGCAGAAAAAAGTAAAATTTGTGTCACCTGAAAAGTATTTTAAGAAACATTCCAGTACCCAGATCTGAACACTCCTGGCCAATTATGAATCATACTCAAAGCAGACACACTGAAATAACTAACAATGCAAATAAGTCAATTGATTTCAATATCCATACCTTAGTTGGATACAACCCATAGTTTAAAGATTATAATATATATAGTGTATAAAATATATGAACTACAAATATTAAAACAAGCAAGATGCAGATTAGGGTTCTCTTTTGTTTAAAACAATGTCAACAAACTACAAAAACCCATTTGAAATAAACATTTGATGTTTCAGCAAATGTATTCCTTAGGAATAAAATATTTATCTTCCGTAGTTAATATTTACTTTATATTCTCACATATTGTTCTTTCAACAGCTGAGAAAAAGCGGCCACCCACAAACACGGCAGAAAGGCATGTTTGGTACTTCTCATTAATGATGTCTAACACACAAACCTTAGATTTTAAAGCACACAACATTCCACCATGCAGATCACTATACAATCCAGATTTGCAAATAAAATTGCATGGCCAGTTGGATGAGAATTAGCAACTAGTCTTTTGACAAAAGAACTCTGACGCTGAGAAAACCTTACTATAGTCAAACTACCGTAACTTCCAAGTAAACCTGCACAAAGGATTGTGCTGAACATTTTCCATTAAAAATGTTGCTAGTCTCTATTTAACACAAAGGATATGCTGAAGTACCACTCAGATTTATGCTCTAAATCTAGAGATGTCTGCCAGAAAATTGAGGTTTTGTCTTGCAATGTTAAAATAAAAAGTCATATTTTGAAGCTGGAAATATATGGACTTTTGTTCTTCTTCTACCACCAGTCAAGAGCTCACTCATTCTCTCTGAGTGATGATGAAAACAACCCACACTGGCCAGGTAGGCTAGCTGCATGTGGGAAATGATGTAGAGCAGGGAAATGATGGGCAAGTGAAGAGCCATATGCCTTTCCCCAGCCTCAGTGGCCACCTTTCTGCTCCAGAAACAGCTTTTATTTCTTTTTTGAAGAAGTTCTGGGGAATGTTGTGTGCATTAATATGCAATATGCAGTTCGCTTCTTCGCTGAATTACGTAAGTCCCACTGTGTGCCAATAAACATGCAGAGAACAGGGCAGTTAGGCTAATACCCTAACTTAGTGGTTCTCAAAGGGTGTGGCAGGAGAGGCTAGCAAATGTAGCAGGAAGATTCAAGGACAATCAAAGAAACATTTCAGTGCAGTATAGTATAGTACGGTATCAAAATAATTATTTTTATTTGCGGAATATGGATAGATAATTTTTTGAAATGAGAGCATCAAGTGATACCTTTGTATACGTACTTAAGGTATGTGTGTAAGAGGCTCGTTTATAATTATGTTTTGGGAATTGTTCATGTTCTTCTGTAGCTAGCTGCATTGTTTTATACTTTCTGGATGTCCTCTGATCATATTATAAAGCAGTTGTGTTCTAAATCAAGCACTGCTAAGAGTTGTTTTCTTTTGTTTTCCAGTGTATTTTTTTATCAATTAAAAATGGTGTGGCATGAGGAAATTTTTATTCTGAAACTGTGGCTCATAAAAGTAAGTTTCAGAACCACTGACCTAACTATACTTCCCTGGAAGCAAGTTCTGTTGAAATCAATGGCAATTCTATCCAAATGAAGGGCAACTGTATTAGGATATTTAAACACTGACTTTTTTGTGTTGCCGACCATATTTTGCAGAATAATGTACCACAGCAAACTTCCTACATACTAGTTATGCAACATTAATTGCTAACACAAGCAAGATAAATATGCCCAGGTTTTATTTACTTTAAATATTATTATTCTGCCTCTCCCATAGCTTGAGGTGGTTGTGTGATTAATGTATGCAGTGCACTGAAATTTTAAATAGATTGATCCAATTATACATTTGGGCTGGAATAAATCAAAAGCAGCTCAACAGCTTTAGATGAGTTTTGTAATTGTAAATGGCAAGGATCCAGCCTATTTTTGTTTTCTGTACAGTGCTCAATATGACACAAGTACAGTATGTCAGAGAAACAATTTATCTGGACAAGATGTACTCTTAACTGACCTAAATGAACTCCTGTTTCATCCCCCCTGTTATGCTCACTTTGCTGCCAGAAGAAATTAGGAACTTTCCCCCCTAGATGCAAGGCTAGTTCACATTTCAGATATTGATGGTAAAATATGCTGTAAGTGCTTTCAGAACAATAACCATCTTCACTGCTCTCAAAATATAACTATTCGGCCTTGTCAAACTCATCAGTTATGGCTGGTGCACCAACTTCTTTTGATACAGATGCCCTGCTCAGAGTTTGCTTCCGTACCCTGGTAAACTTTCAGTTGGACTACTAAAACATGTTGCACATGGGGCTGCCTTTGGAGATTTATTGGGAACTTCAGAATTCAGCTGCTAGGCTGCTGACTGTAAACATCTATAGTGATCACACATACTGTGTGACTTGGCCATCAGGCACAGAAGAACAAACTGCAAAAAGGTTCTGCATTCCAGAAAGGTAAACTATTGGAAGTATTTCTATCAGCTGGTAAAGAAAAGTAGCAATCCTAGAAAAACAGTACCGTAACATTTAATCCCTCCCTTGTAAAAGTTAATTTTAAATACCCCATGCATCTGCCTCCTCCAAGAATCCCGAGAACTGTAGTTTGTTCAGAGTATTGGAAATTGTAGCTCTGTGATTGGTAAACTACAGTTTCCAGGATTCTTTTTTGGGGTGTGTGAGCGTGTGTGCTTTAAACGTGTGGTATACATGCAGCCTCAAACTCATGATGTTGAGCAAGCTAAAAACTGCGTTCAGGGTTTTCAGGAGAGACCTAAGCAACTGTATTGCACGAAAATGCTGAGGTGGGAAAAGGATGTCTGAAGGCAACCTAGGCAACCATCTAAATTTAAGTCAGGCAGCCCATACTCAGTTCATCCCACAACACCTACTGCAATTATGTGCCCAAGCAGATAACAGGGTGCTTACTCAAAAATGATTTAATGCAGATTAGATCCCCCTTAGCAACTTAACATACTGTCACAGCAATCAGAGTGGCAGAAAGGGTGGACTTTCCTCACTCTTTTAATGTCAGCTTATAGGAGAATTGAAGGGAGAATCTAATTCAATTTGGAAATTCCAGAGGAATATCTGTGGTTAGCATGCTGCGGCCAAAACAACAAAGAGCCTTATGGCAGCTTAAAGGCTAACCAATATATTGTGGCATAGGCTTTGGTGGACAACAGCCCACACTCGGATGTATCTGATGAACTGAACTGTGCGATTGTAGCAAAGGAGAAAAGAAAGGGGGGGGGCATTATCTCTTGTCTGCGCTGCAAACCGCCTGTGTTTAGTACAAATGTGCTAATACTCCCTTATCGGCGCCTGTTTCATTCCCAGAAGGCGGAAGATCAACAGCAGCAGCAGGGTGTCAAGCCGCCTCTCACTTTTTGCATGAAGCTACAAAGGGCCATCGGCTTCGCGGCGGTTGCCACCTATGCACGGTGGTGGGATCTATACTTTTTACAGAAAACGGGACTCTGAGCAATCCTCGCGGTGAGGAAGGCGAAACTTTTGCAGGCTCTCTTCCTCCTCGTTTGCTCCTCGAACCTAGAGCGCCGCGCGTTTCCTTCCGCAAGCGGGACGCTTCAAAGAATGCACCTGCTACCCGCGTTTGTCAAACCATAAGATCGGAAAAATAAAAAGTGAAAGAGAGCGAGCGCACCAACTCGGGAAGCTGCCGAGCGCAGCGCTGCACTCCGGCGACCAGGGATTGGACACGCGCACGTGTGGAAGCCGTGGCGCGCCATCTCCGCGCGCCCCCTGGCGGCCGCTGCTCGCCCGCCCGCCTCTCGCACTCACCTCCGTCGCCGTAGGTCTCGACGCCGTAGCCGTCCTGCAGCCCGTTGCTCCAGGTGCCCTCGTAGCGGGCCGGGGTGGTGAGGCTCTGGCGCACGCCGTAGCGGCCCTTGAAGCCGTGCGACCACTCGCCGCGGTACATCCACTTGCCCTTCGTCTCCACGCCCAAGCCGTGGCGCTTGCCCTGCGCCCAGTAGCCGTGGTAGGTGTTGCCGCTGGGCCAGGTGTAGGTGCCCACCACCTCGAAGCCGTGCGCCCACGAGCCCGCGTACTCGCCCTGCCCCTTGGGCCCGGTGCAGATGCCGTGCCCGTGGGCCTTGCCCTCCTCCCAGCCGCCGCAGTAGGTGCCGCCATCGTCGAAGTCGAACCTGCCGCCCGTCATTCAGGGGGAGCGGGGCGCGCCCGGGCCGAGCTCGGCTTCTCCGCCGCTGCTGCTGTTCTCGGGGCGCTGCGCTGCGTCCCCTGCTGAGGCTCCCGCGACAAATGCCAGCGCTCCGTCCCAGGCAGCGCTCCTCGGCTCGGCGCTGGCGCCCGCCCTCAGCCGCGCTCCTCCCCTCCGCCGTCCCCTCCTGCCCCACCCAAGCCCGGCCGCCGGCCGGCTCCTGCCCCGGGAGAGGGAAAAAGGCGGGAAGGGGAGGGGGCGAGGCGGGGCAGGTGCCTCAGGCGAGCGAGGCAGGCGCGCAGTTTCCGGAACTCTTGAAGCGGGGGAAAGGAGGTTAAAAAAAAAACACCGGTGCGCGCGTGAGGCGGATCCCGCTTGAGGGGGAAGGGGGTGTTGTCGGCGCCTCAGCACAGGCAAAGGTGTGAGGGAGCGACCAGGAGACCACGGGGGGGGGGGGAGCGATAATACCATACGTTTAAACCATATTTAAAGCACATAACAACCCCCCCCCCCAAATCCTGCAAAGGAAGCTGTAGCTTTGTGAGGTAAACTAGTAGTTCCCAGGATTCTCTGGAGGCGAGGAAACAGGTGCTTGCAATGTATGGTGGATGTGCAACCTGTGTTGGCTAGGTAGATGCACTTGTTCAGCACTTAAAGAACAACAGCTTGTGGGTTCGACCCCCATAGCTGCTTTGCAATGCCAGGCACGACTCTGTTTGGGCTGAGAGCATATCAAGTAATAATAAGCTAGGAGCTCTGAGCATGCACAGAGTGCATTTCCTTCACCATGCACGCTCTGCAACCTCTCTTCACTCATAACAAAAAAAAATTTTTCCCCTTCCAGTAGCACCTTAAAGACCAACTAAGTTAGTTCTTGGTATGAGCTTTCGTGTGCATGCACACTTCTTCAGATACTCATCACAGCTATCTGCCAATCACCCATTCCCACCACCCTTCTGAGTAATACCCCTCCCCACCTTCTCACTATATAGAAGGATCTGGCAACTTCTGTTTCAGTGTATCTGAAGAAGTGTGCATGCACACGAAAGCTCATACCAAGAACTAACTTAGTTGGTCTTTAAGGTGCTACTGGAAGGAAAAATTTTTTTGTTTTGTTTTGACTATGGCAGACCAACACGGCTACCTATCTGTCTCTTCACTCATGTAAGACTCAAAAAGGAAAGCTTTCAGTTCAGAAGCTTTTAGGCACAAGCAAGCTTGATCCTTAGTAGGCTCCTCCCTTCTTCTGAGAGAACTTGTCTGTGTGTGGTTTTTGAAGCAACCTGCTAATTTCTAAAATGACAGGTTTCAAGTTGCTTTGAACCCTCCTGCTGCTTAATTCCCAGTTGTGTGAAGATAGCTTGTGGTGGGGACTAGTGCTAGAAGTTCGCCAGCCCTGGAGCCAAACTCTCAATGGCCTGGTTTTTCCCTTTCATACATTCCAGAGCGATTTCTGTTTACCTTAGACCATCCATTGCCTTTAACCTCTATCAGTAATCACATGCAATCTTCCCAACAAAGGAAGGTGCCCCAGTCGCTGTATCTGATGCAATAAGGTGAGGTAGCAGAATGCACTGTATCGCACTTCAGTCTATAGGTGAGGTATTCCATTTGTGAAGGTCCCCAATGTTTAAAATAACAAACAACACACCTCCCTGCAAGTAGAAAATGAGCATAGCAGGGATTGTGCTGGCTAAAACTCTTCTTCCTGCTGTGCTCATTTTGTTGACTATTTAATCAGTTATCCATCTCACTAATTCTCTGAGAGTGTCAACAAATGTAGAAACAGAGGTGATCCAATTGGCCTTAAAGGAAAAGATAAAGGGACCCCTGACCATTAGGTCCAGTCGTGGCCGACTCTGGGGTTGTGGCACTCATCTCGCTTTACTGGCCAAAGGAGCCCGCGTACAGCATGACTAAGCCGCTTCTGGCGAACCAGAGCAGCGCACGGAAACGCCGTTTACCTTCCCGCCGAAGTGGTACCTATTTATCTACTTGCACTTTGTCATGCTTTCGAACTGCTAAGTTGGCAGGAGCAGGGACTGAGCAACGGGAGCTCACCCTGTCACAGGGATTCAAACCGCCAACCTTCTGATTGGCAAGTCCTAGGCTCTGTGGTTTAACCCACAGCACCACCCGCGTCCCCCAGTTGGCCTTGGCCTGGTGCAAATGCTCTGCCTCCATGTTGTTCTTGATCCACTGCCTCTGAATGCCATTTTCTGGGAATCCCAAGTGGGGAGAGTGGTCTTATGCTCATGTCCTGCTTTGGCCGGGGCTTCCCAGGCGCATCTGGCTGGCCACTATGAGAGTAGGATGCTGAACTAGAAAAGGTGCACTGGCCTGATCCAACATTCTCATGTTCTTATAAGCCAAGCCAAGGTGTGGGCTCCTGAAGAGGCCCCACGCCCACATTGCTCCTCCCCAGTCCTTTTATCTCAGAATGGTGCAGCAGTTAGACCAACATTTGGATGAGTGTGTCTTCTGAACCTGAGTGAGCTTAGCAGTCATGGGATAAATGTGTTCTCAAATAGAGAACAGGAATGAAGGGGTAGTTCTCCCGATGGAGCAATGTAGGAAGTAGAGTACTTTGCTGTAGAGTATTTTGCTGTGGAAAAACCATGAAATGCTTGTGATTACAGTGGTACCTCAGGTTACATACGCTTCAGGTTACATACGCTTCATGTTACAGACTCTGCTAACCCAGAAATAGTGCTTCAGGTTAAGAACTTTGCTTCAGGATGAGAACAGAAATCGTGCTCCAGCGGCATGGCAGCAGCAGAAGGCCCCATTAGCTAAAGTGGTGCTTCAGGTTAAGAACAGTTTCAGGTTACGAACGGACCTCCGGAACGAATTAAGTACTTAACCCGAGGTACCACTGTATTAACAAACTCAGTATATACAGACAGTCCAAAGTTGCCACAAAGAGAACAATTTGTAGACTTTCTGGCACAGCATTGGACCCTGTAATCATATCTATGGTACATTTATGTCCTGTGGGATTCACATGAGAACAGTACGCTAAACAAGATGGGTAGAGGCGGATTTAGGGCAGTGTGCTCAGTGCAGTTGTACAGGGCCTGCAGCTGAGGAGAGCACCTTCTCAAAGCCCAGTAGGTGCATATATGGCTTGGGGAAGGAGATGCCAGGGCTCTGACAGGGTCCTAGAGTCCTCTGTACCAACGCGGGGGGGGGCACTTACCTGACTTTGGGAAGTAGATAGGAGGGCTCTAGGACCCTGCCGGAGCCTTGCACCTCCTTCCCAAAGCCTGTGAGGGCTGGGGGAAGGGTGTCAAATGGCCTCCTACAGGGCAGCATATTACCAAGGTCAGCCCCTGAGATGGGCCTGATCCAGCACAGCTCTGCTTACGTTCTTAAAATTGCTTGATGTAAGAAGTTTATCAAAGTGTTTTACAGTAAGAAAGTCCAAACTGTAAAATGTATAGGAACACATGGGACAGATCCACAGTTGTTTCTTATGGTGGGGAGTATTTAAAAATAACATTCTCTATGTGAAGTGACTGTCATGTAAACTGTTTAGAGATATTTTTTTTTAAATTAAGTGGTTGCTGTGAGAATCGAATGGTGCCGGTGGTGGCTGGTGGGGAATTACATATGTAGGTAAGATCTGGAAGTAATAAATAGATGAAGTATAGTTCCTGTCTCAATCAAAAGTCAGCTTTTAGCATTCCCACGAAACAGGGCTTGACAAACAACTGGGTGCTAGAACAGTGACTGTAGAACAATAAAGATAAGTCAGGAGAACAAGGCTTTCTATAAGTACTGGAAATAACATCTGTTGATGATGGCCTATGGCCAAAACAAAATAAACTACCTGTCTGTCTACCTTGACCTCATTGGTACTTCCTTCTGGGACTGCAAATATTTTTGCAGAAGCCAGAGCTTATTCAGCAACAGAAAGGAAAGATGAATTGACTTGAGGAATGGGTAGGGGTCAGAGAACAATAGAGGGGGTAATACAGAGGCACTGGTGTACCAAAATGGAAGGTAGGGAAAACTATGGCAGGCAAGGGGGAAAATGGAAATAAAAAACTATAGGAAGGGGGCCTTGGAGAAACGTTGGAATGTAGGTTGCCATGGGAACGAGAAGGATTGAGTGTTCAGAGTGGGATGGCAGTTAAATGACAGTCCTGTAAGTGGAATGACAGTCAAATGTCAGTCCCTCTCTCCAAGGAGTGTCCAGGGTTAAATGATAGTCTCACAAATGGAAAAACAATAGAGTCCCTGTTGAAGACATGTGCATTTTGTAGAACAATGTGAACTGGCATTGTTATTTGCCAGAAGTGTGGGCTACGAGGAAGTCTTCAGTTCATACCTTAGTCATAAACGTACTAGGAAAGCCAGCATCAGTCTCATCTCCTCATGCAGTAGAATGATAAAAACAAAAGTCTTGAATAAGGGAAACAGAGGTAATTAGTATAGCACCAGCTTAGACCTTTCCTCAGAAAGGCAGGCATTGCCAAGGTTATGCACAACATGGTTACATCCAGGTAATTGACATAACGAAGTTAATTTCATTAATTTCAGTGAGTCTACTCTGAGTAGAACCTAGTTGACTACAACACACACATATTTATTCAGATATATTTCTTGAAGTTTTTTGAGCGAAGAATTACACAGGTGGAAAACTGGGAAGTAACTCGTGAGGTCAAATGAGAATCATTTGTTTTTATTACATAGGAACACAGGGAGCTGCCTTATACCAAAATCAGGCCATCTGTCCATTTAGCTCAGTAATGTCTGCACTGACTGGCAGCAGCTCTCAATGGTTTCAAGCAGGAATCCCTCTCAGTCCTACATGGGGATGCCCGGGGTTTAACATGGGACTTTCTGCATGCAAGGCAGATGCTCTACCAACCGTGTTCAAACACATTGATTACATAGGGTTCTACTTTTGCATCAACCGTCATGTCAACCACTCAGCTATCCCACTGTTTTCATATGCTTTTTGTTAAGTATTGTTTTCCTCTCCTCCAGTTTGCCCACATGTATATATCATGCTGGGAAGAACCAAACCCTTATTTTTCTCTTTGGTTCTGCAGGTGAGCTCATGAGCGGAGATGGGCAACAATCATTGAGCTTTCTAGAGCCAATTGAGGCTAATATCTCAAGGATACTTACCTGTTAGCAATAAATACTGGATAGAAATATGTAGCATTGAACTATGCCATCTAGTTCATCATATTTACTCTCTTTCTGTGTGATGCAGAAAGCTAATGCTCAACATTTTCACTTGAGTTTACAACATCTGGTTACACAGAGAGCAGATGGTTATACATCATTGCAGACACTAATATCTAATTTCTTGTTAGATTATATCCAAGACCCAGACACGACAGGCTTTTTAGAAAACATGGAACAGAAGTATTCTGACATTGAGAACTGACAGTAGGCATGCTTGTTCTGGGTTGAGCCCCCGTGCATTCAATAGGACTTAGTGCATAGGAAGTTTCATTGTTTATTATTAGTACTGTCCTAAGCATGCTTACTCAGAAGTATATTTTGCTACTTCAATGGGACTTACTGGATGTGAAGCCAATTTTCCTGGGCTGGGATGACATGCTTTATTGCAGGTGTGTCCACTTCTATTCTGGCACATGAGGCCTGTTTGGCATCCTGCAATCAACACTGTGCACCCACACAGACACAAGTCCATTGCACTTCTACTATTCAGTGGAGGTTTCTGAAGAAGATGAGGGACCATGGTTTCTAGCTCATTAACTTTCACACACCCTTCTCTCTTACACACACACAAATTTGTTGGCATTCACCTGTCTCAAGAGGCAATGGAATTCACCTCTGGAGGTGAAGTCAAACCGCTGGAGAATCACAGTGCCTGGCTGTGTCTGCAGAGACCAGTAACTTATAATTGCTGCCTCCTGTGTTGTTTTTGCTGTGTTAGCAGCACCAAAGTGACATCTTTGGGGTGCAAGCCTGGACAGTGTGTATGGAGGTCCTGGGCTGCCCAGATAACAGTATCCCCCTCTCGTTCTCACTGATGTGGTCCAAAGGATAGCAGAGCAAAATGTTTGGCACTAGCTTCGCTGAAGGTGTTGCCGGAAGGAGGCATACAAGACGTTGTTTTAGAGACTCCAGTCTGGATTTGTGTAAGACTTACACTTTAGCCTTTTCTTCTCCCAAAGAAGATTCACCTGGCAGCATGTACAGATTTTTCCTCAGAGTTTACTTCCCAAGCCTTTCTCATGAATGAATATAGCCACAAGGCAGAAAGGTTTAGGATCAGAGTTTTCCTTCTTCTAGATGTGTTGCCTTCCCAGGTTGATGAGTCCCATCTGTCCCTCATTTCCCTCTACAGCACCCACAATTGGTCTCTTCGACTCAATTCACTGGAGCCTATATTCACATGTTGGCAAATACCAAAGGTTTGAGACCCATCAGCTACACTTCATCTGGTGGTAAAGTTGAAGTTGTAAATGAAATGAAATGCAAACAGGGATAATAATTAATATTCCACCTCTAAACAGAGCATGAGACATGACAATCACACAGATCTGAACCTCATTTTTGAAGCTCTTGCTCACTGCAACTTTCCAGTAAAACAGATGTGCAGGTGAGCATTAACAGTGGCAAATCTACAATGGTGCTGCATGCTAATACCTACAGAAAAGTGTTTCACATGTAGGAATTTTGCAGTGTTTGCAGCACCCAACAAGCATGCTGATGCTTGCTTTATACAGTTTGCTAAATATGACGGCAAGCCAAGATGTGGTAGGTGATGATAACCCAACACAGCCTTGAACCTGTATGACCCAACACTTGAGATTAGCTGTATTTTATAAGCAAAGAACAGGCTGCAAGAGTTATAGATCTATAATGCCTAAATATAAGAAGCGTATTAAATTGCCACTAAACCATGTTATTGTGTACAGTGGATACCTAGGGTGGGTATCCAGTTAAGATTCTTCCCCCCCCCACCATTAAAAAGACTGATGCATGCAAGCAATTTTCCTCCCAAGTAAACTGTATGTTTCACTTCATCCTCTCTTGCTAGAAGTGAGTGTTGAAAGACGAAGGGACAGGCAATGTGCTTCTGGTGCCAAGGAGAGAGGAGGCAGCATGCTTGCCCCAGAATAGCAACAGCCGTAAATATGGTCATGCTGCTCCTCCACTCGGAGACCCAGATCACATTCCCAGTACCCAGTGGGGCCATTGGCTGCCAGGCATTCAAAGGCTTTGATAAAACATTTGCAAAAGTAGCTGTGGTTAAGAGAGACTTAATTCCTGTCCTGATCAAGCTGACATCAAGCAAAAACGGGAGGAGGGCATATGGTCCCCGAGCAGAGAGTGTTAACTTCTTGGGCCATATATTAAAGCAGCAGCTGACTCAGTGTTTCAAGATATGGGAGTGTGTTCTGCGTGAGAGCTTGCTGTTATTTGTGGCACTGACAGAAGCATGCAACTCCTTGCATAATGAAAAGCGAAGACTGAAAGGGTTCTTTCTCTGCCTCTAATATTCTCTTTGGTGTTACACAACCATCTGTGGTGGAAGTATGAAAGTGTTAACACAAAATGGAGTAGACAAAACCCTCTCAATATTCCATGTATCTCTCTCACTAATTTAAAAATGCTTTCGAATGAGAGAGCACCAGTGATTCCCCCCCTGGGGGTACGCAGGGGTACTCATGCCCCCTAAACAATGTGTGAATCTTTGTACTTTTCTCCATTTACTGTTTTTATTTTCCCCGATTTGAAGTATAAAATGGTGAGAGTACCCCTAAAGTTTTTTTTTTTTAAAGATTCAGGTAGGTAGCCATTTTGATATATATATATATGTCCAGTAGCACCTTAGGACCAACTAAGTTTGTTCTTGGTATGAGCTTTCATGTGCATGCACACTTCTTCAAATACCATTTTTTTAAAAAAGGAAAAAAAGCACTGGAGAGCACTATATTTACCCACCATGCACAAATATTTCCAGCTATCTTTTCAGTTGGCTGAGAAATGCCTGTGAAATATAAATTCTAAAAAGATGAAATACCGGTATATGTCTTTTTAAAATATCACCACCTCCAATCACTAACTCTTCCTTTCTTTTGATTTTTTTTAAATACAACCTGCAGTTTTGCATAGTTGTATTGTGTAGAGTTATAGACAAAACCCTGAGTAATCAGAAAGTTACAGAGCAAAGCTGCATTGACTTTGGAGCAATGATACATGAGATCAGTGATATATGAGAAAAGGATTTGGTTTTTGACAACTTTTCAGAGGGCAGGCTGCCTTTATTTTGGGGTGTTTTTTTTGGAAGAGGAAATTAGCCTTGTGAATAGCATTTTGGCTATTGATGTCAAATGAATTCCTGGTTCAGCCGCAGACTCACTGAGGGGCCTAGACATGTTTTCATCTCACCTATTTGGAAAATGGACATCCAGCAGTATTGTTGTAGAATGGGCAGGATAAGACGTGCTTATCTTCCTTGAAACGTATGTGCTCTTAGCTACAAATTGCAAAACTTACTGATGGCATGCAATTCAAGTTTTTGACTGGATGCAGTCATGTTGCAGTCTTGCCCATAAGCCTTGCTATCTCTCTTGTTTGTCTTTTTTCTTCTCCTCGTCCATCTTCTCACACTGCTTTGGTCTCCTTTGCTCTTTGGCAATGTTACTGGCTGTTACATATGGAAGGAAATCGTGGGTGGACTTCCCTCCACTGCCAGAAGTATGCCTCTGAATAGCAGCTTCTGAATCACAAATAGCCCCACATAGATATCTGGATGGCCACTGTCAGAACCGGATGGTGGCCTTTGAACCAATCCAGCAGGGCTTTTCTCATGTTCTCCCTACTTCTTGGCTCAGCCAAACACTTGCCAGCATATCTCCCCCATCCTGACTCAGCTGGCTGAGCTGGGCCCAGTGGATCCCAAACTGGTGTTAATCCTGAAAGAGGAGTGTGGTGAGGGCAGGACCAGAGGGGGTGGGGGGACTTAGGCTGGATTCTAACCCTGTTCAGCTCTGTCATGTGACCTGGAAACCCAGCATAAATTAAGCCAGCAAAAAAGGTGGTGTAAGTTGAACAATAGAGTTTGGATCTGGTGTAACTTTACTCCGGTTCCTGGGAGTATCCTGGCTGGCCTGTGCTGGAAATCAGGATGCTGGACAAGATAGACCCAGCAGTGCTCCTCTTCTGCCGACTCACAATCAAATAAAGGCATTGGATGCATAATTCCATCATCCCCTACCTGACAGATGAAGCTCTCTTAAGCAGGGCTTTGGCCTAAGTGGGCATCATTGTTGGACACAGCCAGGGGTGCCAAGTTGAATAAAGTATTGTGGGGGCTCGGGTAAGCCCTGCCACACATAATTGATCACATGACATAGTGCACACAAACCATTTGAATGGGAATGGCATACCCTCCAACATTTCTCTGTTGAAAATAGGAACGTACCATTCCATAACAATAATTTTACTATTTATACCCCACACATCTTACTACTGGGTTGCCCAAGCCACTCTGGGCAGCTTCCAACATATATAAAAACATAATAAAACATTTTAAAAAACTTCCCTATATAGGATTGCATTCAGATGGCTCGGGGGGGGGGGTTCAGTTAACTCCATACTCTTCAACTTTTATCCAATGAAAATAGGGACATCCTAAGGAAGAGTGGAACATTCTGGAATCAAATCAGAAACTGGGACAGCTTCTCTAAATCAGGGATGTCCCTGGAGAATAGGGATACTTCAAGGGTCGGGAATAGCCATCAATTTTGTGGGGGCCCAGCACCCTCAAATATTTTATTGTGTTAGCTCCTATGGACACAGTTCATTCTTTCTCAGAGGGAAAGATGGGGGCAGATGCCTCTTCTGATAGTGGATGAACTGGGATTTGCTTTCCCTCTCTCCTCCTGCTAACTTTCTTTTCCCTGGTGTATAAAATAATGTATAAAAATTCACTGTTATACAATACAATACAATACAATACATATGATAAAATGTTTTCCCTTTTGGGTTTACTTTTCTCTATGTAATTTGAAAAAAATAGCTAGATGTTCTCTTGAGGATTTTCTGCTTTGCTTCTTTCTATGCTGATATAATAGTCTACTGTGGCATTGCTGAATGCACGTTGTTATTTCAGACACATGCTGTTGCCTGCTCTATTAATTTCTCCCTCCCATTCTCACACAGGGCACACAGTCAACGTCATTCTCACTTACAAGTCCAGGGTTTGTATTTTCACTGTCTCTTTCCAACTGGATATTTTTAATCTAAGGAGTCTTCAGTAAATGCTGCATTAGTAAATCTGAATTACCTAACTTTCATTTGCAAATGAAAATGCTGATTTGTGGTGATTACATTTTAAATAAAAAAAATTGTGGGGTAGTGGAGTGTTTTGTCCTTTTAGGTAGCTCTGATTCTTCTGTGGACAGTGTGATTTTAATATAAGCATAATAATAACACAAGCAACATGAAAATCACTTACACAGCTCAATGGGGTTTCAGTGGGAGAGCATGTAAACAGAGCAGATCCATGAATTAATTTAGACTGTCACCCTAAATGAGTCGTTTCAGAGCAGGGTGACTCCTAGAGATCATAACTGTTTTCTGCTGAGTTGCTATACGAATTAAATCACAATAGTTACTTCTCTCATATGATTTTTCATCTAGTTATAATCATGATATTTTAGTTTAAGAGAACATGCATTCATTTGTCTGGTTAGTCAGCCTGCAAACCTTACCACACTTTCCAGGAAATATGTTACACTGAACTTGTTGAGACTCATGAGGAAACATGTATAGGATGACTCTGTTTTTGCTCTTCTGCATTTCTAAGATGAAATGCAATCTAAATTTGAAGCTTTGCCATAGTGAGTACATTAGTTGTTTGGGATGTTTTTGTTTTTTGTTTTTTAAAAAGAAGGCTAGGATAAAGTAAGGTAAGAACAGCAGAATGCATTTATCATTAATGTAATTTCATTATAAATCTTTTTTCAATTGTAGTCTTTGAGATAAAATCTCTTTATTAAAACAAAATGTAGCAATCCCCATATTTTGTACTTAGTAATCAGATCTGAGGCTCAGTTCACACAGGCAGCAGATCTGTAGGTAAGATGTCCAGTTTTACATACCACTCTCACATTGCAGATATAACAGGACCTTATGTGACTTGCCGAGATTACAAAGCAAGTGTGTAAGAGAGCTTGGAAAAATCCCAAGCAATTGCCTGGCCCCTCTCTTAAAGGCAACAACACACGAGAAAGTCCTATGGGACCCAGTGGATCTCACTGCTAAGTATATTTAGGACTTGAAGGGTAGAGTCTTAACTTTGAATCCGGACAACTAGGAAACTGGAGTACGGTATTATGCTACTTAAGTCATGTTATGCATCACGAGGGATACAAAAGTTTCATAATCACAGCTAAATGGCTTTTGTAGTGTATTTGTGAGCCCTGCTGTTGTTTCTCCATGTTCATCCTTGTATTCCCCTGCTTCCAGATCACATTTTCACATTTATGATTTGAGTAGAGCAGTGAATAGTAGTAAAAGTAGTCTTTTTTCTTTTTAAAGAACTTATCTGAATTGTGACTTCTTAAGCTCCTAGTGCAATATGATAGCACACAATATGACAGTCCAATTTGTACGGCACTTCTGGTATTAAATTGAAATGGTTGCCACCTTCGTTGCCAACGAATGAGGCACTGAGGGAGAAAGCAGTGCCCTTATGTCCTTAAAGAGAAATAATTATCGCAGGTGCCTTCAATATGCTCCAGAACTTTGGTCTGTTCATTACTCTAGACATTTGTTTTTGTACAGAATTATGTACAACTGGGAATATAGGAAGCACCTTCCAAAATGGCTGGGGTTTCTTCCCCAGGAAAATTCCCAAGGGAAACATGGGAAAAGAGCCAAGCAGATTGCAGATTCTACATTGGTCAGTGTCATGTAGAATAGAGATGTGTTTGGAGTTGCAGGGTTTTGTTGTTGTTGTTGCTTTACACATATACACATGACTCATAATTATGTCACATAATATAGTTTATATGCACATTGGGGGTTTCAAGTAAAACTTTCCTCTTTGTGTGTATGCCTTGCATTTTAATATATGTATTATTGTATTATGATTTTACATTGTTGTAAACCACCCTGAGTTAGAGGTATATACAAAGATATATGGATTCAAAAAGCATATAATTGGTTAACAAAAATTAAAACTCATTCATTTTGAACTTCACACAGATAAAAAACTCCCAAATCCCTTCTATTTCCCCAACCATTTCTTGAAATATGGAGACCTCTTGTGGTCATTCAGGGACATGTTGTTTACTGGATGCATGTTCATCACTCCTACAGGCTGTGTGATTTCTAGAAACAGCAAGAAATCTCGAGGAATCTTGATAATAGGCAAGAGTGTACTTCATCAGAAGCTGTTTCTTCTCAAAGTAAGTTAGTACCACAGTATATGTATTTGTCTTTAAGGCAGGGATGGAGAACCTATGTCTCTCCAGGGGTTGTTGGACATCAGCTCCAGCTAGCATGGCCAGTGGTCAAGAATGATGGGACTTGTAGTACAGCAACATGCAGAGGGCCAAGGGTTCCCAATCCCTGTTTTAAATTGTTGTAGAACTCTTCCTTTTTCTGGCTACGTTTCTATAATTTATTCATCTAGATTTAATGTGTCTGATTAGTGATACCCTTGCATATAAATATAAATAATATAAATATAAACAAATATAAATTCTGTTTCTGACAATGCAATCCTATTCATATCTACTCAGAAGAAAGCTTCATTGACTTCAATAGGACTTACTCCCAAGTTAATTCAGTACAGGATTGCAGTTTGACACTCTTATTAAGGAAGTTGGCTAATCTAGAGTTCCATCATCAAATTTTGGTCTTGTGTTTATAGATTTTGCATCACCATTTTTCACTTTCTGAATGTTGCCCTTATTCAGAACATCGGTAGTAGCCAGATGTAGCCAGTGTCTCACAATACATCCCCTATTGTATTTGCATATAGTCTATTTAACATTACTTAACATTGCTCTTTCTTTTTTTTAATATTCTTGAAGGGCTCCCCACCTTTCTTTATAGGCTGACTATGGTAGCCTACAGAAAATAAAACATCTCATTCATGCACACAAACAATTCTGCTCCCTAGGTTTTAAAACATATTTATTTTTGTTTGTAATTTCCACCCTGCTGTCAGCAGTGCAAATTTTATTTGACATCATTAAATGCATGCTAATGCTGAAATAAAATATGGTCTGAAGCTCAACATCAAAAAAACGAAGATCATGGCCACTGGTCCCATCACCTCCTGGCAAATAGAAGGGGAAGAAATGGAGGCAGTGAGAGATTTTACTTTTTTGGGCTCCATGATCACTGCAGATGGTGACAGCCGTCATGAAATTAAAAGATGCCTGCTCCTTGGGAGAAAGGCGATGGCAAACCTAGACAGCATCTTAAAAAGCAGAGACATCACCTTGCCAACAAAGGTCCATATAGTTAAAGCCATGGTTTTCCCAGTAGTGATGTATGGAAGTGAGAGCTGGACCATCAAGAAGGCTGATCGCTGAAGAATTGATGCTTTTGAATTATGGTGCTGGAGGAGACTCTTGAGAGTCCCATGGACTGCAAGAAGATCAAACGTATCCATTCTTAAGGAAATCAGCCCTGAGTGCTCACTGGAAGAACAGATCGTGAAGCTGAGGCTCCAATACTTTGGCCACCTCATGAGAAGAGAAGACTCTCTGGAAAAGACCCTGATGTTGGGAAAGATGGAGGGCACAAGGAGAAGGGGATGACAGAGGGCAAGATGGTTGGACAGTATTCTCGAAGCTACAAACATGAGCCTGACCAAACTGCGGGAGGCAGTGGAAGACAGGAGTGCCTGGCGTGCTCTGGTCCATGGGGTCACGAAGAGTCGGACACGACTAAATGACTAAACAACAACAACAATGCTGAAATATGAAAAAAAATTATATGCAACCTTCTTTGACAAAAGCAAGGTAAATTAATCAACATGGACTGTAATGAGGAACCATTAAAATTCAAGGAAAGAGTTTAATCAAATTGTAGAAGCAGAGGAATAGAAGGCTGAGCTTGCAAGGGATTAGTGTAGCCTCCTGTGCTCTCTTTAAAAATCTTCTCTTTGTGGAACTTACCTCCTTTCTCAACATGTGAAAATCAGATAAAATAATTTTTGGAGGGCTGTCTGGCAATCAGGTTTTTGCTGCTTCAAATTTAAATTCTTGACTGGAATCACAATGTCTTGCCTTCATTTTTATTTTTTATTTTTTGCAAATTAGAAAATAGGATACAAGAGAACCCTCTTCCAATTCTTTGTGTTCTGCATTTATATAGGTTCTTTTGTTGTTGTTCTCCCTCTGTGCCTCTTTTAAATCTCCCTAGGTTCAAACTGATGGCAATTTCAACACTTCTCCCATTTCGGGTTCCAAGTCTAAGGGCATCGTCAGAACAGCAGCTTCATCTGTCAGCAGTGAGCATGCTCAGTCCATGGAGCAGACTCAGTAACGACGAGAGAACAAAATCTCATAGGTAGAATCTCGGAGTGGTGAGTTGAGCCCAGAGAAAAGGTGAAATGGCAGAAGAGAAGGAGGACCAGGCTGCAGGGGAAATGCCTCCAGCTGAAGTATATTTGAAGACAGATGACAAACTGATCCTCTATCATTGGACTCAGTCCTTCAGTTCCCAAAAGGTGAGTAGCTAGTGTGGCTGTTTCTAAGAATGTCAGATTTCAGAACCCGGACAGCTCCCTCTGTACGTTTTGCCCACCTAAAAGGTGGTTGCTGGGTGTGGATGGACACTCTGTTTATCTAAATGCAGCTGTGAGAATGCATTTGGAGAAGAAAGCAGGGAGAAGAGAGAGTAGGGAAAGGTGAGGCCAGTGTGCTTCTTAAACAGGCCTCAGAGCCCTTACAATTGTCATAGTCTAGGGCAGTGTTTTTCAACCTTTTTTGGGCAAAGGCACACTTGTTTCATGAAAAAAATCACGAGGCACACCACCATTAGAAAATGTTAAAAAATTTAACTCTGTGCCTATTTTGACTATATACAAAGTAATTCTCTTGAATAGGAATCAAATAAACACAAAGAAAGTATTTTATAATTACTTTATTATGAAATAGTAAGTAAACAGAAATATGAAAAATTATAAAATACTTTATTTTTAAATCTTTCGAATTTTTCAATTTTTCCCATGGCACACCAGGCAACATTTCGCGGCACACTAGTGTGCTGCGGAACAGTGGTTGAAAAACACTGGTCTAGGGATAGCCAATGTGGTGCCCTTCAGATGTTATTAGACTTCAATTCCCACCAGCTCAAGCCAGCATGGCCAAGGGTCAGGGATGATGGGAGCTGTAGTCCAACAACATCTAGAATGGACCACACTGACTACCTGTCATAGAATTTTATTCAATTTAAAACAGTTAGCTGTTTCCAATAATAAATAAATTGATCAGCAAAAGGGAGAAACAATATTTGCTTGCTTCTTCATACATGGTTTTCTTTACAGAGACCACAGAGTGCACTTAGGAAATTAATGGGTATCATGTTGTGAGCATGTCCCTACCAGAAGCCACCTGCAATGCTGAACCAAATTAAATAGTATGTTACTCATTTTCAAAACAGCAGCAGCAGCAACGACAAATTAATTAATTAATGTTATATGTATAATGTTTTAATAATGCTGTTAGTTTCAGATTCTTCATGTGTATTTCCAAACTCTATTAATAGGAAATGCGTATTTTTAATAGGACAGCTGTAAATCGTCAACAAGAATGTTCATATATATTTTTCAGGTGCGTTTGGTGATTGCTGAAAAGGGACTGAAATGTGAAGAGCATGATGTAAGCCTTCCACTGAGTGAACACAACGAGCCTTGGTTTATGCGTTTAAATGCATCTGGAGAAGTCCCTGTACTCGTCCACAGAGAAAACATAATTTGTGATGCAACTCAGATTGTTGACTATCTTGAAGAAACTTTTGTGAATGGTAAGAAGAGTACTTTGGTGATTTTTCGTAATGTAAATGTTGGGTGTGAATTACACCTTGCTGCATGAGGATTTGTTTACAGGTGCCCAAACGATTGCCCAAATATTACTGATTGTCTACAGATGCCCAAATGCTTCCAGGAGGGTCACATAATGTGCAGTTTAGTCCTTGTGGCACACTGAAAAATGGGGTTAGGAAACTTTGTGGGATGGGTTTGGGATAAAAATTATAGCCACTCTTTGACATGGGTTATGATTTTATTACTCCCATCTCTCTCATAGTTCATTTGCCCATTATTGTCTACTGTGACTAGTAGCTCTCTAGGGACTTTGGCAGGAGATTTCCCTATCAGCTGTTTCCTGATCCTTTTAACTAGAAGCAACAGGGATTGAACCTGGGATCTCCTGCAAAGAAAGCTTGTGCAGTACCACTGAATGAGGCAATAGTGCTCTCCTACTATTGCCTGAAAGCATTAAGGTTTGCAATTGAGCCTTCTCCAATCACAGTATTGCAGTGACTAAGACTTTAAACTTTGATCCTTCAATTTTGTTCTCACCATCATCTTTGTATATCTATATCTATCTATCTATCATCTATCTATCTATCATCTATCTATCTCTATCTATATCTATCTGTCTATCTATATCTATCTATCTATCTATCTATCTATCTATCTATCTATCTATCTATCTAATTTTTCACCCCAGAAAACATTCCAAGGCTGATTCCAGAAGAAGGGAGCATGTACTATCCCAGGGTTCAGCACTACAGAGAGCTCCTGGATTCCTTGCCAATGGATGCCTATACACACGGATGCATCCTACATCCTGAATTAGCAGTAGATTCTATGATCCCAGCTTACGCCACAACTAGAATTCGTAGTATGTACCATTGTCTGATGAGAACTCTGCTTGTGCAGTGTTAGATAGAATGCTTTAACTCTATTTTTGTGTGTTTATCATAAAACTATTTCCGTTGACAATAACAAAACATTTTTTTTTTAAAAAAATACTGTTTTCCATCAAATTAATTATAGTGTATTTAGGGGTTAAATCTGCATCAGTGATAGAGAGGTGTTTATACTAAAGTATGCCAGATATTGGAGCAGGCAGACAACGCACATTTGGCAAGTTCTTAAATCAAAGAGTTTCTAACTGATATGTTCTAATATATAGCTGTACTGAAGTATTTTGATGGACGTGGTTTATTAGCTTTTAATGAGTTCATTGTTTCTTCAGGCCAAATAGGCAATACTGAGTCTGAATTAAAGAAACTTGCAGAAGAAAACCCAGATCTTCAAGATGCCTATATAGCGAAGCAGAAACGTCTTAAAGTAAGAATGGACAATATCTGACAGTCAAAAACCCAACTTAGAATGCTACTGTTCCTTTGGATGTGATATTAATGTGATATATTTCTTGTCATTGCATGTATGTATCTTCAGAAGAAGTCAAGGTTAAGGGGAATGTTTTGTAATAGCTCTGCTTTTGTGGCCACACTCCTTGCTATTACTGTTGCTTGTTTGTTCTATGCTTGTATTGGTGTTGTGATGCAACCACTAGTGGGTTCCAGTTTTGCTCACTTTCTTTCCAAATACTGAGCATTGCTGTTGGTTCCTGAGAAGGGCAAGGCCTGGAGAGTTCAGCAGGGTGTTGCCTGGTGATCATGCCAAACGAACACTCTTGTTGCTGCACCCACACTGCACTCCCCATATCTTGCCCCTCCACCTCTCAGGAACCAGCAGCAACACTCTGTGTTTGAAAGTCAGGTGAGCAGTGCCATTCTAGCTACGACACTCCACTGATCACTACTGGATGCATAGATGCCTGGCTTATGACACTATACTATGCATGCTTCCTCAGAAGTAAATCTCAATATGTTCAATGGGGCTTACTCCCAGGAAATGGGACTGCAGATTAAATATACAATCTACTTATTTTCCTTAGTCTAAACTGATGGATCATGATAACATAAAGTATTTACAGAAAATATTGGATGAGCTGGAAAAAGTTTTGGATCAAGTTGAGACTGAGCTGCAAAGAAGGAATGAAGAGACTCCAGGTAGGAAATTTTCATATTTAGTTCTTGGTCAGTGTGTCGCTGTCTCAGTTAAAGCATTGCATGTTGTTCAATATATTGGCAGTGCGCATCAGACATTTGATCAGCACATGGAAAGTTCATTTTTAAAAGAAACTAGTTCATTCCAAGCACTGCAATTGGTTAAGTCAAAGGTTCCCAGTGTTTTCTTGTTTAAGCACTTTTGTTGCTTTAAGACTGAAGATTTAGAAATGCAAATAAACAAACAATTTAATGCCTTTTCCAGGAACAATCTGGGGCTGATGGCTATTTGAGCATAATAGAGAAAACAGTGACAGAGACATAAGACCCAAGGTCCTTCTCATCTTATTACTTTTTATTAACCCCTAACTTTTTTTTAACCTTCATTCTGATTAGAAAATGGACACCAGCCTTGGCTCTGCGGTCAGTTTTTCAGCTTGGCTGATGTATCCCTTGCTGTTACATTGCATCGACTGAAGTTCATTGGACTGGCAAGGAGAAACTGGGGGAACGGAAAGCGGCCTAACTTGGAAGCCTATTATGACCGTGTCTTGAAGAGAAAAGCATTCCACAAGGTTTTAGGACATGTCAACAACATATTAATCTCTGCAGTTCTTCCAACTGCATTTCGAGTGGCCAAGAAGAGGGCACCAAGGATTTTTGGCACCACTCTTCTCGTTGGCTTCTTAGCTGGAATTGGGTATTTTGCTTTGGTGTGTCTCCGGAGGAGGTTTCCCAATGTGATGTCATCCATTAGAGCAAGGCAAAGTTATCTGTAGATGTTTCTTGCCAAACTGTGAAAGGACCACCAATTACACCAAGGATGTAATGGGCCACAATATTGTTATATATTAGTACAGGAGTTGCCAACATGGCACCCTCCAGGTGTGGTTGGACTACAATCCTCATCAGCCAACTCTCATGGCCATTAGTAAGGGATGATGAGAGTTGTAGTCCAGCCACATCAGCGGGCACCATATTGGCTACCCCATATGAGTAGATTTCTGCTGTTGCACAAGTACTTATAGAAATGAAATCTTGAAGAAAAATGAAAGAATAGCTTGGATCTGGAGTACTGGGAGCAGAAAACTATGGAATGGCATTTCCCTTTCTACTGCTAAAAAAAAATCTTTCTGGATGGTTGAGGGACCCTTCTGAGCAGGACAGGATGGGGCATAGTGCCAGAAGAAGGTTGGATTACCCAAAGTTGTGGGAGGGGAAAGGACCATACAGATTGCACAAATGGTGCTCTGCTCATGTAATGACTTGGGTTAACTTCCACATGATTTGGGTCAACTTCTCATCCTCTTAACTCATGCTGTTCAGGAGGGCATTTGGAGCTGCAGGGGGGTAAAATAATGGGATAATCTCCAGGCTTCTTTCTGCTTCCAGTACTCAAGATTCTAGCTGATATAACTTCCTTTTCAAATTGTGGCTCATATGGCAATATGCAGTTGGAAAGAATACACAACCCCCCCCTCTCCCATCTCTCTCTCTCTCTCCCTCCCCCCCTCTCTCTTAAAAGCCATTCCTTAATATTTTACTTTATGTGGTCTTTTGGCAATTCAACATTTCTCATCATTCAGTGTGATCAGCCCTCTGCTAATCCACCACTTATATATTATGTAAATTTGGCCCTTCTAAAAATGAGGAGCTTTACATCAATTATATGTTGCACCATGACTGGATTAAAACACATTTTCCTAAAACACCAGTTAGTTGAATGTACTTTGTCAGAGCAGCACACATTTAAATCACATTAGGGAAGCACATGAAAAGTAGATTGTTATTAGGAACATAGCAGACGGGTTTCCAAGGCACAAATAACAGGCACTGGACCTCTGTGGATTGTCCATTAGGAGGAGACACCTTGATGGAATTTGTGCCTTGATTATTCTTCGCACAGGAGTGTCATGTATCATCAGTCTATTCTGAAGCACTGTGCATCATGCATTGGATATTGTGAGTGTAAATCAATAGGTGTGTTGCTTTTCTTTTAATGTAAGCATATTTTTTGTGCCTGTGTATGAATGTAGCCCATAATGTGCCTCAGAAAATGTCCTCTCCACAAATATAATTTCTTCAGAAAAGACACACAGACACATTTGTAAACAGATTTGTGTCCAATGAACTGTATTTTGCTTTCTGATTAAAATTGGTTTACCAACCAGCAGTTTGGTTATGAAGTCTTAGTAGTGTGGGGTAATTATATTTTAGATCTGGAAAGGGTGTGAAGGCTATCTGGCACTGGGGTCTGATATCCCTTGCTAATCCTACTCAGAGTAGACCCACTGAAGTTAATGGAAACAGCTAACTTCGGCTGATTAATTTCAGTGGGTCTTCTTTGAGTAGGACTCAGTTGAATTCAACCCTGGGACAGGATCTTCTGTTCTGTGGCACAGGTCTTCCAAATATAAGGAAGGGAGGAGCCCTTATCTCCAGAGGACATCAGAAGAAGCCACTTGTATTACCCAACCTTTTCCCCTGGAGGGGGAAGTGTTCACACATATGTATGTAACCCTTACATACATAAATAAAGCAGGTTGAACCAAGATGCACTGTGTCAGAGGTGGCTGTAGGACAAATGATTTGTTTTGAGTAAAACAAACCCAGATGACTCAAGGAAAGCATACTGTGCCATATGATACAGGGAAATGCAAATCCCCGTCCTCCTGCAGCAAATTTGATTTAGAAAAGAGTTCGTTTTCAGATCACAAACATTGCATTGTCAGACTGTATGTGCGAAAACCAAGAGAAAGTTTTCTCAGCATTTTTACACCAAACCTTTTTGTTCAATACTGCATGTTCAGTTGCACTAATCTTTGCTCTAACAAAGGGCATTGTTAAGGCATGACACCATATATTTGTTTTATTAGGCACCCACCCTCCTTCCAAAAGCTTATATTACCTCCAGAAGTAAATATCACCAATTTCGATATGGGAATTATTCCCAAATATAACAGTAGCCTCATAACAACCTTATGAGACAGCTTAGGTGGAGAGATTGCAACTTTCCCAAAGCCACCTACAGGTTTCATAGGTGAACTTAGGTTTCACACACACAACTGTTAGTCAGTTGTTTCTTCAACTCATCAAACTTGACTTTCCTACATATGCTCTGCTTTTTGAAGCTCCTCATCCTAGACAAACCTGCTGATCATGCCAATGGGCCATGTAGTCCAGCATGCTAGTCTCATAATGGCCAGCCAGATGCCTTTGGTAAACCTGCAAGCAGGACATAAGCACATGGCTGACAAAGAGCTGCCAAGGGAGATGCAATTGGAAAGGGAAATCTGAGAAGTCGCAGTGCATAAATGGCAATGTCTGACTAAGTTTACAGAGAAAACTTTGGATCCCATCCCTACATCTTCCAATTTAATTCACTAATGATTAGAATCAGAAAAGGAGATAGGATTTAGCTATTTTAAAAACCCCACTCCTGACAGCTGTTTATTTCATTTTGGGCTAGCTATCCTATTCCATTCTAGGTGGGCGGGTTGTGGTTTGGCTGGATTGTCACTGTCAAGTGACATCCTTTGGGGGTTCTGAAAGAGACCTTGCTGGCAGACCAGTTTGTCTTCTTGTACTGCAGGCACACAGAAACTGAAGCAGCAGAAAGCAAAGACTCGAGATAGGCTGGGTATAGTGTTCTCTTTCTATCGATGAGCAGTGTCATGGCTCATGATCCTGGGACCTTGCAGTGTATGTTACCCAGCACAGTGTCTTCTTCTTTTTAGGCAGCCCAAGAGCATGAAGCCCTCTTATTTTTGACCCAAGAAAGACTCAGGACATATTTTTAATGCTTTATTAATACACAGTTCTAAAGCAATATGGCACACACAAACACACACACACGTACAATACTGAAGCACAAATTCTACTACTATACATCCTTTTACAACCCATGTGGTTCCTCTAGAAGGGCAGAGGCAACCATGCCACAGGTTTTGTCAGTCCGCATAAGGCTCCAATTGGCTTCATCTCACTGCTGTGACACCTTTCTACATCTACCTTAGTAGGATAGCGTTTCAGCCAGCAGGGCTCACTTAGAGCTGTTCAAGGTCCCGTATTTCTTGGCTCTCTATATACCAGGGCTTCTGATCAGGTTTGCTTAGGAGAGAGCACCCCAGCCTTTCCAACTGGGCAGCCTGTTCTGTGAGTGCTTGAGGTTTACTTGTGTAGTTTTAGGATCTTCCCTATTTTTTGGTGATTGTATTCTTTGCAAACTTTTAAACATTTAATACAGTATTTTAAATTGTTGTAACCTTCTCTGGGACCTGACATCATCATCATCATCATTATCATGCAACAGCTGTGGGAAACTGCCAGTGTTGGCCATGGATACACGAGCTGACACACAAGACCATACTGGTTTTCAGCCAAGTCAGCATATAATGCAAGTGTTGCCAACCTTTTTGGAGCCCATTTACAATCTGGAGAAACTGTCATGGGTACTGCACAAGCACTGCAGCCATTAGTACCTCCAAAATAGCCTCTCCCCCATTGCAATTAGGCATGAGGTAGCCTTCTTTTGGCTACAGTAAAAGGCTTTTTGGAAGCCTAATGCAGCGACCGGAGGATTATTTTTGGCAGTGGGAGTGGCAGTCACAGCTGCAGAGGGGAGAGTTAATCATTCTCATCTGTGAGTCCCCCAACCCACCACTGTCCTGCAATTAGGCTTGAGAAAAGCCTTCTATTGGTTACAATGGGAGGCTTCTTTCCAATGTAATCTCAGTGTGGAGGGGCACATAGTCACCACATGCTAGGTTACATACTTATCTAGATGATAGCTCAGTCAGTAGAGCACAAGACTCTTAATTTGAGGGTTGTGGGTTTGAGCCCCTCATTGGGCAGAGGATTCCTGCATTGTAAGGAACTGGACCACATACAGCTCATGGCCCTTTCCAACTCCACAATTCTATGAAGAATACATCTCCACCATCTTCCTTACCAAATGACCAAAGTTTCAAATGAAGTCTCAAATGAAGTTTTGTGTTGTGGACAGTGGTTCAAGGCACAACAATGCCTATTGCTTCATATTGTACCAATAACTGGAAAGCATTTCTAATAGTCATACAGTGGTACCCTGGGTTACATACGCTTCAGGTTACAGACTCCGCTAACCCAGAAATATTACCTCGGGTGAAGAACTTTGCTTCAGGATGAGAACAGAAATCGTGCTCTGGCGGTGCGGCGGCAGCAGGAGGCCCCATTAGCTAAAGTGGTGCTTCAGGTTAAGAACAGTTTCAGGTTAAGAACGGACCTCAAGAACGAATTAAGTACTTAACCCGAGGTACCACTGTATATGAAAATGGGCCAAAACAATAACAAATATTATTGATACTCTTCAACGCCTGCAAAAGGGCAGGACTTAGTTTTATGTGAGCAGTCCCTTCACCAATCACATCTCCAAACTGTTCTAAAGGAACTCACCAATAATCTAGCATTTTCCTCTTTCTTTCAAATGCCAAATTTATTGGCATCATGCCTTTCCTCGGAACTTTTTGAACCCTCCTAACCTCATCTAAAGACATTAAGAAATTAGTTTTGACGGGACTAAATCCCAGATGGAACTAAATTCCAGCCAAATATCAAACACAGAGAAACTCTTGTTTCTTAAGTAAACATTTGTTGCCTTAAATTCAATAGGATTGGAGTGTTAAATTCTTGAGTGCCTATACCCATTAATTTGAATGGGCCATTGTCTCTGTAACAGTTGTTATGGAACTTGATGATCAACTCACAAGGTACCAGATGTAATCAGGGAGGTACCACCCTGTCAATTTAAAATTACTGTCAACACCGAAATGGCAATTCACTTGCTGAAATTTCTGGTTACTATTTCATAGAAATAATGATTTAACAATATATTCTGAGTCTCTGCTCAGTCGCAATAATGAGAAACACTCTTTTCTTTTTTTTATTTGGGAAACATTTGGAGGCAGTAAGAAACAGATGAATATAATTTAACTCCATGACCCAGTTATTTTGGCAAAACTGATGAACTGGATATGCTCTGTTTGCAGAAACATAGTTTAATTTGACCACACAACACTGTTTATATGTAGCATCTTTCCCCTCCAGTGCTAACTGGCTTTAGTTGGAAGTAACCTTAGTTATTTTCAATAGACCTAACTTCCGGAGAAAAGCCCTTATGAATGACTGAAATTTTGCTTTAACATTCTTGCTAATATACTGCAGTGAATCAGCACGTACTGTATTGTAACATTCCGCTATACATATGCATAGCAGAAACTCTGGAACTGGACAGTCACAATGACACATCATATTGATGTGATTCTGAAATGCAACATTCAAATATTATCTGCTATGGCAAATCTACTATTTGACTATCAGTAGTGAAAGTGGACACTTCATGCGCCCTCTCTCATGCTTTCTAAATCTGTCCAGAGTCAATTTCCTTCTTTGTTAAGGTGTTCACTCTTCTGAACGGTGAAAGTTAATTCCTTGGGTGTACAATGTCATTTCACTTATCGTGACCTTTACTGTCTTCTCTGAAGAAAAACAAAATACCACCAGATGGCAGTGTTTTCCAAGTCTACATTTGCCGGAAAGCTTAGCAGAATTTTGGGACCTTTTAAAAAGCAGCTGCTGATGTTACTTTCTCCTTGTGTTTTGAAAATAGATACAGGGAAGTGGCTAGGGAATCACTAAAGCAATACAGCACATCTTCATAAAGGCATATAGAAGTGCCTGCTTGTGGCAGGTCAGATCAAGGCAATTCATTAAAAGAGTACATTAATTTATCAAGAACATATATACAGGTTGGTCAGGCCTGAGCCATCTTCCAGTCACAAACAATAACAAGCAATAGGAAAAAAGAGAGGAAATAAGAGTAACTTGTGTCCTTAATCTCAACAGCAATGGGCTTCTTACCTTTGGCTACTACCTCTCCAGTTAGTCATAAAGTTTCTTTCCCTGCTCCTATGGCCATTTTTGTTCCACAAATGAAGGTCATTTTAAAAATTCTTGTGGACTAGTCACTTCCCATCTTAGCTGCAGGGCTGCAAAATCATATTAGCAATAACAGGGCAGTATCGTTTGGAAGCATAAAGGTGGGGACAGCAAGTGAATTTCATGGCTAGGTGCAAGCTAAGACATTGATCCAACAGCAACATGCTCCCTTGCCCTGCTTCCTTTTGAAGAGTGGGCAGGAGACAGCTCTTAATATGGCAAGTGGGTAGAGTCTCCAGACTAGGCAAGCAAACAGGCACTCTTTGGAGTGGGTTGAATCTCTGAGGTTTGTTCACACTGGTGTTGGCATTTTCATGCCTTGGGTGATGGAGGTGGGGTTGGCAGTGACTCAGTATCCAACTTACTTTGTTGCCTCCCCCAAAGGGGAAGGCTCCTCAATGCCAGGGGAAGCAGTAGTGTCTCCACTCTAGTAGGTGCCTGGCTAGAGGCATCTGATATCGCAGGAGCAGAACCCTTCACTGCAGGGCTGGATTTAGGTTTGATGAGGCCCTAAGCTACTGAAGCTAATAGGGCCCTTTATATGTCCAGCTGTCCTTTGTCAACAACAAATTGTTACTGCTTTTTGTGTTGAATATATGCTATATGGGATGCGGGTGGCACTGTGATCTAAACCACGGAGCCTAGGGCTTGCCGATCAGAAGGTTGGCGGTTCAAATCCCTGTGATGGGGTGAGCTCCCGTTGCTCAGTCCCTGCTCTTGCCAACCTAGCAGTTTGAAAGCATGTCAAAGTGTAAGTAGATAAATAGGTACCTCTCCAGTGGGAAGGTAAACGGCGCTTCTGTGCGCTGCTCTGGTTTGCCAGAAGTAGCTTAGTCATGCTGGCCACATGACCCGGAAGCTGTACATTGGCTCCTTCGGCCAGTAAAGCGAGATGAGCGCTGCAACCCCAGAGTCGGCCACGACTGGACCTAATGGTCAGGGTCCCTTTACCTATATGCTATATGGTAATTTATGGACCTAATAGGTATCTAAAGCCTTTTGCACATAACAAAATATGTATTTTATCCAAGTTTTTTAACCCTTTAAATTTTTTGGGGCCCCCCAAGAAAGTGGGGCCCTAAGCTATAGTTTGTTTAGCTTATACATAAATCTGGTACTGCTTCACTGTCAAACCTCCTCTGTATTTAGCTCCTTACTCTCTAGTTAAACTGTTCCCCTCCTTGGGCTCAGACATGTACCTCGGTTTACAAATTTATTCTGTTCTGGAAGTCTGTTCTTAAACCGAAACCATTCTTAAATCGAGGCACACTTTCCCTAATGAGGCCTTCTGCTGCTGGTGCCCTTCCACCGTTCGGATTCTGTTCTTAGACCGAGGTAAAGGTCTGGTTTTGTGGAGTTCGTAAACCGAATAGTTTTTAAATAGGGCTTAAACTGTTCTTAAACTGAGGTACCACAGTATTGGGGTCCCACTCTTGGCTCCCCCAACCTTCTAGGGCTCTCCCCCAGGGCATCCAGCTCCAACTCTTGGAGGTCCTCCCACTGTTCTCCATGAGGCTCATATCACATCAGGCAAGTTTTGCGGGTGTCAGGTGTACTGAAGTGGTGTGCCTGTCACTTGAAAGCTATGTGGGGATGATGTCAGTCCACAAATCAATCACTTAATCCAGGTGTGAGGAATTGTTTTGAGCTGGAGGGCAACATCCTGATGTGGGAAACTTTCCAGGGACACCGTGCCAGTGATAGGTGTGGGGTTAGGTGCAAAAGTGGGCAAAGTAATGGATGTGACTCTTATCCAGCCATGCTGAATTCAAGTGGTTTCTACAAATTCCCCCTCCCCCCGCAGCATCATTGGAGTGTAACAACTAAAATGAAAAGAGATATTAAAGAACCAAAACTTTCTACCTGCCTGTGCCATGTCAGAATATCGTTCTGGGCTGTTTCATGTCACTTTCACCCCTCTTGTAGGTTAACATTTAAGGACAAAGCCATAACATTTCTTCCTTTTTGTTAAAAGTTAAAGAAAAAGGACACAATATGTAGTTTTGTGTGTGTGTGTGTGTGTGTGTGTGTGTGAGAGAGAGAGAGAGAGAGAGAGAGAGAGAGAGAGAGAGACAGACAGACAGACAGACAGACAGAAACAGACAAAAAGAAAGACAGAATGCTGTCTTTGGGGGAATTGTCAAAGCCACCAACATCCATAATTAATCAATTTTCAGTGATGGTAAAACATTCAGCGAGACACAGAACATATCCTGCTTTCATAATCAGATCTGGAGCATGTTCACGCAACTTCATTTCCTCCCCCCCCCCCTCTGAATTTGCTTACAGCAAGCCTGAATGTGACTGGTGATGGTATTTATACCATAAAGTACAGCATCACATGAAAAAAGCATCCTTTAAAAACAGCCCAGTTGTTTGTAATTCATCAAGAGCCACATAATAGTCTCTTTTTAAAATGGGGATTGCATGGTAAGCATAGAACTGTGATGCTTTTAACTCATTTAAGCTTTGAACATGGGCATCATGTACTGAACCAAACTTTTGGAACACAGAGTTATTTCTTTGGGAAAATGACTCCTTTTATAAAGAGTTTGTGGAGTATGTTTAGGATTGTCTCCAGAACAGCATCATAAATTTTGTGTTTTGTGTGTTTTAAGACAGCAGAACGCTACAGTTTACTTTAGCTTTTTTCCCTAGACCTCTAATCTCTATAAATGGGAGATTTCAGCTGTCAAGAAAAATCCTGTAGTTTATAGCTTTTTTTAAAATTTGTACTAGCAGTAGTCATGCACAGGGAGAAGGGCCTTGATTTCTTTGTAGAGAGATCCACTCAAAACTTCCAGGAAATGCTTGTGAGAAGAATATCAAAATAAATAATGGCACATTGCTAAAGTTTCGGCAAAAGTTTCAGCATGGAGTACTTAACAGCTAACAAAACAAACAAAAGACTTTTTAAAAAAACAAAAACCTGACACAATCCCAAGGGATACATTTAGCAATACATCTGGTTTGCACCCCCTGTTTTGAATTCACTTCATGTAATGCCGGAGAGTATTCTTTGTAAATGAGAGGCTTTATTACCCAATTGCCACCAGTGGTTTTTTTTAAATAGATATACTAGGTGGTGTCCCAGCTCATTTGCTTGCCAACCCCGCTGCCATTTCCCCAACATTAAGACCATAAAAACACAAGAAGGGCTTGTGAGATCAAGCCAGTGGCCCATGGTCCACCATCTTGGTTTCACAGTTGCCAACTAGAAGCCTGTGGGGAAACTGCAAGCAAGGGGATTCAAACACAAAAGCACTCTCCCCTCTTGTAGTTTCCAGCTTCTGGATTTTGGAAGCATTTCTGCCTCCAACTGTGGAAGCCGAGAATAGCCATAATGGCTAATAGCAATTGATAGCCCTTGCCTCCACAAACCCTACATTTATACCCTTCCCACTCCATGTAACCATGATGCTTATTTTTCTTGGCCTCTTGGGTTTTTCTCCATGCAAATCCAGGATTGTGATGTGGCACTACAAATCTAATGGGGGCTGCATGATGACAGCCTTACATTTTTATGTATAGAGGAAGATAGAGTTCAGGAATGTAGAACCTTTGGCCCTCCAGATGTTGCTAAAACATGTTTCCCATCTGCCTTAGCAAAGATGGTCAATAAAAATACCACCTAAAAACAAAAACAATGAACACATGGTAGTCAGTTTCCGTTACTGGGCTTACAGGAAAGCCCAGCTGGAGATGCCATGACTTTTTTTCCTGGCAACACAGGCACACAGGAAGTCTGCAGAGTGCAGACCACTTTAAAGAATATAGTGTTTCTGCCCACCCACCCCTCAATCTCTGCTGAGCAGCAGCAAGATTCAAGGGAGCTTGGTACTTAACTGGTGTTTGTGCTTCCTTGGGGGAAAATGAGGCACAATGGACACTAGCTTCTTTATGAAATATTGCTTTGTTCACACATATTTAACCTGAGTTTTTATGGAGAGAGACTTCACAGTATTTGCATCTGAAGAGTTGCATGTTCTACCCAGCAGTATAGCATTGGATTCAGGGGCATCCTGAGCAGTGGCGTAGCGTGGGTTGTCAGCACCCGGGGCGAGGCAAGTAATTTGCGCCCCCTAACCCGTGGATTTGCGCCCCCTAACCCGTGGATTTGCGCCCCCTAACCCATGGATTTGCCCTAACCCCAGATGTTGCGCCCGGTGCGGCCCGCCCCCCCTGCACCCCCCACGCTACGCCACTGATCCTGAGTGCCACCCCTGTGTCTCTCTGTAACAGCCTGCTCCAGCCAGCCAGCATGGCTGCTGCCCTTCAGTTCCCACATGGAGTTCTGCCCACTTCCTCCTTCCCAACAACACTTGCAGAAAACAACTCCCCCCCTTCCGCTTCCAGTACCCTGTCAGTCTCCTTGGCCCATTGTCTCTAACCCATTGCCAGAGGCATTCCCCCCTTGTTGTGAATGGTAATCCTACTCCAAAATCTACTGGGCAGAGAGTCTGATGTCTTTCCAGTGGCTTACCATTATCCAGTGCTTCTCTTCTAGACAAAAAGGTGCTGGTACTCACCATGAAGTTGTTAAAGTAAGTGATGCACTTTGATCGAGTGCTTTTCTTCTAGATAGAAAGATGCCGGTACTGTGCACCCTCAAGTACCCCAAGAAAAAAAGCACTGTCATTATCAAACAAACCCAGGACATATCAAGTTTTGGTTTCTTCAAGTGAGATGTTGTCAGGCTGGCCTCATGAGAAAGCTAGCTGGTATTATTTCCAGCCCTTGCTAAATTCATGTATTTATGAGTTTTCTCAAATACTATCCCCTCACTGAATGTAGAGGTTATGGCAGATCTTCCCCACCAATTCCAGAATGCAGAATGAAAGGAAATGCACTCATAAACACCCCTTAGCCATCCTGAAACTAAGGTGAGTGCTACAGAAATCCTTTATCCCGTGGGCAAGATTTTTGCAGAAATTTACATCCTCCCTTTGTAATTTTCAAATGTAAGTTCCTTTCTCATAAATTGATGGATAATGGTTTGGTTTTTTTTAAAAAAAAGCAGGAGAAATGTTCAACACAGCACTAATCCAGAACATTGTGTAAGGTTTTTATTTTTTTGTGGGGTGGAGGGTAATGGCCAGTGATGCTGTCATTTCTGAAGCAAATTTGCATGGCAGAGCAACATCCCAACTAAATGGCACTCTTGAGGACTGGGCCAGCAGGATGAAGTTATTGTTTTGTGGAAAAAATCCCATCAACTGCAGTGATTATTGAGAACATTTCCCTCCCCAACATAGGATGGCTTATAATCCATTTATTTAGACTCTCCCCAGATGGGAAGGATGTCCAGTAAATCATCAGCTCAGATTACTTCTTTTCTGCTAATAAAACAGATTTGTTAATTATTTGTTTATCGTTATGGGAAAAGGCATAGAAAAATAGAAGGGCAATGGATTTTTATGAATACAACAGAGACAAAATGCTTAGAAATGAAACTCAACCTGAGGAGTCCTGTTTCAATCCAAGTTGCCAAATGGAGTCTATATTAGTGGCAATTGAAAAACAGGGATTCTGTGACATTGTTTATTTACTATTCCTGAGAATTTATTTTGGACGCTTCTATATAAACACACAGACAGCTCCAACGATCCTCATCTAAAATTATAATTCCCTTAGATATTGAGCAAGATCCAGCCAGGAAACTAAATTGAGTGCAAGTCACAAGCGATTTGCATTGCCGGAAAAGCTCACGCCACGTGCAGAAAATGGTTTGCTCTGGGAATAGGACTGCTCTTCAGAAAAGCACAGAATTAACATCAAAAAGTAAAAGGGTGCTAAAAAGTAAAGTGAATTTTCCTAAAGAAGACAATTCTATACTGTATACATTTGTAGATATAAAGTCTGCACGCGCAAGCTGCCATTTTGGAGGGCATTTTGAAAGGATGCCAAAAATGAGCTCAGTTCTCACCCTGACCCTGGTGGAGCATAATGATAGAAGCCACACAACATCTTCCACCATTCTTTAATTCACTATACAAGGTATAATTAATTGTAAATGATTAAATGTGGTAATTAGGCAACTTTTCTGAGCCTGATTACGGTATGGAGCCCTTTCAAACACAGATCTATCAGAAATCTCTGTAGTGCAAAGTTTTTGCCTTGGTTGTTCACCATTTTCGGAACCAATTAGATCAGCTGGATTTTGCAATTTGCTGAATGACAAAGTATTTCCCCTACTTCAAAAATAGTCCCACATCTTGAGAAGATGGAACTTTTCTTTCTAAAGCATTTTCACTGTCAGTTTCAAAAATGGGGGTACCTCAACAATTTTTGCCACCTCAAGGAAATACACCACATGGGTCATTTGGTGTGCCCCAGAACCTTTCGCAGCGCCACAGCAGATGAGGAAACACAACATTTGCTGCTGAGCGTTGCTTCTTGGCACCATCTGGAACATTTCAAGGTACGTGTCCATCTGATAAACATTGCTCACAGTGGCCCAATCCACGGATGATAAGGCCATCAATGATTGCTAATCCTAATAGTTATGTTGTACTTCCACTGTTATAAGCAGTATACTTTTAAATATCAGTTGCTGGAAACTGCTGGACGGGAGCATGCTGTTGTGCTTTAGGGGGTTGTCCAAAATTCACTTGTCCTGTGCCTAGAAGGCATGGATCTGATTGGCTTTCCACTTGTCCCATGCTTTCTAGGCAGAGGTCCAAGCGGCTTTCTATTTGCCTCACTCCTTTCATTGGGAAAACCCTCTCTTCACTGCTGAATTGGAACAAATGTCATGGAAAACCTATCTGATGTTCTGATTCAGTGTGAAAGAGTGGGTTTCCCTGGGGGAAAATGGTGGGATAAGCAGAAGTGTGAACGATCCCTAGGTTTTGCTTGTGGGTGTCCCATAGGCATCTGGTTGTTCACTGTGAGAATAGGATGCTTGGCTAGATGAGCCACTGTCGTGATCCAGCAAGCTCTTCTTATATTCTTATGCCCCCCTCCAATATTGCCCCCCCAAGGCAACTACTTGAGTTGTTTTGCAGGAAGGATGGGCAATCCGTGGGCTCCCAGATGTTGCTGGAGTCCCAACGCCGACCATCCCTCACCATTAGCTGTGCTGGCTGGGGCTCATAGGAGTTGGAGTCCAACTACATCTGGAGACCACAGGTTTCCAACACCTGACCCCTACAGTCAGGACAGTCCTATTCAGAAGCATGGAAGTGAATATTTTCTGTGCTCATTTTTCATCTTTGAATTGTAGATTATCTCCAAAGGCAAACGTTTGCATGTGAACATGGTATTACAGAAAGTCTGCAGCTTTTAATATGCACAGTGCTTTCCATAACGCATACAAGGGCTTGTGTGGAGCACAGTAACAGTTTATATGCCTGCTTGCTTCTGGAAATAGGTCATTTGCATGTGTTGTGCATATGTCTTAGATCTCAAATTTTGCAAACTTTGGTTTATGAAGTACATCTGTGCAAAGTTTAGGGCTCCAGTCCAGCACTAGTCATGCAGAGATATCCAAAAGCTTTAGACCGTGCCCTTGGACATTTACCCAGGGGGTGAATTAGGCTGCATATCTGCATCCATATAAGCTATACGTTCTGAAGTACAGGGAATGGCAGTCCAGGAGAGGGCTTACTCTGTGGCAGACCCTAAACTGTGGAATTCTCTCCCCACAGAGGTGTGACCAGCATCTTCACTGTACAGCTTTCACAAAATGCTGAAGACACACCTCTTTACCCTGGCCTTTGACCAAGGTATTTTGCCTTATGGGACTCAACTCTTCTATTGAATACAATTTGTTCTCCTCTGTCTGGAATGGCTTTCCTTGTTTTGGATTGATCTGCTTTTCTATTAGTATATTATATATTTTTTAATCTGCATTGGGACCTTACAGTGAAGGGCGGGTAAGAAATGCCATAAAAATGAATAACCAACACCTAAAAATTTGTCGGAAGAGGGGTAGATTTCTTTCTAAAGGAAAGTTCTACTAAAACCTAAAAGAAAGTTCTACATTTTAAACCTCTAAACTTACTAGAGACCTCTTTCTCACAGGGTTTCCCCTAGCACCAAACCTATCCGCATAATAATTGCTGTGATGGATCTCTTGAAGTGCCAGGGTTTAGGTCTAACCACTGCACTTTACTATGCCTGTTGATTAGGATACTCTTATAAAATAATGTTTGTTTCACCACCCACCCTCTTTCAGAGCAGAGAGCAAGAACATGTGCCATTTGAAATGCAGTCTGATACTTATCAAGAGTTACACTTTCTTGGACAGAGAGATGATAAATGATAATTTGCAAATTGTCTTCCAGGGATGGTCCAGCTCTTTGTAGGAGGACCCCAAGTTCAGAAAGAATAACTCCGTGAGCCAGCAAGAACAGCTGGGGCTAGTTAACATGGGAAGGATTAAACAGACTCGTTGGAAGGCAATGCCAAGCTCTCTAGGCAAATCAGAATTCTAAATGCATTGGCAAACCCTGAAGTCATGCAAACTCTGTAATCCTATGGAAGTGGTTAGTTGAGGGGCATTCACACATCAGCAAACACTTGACAGTTGTCTTGAGTCAGTCCTTATCTTAGGAGTGCACACACTTGACATTTTGAGAACACACTTGAAACGTGTGTACATTTTTTCCCAAAAAAGAATGCAATGGACCTGTAGCTCAGAAATATGTGATAAAGCAACAGGATCATGTGCAGTATTGAGTAAAAGTAAATACTGTTCCAGAGCAAAGCAATGGGCTCAATCCACTGTGAGTTGAATGAGGGCAGCTTCCCAGTCTGCTCAACAGAGCTACAAAGGAGACAAGTCAACCCATTCTTCAGCCAGATATTAGAATGCTGTGAGATGTTTGCATGCAGTGTGTGTGTGTGTATGACTCTATTTATATTGCACACCCCAATCACCAAGTAGTGGGAGACTTCAGGGCTCCCAGGTTCCTTGGAATCTCTGGAGAAACCGATGCCATTGCTTACAACATATAGACAGGCTGCGCATGAGAAGGCTCACAACATGAATAGTCCAACAGATTCCTATTAGGATTCTAGGGGAATTCCTCTCCCTAATGCCATAGAACTGGATTCATATAGCAGACTGCTGTTGCATTCAAGTCCTGGGCATCTGCCTGGCCATTGTGAGAACAGGCTGCTGTATTAGATGGGCCACTGGCCTCATCCAGCTCTTAGGTTCTTATACACAGAAAGGAAGCCAGGCCCAGTTTTGAGATGGAATGGTCTTCTATTCATTCTCATTCATACAAAAACACCCTGCGGACATCACTTACAGCTAAGGGTGTGGGCAGTGCTTTTCTTCTAGAAAAAAAAGGTGCCAGTACTGTGTACCCACGAGTACCCTCAGGGAAAACCCACTGTTGATGGGGGTGGGAGGCATACTTTCTTCTGCTCACTTTCTAGAAGGATCTCCACCTATTTAGTTTCTGTCGGGCAACCCATTGCCCTAGCTTATGTTACAAAGCATATACTTAATTTATGCCTTGACTGAGTTATTCATTAAACGAAGAACTGGTTTGCCCAGGTTAGCAGTTTATCTGGGCAATTTACCTAAGTGTCTCACACTGATATTAAATCCACAGTAGAATAGCCCAGTGGCATGTTACTGAATATAGAAAAATAGTACTCTACCATATCTTGGTGAAAAGGTCCAAAGGCAAGGTAGTGATTATTCTGACTCCCCTTGAGTCAAACTGCACCGGCTGCACTTTAAACAACCTGATTTATTATCAAAATATACAGACCATGCTATTGCAGTCAATTTAAATATACAATAAAAGGTTGTTCTAACTTCTGAACTGGCCCAGGCTACTAACATAGGCAGGTAGCTGCTCTTATATGCTGCAGGGCTAAGGACAAAGGATAAAATGAGTTGATATAACATGACTTCAAAAACAGCTGTCTATCATGTGTTTATTTTATTTTGGTTTAATAATATCCAGGTAGCGAGATGTTTCATATTTTGGATTTAGTTCAGGCTTTTGCCTCCTTCCAGTCTCGGTCCCTTGACTACCCATGTTGTTGTTGTTGTTGTTGTTGTTGTTGTTGTTGTTGTTGTTGTTGTTGTTATTAATTTAATTTCTATACCGCCCTATACCTGAAGGTCTCAGGGCAGTTCACATAAAATATAAAATACATAAGATCAAAACAAAACCAGCAACTCAATAAAAAACCCCCCAAAGAGCCAACATTTTTAAACAGGGTATAGGATGTAGATCAAGTCAGGCAAAGGCCTGGTTGAAAAGGAAAGTTTTTGCCTGGCGCCTAAAGGTGTATAGTGAAGGCGCCAGGCGAACTTCCCTGGGGAGAACATTCCACAGATGGGGAGCCACTGCAGAGAAGGCCCGTTCTCGTGTTGCCACCCTCCTGACCTCTCGCGCAGGAGGCACACGAAGGGCCTCAGAAGATGATCTCAGGGTCCGGGTAGGTTCATATGGGAAGAGGGGGTCCTTGAGGTATTGTGGTCCTGAGCCATTTAAGGCTTTATAGGTCAAAACCAGCACTTTGAATTGGGCCCGGAAACTTATCAGTAGCCAGTGCAGTTGGACCAGAATTGGTGTAATATGCTCAAACCGCCTTGCCCCAGTGAGCAACTGGCTGCTGAATTCTGCACCAGCTGAAGTTTCTGAACCATCTTCAGAGGCAGCCCTTTGTATAACGCATTGCAGTAATCTAACCTTGAGGTTACCAGAGCATAGACAACGGTAGTTAGGCCATCCCTTTCCAGAGAGGGGCGTAGCTGGGACACCAGCCAAAGCTGATGGAAGGCACTCTGGGCCACTGAGGCCACCTGAGCCTCAAGCAACAGCAAAGGATCCAGGAGTACCCCCAAGCTATGAACCTGCTCCTTCGGGGCAGTGTAACCCCATCCAGAGCAGGCGACCACCCAACCATCTGTCTGAGGAACCACCCACTAACAGTGCCTCAGTCTTCTCTCAATTGAGCTTCAGTTTGTTGGCTCTCATCCAGTCCATTACTGAGGCAAGACACTGGTCCAGCACTTCCACTGCCTCACCTGCAGATCTAAAGGAGAAATAGAGCTGAGTGTCATCAGCATACTGCTCTTTATTGTGTTCTACTTCTTCACACAGAATACCTCAACAACATCACCTCCAACCAGGGACTGGAAGCAGGAACACATGCCCCCACCTCTGCTCAATTTCTAGAAGGATCTCTGGCTTGGTTCTGTGGCAATTCATTGCCCTAGCTTACGTTACAAAGCAGATAGTTAATGGACCTGGCCAGGCTATTCACTTAGCAAATAGACTGGTTTGATTATTTTAGCAGTCCCCCTTTCCTGCAGGCTAGAGTCTTACAGCTATAAAACCAAAAAGGCTGGAAGGGAACCCAAGAAGATGTCCTGCCCAATTCCAAACTCATTATAATATATTTTACGGAAGAATGCACATATGTGTTTTGCATATTATCAGTGCTTTTTTCTGGGGGGACACATACCCCTAAACATTTTGTGAATCTAAGTTTGGCCTCATTGAGAGGCAGGATTTCAATTTGAGTAGGAAAATGAGAGTACCCCTAAACATTTTTTTAAAGAAAAAAGCACTGCATATTATTAATTTTAAAAGTCTTTTCCTTGGGAGATGGATTCATTGTGCTGTACAGATCTTTAATTTACTAGGATGAGAAATGTATGAATTTGGCCCAACTGAGTGAGCAGAGAGACACATGTGGGCTAATTTTGCACCGGCAGAAAGCACACCAAAACTTCAGAAATGTTTGTTTCATGGATCAAGGCAAGAGGTAAAATACAACAACCTGGGGCTCAGATTGAGAGTCAGTGTGGTGTAGTGGTTGGAATGTTGGACTAGGAACTGGGAGACCAGGGTTCAAATCCCCACTCAACATAAAGCTCACTGGGTGTCAGGGGCTGGACTGAGGAGGAATAGTGGGGGCCGCCCCCCCTTCTCCTGAGCCTTCCCGAGAACAGGAGGACAGTATAAATTTAAAACAGTGGTTTGCAGAAGGTTCAGAGGCTGCAGAGGGGAGAAGCTGAGAAATACTGGGAGAGGAACAGCAGGAAGAAGAAATACCAGGGGAGAGACAGCAGATAGACTCAGTGTCTTTGGAGAGCATTCCTGATCCCCCTTCCAGGCAGTGGCGAAGCTGCATGCTCCGGCACTGGGGGCAGAGGGCAGGTGGGGGCGTGGTGCCCGGCGTGGTGGTGGGGTACGCGGCGCATGTCTGGGGGGCAGCCGCGATGGTACCCCCTACATATCTAACATATTTGATCAGCCCAAATAAGCGTCGTATTTGGTACTGGAAGGCTGCGAATCAAGACACTACTTTGGGCTGACCCTGGGCTTTCTGAAAACATTGCAAATAATTCCATGAACCTGTCAAGCACCAAAGATACACAGGCTGAATTACTGGCCTCCTAATTCACAACCTTATCCAATTAATCTGCATTTATGGAAACCTTTTAGAATACTAAGCAGTCCCGCTGAGCTGTCACTGTTGCAATTATTGTTTAATCACAATTGTGCTGTGGTTCAACAGGAAGAACTATTGAGGTAATTGTTGCTGCTCTTGGTTGGCTGATGGTCTCTGACTTTGAGGCCTATAACAGTTCCCTGAAGAATGTTGTAACCAACCCAAAACCTTCTGCTGACAGCAGTTTATAACCTGATGCTCTGGGGCAGTAATAATAAAAAAGAGTTAGGATTGATTTCTGTGCCAATGGGCTCTTACCCATTTTGGCCTAGAACCCTGAAACTTGAGGGTTTCTTTCTTTCCTAATAAATGAACCATATGGTGCCAATGAGGATAGCTATTGAAAACATTGTTTTTCCTTGTCTATCTAGGTACTTAGTCACTGCAGAAATTAAAATGACCAAATCGTTTAAAAATAGCGTATTTCAATGGCAACATCTCCTCTTTGGGGAGTTTACAAATTTATTGTGTGGCTCCTGGCTCAAGGCCTCAAAATTAGCTTTAAGAACAGACTATTGTTTTCCGAGTGAGCCTCTGACAAAGGGTGAAACTAACTTAACTCATGCCTTCCCACTCCTGTGCAATACTACCTCAGATGAATAGCGAAATAGCTCCTTCTCACCGTTGACAAGTAGGCATGTCATTTTCAAGATACTGAAGTAGCAATCATCTCAGTTGCATTTTGTAGAAAACATGGTTGATATCCAGAAAGTTTCCAATTCAGTCAAGTGATCTGTTCCTGATCCATAAGTTCAAACACACCTGTGTTGCTCAGAATAGCTTTGCCATTCATTTCAGCTGGAAGAGCAATCCATTCACATATTATTTCTTTGCAATGGCAGTTTGGTTCCATCCACCAGGATTAAATGGGAAGCTTGCTGAACATACAGCAGTTTACATATACATCAGTGCACACATACCACTTTGAATTGTGTTGTACGTTTTCTTAGATGTGCATATCTTTCAACAAATGGATTGTTGCTTGGGAACATACTGACTAAAAGCTGCAATTTTGCACAAAGAACAGCTGCCTGGTGGCATAGTGCAAGGGTAGGTAGTTTGTAGCCCTAGGGATTTTTGTGGCCTGCAGCGTAATTCCAAAAGTCCTCTGCAAGTAGTCAGTTCTGTTAACAGTGAACTGTCCCCTCTCTGACAGCCTCCTGGAAGAAGAAGAGTGGGGGGAAAGAGAGGTGAGTAGGGAGAGGGAATATATTTTTTTTTTTTGGCTCTGGCTATTAGCCAGGCTCACAATCAACATGCAACCCCTGACAGATTTTCCTTGATGGGGGCGGGTTGGGGGGAGATTGTCCATTCCTGCTACAGTGGTACCTTGGGTTACAGACGCTTCAGGTTACAGATGCTTCAGGTTACAGACTCCGCTAACTCAGAAATAGTACCTCGGGTTAAGAACTTTGCTTTAGGATGAGAATGGAAATTGAGTGGTGGCACAGCAGCAGCAGCAGCAGCAGCAGCAGCGGGAGGCCCCATTAGCTAAAGTGGTGCTTCAGGTTAAGAACAGTTTCAGGTTAAGAATGGACCTCCGGAACGAATTAAGTACTTAACCTGAGGTACCACTGTATAGTGGTTGAATGTGTTGAAAGACTTGGATACAAATCCCTAAGTAGCGCTAGCCTCCAAGCCAACTCACAGGGTAAAGATAAATTTTGGTGTTGCTGTGTCTGCTGTCCTGGGCTCCTTTGGGATGAAGGGCAGGATCTAAATTGAAACAACAACAACAACAACAATGGTGGGAGAAAGCCTTATTGGAGAAAGGGCAGGATATAAATATCAGAAATATGTAAATAATAGTAGTGGTGACTAGTGCTAACTGGAACTGGCAGGCCAAAAGAAGGGAGAGCCATTGGCTGGCTAGGCACAGCCAACTCATACTAGGTTTGCCCCCATCCTCTCTTCTGTTGAGTTCTACAAGGGGGACACAAAGGAAGGAGGAGAAAGCTGATAGCTGAGGAGTGGTTATAAGAAGAAGGCAGGCATGCTGGATGGCGTTGCTGGGGGAGTGTCCTGTTCACTTTGATGGATGAATCTCGACTAAATAATAGATATGCTGCAATACAGTCCTGAGATTCTCTTTCTCGACTCTTCCGACAACCACAAGCTCCTTAAACCCTTCTCCAAATTGGCAGGAATGAAGCTCAAATATGGGGCGAAATTCTATGTAGCTCCATAATTCATCACCAACTCTAACCCTTGCTGGATTTTGTTTGAATGAATGTTTGCTGTCACTCTATCTTTGGGCTCCCTCTGGCGGCGGCTGTTGCTAAGTAAGGTTGCATATACTGTACTGCAATATCCAACTTTAATACAGTATAGGAATTCATTTTAGAACAATCCTGCTTGTATCATGGAGAAACAGAGTGGTTTCCAATAAAATCAACTGTATTAGTTTTGAGAGTTGCATAAAAGAGGTAATGTTATTATCTTTTTTGTGTGTGTGTGAACCACCTTGAGTCCTGATTGTGGGGGAAATAATAATAATAATAATAATAATAATAATAATAATAATAATAATAATGATGATGTTTGGAATTACCGTACTGAGATAACAGCAAGCACCATTACATTATTTACAACTTTGAAAACATACCAAAATAAAATAAAATAGATAAATTGCCATGTAAGTTGCCAAGTTCTTTAAACTACTAAGCAACATATACAACACATCAAAACACTGAACTTGGAGGTCACATTGGTTATTTTGCACAATTCTTCATTTCAAGGGAAATTGCTTATGAGGTAATTCATCTCCAAAGAGGAAGGGCTGCAGCTGACTGGTTTTGCATGCAGAAATTCCCAAGTTCAATCCCCAACATCTCCAAGTAGGACTGGGAAAGATTTGTGTTTTAAATCCTAAAGACAGTCCTGTACAATTTAAAACCCTGCGCTACTCTGAATAGTGCAGGGTTCCTAAGTATGTACAGCAGCCTCCCCCCTTTAGAACATCCCCCATACATGGATGGTGTAGGGGTGGGTGGGGTGGAAAATAAGGATTTGACATTGGAGGCAGGTCCAGAAAACATGACCCCACTCTGCCCTCAGAAGAATGCCTGAGAAGAATGGCTGACTAGGACTAAGGACTAACAGCAGAAGACTGCCCAGAATTTCACTGTTTCAGGTGGAAAATTTAAGAACTGCTTCCAAGTCCAATAACATCTAGAGAGGTTAATTGTCATCCAGGAATCTGACCCAATAAATCCCCTTTCTTCTAATATTCTGAGGAAATATTAGTAAAGCCTGGAAAAAAGATGCTTCTCATCTTCTTGGCATTCAATTTATTGTCTTTTGGGAAGCCTCGTACTACTGATACTCCGGTCATGATGTTGGAGTGGGATTATTTTGACCTTACTTGACTTTCAACAAGAATGAAGGGCACTTGCCTTGACCGTCTGGACTGTGGCCTTTGAAAGTGTTATTTTATATTTGGATTGCACCTACAAAATATTAAGAAGAAAGAGACAGTGAGGGGTGTGTGTGTGTGTGTGTGTGTGTGTGTGTGTGTGTGAGAGAGAGAGAGAGAGAGAGAGAGAGAGAGAGAGAGAAGTCACTATAGCTTGAAATCCCTAGTTGGGTGACTGATTCTTAACTGGAGTTAACTGTTTTGCAGATATTTCTGGGATTGACCCAGAAATATCTGTCTTGCTCTTTGATCTGTAAAACAGCTGAACATATTATTTTTTTCCTTCCACACTAGGCATTGCAGAAAATATGCATCTCACCTTCTCAGAAACCAAGCAGGAATGCCTTTGGCAAAGCATGATATATGTCCACATCTATTTAATCACTCACCTGATGTTTCCAATAGCGGGATACATGGCTGACTGGTGTGTACTCAATTTTCTCAGGCCAAGGATGATTTCTTACTGTCTCCAGTAGCCCATATTTTGACAATGACACACACATCTCATTTAGGGTTAGAGCGATTGGGCAGAGTAGACTGTATTGAAGGTGGCAGAATAATATGTCACTGGCAAGGGAAGGTGGGGAGACTCTTGTAGCCCCTCAATTGCTTTGGAACCATGATGTCATCTGCAGCAGACAGACAAGAGTTCCATTGATTGGGGCCGTATATCAGCGATTTCTATGTTAAAGAGTTGGAGCTGGCACATGTGTCCTGGGCAAAGAGAAATGACTGCCTCCTCTTCATAGAACATCTGAAAATCGCTGACCTCTGGCAATAAAGGTTACATAAGCAACAGTAAATCACAGTAAATAGCAATGTTGTACAACTAGGTTGTGAACCAAAGAAATATGCTGGGCTATTTTGATTTCAGTGATTATGCATAAACTATGGAGTGTATATTTTTAAAATCCCATCTCTCCAACATATACTTTAAGCTGCAGGGTTTCTTCCAAAACAAATGCTTTAAGTATGAGGTTACTAAAGGCCTTGTTAAAACTTCGATCCTAGAGTAATAATATATCTGGCATCAGAAAAATGTATGCTCCGTGTCCTTCAATCTGAACATTTTACCACAACTAATTAAATACTGGCACTGACATGAGAGCAAGTATGCATGTTATGCTATTGATTTCATACTGTAACCATGAAGCCATTAATAAACAGTTTGGCATAATTGTGTCAATTACATCATTTCTTTTTCTTATCTTCTTTTCTCTCTCCTTCCACCCCAATCTGATTTGTTCTGCATTCACTACACAGTTCTCTTGCAGGTCTTGATAACCCAAAGTAAAACATATAAAAGGTGGAGAAACAAAACATTAAACATCAGAGCAAAGGACTAGCATGGTTTTCAGAGAAAAGGTTCACAAAGTGTGGTCCGTGGACCACCAATGGTCTGTAAGGTTTGTTTAGATGTCTGTGGATTTGTGGTTGAAGATAGGAGATGACACACCCATCACACTGAATGTTCACATGGATTATTTTTTTTTTAAATGGTGGGAAAGTTGTTGGACTTCAGACCAAGCAATATGTGACGCTACCAACTCAGTCCTATAATGTCTACTCAGAATGTCCCACAGTTGGTCTCACTCCCAGGTAAATGGTATAGGATTGCAGCATCAAGACAACACTGAGTGGTGGGAGGGGAAAATTGGAACAACAGTGCCTGAGAAAAGGGATTTATCTTTTCTTCCCAGATCATGGATCAAGTGAAGGGTAGGTCAATAGCAAATTTGGGAATGGGCTTTTTTTTCAGTCAGAACTCACTGGAACTCAATTCCAGCACCTCTCAGGTAGGCACCATTGCCATTCCAAGAGAAATAGCAAAAATAGCACTGGTTTTACTCAAGAAGATATATGAGTGCTTTAATGTACTGTATATCCACTGCAGTTCCAAAGGTGAATCCAAACTGCAGGCCTAAGAGAACTCCCAATTTGCAAGCCTCTGTCAATCAAGATGAATGCCATATATATAGCAAATACCATTTGTAGATACACCTTCCTAGTTGCTTAACATTCAAGTGCTAACAAAGCACACAATGCAAAATCACAAGAGCACTACGTATTCAAATTCATATTATACAAGCACATAACTTTCCCCAAAACAAAGAAGCACTTCCAGTTGGGTGGGGTAGGAAGACAGGAGACAGGAGAAAGAGAGACATAATCCCCTTCCCAAAAAGATCTCCAGCTATTTAATTTCCATGGCAAAACATTACCTGTACTTGGCCGTCTCTTTAGTTTTGCAAAGACCCATTCCGCCAACAAAAGGGAACTTGTTAAAGAGGAAATATAAAACTGCATTCTTCTGACCAGTGTTCCTTTTTGTCAGATTGAATGATTTCCCCTTTCCTCCCAACATACATTGTTCTGGGGATCTCCTAATGCACCAGAGCAGGTTTTGGGGAGGTGAGGAAGGCCCTATTGTGCTAGTGAGAAACCTTGCACTGGCTTCTCGTAGCACACCTGGTTAGTTGAATGCCTGCTTAAACTTGCCTAACCAGTTTGACTTCTTTAGCAGTTTCTTTTTCTGCAGAATCAAATCTACAGATATATAATTACTGGGTTGAAGGGGACAGCGAGAACCATTTAGTTCAACCCCCATTTCTTGACAGCATCATTCAGGGTCCTGGTGCTTCCTTATAAACGTGTCCATGGCCTAGGCTCCACAAATCTCAGATAGCACTTCTGTCTATACTATCCTTCATGTCCACTTCTCAGCACCAGCTCTGACCTCCTCAAACCCCTCTGTTGTGGGTCTTCCACTCAACACTGTAGAATGTACTTCCCTCTATCTATAATTCCTGCTCTCTATTAAACTTCAGCAGGGCTAGGAACAAGAGGCATTCATTTCCTTTGGCTTTTGGTTTAGCCGGCATATCTGTTTGTTTTCACCAATGCTGCCTTTTCAGATTTTTGTCATTGCTGTGGAGCTCATTTTGTTTCATGTCTTACTGAATGCTGCCTTGATTGCTGGAGAGAGAGATTACAAGAGATTTCAATAAACAACAAACAAACAATCAATTATCACTCCTGGAATCTATGACAAAGCTGGGATCTGAAACCAGCCTCCTTGGCTTAACCTCCAAGACTCTGATCACCAGATGTCCTCCATCAAAAGAATGTGCAAGTCAAATGCTCCTAACTCAATTGCATCACTAGTTCATTGGTGGCATGGTGAAAACGATGCTCTGATGCGAATAAGCCTCAGCATTGTTCCTTAGAAATAGGACTCACTGACTTCAAAGGAATCCACTCATCTGCTAGTGTGCTTAGCACTGCTGTAATATCCAGGAAGTCCAGCATACTGTCATCCTACTTTGAGACAATCCATTTCCTTTTAAACCTCTCTGTTTTGTTCCCAAAGTCTTAATTTTAAGACATAGCATTCCTCTATTTAGATAATTAAATACAATACTCATGGCTTTAGCAAACTGTCAAATACAGTTCTGGACAGCTGGGGGAAAGTATTTCAAAACAGCACATCATCTACTTGAATCTTGGATTAATGTGCAAGAAACATGACTGTTTGCCAGGACATATTGCACCTCTCTTAATCTTACCCCTGCCCTTTCGTCCCTTCCCTTCTCTTTGAGCAGAGCAATGTATGCTTCAACATTCAGAATCCTTCCTGTGCAACAAATGGCCTTGTGGGTGATTTCAGAGATCTTGGAAGTACAGGCAAATAAGCCAACAGCTCTTGAAGAGTGTTGGAAGGAGCCCATCTGCAACTGGACCATAACATGCAACATAACTGCTTCCAAAAAAACGAGGAGAAGGAAAGAGAGCCAGCTCTATCTTGGCTGGGGTGCCAACCTTCTAGAATGAAGCTGCATGAAACGTTTACAGTGTGTGTGTTTCCCCCCCCGAGCCCCTGGTGTCAGAGAGAGACACACAATTTTAAACAAATGAGAATCTGGAGACAAGGAGTTGATCTTTTGTTTGTGAAAGCGAAAAATTTACAAGCACAATGTGGCATACATGATAATGTCAGAGCTTCCCTGTTTTATAGGAGCAGCCCCCTAAATAGAGCAGCATGCACAGAATAAAGCTCAGGCAAATGCTTAAAGGGACAGGACTTTTAAAAAACGTGTATACTTCCACTTGGACCATTTGGGGGGTAAGGATGGCTTACAAATGACAATAAAATATGAATAAAACCACTATGCACTATGCAGACCTCTTAACATGTTGACACATTAAAGTATTTCATATCTGATGCATTAATAAAACAGGTTTGTTGTTGGCTCCACCCCGCAGGAATGATGAAAAAATGCTGTGCATTTATTATATTTCCTTTTCACTTTACATGGGGATTCTTTTCCAGAGGGTTAGCCATGTTAGTGTGTTTCAGCAAGAGGAGCAAAGAGGGTTCTCTTCATAACAGACCATGCTGGCTGGGGCTGATACGATTTGCAGTTCAAAGTATCTGCATGGCCCCAAGTAGAGGAAAACTGCTTTAAAGGAGGTGAACTCTGATGTGTTCCTTTGTATTTTTACCTAAGTCCTGTCAGGTCAGGTGTATTGTCCATTGTTTACTGTCTGAAGGTCAGAATATGGTTGTGCTTGGTTTGGCTATTTAGTCTTTATATTTTACTAGGGGCTGCAGTCCTGCTTGTATTGTTCTCCAATTACGCTTATTCACCTCCACCCCTTGCCAACCCTCTCCTTTTACACCTGTTCAAAGCCCCTTCCCTTTACACCTTGGCAACTCCCTCCTCCTACTCCATGTTTCAAAAAACATTGGACCTTTTGCAGTAAGAAAAGTGATGAGGAAAAGCACTAGAAAGTATGGGGTCAAAATATTGTATAATCTCTCTGTAGAATGGGTGCCCAATAAACAGGTAATCAGGAGGATATCTAGGTCTGTCTGTCCTCGGCAAGCACTTTAGAGTCTAATATTTTCTTAGTTTGAAACCAGCTTTTCCGTAATAAAAACACTCCAAAGGTAGTTTAAAAAGTTAACCTCCTATAATTAAATAATAAAAAAACCAATGAACTCTAAACTTTACTTGTTTAAATGGAGGGGGTTCCCAGAGTATTCAAGTTCTGGCTGTGGTCATGCAAGGAACAACCTGTTCACTTCTTGTGTTATTGAGTTGAGAATTTTAAGCCAACTGCTGTGCTTTTGTACATTATTCCAAAAGTAACATCAGATTATCAGCTTTCTCGTTCACCCAAAGTTCCCTCAGTGCAAACAGCTCCACATAATTGATTTTTATTTTAACTGATAGAAAAACACTGGTACAGTACTAAAGTAATATGATCTACATCCTCTAGAGATATACTTGCTAGCTTAAAAAACCAACATCTGCCAACAGTCTCCATAAAATGAAAAAAAATAATCTGTTGATAAGTTCAACTACCTTATTTAGAAGTTCTGTTTACTCAAGTACAATAAAAGGGTTGCAAGAATATAAAGGCAGTACATACAAATTTATTGATTGTAATCAGCTCGGGAGGGCGGGCTACAAATTATCTTATAAATAAAATGCTGTTTTGTAAATCTGAAACCTTGAAGACGTGAGATAATGCCTTTTACTGGATCCATTATTCCGCTGGAAGCAAGCTTTTGGGATATACTGAACTAACCTTCAGAGATAGAGGTTAAATTGTAAGGTCCATAGTTGTGATTTGTATATTTGATCCAGATGGCTTAGTCATACTTAGAGTAGACCCAGTGAAATAAATATGTTCGTCATGGCTTACTTAAGTCTCATTGATTTCAGTAGAAAAAATTTCAATTTTTAAAAATTAAATTCTTTCAACCTATAATGACATCTTACAGATAAAGATCTACTCTAAGGGCTCATCCATACTTCCCCTCACATTTCCAGGCACAGGTCCAGGCTTTTCTGGTTCATTTCCAAGTTCTTTCTCCTTTTTTGCCTCATCATTTCCCCCACGAAACCCCACTGTTTATCACTGAATTGGAGTAAACAGCAATATGCAGAAAACCCAAAGTGCCATTTGCTCTGATTTAGCAGTAAATATCAGGTTTTCCAGGGAAGCGGAAAGTGACAGCCCCCCCCAAGGGCTCAGATGCTGACCAGAAAAGCATGAACCTTTGCCTAGAAAGCGTGGGGCAAAATATAAGTGTGGATGAGCCCCTAAGACTGCAATCTAAACCCCACTTACTTGGGACTAAGCACCACTGAATTCAATAGGACTTACTTCTGAGTAGAAATAATAAGGATTGTGCTCTACGTCTGGATCCAGTGCTATCCAGCTGTCCATGGAGGCGCAAGTCAATTCTGTGTCCAGGGCAGCTGTCTACCAGCTCCATCTGGTACACAGACTGCGACCCTACCTGCCCGTGGACTGTCTTGCCAGAGTGGTGCATGCTCTGGTTATCTCCTGCTTGGACTACTGCAATGCGCTCTACATGGGGCTACCTTTGAAGGTGACCTGGAAACTACAGCTAATCCAGAATGCGGCAGCTAGACGGGTGACTGGGAGTGGCTGCCGAGACTACATAACACTGGTCCTGAAAGACTTAAATTGGCTTCCAGTACATTTCTGAGCAGAATTCAAAGTGTTGTTGCTGACCTTTAAAGCCCTAAACGGCCTCAGTCCTGTATACCTGAAAGAGCGTCTCCACCCCGATCATTCTGCCTGGACACTGAGGTCCAGCACCGAGGGCCTTCTGGCAGTTCCCTTGCTGTGAGAAGCAAAGTTACAGGGAACCAGGCAGAGGTCCTTCTTGGAAGTGGCACCCGCCCTGTGGCATGCCCTCCCATCAGATGTCAAAGAAATAAACATCTATCTGACATTTAGAAGACATCTGAAGGCAGCCCTGTTTAGGGAAGTTTTTAATGACTGATGTTTTGATGTATTTTTAATCTTTTGGTGGAAGCCGCCCATAGTGACTGGGGAAACCCAGCCAGATGGGTGGAGTAGAAATAATAATAATAATAATAATAATAATAATAATAATAATAATAATGTATTCTTCTTTTTAAATTTTATATCAGTTTATACCAGTACTATCAGTTTATGCATTGGAATAGTCTAATTCCTGTTCCTGTCTTAATTGATTTCTCTCTGCCTCTCTCTGCTTTTCTGTTCAGCCAAAATCAAACAGCAATATAATACAAAAAATGATAGGCCATGAAAGAATATGAAAGGCCACCTTGTAAAAATGGCCTGTCCACCCTGTCTTGGGTAGAAATAGAATATATATTGGAAGACTGAAATATATGAGGAAGGTTTATTCTGCCACACACTCTCCTTAGAAAATATTTAAGTGCGGGTGTGTGTGTGTGTGTGTGTGTGACCAAGATGAGTAACAGTTGTGGGAGTTGGATATGTTTAGCCTGGAGAAGAGAAGACTGAGAGGTGATATGGCAGCCATCTTCAAAGATCTAAAGGACTGCCACATGGAAGATGGAGCAAGCTTGTTTTTTGCTGATCTGGAGAACAGGACCCAAACCAATGGACTCATGCTGCAGGAAAGGAAATTCCAACATAACACTAGGAAAAATTTTCTGATGGCAAGAGCTGCTTGACAGTCAGAAGGAGGTGGTCTTTTCTTCATTGGAAATTTTAAAACAGTGGGTTGGACTAGACTACCCTTTATCACCTTCCAACTCTACAATTCTATGATTCTACAATTCTAATTTTCCTCTCTGTCCCTTTTATTATTATCTTTTCTTTGTTTCCTTGAAGCTGCCTCTGGCTTCAGGACTAGCAGCCTAGGCTTACTGCGTTACCTTAAATATAAAGAGTCTGATTTTCAAACACATATAGGTTTACAAGACCAACAGTGGAAAATGCTGGTCAGTTGTAGAAGCATGACACTGAATTTCTAAGATTAGGCAAACAGGTTTGGAAAGTTTGGCCACAGACCTCCAGTATCTGTTCCTTTTACGCCTTTCTGTTTTAAGGACGAGATGATTAGTTTACTTTTTGCTGTTGAGTCAGTGAGCGATTCTTTCTTCTTCTTCTTCTTGCCAAATGTCAAAATAAGGTTGTTTCTTTGCTTCATGGATAAATTTGCCTAAAAAGTGCTCAAAACAAATGGCAACAGCACACTTTGCTGGAAGCCAAAAGACAAAGCTTGGCCAGCAGTGATTAAAAAATATAGTGACCTTGCATCATGCTGCTGGCAAACCCTGTAAGCTTAACTAACTAACAAACCAACCAACCAACCCTTTGAGCAACCTGCAGCAAATCTGTTACTATTCTGCAGTGTTGTTTATGAAAAAAACCTGTCCCAGTCTGGAAGGCATTATGTAAAAGATGATTCTAAGAAAAAGAGGGAAAATGGAATAATCTCATAGTCTGCATCTAAAATCCTTTCCTTTAAACTAAGAGGAGAAACCCCAAGTCTGCTCTGAAGACTTTTTTAAATAAAAAAGCTACTTCTTGATTATAATAAAGTGACAAATTTCTGCTACATTAACTATTAAAATGTAGCAAAGAGTTACATATGGTTGCACACACAGAATTGTGTTTAATTGTGTGAACTCCCCAATGTAGCATCTGAGGCAAATATTTGACCATCCAGCTTCAGAGCTATTTAACATATTTAGATCTGACCTATGGATGCCTCACTATTTAAAATACTGAAATCTTCATTTCAGCTTTTCTCAAAAGATCTGTGCAGGATAAGAAAATGTATTTGGAAATTCACATATCCACAATGCCAACTTTTTAGTGAATGATGAGAAAGGTCTCCCAGGGCAAATCTTTATATCATTCAGAAGGGTGTTTCAAACAGAGACTATAACAGGCATCTGAATAAGACCAACACAGTTATCAATATTTTTATTACTGAAAGTATTGCTGCATAGTGCTGCTGACAGAATAATATAGTTTTATTTCCACTGCCTGAGCAGAGCAATGTTTTAATTTTTCTTTTGTGCTCAAGTAGTGGAAAGATCCATCATTATTGGCTAAGTAACAGGAAAACTCATAATCACTGGATATACAAAGTATTAACAATGTCTGCTGTGAAGCCTCCAAGGCCAAAATTGTTGATGAAATAGATCAGGTAAGATCTGGGCTTATAGCTGTTATGTACATAGTATTGTACAAACACGACAGCTAGGAAAGAGACACAGCAGCCACTGCGGTCAAGACATGACACAACTTCTAGACTAGAAGGTCAAGGAGTCCCACAATTGACATCTGGCAACGGATATACCTATCTATTGCCCCATTGACCCTGCCAGCTGCTATTTTCAATGGGAGATAAGCCTCCAATGACACAAATTCACACAATTAATGTCACATCAGTTTTGCCTTTCACACAGGAATGGGGTAATCTCATCTCCCCATTGACCCTTTGCTCACATTCAGCTGAGAAATGCTGTCATGTTCTGGCAAAGCTGGGAGTCTACAGTGGCCATGCCCAACCTGATGCCCACCAGATATTTTGGGCCAATATGCCCGTCAGCCCCAGCCAGCATGGCCAGTGATTGAAGATGGTGGGAGATGTCGTTTAAATCATCTGGAGGGCAGAAGATTGAAGAAAGCTGGTCTATAGGTTTCTGGACAAAGTCTGGGGGCAATCAGCTCAGAGAAAACAGCATCTATGACCAGGACAAATTTACACATTGCAGGACCTGGGACAGCTCCAGTCTCCAGGGTAGGTGGGACCAGGTTGCAGCAAAGAACTACAGCAGGAAACAGTTCAGGGGCTCCGGTACAGCAGGTGCCTATTCAATGAAGCCCAGAGCTCAAACCTCAAGCAGGGTCTCTAGCAATGATTGCCAGAGGGCTGCCCATCAGGTAAAGTTGCAAGGAATTTGAAGGGGCATCAGCTTAATATTGATGGCCCTCAGATGTTACCTTCAGTGAAGTTGACGAGGTCAGCAAAGACCCCTGAGTAGCTGATAGTCTGATTCCTCAAAAGTCTGAGCTGCCATGATCAAGTTTGAAATCTGAAACTCATTCGACAGATTTCAAGGGAAATCATGAGAGGACTCTGAAGACTGACTCATAACAGATGGACAGATATCAATATAAGAAACCTGAATTCAGTTAGGAAAAACACACACACAAGAGCTACACATAGTTCTAAGTGCAACACAATACAATTAGTGTGTGCTCTTAAAGTTCAAGTCCTTAATTTTCTTTTTTTTTGCAGAGTGCTAAATAATATCGTGTTAGAAGATAACATCTGTATAATAACTAATAGGGCTCGCCCAGCTCCAGCATTTGATTGTTTACTCCAATTACTCTCTCCATGCACAGAGAAAGCGCGTTCTGAACTTTCCCTTTGTTCTTGGGAAGCATGACAAGAAAAAAGGAGAAGCCTTGATCAGTGGCGTAGCGTGGGTTGTCAGCACCCGGGGCAAGGCAAGTAATTTGCGCCCCCTAACCCGTGGATTTGCACCCCCTAACCCGTGGATTTGTGCCCCCCAACCCGTGGATTTGCGCCCCCTAACCCTAACACCCAGATGTTGCGCCCGGTGCGGCCGGGCCCCCCTGCACCCCCCACGCTACGCCACTGGCCTTGATGCTAGAATGTGTGCCAGAACTCTAAAAGAGAGTTCCTTTTAGTCGGAATTCTTAGGTATAGCCCAGAGATACAGGTAGAAACTTTGGATTAGCTGGGGAGAAGAAGAGAGACCCCAAAGTCTTGGCAGAGAGCTATAAAAGCTTTAGTGCACTGTCCATGGAGAGCACTGTGTAAAAAGATGAGCAGCTGCTGTAGTTCATAGAGTAAAGCTTGAGTGAAGGGGCAGGGAAAGAGAAGGATGAAGTTTGGTTGTGGCAGGGAATTGGTACATAATGGTTTAATTCCGAAGTTTAGGATCAGGGCCCAATTCAAGACAAATAAAGCTATGTCCCATATAAAGAGGTCTTTCTCACCTTAAACGTAGGGGTCATGATTAGGGTTATAGAAAAGTCTTGGAATTAGTGTTGGTAAACAGAGGGTGCTACACTCAATATGCCAGCAAATTTGGAAAACTCAGCAGTGGCCAGAGAAGATCAGTTTACATCCCAATTCCAAAGAAGGGCAGTGCCAACGAACGCTCCAACTACCGCACAATTGCACTCATTTCACACGCTAGCAAGGTTATGCTTAAAATTCTACAAGGCAGGCTTAAGCAGTATGTGGACCGAGAACTCCCAGAAGTGCAAGCTGGATTTCGAAGGGGCAGAGGAACCAGAGACCAAATTGCAAACATGCGCTGGATTATGGAGAAAGCTAGAGAGTTCCAGAAAGCCATCTACTTCTGCTTCATTGACTATGCAAAAGCCTTTGACTGTGTCAACCACAGCAAACTATGGCAAGTTCTTAAAGAAATGGGAGTGCCTGATCACCTCATCTGTCTCCTGAGAAATCTCTATGTGGGACAAGAAGCTACAGTTAGAACTGGATATGGAACAACTGATTGGTTCAAAATTGGGAAAGGAGTACGGCAAAGCTGTATATTGTCTCCCTGCTTATTTAACTTATATGCAGAATTCATCATGCGAAAGGCTGGATGAATCCCAAGCCAGAATTAAGATAGCCGGAAAAAATATCAACAACCTCAGATATGCAGATGACACAACCTTGATGGCAGAAAGTGAGGAGGAATTAAATAACCTTTTAATGAGGGTGAAAGAGGAGAGCGCAAAATATGGTCTGAAGCTCAACACCAAAAAAACGAAGATCATGGCCACTGGGCCCATCACCTCCTGGCAAATAGAAGGGGAAGAAATGGAGGCAGTGAGAGATTTTACTTTCTTGGGCTCCATGATCACTGCAGATGGTGACAGCAGTCACGAAATTAAAAGACCCCTGCTCCTTGGGAGAAAGGCGATGGCAAACCTAGACAGTATCTTAAAAAGCAGAGACATCACCTTGCCAACAAAGGTCCGTATAGTTAAAGCCATGGTTTTCCCGGTAGTGATGTATGGAAGTGAGAGCTGGACCATAAAGAAGGCTGATCGCCGAAGAATTGATGCTTTTGAATTATGGTGCTGGAGGAGACTCTTGAGAGTCCCATGGACTGCAAGAAGATCAAACGCATCCATTCTTAAGGAAATTAGCCCTGAGTGCTCACTGGAAGGACAGATCGTGAAGCTGAGGCTCCAATACTTTGGCCACCTCATGAGAAGAGAAGACTCCCTGGAAAAGACCCTGATGTTGGGAAAGATGGAGGGCACAAGGAGAAGGGGACGACAGAGGACGAGATGGTTGGACAGTATCCTCAAAGCTACAAACATGAGTCTGACCAAACTGCGGGAGGCAGTGGAAGACAGGAGTGCCTGGCGTGCTCTGGTCCATGGGGTCACGAAGAGTCGGACACGACTAAACGACTAAACAACAACAAAAAACAGAGGGAATTCAGAGGCTCATGTAAGCAACTGTTTAAAAATGATGGGGTATTCATGAAATATATTTTCTTCTGGATTTGGCTACAGTGTACAAAACTTCCTGGCTCCCCCATATTTCACTCTTGAAACAATAACAATAACAATAATATAGGTCTTTCCCCACCTTTCACTGTAAGGTCCCGTGGCAGGGTACAGCAATTTAAAATACAACATTAAAACTAGTTTAAAAACATACAGAATATAATCACAAAAATTAAGGTAGGTGCTGTTTTATATACATTTCAGGTGTCAGAGACCAGGGTGAAGAAGTGTGTCTTCAGCATTCACTGAAAACTGTGTAATGAAGTTGCCCAATGCAGTGGCGTAGCGTGGGTTGTCAGCACCCGGGGCAAGGCAAGTAATTTGTGCTCCCTAGCCCATGGATTTGCGCCCCCTAGCCTGTGGATTTGCGCCCCCTAACCCTAACCCCCAGATGTTGCGCCCGGTGCGGTCGGCCCCCCCTGCACCCCCCACGCTACGCCACTGGCCCAATGCAACTTCTGTTGGAAGGGAGTTTCTCAGTTTAGCAGCTGCCACAGACAATGCCTGGGGAAAGATAAAGAAAAGGCAGGATATAAATGATGGTGATGATGATGATGCTTCTCCCTCCTCCCTTTGGTATGAGGCTGGAAGGGTGGGACTAGTTATTTCATATAAGAAAGGGGTTAAGGGGGTGGCGTTGTGGTCTAAAGCACTGAGGGTCAGAAGGTCAGCGGTTCGAATCCCCGTGATGGGGTGAGCGCCCATTGCTCTGTCCCAGCTCCTGCCAACCTAGCAGTTCAAAAGCATGCCAGTGCGAGTAGATAAATAGGTACTGCTGCGATGGGAAGGTAAGCAGTGTTTCCGTGTGGTCTGGTTTCCGTCACAGTGTTCCATTGCACCAGAAGTGGTTTAATCATGCTGGCCATGTGACCCGGAAAGGTGTCTGTGGACAAACGCCGGCTCCTTTGGCCTGAAAGCAAGATGGGCTGTGCAACCCCATAGTCCCCTTTGACTGGATTTAACCTTCCAGGGGTCCTTAACCATTACCTTTTACCTTAAGAGGAAGTGTAGTTGATTTTTGGCTTATGACTTCTGACTGCTTTTCTGGAGAATATGGGATCTTATCCAAGTAAACAGTTCTACTTCCACAAGCACCTTTGGCTGCACAACAGAAATCCCCCTCCCCCTTCTCACCCAGTGTACCTGCTGTGCACCCCCTAAATCTTATTTAAATTTTCCCTCAACCCTCTCATTTAGGTGCACATGGGAACAGGACAGGGAGGAGAAATTTCATTGCACAGCCAAAAGTGCTTGGGCTGACCCATGGCATCCCACACTGAATAGGGTGTTATACCTGATGACCTCCAAGACCCCTCATAATTCTATCATCTGCATTGTGGCCAGGCGCAGTTCTCCTACCCCTTGGGCAGATGTGGGTTTCCTTCACCACAGTTGCACTTGAGTTGTTCATACTTCCTTTCCACTTTCTCCAATTGTTCTACCTGAGTAGAATTAGGGTAGAGCAGTATGGTTCTGTCCTATTTTCCATACAAATAAATTGATAGCTCCTTACCATGTCTATCCATTGCTGGCAAGAGAGTTTTAAAGATGTATAAGACAGTGGTTTTCAAAGGGTGTGGAGTACCACACCGGTCTGGCAGGAGAAAATGGCCAAGTGCGGAGGGAAGACTCAAGGGCAATCAATATTATATTTTGGGAATGATTCATGTTCTCTTGTAGCTGCATTGTTTTATACTTTCTAGATATCCCATGATCATATTATAAAGTAGTTGTGTTCTGTGTTATAAATCAAACATTACTAGGAGTTGTTTCTTTTTGTTTCCCAGTGTATTTCTTATCGATAAAAAAAACTGGTGTGGTGCGAGCAAATTCTTATTCTGAAAGTGTGGCCCAGAGAAAGAAGTTCGAGAACCATTGGTTTCAGAGATAACATAAAGGAATCAGAAGCCAGAAAGTGACTAGAAAGAATCTCGCAAATCTAGGGTTTAATTTCAAAAAGTTATGTGTTTAGTTACAAAGCCCCCCAAAAGCCCCAGAACCTGACCCAGGGATGAACTGATATAATGACAGAGAAAGGTGGGGTGGTTATAGCATTAGGTAGGCCTTGTAGGCCAGACAGTAGTTTCTAGATTTGAAGGATGTGACTACTATTCTTCCTGCACATGCCAGCTGCCTCTATTGCTGGAAGGGTATTTCCTAACTTTCTCTGATGCTTGGAAACTATACTGTATATGCATATGATTCAGTACAAATGTTGCAAGTGGATTAGCGTTGCTGATGTCATTGAAGAAATGCTACATGATCACTTCTGTTCTCACGGCTTAAGAGAGATGCCCTGTACATTCTTGCTCAATTATCAACAAAAACGAGGGCATGTAAACAGCAGATCCAAACAGGATTACAAGTTCACCATCTGCAAGGAGTTTCCTGTTACAGTTGGAGTGACTATTTTATTGACCCAGAATACAAGGAAAATAAAAATGCTTTCCTCTCTCAACCATAACCTAGAAACATGAATTGCCTCACTACTGAATCAGAGCTTTGCTCTAATGAGCAAGCCTAGCACTGCTTAATCTGGGCCATGGCAGCTTTCCAGGTTTCAGCAAGATGTCTTTCCTAGATTTTCTGCCTGAGATACTTTAGTCAGAACAGCTGGGGATGGGACCTGGGATGGAACCCATGCAAAGTGCATGCTAGAGGCCCTATCTAATAAATTGAAATTCTCGCTCATCCTTCCAACAAGGAGTAGACTAGGCTGAGAAATATTGACTAGTCCAAGTTAGCTTCACTCTGAATGGAGATTCGAAGCCAGGTCACTCTGGTCCTGATGTAACACAGCCTCTTTTATACCAGGGGTGAGTGACCTTTTTTCAGCCTGAGGGCATTTCTTTCCAGGAAAGCCCTCCAGCGACCACAAGCCAGTGGTGGGCGGGCCCAGAGGCAAAAGTGCACAGAGTATCAGAAGTATATGTTACCTAGGCTACTTTCTACACATATGCTCACACAACTCTCTATCTTACATCCAGGCAAGCAAAAGGTAAAGGACACATTCCAGCCAGGCGAAAATGGTATTTAGAGAGGATGGTGTGGTGTGGGAGAATCCAGAAGACCAGATAGTGAGAGTTGGAGGGAGCATTTGTCCTTGGGCCTGAAATTCTCCTTCCCTGCATTCTACCAGACTGTCATGGTTTGCATGGCTGAGTAATCTGGAGATATTTTCTCTGCAGGGACTTTGGCATCAGCTCTCTACTTGTGGCATAATATGAAATAAGAATTTAGTGGAGTGGGTAGGACTTGGTCCATATCAATTTATTTTTGGATGAGCATTTAATATATTGTTAGTGTTTACTCTGTTAGCATTCTAGCCAACCTCATGGAGGGGCTTCTTGGCAGTGGCATGGCCTTCTCGGTAGTGGTGCCCTCCCTATGGAATACCCTCCCTTCATATTTCAAGGAAATAAACAACTATCTGACCTTTAGAAGACATCTCAAGACAGCCCTGTTTAGAGAAGTTTTTAAGGATTGATGTTTTTGTTATGTTTTTAGATATGTTGTAAGCCACCCAGAGTAGCTGGGTAGACCCAGCCAGATGGGCAGGGTATACATAAAAAATTATTATTATTATTATTATTATTATTATTATTATTATTATTCTGAAGTAAGCATGGGGAACTCATGGAGAGTTGCTGGAAAATCAGGGTTATAAGATGTAAGGGGAGGCTCCTTGGTTCACAAGCTTGGAAGGTGACTTGAATTGTTATGGGGAGCAGCTAGTGCTCTCATCCCTGGGACCCCTCCTGGGACCCCTCCTTCCATGTTTAGTTAGCAATACCTGACTAGATTTCAATACCTGAGCAGATTGACACTGTATTTATCACTCTCTTTTTCATTTGACTTTCCAAAGCTACCCTGAATTTGATACAGGTCAAGGAAGATGAAGTGGAATAGATCTTTACAAAAGAGAAAGAAAGAAAGAAAGAGAGGGAAGCACATTTGAACTATTTTGAAACATAACTAGCAAAGTGTCTGTTGTGATTGGCTGAGCACTGAAGAGCTTCTCAATGCAAACAATGGTAAGAGCATTGCTTTGAATGGCTTGGCAAGATCCTGCACAGCTTCATTACAAAGTTCAGAGGTCCATGTGTCCTGTCATCAAAGTTTATCCTACTAACAGTGCCTTATATATTGTTTACTGTGTGTGCCAGGATAGTTACGTCCCTTGATCCCTTTATTTGGTTCTTTCTTGCCCTCTGTCGAAAGAAGCCCTGTTGGCCTAAGGAAGACCTCAGAGCTGTAGGCCACCTTACCACAAAAGCTCCAAGAAGTTCCTGTCATTTATCTTAACGGTGTCTGGGAATAACTCTTTGAGGCGTGATTGCTGGCTTCAGCACGTAGCAACAGCTCAAAAAGTACTAATAGCCAGACAGTCCTATGGTGATCAAAGAAAGGGTAGCCAAATGTAATATCTGCATCTGCCAGCAACTTCAGAAGTTATTAAAGGAGAAAGGATGGAAGCAGCACTACTGGAGCTTCAAATGGCCCCAGTTCAAAATGCTACTGAGAAGAAACCATTGCTGATGAGGTTGACTAGCCTAACTTTTCCAAGATTCTTAAATGCAAGGGGATATGGGAACATTATGGCCTTTTGCTGTGACTATTCTGATTCCAAATTGTCCTGGAGCAGGAAATTCTGTGCCTTCATGGGAGCACAGAAAAAGTGTAGAATTTCCAATCAATGAAAGCAGAGGTGCATCATTTATTGTCTCTCCTCCTGACACCCAGAACCAAAATAAATCATGCAAATCTAAGAAGTTTAAATTTTGAATGCTAAGAGTAACTTGTATACCGCCCCCCCCCGCAAATAGCAGAATTAAACTTTTCTTGGCAAACAATTTGCATTGTATTTCTGCTGCAATTGATTATTATTTGCATCACAGAGCAGAAAAACAAAACAAAGCCCTGTGTGATAGCAAAATGTTTGCCACTGATCTGAAGAGCACACTTGTGTGAGGTGTGGCATATTGATTATCAATATAATACAAGAAGTGCACCCCTTTACTGACATTGGGTGTTCTCTAGTATAGTGTCAGATAACTTGGTCAATCAGTGCAAGGGCTCACACTTGCGCAATGGAACTCTTTCTCCGGTGACCCCATAAATCTGTTCTGGGACCCCCCTCAATCCCCCAGAGCAGTTTTGGGTAGAACATGGGGCATTCATGAGAGGAGGAGAGGAAGGCACGTTCCATTGTACAAGCATAAATTTGTCTGCTAATGGAATGAGTGCATTGGATAGCATTCAGTATTTAAAAGGTACAGTTCCTACTTTCTCACAATGAGTATGACAGTGGCACATTAGATATAATTTGAACCTCACTCACACAAGCATGTCCTCCAAATTTGTGGCTGAAAGAATACCAACCTTCTAAACTGAGCATTGGCTCTAACATGTTCCTTCTATGTACCACTATGTATTGAAACAGAATAATCTCTTTCTTAATGATTAAAACATAGTACAGCATTTAGTAATCACTTGGGGGATGCTTAATCTCTACAAAGGACTGATGGAATCAATAATATCTTAGGGGCTCCCCCTAAATTATTACTCTCCCAAGCCTTGTCAAATTTTGATCATGCTTTGATGTAGTCTGTAGAGAATCACCAAGGCCATGCAGCCATCATCCTAACCATCAGAAAAACAGCAACCATACCACATAAAACTATGTTTCAGTTTAAAGCTGGAATAAGCACTGGTGAATGTTAATATCCCTCATGAAATGAACAATTGCCAACCAAAGCTAAAGTTTTATTCTGAGCAATCATCTGAAATGTGGCCTTTATTGAGTTTCCAGTGTTAATTTGGAGCATGATAATGCTAAAGGTTGCACATATTCCAATTGAACGGGAGCAGAGAATACACAATAATATCTTGGGAAAGGAGGTGGCTTGCAGGTTAACAGGAAAGCAAGAGCCAGCATGCTGGACAGTCATTGCTCAGCCACAAAAACTTACTGGTAGGAGACAGACATATTTCTCTTTGTGGGCTGTGGGCTTTTAAAACTCCTTTAGTGTTTCTGCCAGAGCCACAAGTTCTGATTCTCTAAACCCAAAGACTTCACCAAGGAATGGACCAGACCCTTTCAATTTGCCGAGCTTCTTCTTCTTTTAAATAGCATTAAACGTTTTCCAAATCCCACATTTCTTCTCCACCCAGCCCACCCACATTCACTTTTGTCCTCATTCCCCTTTGCACTTTCCTTCCAATAATGCTTTCTATCCAGCTGTTCTTTCCTCCTTGTCCACAGAAAGTGAGGGTAGGTTTTTAAGAAAAACTTGTCAAATTGTTTGACCTCAAAACATCTAGGTCATACGAATCTGCCTTGCAGTGATTTGGACCGTTAGTTCACCTAGGCCAGGGCTGTCTACTCTGTCTGGCAGCAGCTCTCAAGAATCTCTGGCAGGGGTCTTTCTTATCTGTGCTACCAAGAGATGCCAGGGATCAAACCTGGATATGAATCATGCAATTTACTTCTTGAGCAATGACCTGGTCCCACTATATGAGTGTAGACGAAATATAGGTTTGCAAGGAAAAAAGATCCTGGCAATTTTAATTTATTCCACTCCCCCCAAATGTTCACTTCTTTGCATGCTTATTCTTCTGTCCACAATCATGCTCATTCCCTCCTGCCACTTAGCTGGTTAGAAGGAGAGCTCTTTTTATTCTCAGTCCCTTGACTTGAGAGTTAACCATGAGGATTGCCTTCAAAGCTTACTGGTTGTTTTGGTGGGGAAGTAGGTTTCATTTGGCCTTGGCCAGCACCCACCAACCTGCCCTTAGGCCAGTGTGAGTAATGTTTCCATCATGATTTAGTGGAGGCCATTTAGGAACCCTTTTTGAGGTTCTGATTGGTCACTGCAGGGTTTTCTTTTTTTCTTTTGCTTACATCACACTACCATGTTTTCTTTTTAAAAGATCATTGGTTGGCTTTCCCTTTCCTGTGATGGATACAGTGTGGGGTTAAGTTAACCAGTGCTGAAGGTTAAATTAGTGAGCATCCTGAGGCACCTTTTTGGAAAAGAAGGAGTGCTTCCTCATATCTGCCCATCAGTGCCTCAAGTCTAGAGGGCAGTGACAGAAGTCCTGCTTGAGGATTGTTCTGCTCAACCACTCAGTGCCTCAAGGCTGGAGGAGGTCAGCATTCTCTTGGCACACGTAAGGTGAGGAACAGCTAGGAACAGGGAGTTAACTACTCTGAGGCCCACAGTCAGGGGAGGCCTCTCCCCAAACCTGAGGATTGGATTTTAGGTCTCTGTGCCTCAGATTTACAGGAGCCCACACAGTTCTGATTCTGTTCTAATAGCAGGAACGTTAATAAAGTTGGTGCCACGTTAACTCCAAACCTTGTGTCTGGTCTCTCAATAAGGGGTGTTGGTGCAATATAAACATTCCCCGAAGCTTACAAAAACTGGCTTGATACTTTACAGCACACAGATGTGACTGTCATCAGTAAAAGAAACCCAAGACTCTTTTTGCAGTGAGCAGCGTCCTTCTAATTAAAGGATGTCACCAATCAAGCAAAAGCAGCACATACAAAACAATAATAATTTGTATATATGTTGGTTCTCGAATCCCAAAGCTAGTAAACAGACATTGCTTAATTTTTAATGAAAAACAAAAGAAGTTCCTTTTCCTCCCCTCCACCTCAGACATTGGCTCCCTCCCCTCTCCTCTTTCTGCTATTCATTAAACCTAAGATACTGCCAAATGTAACTTTGAAAGATGTAATGCTGCATGCGGCATATTTATGAAGGAAACAAGATTCACAAAGTGCCATTACTATTTTTATGAGCTTGGAATAAAAGAAGGATTCTTTATATGGCTTACAAGATAGAATGGCAGCAAAGCCCTGATCTACTCTGGGGGATGTAAAAGTTGTCATTTGTAGGATAAATTTACAGCAAGGAGATAAGAAAGTTCTGAATTATGGAGTGGATGGAACATTAGTCTCAGAGGGCTTGAGAATATTATCTTCCCACCACTAGGTAATATGACCAGTGAAAAGTGAACTGGCCCCTTTATATATGATGGATAGTGATGTGCAAAACATTTTGTGTACCAGTATCTATCTCAGCTAAGATAACAATGGACTTTGCTTCCTTTGACTGCTCTCTGCTTTGGAATAGTTCTGTGCAGCTCTAATGAAAATAGGCATTGAGAAAAAAACAAATATAGCTTTGTTCGCATAGTTTCAGGAAAACTTAGCAATACCACAGCTGGACTGCACTAACTGTACTGTGCATTTGTCTTGCTCACTGCTTATGTTTGACTAGGTGTATCCATCTGACAATCCAATTGGCCAAACATTAATATGTGATCACACATGTTTCATTTTATTTGATACAAGTGAAACAACCTTTGTTATGATGAGTGGGGCATGGAGATCATGCAAATTACAGAGTCCCGCTCATTATTAGGGCAAACAATTTGCTGCCCTTTCATAATACCCAGAATCTGTTGCATCAGCACATAGTTAAACAATGGTATCCATTCTCAAGATGTAGAAATGGCCACCTGCATGGATGGCTTTAAAAGCAGAGTAGACCAAATTCATGGAATATAATGCTATCAGTGACTACTAGTTAAAATGACTGTGTTCTCTCTTCACTGTCAGAGGCAGTTTGCCTCTCAATTATCAATACCACTTGTTCAGAATCCCACATGTAAAGAGTGCTGCTGCAGCCAGGTGATTTTTGCAGGCTTCTCTAAATATCTGCTTGACAACAGTGAAAATAGGATGTTGAACTAGATGGCCCTTGGGCCTGATCCAGCATGGCTCTTTTTACACTCTCTCCCAGCCTATTTCCTCCAAACTGGAAGAATCTTATCTGACGAAGTGATGGGAGAGGGCAAAACAGCTACAGAGGACCCCCTGTTGTGAGTATCCAGCACATGTTCTGGTAAAGAACATAACACTTTTGCTGCAAGCCATCCTTGTGATTCCTCTTGGCTCAAGAACAACTTGCAGTTTGAACAGTGTATGAGGTAAATGAAAATGCTATTATCCAAAGCCAACTAATCTTAAAAACTTGGTTAAAAATAGAAAGCATTACCATTTGTCTGGCATGACAGTTCTTGGTGATTTAATTGTAGAAATGGGAAGGTCATACTGAGTTACAAAGTGACTGGCTTGGTCTTCTTTGATGTCCATCTGAAACACCTCTTAGATGGCTATCCAAAACACATGGGGAACCTGTGCCCTTCCAGATGTTTTTCAACATTAATTGGACATAACTGGACGCCCATTAGTCCAAGCTGGCATGGCCAGTCGTCTGGGGCAATGGAGTTGCACCGTATCAACATCTGGAGAACCATGGGTTCCCATTCTTCCTATACACAGTTACGATTGAACTCAACTCAGCATTTGATTACACATGTCTTGGATTGTTCTCTTAATGACACTTTCAAATATGTGTGTTATTAGGATTGAAGAGCTAAGTATTTATTTTATGTAAATATTTATCTGCTTTGAGAAATTGGATCATTGCCTTCTAACTGGGGTGAGCATTTATTCCAAATTACTTAACCACTCTTCATTAAAATATTCCCGGATGGTGTACAATAGCATGAATAAAATTAGTTCCCACAGCAAACAAATTTAATTTAAAACCAAACAGCAAAATATGACAAGCAGGAAAAAAAATCCAGAACCTAAAACTAGAATAGAACAAGAAAAGACATAAAAAATCAAACAGACCTGAGCAAATAGGAAGCGATAAGCAGTGTTTTAATAATAAGTGACTTCGTGAGGTTTTATGTATAGATTTAGGCTTTATTTGGCATGATCTACACTGGCCTTCTGCTCAGGCTATTTCTTAAATTCCCTCTGACTGACAACTCAGAAAAAAGCTTCATATCCAGTTCCATGTTGAATGAGCCAGAATAAGTCTTTGCAGTATGACCCACTGCTGGATGAGAAGGATATTAATTGCTAGAAGAAGTACAGCGCAAGGGCAAAGGCCAATCAGGACCCCGGGCAGCTCCCTTCTAGCTGAGATTGGGAAGATGTTGATTCAGCAAGGTTTGGAACAATCTGAAACTTTAGAAACACTGGCGGGGTGTGGAGAATTATCCTGCTTTATATGTGGAAAACCAGTCTGTTTTACTCCCACTTTCACCAAAGTTAGCACATTTCAAAACTGTATACAGTGGTACCTCAGGTTAAGAACTTAATTCGTTTTGGAGGTCCGTTCTTAACCTGAAACTGTTCTTAATCTGAGGTTACAGATAGGTAGCCGTGTTGGTCTGCCATAGTCAAAACAAAAAAATTTTTTCCTTCCAGTAGCACCTTAAAGACCAACTTAGTTGGTCTTTAAGGTGCTACTGGAAGGGAAAAAAAACTAACTTAGAACTAACTTAGAACTAACTTAGTTGGTCTTTAAGGTGCTACTGGAAGGAAAAAAAAACTAACTTAGAACTAACTTAGAACTAACTTAGTTGGTCTTTAAGGTGCTACTGGAAGGGAAAAAAATTTTTTTTTGGCTTAATCTGAGGTACCACTTTAGCTAATGGGGCCTCCTGCTGCCACTGTGCTGCTGCCACGGGATTTCTGTTCTCATCCTGAAGCAAAATTCTTAACCCGAGGTACTATTTCTGGGTTAGCAGCGTCTGTAACCTGAAGTGTGTGTAACCTGAGGTACCACTGTAACCTCTGCCACCATATACAATACAGATTGCCAATCACTTAAACTGCAACCCAGTAGCTGTGGTACTTTAGACAGGCACACTTTGTGACTAATCAAAAGTAGCAAGTTGTTATTTATTATTAACTATAAAAGTAAAAAAAGTAAATAGTATACTAACTTCTTCTTTAAGACTTATTGCTTTTATATGGTTGTTGTTGTTGTAAATGGCAGTTTGGCCCATCACCCGCTGTCTGGACCTTCAGATGGAAACTTCAACCCAGACCTCTTTACTGGGGTACCCTGAGATTTTGACATGTCCAAGGGGAGCGGCTCCCTCTCATACCTGGGTTAGACTAAGGGTCCAACCCAATGCCTTTCCCTGGCAAAGTTGACAGTTGCTATATGGAAGGTAAAATCCCCAAATTTATGGAATATGTATGTATTTACATCAATACATTGCCAGTTTAAATATGGATAAGGGAGTGCAAATCATTAATCCATTGGAGGATTAATGTATGGAGCTTATTAGTTTCTTCTTTGATTGTCAAAGCACCATGCATTTGACTAGTGCAAGAATGACCCAGGATAAATTCTAAACAGCATGGATGTAATTCAAGAAAACATGCATTTCTTTGGAATTTAGTGAGGTTTCCAGGACTGAGACAGCACAGTTCTAACCTACACACAAATAAGTCCTGTTGAATTAAATGGGGCTTACACCCAGATAAATCAAGTTAGGACTGCAGCCTCAATGAATGATTACCAAGACTGTAATTGTACCCAGGAGCATAGGCCATTATTTTATCTGTAGAAGTCCTGTAACAGCAGGGATGTTGAATGGAAAATGCCTTCTCTGGTACAAGGTCATTTCAGCCTCTCCAACTAAAATGTTAATTTAGAGTGAAACATTGTCTACTCGCATTTCACAGCTTTGTAAGGAAGTACAGGGTGGTTGAATGCACACCCAGTTCCATTAACTTCTGACCTTTCAGAGTGAACTTTTGCAACACACCACATGATCAGTTATGTTAATTTTAGCTGTAATTCAAATTATTTTTCAGTGTAGCACTGTGGGGACCACCCATAAAGCAATAATATTCATAGTAGGAACACCTTGTTTTCCAGAGGGATACTATGTTCCTGATACACAAGGTGGAACCACCACCCTCAATAGTAGTGCAGTGAAACCCTTGTTTCAGACCCTCAGCTATTGCGGAGTGTTGTTGTGGTAAAGCCACTACTGCCTTACATCGTATACCCTATTCTGAAGACACCTGAGGGTAGTCCCTTAGTTTCTAACCATCACAAGAACATAGGAAAGAACACTGCTGGATGATGCCAAAGGCCTCTCTAGTCCTTTCCACAGTGGTCAAGTAGAATGCGGATGTGATAGTCCTCTTCTGTTGTTGTTCTCCAGTGACTGGTGTTCAGAAATTGCTGCCCCAGATCCTGGTGGTAGCATAGAGCAGGCAAGGGGAAAAGATTAGGAGCTGCTAGTGCATTTGAAGCAGATTGGCAAGGATTTCTGACTCCCAATTGTTTGATCGTGGCAACAAAATAACCCCTCTTCAAAAATGGTATTGTTGAATGAGGAAAGCCAGGGAGGGAAAGTGATTTTTGTGTGCAAGGATTATGAGCTCAGCTGTGGTCTGGTACTCAGAACAAATCCCTGAGCTCTGAATTATTTAATTCTAAGTGTGTATCTTTTGCACCTAGCTTCAACTGGTGGATCTCATGGGTTCTGGTCATCTCCATGACTTCGTCCCCACTTCTGCCTGTCACACTGCTTATTCATGCTTTATGTCTATAGAGCACATGGAGCACCCGGAGCAGACATTGTAGTGAGGCAAACGGTTGAAATAAAATGCCCATCAGGGACAAAAGTCCAGCACTTCAGAAATAGTGTGTGCATGGAGTGGGGCGGGGCGGGGATGGAGACCAGATGTCAAGGGAAGCAAAACTGAATTGTCAACAGATTGAGATCAAAGTCTACATTTTGGCTGGCCTTTATGATGCTAAAGAGGCTATTTGGTCTTGGTGTATTAAAAAATATATAACAGAAACAAGTGTGTGTGTCCAACATTTGTTTGTTTTTCCTTCTTATAGTGCTTTTTGTTTTATTTTAAGGAAATGTTAAAAGGAAATACAGGTTTTATATAGCTTTCCAAAGACAGATTTTGGAATTGGATAGCATTTAGCCAGAGAAACATCTGCTGTACTTAATGAAAATTAGAAGCTGGAAGATTTTGAGAGATGGAGTGTCTGCCTTAGAACTGCAAGAACCACACTTGGAGAGTTCAGCCATAAAAGTGACTGGGTGACCTTCTTGAGCCAAACACTATCTGATGTATCCAGCCAAATTAGAGAAAGAAGTAGGAGATTCATGACTACGTGTTCTGTCTTTTAAAATAAATTTAAAAATCAGCATCCGCCGCTGATATTTGCCAGAGTCAGGACTGTGGTTCTGGAGGAGCTCCACCCCCTACCACGTTGTTACTATTTGCTGCATTAGCGAAAGCGCAATGACAACCATGGAGTACTGACTGGATGTGAAAGACCCAAATGAATGACGTATAATGAATGAGGGCCCTTTTATCCTTTTTTTGTGCATTCGCAATGATCTATGCTCATGGTTCTATTGGGGTGGTCATATACTATTGGACAGGACATTTCAATACTATTTGCATCTTCAGATTTTTGGGGGCATTCACACTGCTTCATTTCCAGTCAGTGCACATTCCATATCTTCCTACAGAAATCCTATAACTTTTAATACCACAAATATTCTTTGTTCTGCTTTTGCTGCACTGTAGCCCTTCTGGAGGTGGCATTGGGGACACATCACAGGACAAGCCAAAACAGACTAGACCCACCAGTGGCGTAGCGTGGGGGGTGCAGGGGGGGCGGGCCGCACCGGGCGCAACATCTGGGGTTAGGGCAAATCCATGGGTTAGGGGGCGCAAATCCACAGGTTAGGGGGCGCAAATCCACGGGTTAGGGGGCGCAAATTACTTGTCTTGCCCCGGGTGCTGACAACCCACGCTACGCCACTGAGACCCACCACTGATGTGCAATTTCTTTGTCAAGATCATGTTGCAGAATATACCAATAATATAGCATCTGTCTGGGGGAAGTCTGAAATTTAAATATTCTTAAGTCTATGCTCTGTGTCAGGGACTGGGCAGAGAAGGAATGGTGGAGACCACCTCCCTATGCTGCCCCTTCCAGGGAGTAAGAAGAGAAAGACAGTATAGATTTACAGCAGGGGTTTGAGGGAGGTCGCAGTTCAGAGGCTGATGAGGGGAAAAGTTGGGACATCATAGGAAAGCCAGAGCAACACCTTGCTGACATGTTCTCATTAGAAAGCATTCCAGACCCTCCACCTCCCAGAACCTGGCAAGCCTTATAAGTAAGAGAGCAAAGAGCTCGAAGACAGAGGGCACGTAGCGGCATGAGTAGAGGAGATGATGAGAATGATGAATGAGGAAGTGGGAGAGATGGAGGATGGAGATTCACGCGGGACAGCGCCATTATCCAAGAGGCTGGGTTCTATAGCCTCTCTCTGTAAAGATTGAAATAAAAAATGGCTGTAATAAACTTTTCATTGTCTTTATACTTTCCTGGGAAAACCAGCTGGGAGCCGCTGACAGCATCCTGACACCCTGCCTCCATGGTCAGAGGCATTCATGTTTCTCAATATCAGTGGCTGGAAGCCACAGGAAGGCAGACTGCTTTTGTGCTGCTTGAGAGTTTCCTATAGGCATCTGATTGGCCATTGTGAGAACAGGATGCTGGACTAGAGGGACCATTGACTTAATCCCACAGACTCTTCTTATGTTCTTAACTCACTTAAGTTCATATTGAGTTGGTGAACCCTGAGCCTGAGGGTCTGGTAGGGCCCCTGAAGCCTACCTCTTAGCACCTGCCATTTTTGTTTGTGAGGCATTTTAATATCCTATGTTATCAACATGTTTGCTTACATATTGGCAGCAGACTCAGCACCTAGATGGTTTTAAACTGGCCTGGACGTCTGAGTGACTGACTGCTGAAGTAAGCTGGACAGTGGCATACACAGGCAATATTCCATTACAACTTTGTGTCTATTTAATGAATCAAAAATGTTTGCAAGCGATAATTGATTCCCATGAGAACATATTGGTGCAAGTGTTCAGCACAGCTGAATGTATCATCTTTAGGAACAAATGAGTGTTTTACAGCATTTTTTGAAAAGTAAAGCGATACATAAGGCGATACGAAAAGACACAGTGTTCTTTAAAAAGTCACAGAACACTTTCATATCTTACCAACAATATGACATTAGTCAAACTATCAGTCCCTGAGAAATGTAGTGCCAATGTAAATACCGGCAGATTTTGGCAGAACATTTTGGCCCAAGTTTTTGAGACAAAGCCATGCATCTCTTCCTTATAAATTAATTGAAGTGTTTTCCACCACCTAATTATCTCAAAGTACAAGTGCGCAGATCAATCCTATATATATTTATTTTGAAGCTGTTGTTTCTTAGTTCAGTGAGGTTTACATCCAAGAAAAAGTGCACAGAATGGCAGCCAAAGTCTCAAAGAAGTCTATGGAACTGATCGGCTTTAAGCAGAGATGTACCAAAACTAAGGTATTCACCAGACCTGTAAGTAAACATGCACAGGACTGGTCTGCATGGACCATTCAAGTCAGCAGAACTTGTAAGGAGACAATAATCAGTAGATATTCTGTATGAGGGCAATGGTGCATAGAGCATCAGTTTCCTGTTGAGGAATCTGGGACCAGTAATCCCAGTTCTTGTTGGGAAAAGGTGCTCTGCCCCACACTGTTGTCTTCCTCCAAGGGAAGTTCTTGGTGTGGGGCTATGGAGGTGGCAATGGATGAAAGGGACAATGAAAGCGCAGATCTGCTCATCCTGTTCAAAGTAAGCTCTAGGCAGGGCTGTGCTCACCTGATTTTGCCCACAAACATACAAGGCTCACTTTTGCAGGAACCCCTCCTCGAGCTGCTGCAAAATCCCTAGTGCTCTCTAGAACTGGATAGTGCCTGCTTAATGTGTACAAAAATCGTGAACTGAGATGCTGAATAATGGCAGCTATGCAGACAAAATAGGGTTCTGAGAAAACAGGAAGATATATTGTGGAAACTCCAAGCTTTGCAAAAGTAGAAATATTTATGTGGATGGGTGGGTGGGACTGGGATGGGTAACTCCCCCCCACAACTCCCTCCCTCACAACCCTTCCCCAAATGGGTATGCTCATGGAACGAAGAGTTTCTGCTATGAATGGAAAACCAGGGGAGGGAGTGGGGAATGGTATGGAATATTCTGAAAGAAGGTATGTCTGAAACACTGAACAGGATCATTCCACACTGTAGCATTCTGTTGTAGGTCCCACTGGTGGTATCACAAAACTCAGAGCCTTCAAAGAGAGGACTTGAGCTGAAACTCTGTAGTGTCAAGTAGTAATGGGCAAACTACCTTTGAACTGATGAGAATTTGGAGCTCAGCGGGTGGCGCTGTGGGTTAAACCACAGAGCCTAGGACTTGCTGATCAGAAGGTCGGCAGTTCGAATCCCCACGACTGGGTGAGCTCCCGTTGCTCGGTCCCTGCTCCTGCCAACCTAGCAGTTCGAAAGCACGTCAAAGTGCAAGTAGATAAATAGGTACTGCTCCAGCAGGAAGGTAAACGGCGTTTCCATGCGCTGCTCTGGTTTGCCAGAAGCAGCTTAGTCATGCTGGCCACATGACACTGTACGCCGGCTCCCTCGGCCAATAAAGCGAGATGAGCACCGCAACCCCAGAGTCAGTCACGACTGGACCTAATGGTCAGGGGTCCCTTTACCTTTACCTTTTAGGAATGCCAGTAATTCCATACCAGTAATTCATAGATACAAAAGTAGATTGTTGTAAAGATTCACTGACCTCATCCAACATTTGAAGTAAAAAAATATTACTGGATATTTGTGAGGAGTAGTGCATTTGTAGTAGCTTATAAGAGAAGCATTAAATAAATTTCCTAAAATTCCCATTGTAAACTACAAAGAGTAATTTTACATATTTAGGTGTGACCAAAAAGCGATCATCTTCTTCTCTTTCAGAATAAAGCTTTCATTGTTAAAAATAAAAAAAACTCTCTTTAGACATTTGATATATTTTCTGCTTTTAAATCTATTTTATGAGTATTCCACTTGTTTACTTAAGTAGCTCACTAAGATCTGTTGTAGAGTGAGTTGGTGGCTATATAAATAATCTTATTAATGCTGCAGATGTTTTTCCTATTTGATGGCCAAAGCTCACTCACATCTAGGCTAGAACTTGTCTTCTTTCTTCAGCTTACTGTCTAAAGTTTTCTCAATAATTGGTTATTGTTAAGGGCTCAGTTCTGCACAAAGTTCACACAGGATTTCAGACTTGCAGTGTGGATGAGAGATGGATGATGGTTTCAATTGTGCTAAAATCATGAGTGCACCATATGGTCCTCTGTGAACATGGTTTGAGGGAATGGGGTGCTTTTTGGGTGGAAGAAATGTTAAGGCATCTTAATCTAAATTGTACCTTCCCTACCACTGTTTGCAGATTCTGTTTCTCCTCACACATTCTTTGTCAGCACTATTTTCCAATGCTCCTCCCCCCACCTTGCTGGAGTGATCCCAACGAATCAGAGATCACTCTGTGTGATAACATTGCAACATCAGATAAGCAATCATAGTGAGCTACATGAAAACAAAAGAAACTCATTGCCTTCTCTCTGAAAATTCACACTGGCTGTTAGCCTTGTAGTCAGGTTAACTAAGCTGATGGTGGCACAATGGGTCAGTGTGTCTGACTGTTAACCAGAAGATTGATGTTTCAAGCCCACTCAATCCTGTGGACAGGATTCCTGCATTGCAGGGGGTTGGACTGGATGATTCTTGGGGTCCCTTCCAACTGTAGAATTCTATGATTCTTCAACTTCTGTGGTGCAGCAGCTCTAACTTCTGCATTTGTTGTGAACACTTTTAGCTCCTTTGAAAGACACCTGTGAAAACCCACTGCTGGAACCATTTTAGAAAAGCGTCTCCCCCAACCCCTGTCAGATCATCTGCATTTAGTATCTCTACTGCCAATACTAAGACTTTGGGATGAGGTAAACTACAAACTAGATAGTTTAAAAAAACAAAACCCAGTTCTTGGAATTTGCTTTTTAGAGGAGTAATTTTTGGTATTGGCCAACATAGTATTCAGAATCATGCTGCAAAAAACCCCCCAGCTAGCTGGCTTCATTAAACTGCCTAGTTATTTATTGGCAGATCAAGTTCAGGGAAAGAAAGTCAGTCTGCCTGGATGCAGCATTTATTGAGTCTGAAGCAAAATGTCAAGGGGAGAGATTTTACAGATGAACCATAAGTTACTGCTGATGTCGCACAATCTTGTTGTAAGAATTGCGACGATGGGTTGAAATGGACGTGAAAATGTTTCTTCTGTTCCTTCAGGCAACATCCAAGAAATGTATGAAGAGAAAAAATGTGAAATGAACAGCAAATAACGCTGCATATATATTGCGGCCCAAATGCCATGAGCTCACGGCTGGTGTGGGCCAAGGCATGGGAAGATGCAATAACCACAGGACAATTTCTTGGGATTTAAACAAGCCACAACTTTATTGATTACAGATGTCAGTTGGTTTTGGTATAGGCACTGGGTTAATTGCTTGGCAGGGTTGACCCTGGTATATGGATCACCCTACGATGTACATCGAATTGGAGTGAGCTCCCCAAGATTGCCATTTTTGCGGGGTGCTATGGCCCATTGGCGCCTTTCTGGACATCCAGACAGTAGCGCTTCTCCCTGGCCCCCTTTAATAGGGTACACCAATTCCTTGGTGTGTGGGGTGGGGCACCCAACACCTGTTCCACCTTGAATAAAGATCCACCCCAATACCTTATCCACCAACAACTTTGGAGAATTGCTATGAGATAGGCAAAATCTCCAGACAGGCCAAATTTGTCCCAGGAAATTTTCTGTTTGGCCCCGAATTTGGTGACCAGGTGTTTCCACAGCAAGGTCTTCAGCTTGACCTGCCCACTCACCTTTAGGCCGAGTCATAACATGCTGCATAGGGTGGGAAGGTGAGAAATCCAATGACCACCGAGCACCCAAGTCCAGGTGTGGTCTCCTTTTATGCATAGGAAGCAGACCAGAGGGACAACAGGGGGACAAAGTCTTCCCTCTGGTTTCCTGCCCAAGCCATCCCACCCCCTTGCTTGCCTGGGATGGGACAAAAACTGTAGATGAACCCTAGCAGCCAGCATAGCTGGGGGAGGAGAAAATGATATCATCCCTCACCCACTTAAGGACCAGAAGACCACACCCAGCTCGGCTATGGTTGTGCTGGTCCACAATCGCTGCTTCCCGACCAGGCAGACAGTAAGTGGTCCTTCTTGGTAAATTCCATTAATAACATGAAGGATGATTTCTGGGAAAGTCTATACAAACAAGAAACTGAAGGGTGTATCACTGACAGCCTCAAAATGGAGCATTTATGTGTTAGAAGAGCAACAAATGTTTTCTGACAGCAGCTGAGAGGAGATGCCAGGCTGGGAATGATCCTTGCAGGCCCATGCTCACCCAGGTGTTGACCCTGAGCATGGTCCCCTCTCCATCACCCAATGCTCACCATTTGGAGGCTTCTGGAGCTGCAGAACCCTGGACTTCAGCTCCAGGGCCCAGCCCCAGTTACACCACTGATCTTGGTGGTGCCAATATCTTCTGGTAAATAAGAGAGGGATTTACCATATTGGTTCAAACCCCCGAATATAGGACACACCCCTAAAATGAAATCTCTAACTCTCAACTTCCCTAACTGCAACACCGTAGTTATAAGCCACACTTAGGTTTTATACAAATCAGCTTTAGGAATAAAGTGCAGCCTATATTCAGAACAATATGATATTTTATTGTGCCATAGATCTGATATGTTTTATTAGCACTCAGTGCAGCCAGACCTTCATTCTCTCCTAATTTTTATTGAGTTTTGTTTTTAAAAATGTCATGTCAGCACTAGGTAACACAGTTGAGTGTTGGCCTCTCAGGCACCTGTTAGAAGCGCAGATCCTTGCCAGAAAAAATAGAAATTGGCAATCTTACATATTTGTTTCTCTTTCCTACGGTCCTCTGTATTAGGACTTAATCTGTGAGTCAGATCCTCTCAGGCACTTTGCTGAACCAGCTGCTTCTCTCCCTGTTCCAAACAACAGATATTTCAAATAAAATATATTTATTTTGTTTGGGGCTTTCCCACAGACTTTTTTTTTAAAATAACTTTTGACAAACTGTACTGGCTGAAGTTTGATTCTGAGAAGGATGCTAAACTCTCTTTCACTCTGTGTGGCTGCAAAATGTCTTGGGGCCTGTTTGGCTGTGGTACTGTGCTTGACAAAACTGTTTGGATGGCAAATTGGAGAAGACTGCTTATTGTGTTGTTGAACATTGTATGGAAGGGTGTATGGAAGCTGCAAGAGATGCTTCAATATGGAGACAGATTAGAAAGTATTCCTTCTTCCTGAGTATAAGTATATGCTTGTTCCATTCTAGTTCAAAACAAAAAAAATTTTTTTCCTTCCAGTAGCACCTTAAAGACCAACTAAGTTAGTTCTTGGTATGAGCTTTCGTGTGCATGCACACTTCTTCAGATACACTGGCATTCTAGTTCATTACTGTCCACACCAGAAGAAACCAACATGGTGCCCACCAGACGTTTTGAGCTACAACTCTGACCATTGGCCATTTTGACTGAAGTTGTTGGGAGTTGTAGTCCATCTGGGCACCAGAGGCACCATGTTGACAAACCCCAGTAGACACTTGCTAGCATCAGCTGTCAAGGACTTCAGACAGGGGACTCAATTCTGATCCTTAACTCCAACTTGAAATATAAGTGAAAGATTTTGGACTGGTTCTTCCAATATAAGATGGAAGATATGTGTGTCTTTAAATTATGTACTGGAAGTGTAGCCCAAACATTCCTTTAGTTATTAAACTGGTAATGCAAGTAAAAATACTCATCACCACAGTTTCTTAGAAGGAGATTTCACTGGCATCAAATGTCCTTTCATTCAAGCAGATGCTATAGGGTTGGAGGACTGGGAAGTGAAGCAACAAAACCACCACAGACTATGATGCGTAACAACAGAGAGTATTGGCACAGTTCTTTAGGCTGGTTGCATTTCCTCTCCCTGCCTATTCAAAGTGGTTGGCTTCCTTTGCCCTTGCTGATGTTTTCAACCATTGGCTATGGGGTATCATCATGATATAACTATGTCCACCCATCGATTCCTAATTGGCTGGGATTATCTGGGGAAAGAGAGCAAAGACAGAAAGAAAAATTATGATGAACTGCAGCAAAGAGTGGAAAGAGTTGTTGAAAACAGTCGTGAACAGGCATAAAATGGGACGATTTGGGGGGTTGTTAAGGGGTTTCCCCTTAAAAGTAGTTGTGCACAAAAAATGAGGGCAAAAATCTAGCCACAATGAAATAATACACAGCAAGCTGCCTTATGCTGAATCAGGCTACTTGTTCATCTAGTTCAATATGTCTACACTGACTGGCAGCAGCTAGCTAAGGTTTCAGGTTGGAGTTTCCCCCAGCCCTACCTGGAGTTTCAACCTGGGATGTTCTACATACAAAGCAGATACTCTACTCCTGAGCTGCAGGCCTTCCCCTGTCCACCTGGCATAGTTCTGGATATTTGGCTTATCACTTCCTTTTAAATTAATTTTTCTTTTAAAAAAGTTGTTTATCTTTCTCTGCGCTAAAGCACCCCAGCCAAGTTCTAGCACAGCATTACATCAAGCTGTTTTCAGGCCCTGGGGAAACAGACAATCAGTATGGGCAAATGATCAGCAGTGCCAAAGGATGAGGGAAGATAACATGTTAGCTGAGAAACAAAAACATAAAAGCAAAAATGACTGTTTCCTTTCCCTCCCTTTCCTTCCACAGTACTGTTGCTGGAATACCTCATTTGAAGATTAGACATTCTAAGAACAGTGTTTCAATCTGCTATGGACTTTTCCAGTCTCGTGCTTGACCTCTCTCTCTCTCTCTGACCTTCTATGTGGCACTTAGTTCTAATGGGCTGAACAGCAGAAGTATTCACTGCTCTCCATCTCATAAGATCAGGGAGTATTGTTCTCATTTTATTCCTCAGGCCCTGAGCAGCTGGGGAAACCCAGCCAGGTGGGTGGGGTATAAAATAATAATAATAATAATAATAATAATAATAATAATAATAATAATTAGCAGCATGAAGGACAGCCGCATGCAATCAGACAATTAAGCCTAACTTAACATTGCTGATCATTGCACAGAAGAACCTATTTAAACGTGCTCTAAAATTCAACCATGCAAAGTGCAGTGTGCTGCAACTTAACATCCAATCCCTAGGGAAAACTTTAAAATACACTTCTCCCTTCCTAATGCTTGTTGGCAGGGTTACATGACACAAAGTTAATCTGTCTGTTGCTAAGAAGTATTATTATTATTATTATTATTATTAATAATAATAATAATACCCCACCCATGGTAGTCTCATTCTTTGTGGAGTCACTCTGGGCGACTGTAGTTTGTTAAGGGGTCACCTGACAACTCTGAACACCCTTAAAAAAAACACACTACCTAGGATGGGGGACTGCCTAGGAAAACCATGTATACTACATTGAGTTCATGTTGGAAGGAAGGTGGCCTATAAATATTCTGTTCCCCAACAGCCTAATCTCCACAGCAGTGTGAGATTCCATGGGTCCAGGCACTTATGCAGGGTTTGTGTTTCCTTTTGAAATGAAGCACAGCGGAGACTGTGGTGTCTTTAGGATATATGGTTTATTTACACATATCCTCAACTAGACGGAGGAGAATCCCAGCACTGCACCCCATATAGATGGTCCCTTACTTCTCCTAGCAGGCTTGGGTTTAAAGACAGGGAAATCCACCTTGCTCTCTCTCTTTGCTACATCCTGCCACTGTCAGCCCACATCATGTCCTGCCCCCCTCCTTCCTCCATGTTGTTGCTAACCAAGTGAAACTATTTCCCTCCAACCTACTCCATCCCAACCTGAAATCCTAAAGCCCTCTTGTCTGCCCACTAGCACAAAGCTGGAGGAGGGGGACTACCCCTTCTTGTCTGGTACATCTTTGCCCTCATCATGGCTTCCTTGATGGGTTAATGACTAGCCATCATCAGCCTTTGTCCTCCAATGATCCATGCTCAGCTAGCTCTGCCAAGCTGCCCTGGCTCAGTAGCATAAGCTGAATCCAGGGGTTTCCATGCTTGGCACAGTTTAATCAAAGCTTGATTAATTCTATCTCTTACTCAATCCAAGAATTATGGGGGACTTGCACCCACAAACTCTGGCACTCAGAACCTATAGCAATACTAAACAAAGCATTTTGCAATCCATAGGGGAGAAAACAATCTGGAGAGGAGGAAAAGCGAAGAATTGGCAATAGCAAACAACAGAAAGGCAGGTGAATGAGAAAGGCAAGGGGTGGAGAAGCACGCAGAAAATGTGCTTCACAGTATCTGGCATATTTTATGAAATGCACAAAAGCAAGAAGACTTACAGAGTACTGTCATTGCATTCACAGCGGTATATATACAGCCTATCAATGAACTTGGCTGCTTGTCTAGACAGAGAAAAGAAGATGTACTGGCTCGTTTCCCCACTAGTATTCTATTTCTGTCTAATCATTCATGCTTAAAGTTCATATGAGAGTTAGAAAGTCAAGATAATATATGGATATCTGCAAGTTCACTCTCTTTTGGGAACAACACTGCATACCTTCCTTGTTATGATCTTTTGCCCTTTTACACTCATACTAATAATCGTACTCCAGGGTTTATGATGCATATGTGTCTGTTCCTCTCAGGAATACCCTTATTTCAATTTGCTTCACACTATTGGTATCACTCAATCATCTTTTCTTGGCTTTAATCCCACACTAAGAACAATGTCTTCACAGAGAATCCATCCAAGCTATGAAATTAGTTACAAGCTTCTCTTGGCAATATATTGCAGTGTTGCATACCATGTGAAGATTCTCTAGTGCTTTGTATACATTGCTTGCAAAAGTTCTGGAGATACTCACTTCACAGTTTCTGAGCTATGATAGTTGTTGCCCTACTTTGAACTTGTACTCTGGAAATCATGTTAGGTTATAGCATTTCATTTGTTTTGGAACTAAACATTGCTGGAGTCTTTTTAAAACCAGTTCATGGTTATGAATTCCCGGCATGAACCTTTAATGGAAAGTTCATATTTTACATTCTGGAAAACAACTGATGTCAACCACAACTTTCTAGATATCAAGCACACTCTACCAACCTATACAAACTCTTTGATAGAGGTGATAGGTAGATGATAGATAGATAGATGATAGATAGATGATAGATAGATAGATAGATAGATAGATAGATGATAGATAGATAGATAGAAGCATATAGACAGAGGTGATCTGGTTGATATAGGGCACTTGGATTTTCCTAAGAAGTTTCAGCATCCTTAACCAGCTACAGTTCCCAGGATTCTTTTGGGGAAGCTATGATTGTTGAAAGTGTTATTATACTGCTTTAACTGTATAGTGTAGATGAGGCCCTGTTGTCACTTAAAAGGGGTCCTTGAATCCATCTACATTTGCCAGGCCCAGAAAGGATGAGACTTCATTGTGTTGGTGGAGGGTCATAGATGGTATCAACTTCAAAAAACTGGCTGTAAAGTTATCAATGACTGGTATTATGCCCAGGGCTGGTCAAAAACTTTTTGGTGCCTGAGGTGAAGGACATGATGGTGCCTTTCCATTCCATGTACAAAAATCTGACCAGATTGGCAGCTGAATCATACCTTAACGCTATTAAGGGAACAGTGTCCTCTGCTGCACCTGAGGGCAACACGTTGATTTAGGAGGGGAAAGAGCTGACCATGTGCCATACTCTGTTCCCCAACACCTCACTGCTCTTCTCTGCCCCTCAGTAGCTGCTGCCTGAAGTGGTTACCTTACTCTGCCTAACGGTAGGGCTGGCAATGCTCAAGATTGACTTCATGTAGCATAAGTTCAGTCAAGTTACTCCACTTTAGATTTAATCATTTTGTTTTTTCTTAAAAACCCAAAAGTCATTGTCAATGGGATACTTGTGTCAGAAGTAACAAGACTCTGGAATTTGGTCATATATCACTAATATGAAGCATACTTTTCATGAGCCAATGTCGAGCTACAAGTCTGAAGATAATTCATCCATGTTCTTTAAATCTTTTCCCAAAGCAATTCAAAAATATGCAATCATTATAGGTCTAATATTTTAGGTTCAGCTGACCAAAGCTATTTTTGTCCAATGTTAGTGTAGTACAAAACTCTTGTTGGACTTTATGTCTCATGAAAGTAGTGATATTTGAAGCAGAGATGTTGACTGCGAGGTAAGAAAGTAAAATCTGTTTTCTAAATTACTGTGGCCTTTTGAACCTGGTTTTGCAATATTGCTGCCTATCCAAATATGGTTATCAAAAACTTATTTCAGATGTCATGGGAACACTGTGGGCTAACATTTAAAGCAGCTAATGAATAAAAAGTTCTATTGAATTAAGCTAAAACAGGAAGTTTACAGACTTGAAATTAATGATCCCTTTCAAGAAAAATAATGCAGGGTTGTCACAAAATACATATTGAAGTGTCTTTCACTTTTAAGACACCAAATTTTGCTTGAACACTTGTCCTTTAAATGCATTATCTCTGCAATCTTTATATCAGGCCTGCAAAATATGCCAGCATTCGTATATCCACATTAGAGATGAGGTGGAGAGAAATTAGGATGACTTGTGGTATGTATCCTGAGTCAGTTGCCTGATTGTTGGCTGACATTGAACAGGGTCATGCCTGGGTTAAGGATCACCTCAATTAGCAGGTCAACAAAGGTAGCCCCCACCCCCCAGCTGCCATTTGGAAGTTCTATAGCCTGCCCACTCCCCCCCCCACCTGGACTCCTGGTCAGATTATTCCACCCAGATTCCTTTACCAGGGTACCCTGAAATATTGCAGTGGACCAGAGGGAAATCTTGGTTCATCTGATTTGCCGCGGAAGCCGTGACTCACAGCCAGGCCACCATTGGCCAGTTTAAATTTAAACTTGGCAGTCTAGATCACTGTCCCCCATGGCAGGCCGAGGCAGTAAACAAATGTCTTTCTGCGAGGGAGGATACTGTTGCTCCCTTCCTTCTCCTGGCTGTCGTGGGCTGCACCAGGATCCAATCGCCTCGTCCCTGGAAAGATAAATGGTCTTTGATGAAAGAGACCAATTCATCATATATAGCTGCTTCATTTTAAAGACCTTGCCAATAACTCCAAAGAGAAAATAAACTAGATTTTTTTTTAAAGGAAGAATCCTCTTTCGTATCAAGCCTCAAAAAAGGTTTATAATGCTATCCAAATGGTAGGCAGTAAGAACCTGACATTCTTCTGTGTTGAGTAAGCTTGTTGCTGAACAGACTGCAAAGCCAAGGACTATAAGAGCTTCCATCCAGGGGCACAGTGACATGTTCCTCCAGATAAACTAGGAAATAATCCAAGTAAAATTCACAGGCCCTTTATCTTGCAGGACAAACCTCCAGCAATCAGTGCTGATGTATAGCATGTCCACAGTGAAATGTATTACATTTTGTCTGACTGTCACTGTGTCCAGGAAGACAAACACCATTTAGAAAAAAATGATAGTGTCACCTTAACCAAAGTTTGTTCTCAAAAGGAGTATTCTTTATTTTGTCACTTCAGAATAATAAGTGAATGATACTAAATTATGCTTTCTTTTATACACCAGCTTAGCAGATGAGAGATGCCTACATTTACAGTCCTATATATTGAGGCGGGTGGCGCTGTGGTCTAAACCATAGAGCCTAGGGCTTGCCGATCAGAAGGTCGGTGGTTCGAATCCCTACGATGGGGTGAGTCCCATTGTTCTGTCTCAGCTCCTGCCCACCTAGCAGTTTGAAAACACGTCAAAGTACAAGTAGATAAATAGGTACCACTCCAGCGGGAAGGTAAACGGCGTTTCTGTGTGCTGCTCTGGTTCGCCAGAAGTGGCTTAGTCATGCTGGCCACATGACCTGGAAGCTGTGTGTGGAAAAATGCCAGCTCCCTTGGCCTATAGAGCGAGATGAGTGCCGCAACCCCAGAGTCATCCGCGACTGGATCTAATGGTCAGGGGTACCTTTACCTTTACCTATATTGAGGAAATGCCTAAAAGTATGCAAAAAAAAAAATATGTGGGAAAGAAATGTGTCGTTTAGGAAAAACAAAGCACACGAAAACCTAGTCCACATGAACCCTTCATGGACTTATCTGTAAACAGTGGTACCTTGGGTTACAGACGCTTCAGGTTACAGACTCCACTAATCCAGAAATAGTACCTCGGGTTAAGAACTTTGCTTCAGGATGAGAACAGAAATCGGGCGGTGGCAGCACGGCAGCAGCGGGAGAGCCCATTAGCTAAAGTGGTACCTCAGGTTAAGAACAGTTTCAGGTTAAGAACGAATTAAGTTCTTAACATGAGGTACCACTGTACTAGTATTGAGCAGGACAGCCTCAAACAAAGATGTGCTCTCCCAAGCCCACATTCCCAGCATGTTCACACTCCTGTCTCAGCTCGCTTGGACATGTCTACAGAATAGAAGATGATCCCCCAAGGATGTGCTCTATGGGGAGCTGGCTTCAGGCACCAGGTCCGATGGCAGACCAGCTCTGTGTTATAAAGATGTTTGCAAAGGTGACATGAAGGCTGGCAACATCAACCCTGGCATGTGGGAATCCCTCACAGACACCTGCAGTGTCTCGAGACAGACAGACAGGTCATGTATGCATAGCAATAACCGGAGGAGGAATGAAAAAAGCAAACTAGGAGGGGCCGTATTGCAGCAGGCATAGGCTAAGAGCCATAAGATCCAGTTAATAGACTTGGTAATTTACCCAGGTCTTTGGAGCTTGTTGTCAAGGTTCAATAGGTAACCGAATACCTCTGAATCTGTCCTTTCACACAGCATAATGGGGAGAGCTGAGGGGTGTGTGTGATCTGTCCTCTAGTTTGAGCACTTGTCTGAATGGATTCAGGCTTTCCTCCAACACCAACCATCTCCCCTCTGGCAGTATCAGTGATGTCTAAAGTAAACAGCAATCAAAACCAATGTCACAACTCCCTGCTCCCCCCCCCATCCCAGTCCAGTTCTAGGATGTGATCACAATTCAAATTACAGGAGGAAAATGTGCATCAGCAAGCTCCAGGGAAGAAAACAGAGAACACTTGTTCTGAGCCTTGGGACTGTACGCACTTGTTTGCTCTGGTACTGCTTCCTCCGTGTTCAACGTCAGACCCGATCGCTCACATTTACAGTTGGAACGTCTAAGAGGGCTATGATCTGATGCCTTTTCTATGTGTTGGCAAGTTCGACCAGAACAGATGCCAAAAGACTCCTATAAGGATTAAACTGTTAACCACAAATACACTGATTCAGTTGGGAAGAATTATATGTTGCTGACCTTATTAGCAGTTGCAATTAACTTTGGCTCAGGGAAAGCAAAGCTTTGAACATGTGCCACAGATAGGTTGAGGGGAGGTCAGAGAGAGCTTATCTCGTTTATTTAATGTGCTTGTGAAATGGGAGCCTTCCAAATCACTTGGCACCAGTAGGCTATACGTATAGCTAGCCTATGTCGTTGCATAACCGTCTTATCGTTGTTGTTGCTGTAATAGCTGTGCTTCACTGCATTACCTCTAACTCTGCATTACCTCTGTGCAGTTTGCTATACTTCACTTGCTCTACCTCTTCGTAGTCTTGGCCTCTGCTTTGCATGACTTCAGCAGGACTCTGCATGAACCCAGCTGTACAACTGCCTGAACTAATTTGCAGGATGGAGGCCTTATCTTAGAAACATTTTTTTGGGGGGGGGGTGGGAATTGTTGAGAAACCTGATTATTACTGGGATTTTGGAGGAATACAAATAAATTGTACAAGTACAAAAGTTATTAAGAGCACTATGGTGTCCTTCACTAATATATACCGTATTTTTCGCTCTATAACACGCACCCGACCATAACATGCACGTAGTTTTTAGAGGAGGAAAACAAGGAAAAAAATATTCTAAATGAAACAGTGGATGTATGATTTTTGTGGTTCATGCTGTGGCCACAGACATGTGATCTGACAGTGAGTTTGGAGTAGCCCAATGCAAAAATCCTGAGGATCCATGTGGATCCATGCTTTGTAACCACGTTTTTGCACCACTGCGGCCCCCGGCAACAGTGGGTGCATTATTTTTTTGGTGCAAGATGTAGCCATGGACATGCTATGTGATCTGATGGTGAATTTGGGGTGACCCAGTGCAAAAATCCTGAGGATCCATGTGGATCCGTGCTTTGTAACCACGTTTTAAGTGGGGAGGGAAGGAAAAGCACTCAAGGGACAAGGAGCATGCGTGGGGTGGGTGGAGAAGGATGCTGCTAATAATGAAGAAGAGGGGTATAAGGGGAGAAGGCTCCTCTCCTCTCCCGCTTTGCTCCTTTAAAGCAAGGAGGCTTTCTGTCCCTCTCTCCTCCCCACTCAGTGGCTCTTCTCCCGCTTTGCTGTTTCAAAGCGAGCCACGGAGGAGGGAAGGAAGGGAAACCATGGATCCTCTGCTCACGACTGCAGCGGATCCCCCCCGCCACCCGTAGGCATTCCCTCCATAACACGCACAGACATTTCCCCTTACTTTCTAGGAGGAAAAAAGTGAGTGTTATGGTGCAAAAAATACGGTAATTTTACTTTGAGACATTTATTTGAAAAGCACCCTTCATTAGCCAGATCACAATTTTTGCTTTCACAGGAATATTAGGGTTAACTAGACCCATGACAAATGTGTTTTTGTATTTCATGTGTAGGTGGGTGGGTGTTTTTTAATGCAAATAGCAGCAGCTGGCGTTGGGGTGGTAATTATCAGGAGCACAGCAGGCATCAAGGGGGAATTTAACCATTTCTTAGAAATTCTGTGCAGGGATTTTTTGAAAGAAAGTAGCAGGTGTTGATGCCCTGATTTGGAGGGGGACCCTGACATTGTGGCAGGGGGGGCCTCAACCTTCTCCCCTGCTGTAATTCCAATCCAGATTGAGCTCCACACTGAAATAAAAGCTGGAACAGTGCTGGTAGGGGGCAGGCGAGGCAAGGTGGAGTTAAAGCCTTTGCTCCACGCATCCAGTCTGAATCCCCTGCCCCAGCCCAAGAGCCTGCTGTTTACTCTTAAGAAGTCATTCATGCATTCACTAATTACATGAATGGCATCTGATCTGATCTGGACCTAAAACACTGTTCAAGTAGTGCTGCCACCACCTGGTGGAGCTCTCATAATAAGCCATTGATTTCTCAGATGACTATTTCAAGAGTTTTAAAACACAGCAGAGGAGAAGTATCACCCACAATTTTTGAGAGTGTGAAATATGGTGCTTTGGGGATGTTCAATCCTTCCCCACCATAAGTGTCTTGAATTAGTTTCGTCAAACTTTGTAGCCACAATGATTTGTCCCTCTGCTGCTGCTATGTGCTTTTTTCTTGTTTCTGTGTTATGGTCTGGTGGCCCACATAGCACCCAAAAAATAGGGGCAGATCCCTGGTTGCCCTGGCAGCCTGAGAACCCTACCCTATCTTCAGGAGGGCAGCAAAGAAGACAATAAGGGCTGACTCTCCTTATCTTATGACACTATCTTGCAGCACATCACAGACAGAGAAGTGTATCCCTACTGACACCTTCATTTGACGTGCCCATGAGCAATTGATAATTGTGCACCCCACCTGCCACCTGTAGCATTAATGGAAGGAGGAAGTTCAACTTGGTAGCCTTCAGTCCCTGTCAGGGTATTAATAATAATATAATATAATATAATAATATCAATAATAATAATTGAAAAGTAGAAAAGTTAGGTGGTCTGTTTTGGCTCAGTCTCAGTTTTAATTACGGGGGTGATGATGGCTCTCTGTAATTGAAATGCTGATGTGGAGAAATGTTATTGACTGGCTGGCAATGTATCTAAATATGCTTTCCATTATATTGCAATGACTTTGGTCAAATTTTGTACATAGGTACCTGGTTAACATCACATATGGACATATGGGGCACTCAGCAACAGCCACTGTCTTCTTTTCTCTGCAGACATCCACCAAGATAGGATATGGGGGGGTGGGGAAGGAAGCAGTTTGCCTGGGACGCCCTGAAATCTGGTGTTGGCCCAGAGTGTTGCATAAAGTCTGCATTAAGGATACGGAAGAGGTTTCAAAGCTTCTAAATGAAATCCTCTGGTCATCACAAACTGGAGTGTTACAAAGCATTTAAAGGCAGGAAACATCACAACCCCCACTCCACTAAACATCATAATAACAAAACATGGATTCAACTCTTTGTGGTCAGGAAGTGTGTATTCATAAGAACAAAGGATTCATAAGAACAAAGGAAGAGGCTGCTGAATCAGGCCAGTGGTCCATCCAATGCAGTATCTGCTCTCACAGTGGCCAACCAGATGACTGTGGAAAGCCCAAAAGTCAGACCTGAGCACAAGAGCACTTTCCCCTTCTGTGGTTTCCATCAGTTGGTATTCAGAGTTATTACTGTCATTGGACCCTGGAGGCAGAGTGTAGCCGTCATGATCCTGAGCCTAATTCCAGATCACAAGAAGGCTTTTAATTGTGCTTCATCAAATGCCCTTGGAAGTCCCCTTCAGAAACAATGCCTGAACAGGACTTTTGCCTCAAGTCATTGTAGTATTTCCATCTTATCTCTTCTTAGAATTGTGCTTTTAAAAAAAGCAAAATGGAAGTGTGAAATCAGCCCTACAAAACTGTAAGTCTCATTGGGTTGTTATGATAAAAAGTTGGAGAAATACAAAGTGATGACATATCTGGAATTGAGTACAACGCTGTGAGTTAAGATGTTGTCAGACACATAGTGAGTTTCAGCTGGCAAGCCCACTTTGCATGAGGCTAATGATAAGCCGGCAGATGTTAAGTTGTTGATGGTGTTTTTTGGAGCAGGGTTAGTTCTAGCATTGCATAAAGTCTACATTAAGGATGAAGAAAAGGTGTCAAGAGTATGTAGCAGAAAGTCATTGATCACAACAGATCAGGAATTTGCAGAGCATGGGAAAGGCAGAAGATAAACACAAAGAACCTGAAGTATAGAGTTAAACAATCTGAGATTTCAAATATGTGATATTGCATATCTATTGTTGGAATATGTTAAAACTAATACAGAAATGAAAAACAGAAACCCTGAGCTAATGAAAAGTAATTCAATATTTAACTTTTTTCTTTTAGAGGTTTTTAAAGTAATTTACCACACTAGCAGCTTGTTTAAAAGTAGATACTCAAAAAACATTTCACTTTAAGTAATAGTCTTCTTGTAGCCACCTTTATATTACAATGTGGGACGTTATCAGAGCAAGCATTCTTGACACATGCTGAAGTAGATCAATTGACAGTAATGTGTATATTTATGTTATATTTTAGCATGAGTGGGCAATTGATGTAACCTCTCTGAGGCACTTTTTGTAGGCATTCATCCTAGGCAGCATGAACTTTAGATCTACATGTGAGATATTTTGAACACTGGCACATAGCCAATGCTCAGCTGTTCTCCACAAAATATACTCTTGAGAGATACAACCTAAAGAGGAGATATATTCCTTGGAATACATTCCTTTGGAATGTTCAAATGGTTTGACCAAGTACCATACTACAGTAGTGGGAGAAGCTGCCTTCATTAAAAAGATGTTTTCTACCCAGGCACAAATATCAAATGAGAGTCCATGCTGAATTGATTCTGGCAATCAAAAAAAGACTGCAGTATGTTTTGAATTAGATGCTGACTCTGCCCAACACTAATGGCCTGCCTGATGGTTCTTTTAGAAAGCCCACACAACACGTTTGACATCGCTTGGTGGTTGGCAGCTCCTGGACAATCATTCCAGGGGAAAAAAAATACAGGATAGGATACCATTGCCCAAGAATTCCTAAGTTCCCATCTTGGGACAAGTGGGAATCCCTAAGTCTGGTGGCTATCATGAAAACCATCTGAAGATCTTAACATCACATACGGACATATATATAGTTACTGTCAAATCTAATCTTATTGGTAGATGTCCTTATGTGTGGAAGGGCTTTGTGTAGGAATAGGAAGGACTTCTCTCTGCAGCCTGGTGCCAGTCAGTGTATATTAGTGTATATAACTTTTCTACATTCCTATAACCCAATTATTTTTTTTAAAAAACCCTTCTGATCAGGCATCAGTAGTTGTGCTTCCAAGGTAACCCAACCTGATGATCTGTTCCCTTCTTGGTTCAGAACCACAGACCTTGAAGGCACCACAGGTATAACCCAGACTGACCCCCAAACCAATAACATTATAATATTTGAAGCAACATGGCAAACATAAAAAACAGCAGCACATACACTTCTTCTTCTTCTTCTTCTTCTTCTTCTTCTTCTTCTTCTTCTTCTTCTTCTTCTTCTTCTTCTTCTTTATATACTGCCTGATACCTGGAGGTCTCAGTGTGGTTCACAGAACAAAATCAAAATATAAAACCACAAAATATATAATCAAAATAAAAGCAACAACCCAATACCCCCCCAACCCCTACATTTTAAAAGGGCATAGGATGTCAATCAAATCAACCAAAGGCCTGGTTAAAAAGGAATGTTTTTGTCTGGTGCCTAAAGGTGTATAATGAAGGCACCAGGCAAACTTCCCTGGGGAGAGCATTCCACAGATGGGGAGTCACTGCAGAGAAGGCCCATTCTCGTGTTGCCCACCCTCCGGACCTCTTGAAGAGGAGGCACACAAAGATTATGCATAGGGTCAGGCTCTGACCCTCGCTATGTGTTCCTTTGGGTATCTGGGTTTTCATCAACTATTACTCTGAGCAGACCCACTGAAATTAATAACCATGACTAACTTAGGTACCTTAATGAGTTTACTTGTAGTAAAAATTATTCAGATATTACCCTTGAAGTATGCTTCCACTTGTGGCATGTACATGAAAATGGGTCAGATCCTGATGCCCTCTCCCAATGTGCAGTCACATCCCACCTTCTGCAAGTCCAAAGAGAGTGAATGTCAACAATGAAAAGAGCAGGAATAAATAATTAAGGTCTCCTAAAACTTTGTTATCTTTCATCATTTGGGGTTACAGTGACCTGTACCTGAGGTGGAGAGGGGTACTAGAGGGAGTGCACTAGCAAAATTATTAGACAGGGTTTGTTCAGAGCCACAAACAACCTCTGTTCATGAAACATTTGTAATTATGAGTTACTGCCATTAAACAAAAGTGAAATGGCTTCAACTCTAGTAAACAAAACCACATTTTCAGCCTCTAGGCTGCAATAAAAAAAAAGTTTTGTAATTACTGTGCAACTTTGTGAAATTTTCTTCCAGTATTGTGATAGCATCAGTGGACCCACTTGCAATGGAAACTGTAGCAGTGACATCATCAGTCTTTCCTGTGTGAGAAACCTTGCTCATCTCTCCACTCTTGGTAACCTGTCTGGATATGGGATATGCACTGATTACGTAAGTTCTCTTCCCTCGATCCCCAGCTCCAACTAAACTTTTAAGACATTGTGTTCATAAGTCAAATATCATGTATTACTTTTACCCAGGAAGATTACATATATGAGAGCTGCTATAAAGCTCAGCATGAAGTTTTGCAAAAGGTCCCAGGGAAGCACCAAAGAACAATGTTCATCTTTGTTTCCCTTCTGTTCCTGGTTTCTTTGATCCAGCCCTATAGCCAGAGAACTTAATGGTGAGTTGGGTAATTGCTGTAGATGCAGATCTATAAATAACTTGGCAAGAGGGGTTGTAGGGTCAGTCAGAAAAAATATTATTTAGACTAGCCTAGAATAGAAAGGCATGTGAAAAATTCCAGAGCAACTTAATAATAACCATTTAATATTGGGTCAGGGAAAAATGAAATCTACTGTGTGGAACCTAAGGAAAGACAACCAGAATACTTGATAGCTAAGACATCTTCTCCTTCCTACAAAAAAGTGAATGCTCTTACTTTTAGGACCAAAGTTATACATATAGGATGTTGGGCCTGGCATACCTTCTTTTTAACCAAAATTAGCTGTTGGGGGCTTCCTGCTGGGTTGGAGCTTGATGTGGCTTGAAAAAATTGCCCCCCTGAAGCTGCTGTTCTTAACATGTCTAGGAGTAGAACCAAGTCATGCAGGAAGGTTTAACGCTGTCTTTTCTAACAGGGAGATTGGCTATTTCACTGCATTCTGTTACAGATGTTCTGTATTATATTGCAAAACTGTGATAGTTTACACTGGTCTTTTACACATCAGTCATAACACAAACTAGAACAAAGTAATCTTGTTTTTCTCTTTCATCGCTTGGATTCCCCCACCTTTCTATTCTTGGGGGAGCAGGTGTATCTTGACATTGTTCAGACTTCCTGGAGCCTTTCGTCAAACAACAGATACCATGTATGTATGTGCAGTCTTTTAACTTGGTCAAAAAGGGTTTATACTGTGAATTGTGTGACCTGAAATGCCAAGTACGGTAAAGATCGCTTCACATCATTCCCACATTGATCAAAGGTCCACAGTACCTGAGAACTGATGGCAGACCTTGACAACACCCACATATGGAGCTGCTGTAGAATGGCCAAGGCAGTTTTGAACTAAGTCCACTTTGCTATGAATTCTTTTTCAGCGGAAAGTGTTCTAAATTTAGTAAAATTCAAAACAAAACAAAAACACACACAGGGAGAGGAGAGAACCAGCAAGCACCAGCAAATTCCACTGTTGGGATGAATTGGTAACCAGGCCTTATGGTCTGATGCTCATTTTCTAACACCCTGCCAGGGCAAGAACTAGACTGCATCCAATTGTCTATTTCTTTGTCGGTATTTTCTGTTTTGCCCACAGGGCTCCTATTTGAGTCAATGCAGCATAATATTTATTAATTTAGCATAGTGGTTAGAATGTTAGTTCAGGAAGACCTGGGTGCAAATCAGCCATGAAGAAGACTGGATGGCCTTAGGTTAGTCACTAACTCTCAGAGTAGCCTACCTCACAAAGTTGTTGTGAAGATAAAATAGGAGGGGGTGTAAAATGATACATGTTGTGTTGAGTTTGCCAAAGGCAGGGTTGGATATAAATGTAATAAATAAATACATCTGATTCTTCTTTCAGGGAAATTTATTTCCAACATTCTTCTTTCCCATTAACCCAATTTCGTGTTCATCATGTTTCATTGTATCAATATATACTTGCTTGCATAGCATAAACTTTTACTATACAGTTACTGAAATATTTTTATTTAATACAAGCAACGCAAAGGGAGTAGGATTATTTGGTTCCTTCTAATACAAATGCCCTTTTACTTTTCTCTCTGTCTCCCTATAACAGTATAAGAGTTTGCCAGTTATATATTTGGCAACACATTTGGAGGTACTCAAATTATTAATCTGCAACGTTATAAAAAAAGAAAGATTTCTAGGAAATTGTACTGTATACTCATAATTGGCAAACTCAGCAATAATACACCTACAGATTCCAATATAATATTGGAAACCTTCAGAAATCTATCCCAAGTGCCAGCCAAAGTTCTCCAAACTTTCTACTCTATTGTAAAACCCTATAATGCTTTCAGATGTTTGAGAATAATGGATCATGTGAGAGAAAAATGTTTAGCTAAGGAAAATTCCTTAAAGGCATGTACATTTTTCAAAGTCACTTAAGCTAGGGGAGAACAAAGCAATAGAATAGAGTGAAAGAAAATATACTTATTGAACCTCCAAAGAAAATATTGTTGGGGAGGTACTAGTAAAAGGGTCAGAAGCAGGCAGCCTGAGATTTTTATTTGAGTGGTGCAGAATTTGGATGTCTAATTTCAAGATATTTTGTGCTGGTTTCAGTAACTGGAGGGAGTTGCTGTAGAACTTCTCTGCCTGTATTCTGTGGGCATAATTATATGACCACCATACTCTCTGCCATGCTTAATGATTCTCCTCACTGAGACATTTGTTTTCTTTTGCTCTGATGGTATTCTGAGCTCAAGAATTTGAAACACTCACAAATATCCTCTGAGCATGTGCAAAGTGTTCTCCTCTTACATATCAACTACTATGGCCACCCACTACCACACATCTTGGATTGAGGAGCAGAGATATCAAATTAGGGTATCCTGTTGTGGACTTTTGTATTTATTTTCTTCCATGTAGTTTGCGATAGCAAGGCAGTTCACCATCAACAAAACAGTGAAATACAAATCTATAACAATATCCACCATTAAAATACCAGCATAAATTAAAATCCGGAACATTTATAACCCATCCTATCAACATGCGATCAATAATAAACAAAAGAACTCCACAAAGACTAGCTGAACAATATGAACCCATGTTCAATGCATAATGTCAAGCAATCGTTATATGCCATTCATTTGAAGGGGAAGAAGTTGAAAGATCAAACTGTCCCTTTTAGGGGAAAAGAACAGTGTGCATTTTTGACACAGAGAACTGGTTCCAGCCAGTCCCAGTTCTAAAAGAGAACTATATGTTGCGTTTAGAATAAATCCAGTTTTACTTTCAAGACTTTGTCTTCCAGTTCGAACAATCTGAGCTGAGCAGAGCTGAGTACCTCCCCACTGCTCCGAACGTCAGTCCCAGCTCTCAGTACGACATGTATTCTTCTCTGCTATTATCCCATCTGCAGTTCTTGGAAATGGGTGTCATCCGTCTTCTAGCAGTGGTGGTGAACGGCCGCTGGCTCTAATCCAAGGTGGCTGTTGCGATGTCTAGTGGAATGACTTAAGAAAACAAGTCCAAAGGCTTTCCCAAGATTTTGTGAATCCTACGGGGTTTCTAGATGTTTCTGTGACCAGCAGGCTCCCACTTGTGGACACAGTACTCAGAATGTCAGCTCAATGATTCACGAAGGCTTTATTCCAAAAATCACTATATGGCTTAACCATAGATCAAATTACAGGTTGTCCACAGGAGTCCACAGGACTAGACACAAGCTAAGGTGTTGTCTTAACACCTGGCATACATACTTTGCCTTCCTTTTGCAGAGCAGAGTGGGCACCAACATTCACATATTTTGGGTCCTGAGCAATGGAACTGGGCAGGCAAGTGAGCACTCCTTTGAATAGGCTGAGTCTGCACAATATTGTGGTCTTAGATGGGGTTTGTCCAGCTGACTCAGGTGCCTCCCCAATTGTTGGGAATATCACATGAATAGGAGGTTGGGGGGCACTGAGGTTGCTTTCCTTCCTCTGCTGGGACATCCAATGCCTGCATGATGGGCATGTTTCCCTCCCTAGCAACAAGCTCAGCACTTTTATCCTATTCCTCCTCTGCCTCCAACCAGCCCTGCCAAGAAGTCTTCATGATGCTCATGACAAACAGGCCTTTCACTTCCATATCACATCACAAATTATTTCAAGGCTGCATGAAGTTACAAAATGGTTTCACATTGGGAGCTGCTCTTGGCTTGAAGCAAATAGCCAGCTTTGGGAAGATTTTGACATGGTAAATCCCAGCCAGCTGTTACATCAGTAGACATTCATGAACATCCTATAACGAGGTGAAATTTCACCAAGGAGCAGGGCAGGTAGAATCTCACCCCTGCAGCTGATGCCAAGATTCACAGGGTAGGGTCCTGGAAAAGTAATAATACAAGATTTGGTACTAGGAGCAGGGAAAATAATAAAGCAAGAGTTGGTGCATGACCAAAGAGCCAAAGCAATTAAATTTGGATACCCCGCCCCCCATTTTTCAGCCTTGTAAGTTAATGATGATCTCAAGAAGGTTCCCAAGGACATTTGCTATATCCACCAATATGAAGTAAGATCAACACCTTAATCTGAAGTAGAGCGGATCTCCAGATCATCTATATGTAATGTTTCCAAAAAGGCAGGAGTGTGGAATTGTGGCCCTCCAGCTGGTGTTGGGTGTCAGCTTTTATTGTCCTTTACCCCTTGACATGCTGGCTGGGACTGGTGGGAGTTGGAGTCCAACAACATCTAGGAGACACAAGTTCTCCACCCCTGCTGTTAAGTACATGTTTCCTGTGTGGTGAACAGATGACAAGCACGGATCTTTTATCCTACACATGTGTCCTCAGAGGTTAGTGGGACTTGCTCCCAGGTATGTGTGCATAGAATTGCATCCTAAATCTCTTTATTGCTCCATTAGGATATATTCATATTTTTATTTGGGCTGGTTAGAAACATTCTTGAATATTTTCTTGTTCTGTTCCCCTCTTGTGAATGCCTGATATAATTCCTTGAATCATTTCCCCATTCAACTATAACTTGTAAATTCCTGTTAAGAAATGACCTGCCATTCATTTTTGGTCATGACTGGTATGTTTCTAATTATTTGTAAACCTAATGAACTCTTCGTCTGGTTCTGCTGACCACACTACGTGCTAAGAAATAAGTAGCTGGGTGAAATAAGTAGAAATAAGAAATAAGTAGGCTTGAATCCAGAAGCTAGAGGGGTGCCTATTGGGGAAAACCCTTTCATCGATCACATTTTAAAAGAAACATATCTCCACTCCAGCCCGCTAGGTTATGTAGAAAGGATATATATGACAAGGCTAACAGCTTCCAAATAGTTTTGGCCAAGTGTTGACACTTATCGAGTTGAGAACTGATTTCAAGTCAAGCGAAATGAGTCTACACTGGAAATGTTTAGAATACTACCGGTTTGCTATGTCAGAGCAGAAATGCTTGTAACACATATTGTTAAAATATGAAAAGATTTAGAACCCGAAGCTAACAAATTGTCAGGGAGTGGGCAGAGGAGGAATGGTGGAGACCGCCTCCCCAGCCTGACCCTTCCAGAGAAGAAGAAGACAGTTCAGAATTTCAATAGGGGTTTGAGGGAGGTCACAGCTCAGAGGCATGTGAGGGGGAAAGCTAGAAAATAATGGGAGAGGAGGAAGAAGAAGCAACAGGAAGGTGACAGCTGATGGACACAGTGTCATTAGAAAGCATTCCAGACCCCCCTCTCCCAGAACCTGGCGAGCCTGGAAAGTAGGCGAGCAAAGGGCTCAGAAGCAAAGGGCCCTCGGAGCCACCCATAGGGGAGAAGGTGACAAATGAGGAAGTGGGAGAAAAGGGGGTGGAGCTTTACTCAGGGCAACGCCATTATTCCAAGAGGCTGCGTTCCCAAGCCTCTCTGTGTAAACATTGAAGAAAAAGCAGATGGTAAGAACTTTTCTTGTCTCACCTGGCAATCTGCCGTGGTGGGTTGGTTCCTCTGCTGCCTGGCACAAATACTATCAAGAACATAGGAACATAAAAAGAGTCTACTGGATCAGGCCACTGGCCCCTCTAGTCCAGCATCCATTTCTAAATAGTAGCCAACCACATGCCCATGGGAAACCCACAAACAACCTGAACTCACCGGCACTCTCCCCTCCTGAAGTTTCCAGGAGCCAGCATTCAGAAGCATTACTGCCTCTGACTGTGGATTGTGATCTGGGGACCTTAAGGACAGCTTTCTGATGCATGAACTTGCCTTGCTCTAAGAATGGCCTTCTTCTCTGAGTTCCTCTGCTATTGAAGGTGAAATGAGACGACTGGAAATACACCCATTTCAGTTGTGGTACCCCAACTTTGGAACAATCTCCCTGATGGCTAGTGAAAAAACTTTTAGCCTCCTAGATCTTTATTTTAATGCTATTCTACTGATTTTGACTGGGCTGTTGCTATTCTTTCATAGAATTATTTATTTTAACTGTTTTTATTGGTTTTATGTAAGCTGCTCTGGGATTTTTGTTGGCTAAACAGCAGAGTAAAACATACAAACGCTAAGCAAATAAGTAAATAAATACTGCATTGGATCCAAAGATTCCATTCTTCAGATGGAAAGAGTTTTTCTCCAGCAAATAGAATCACGTGATGGAAAGAGCCTTTTCATTGGATCCAACCTTTTGTCAGCTACATAAACTCAACAAGCAATTTATGTGCTCTTTTTATTTTACCTTACCCCAAGGTATGAATCCTACCACTTTGTCAGAGCGAACATGTATCGGTCAGTACGGTAGTCTGTATTCTTTATTATTATCCCAGTATTACAAATGGGGCCTGAGAAATATTAGGTTACCCACCAGTGACTGATACTGAACATGAAGATTTCCTAAAGCACATCCTTATTAAACATTTTTCCATAAGATCTCTCTAAACAATAGCAGGAGGCACTCTAAATATATATAGTCATTGTTCAGTTATTTATAGGAACTTTGAAAAGTTTAACAGCGCATAGCTAAACTCCTGCATTAAAACCCTATGGTAGATATGGTGTCTTCTTTGGTGCTGATAGGGTAAAATACTGAAAAATTGTGCTGGAGGAGCTGTTACCACTTTAGCCAAATAAGATGCCATGTATCTTATGGTGGAGGCAAGGAGAGGAGAGTTAATCCTTTTCCCAGTATTGCTCTATGCTTTCGTAACTGCAAGTTTGAGAGATATAATAAAATAAACACATTGTTTTTAAACAGAAGTTTTCATGCTGCTCTGCATGGGAACAGCTGGTATATTATGGAATAGTCTAAGATCCAGTTCAAAAATAATATTTAAGTTGGAACAAGTGCCTGTGTGATTTACACCTAACGTTGGTCAAAGTCTGACAAATAGCCAAATTGTAAGGGGGAGGGGAGTAAAATGTCCATAGCGTTTTCTCATTTCTGGCTTAGCATTGAAAGACTACAACAAAAACAGCCCAAGTATTAAAGGTAGCCCAAGCACTAAAATTGTTTTCTGTATTGCATGGGTATCCCAGAAGAATAAGAATAAGAATTTTATTATTTATACCCTGTCCATCTGGCTGGGTTTGCCCAGCCTTCTGGCTTCTTGGAACTATTAGGTACCATGACAACATTTTTGTACTCTGCCATATTAACAGTGCAAGTTTATGAATGTATATTCAGAACGAAGCCCTACTGAGTCCAATGCAGCCTGCTTCCAGGAAAGTGTGTACAGCGTTTCACATAGAAAAGGGCAAATACTTGTTCTGTGTTTCCCAGTGGGCAGCACCAAGCCTAAAGGGGTTAAGTTTCAGGAGTGAAGATTTTGGTTGATCAGTAAGAGAATCTTCTTGACAGTTAAAGTAGTTTAAAAAAGGAACCCAATACCCAGATGAACTCTTCCTTGCTGGATGTTTTCAAGCAAAGGCTGGGCACCTAGACCATCTATCAGGGATGGTCTAGCTCTCTACATTGAACAAGATGTTAGACTAAATGGTCTACATGAGCCCATAGCTATACTCAGTGGCAGAGCTTCATGCTCCAGCACTGGGGGCGGAGAGCAGGTGGGCGCGCATCCCGATGGTGTGGTGCACGTCCTGGGGGCAAGGTGCACCGTCTGTGGGGGCGTGGTGCCCAGCGCGGGGAGGGGGCAGCTGGGATGGCACCCCACTGGGATTGTGGTGCCTGGGGCGGTGTGCTTCCCCCGCCCCCCTCTTCCTCCACCAGTGGCTATGCTCTGCCAATTTAGGGACAAGTATCTCTTGTCAAGTTAGGGAAGATAGCCCTTCAATATCATAAAAGCAGCCATGTATTCCTACTAAAATGAAACAGACATTATGGCTGCACAAAAAGCATACATTTAAAGCACATGATTCCCCCCCCCCCGCAATCCTGCAAACTGTAGTTTGTTAGGGGTGCTGTGACTTGTATCTCTGTGAGGGGTAAACTACAGTTCCCAGATTTCGTTGGGGGATGGAATATGTTTTCATGTATGCTGGGTACACAGTCCATATTGACCATGTTTACTCTACAGACAATGACCATTTAGAAATGATGGGCAGAAAACAATCACATCACTTTCGAGGTAATATGAAAACTAGTAGTATATGTGTTTCAGTTTGTCCAGGAAAATTAATTACAGTGTTGGCAACCAAGCTAGGAACTAAAACTTGCATGTTAGTGAAGCAGGGATATAATTACTGTATTTTCTTTGCTTCAGTCCAAAGTGAGTCGTGGAGCAAACTAGGATGTATATCAGATTCAGTGGTGCCTTGTGCCATAGGAACCAGTAGGGCAGAAGACAGGGAGACTGAAGTCAGTGCCAATGATGGGTAGAGCCAACTAATTTCAGATTGTCTCAATCCTCCTCCCAGTTGAGTTCCACAAAGGCCATAATGAAACAAAGGAGGAGGAAGCTGGCAGTCAGAGTGATGTTGGTGGGGCAATGCCCCATTTGCCCTGGTCAGATTAGTGTTGACTCCTGTTGCACTTCTTAAGTTGCACTGTGTATGTTGTATCTTGTGATATTTCTTGTCCTTTCTTCAGTGGTATTGTTCTCTTATACTTGCTGAAATGCACAAATAATTATTAAACAGCGATGAGGCTTTTTTTTTTTTAATGCCAGGAGTGCTTTTGCTTGTTTTTAAGGAGTTCACAATGCTCTGCCATAGTAGAATTCAAATCATCTGTTGAAGTGAAAAGATGCCCACAAGACATTTCAGTTCAAGCGAAATGAACCTTGTCTCAGCTGTTAATTTTTATGGGCTCACAACATTTAAGTCCTACTTTTGAGTTCTAGGGTTGAATACACTTGAAAGCCTGCACATAACTTGACTTGTCTGAAGGGTTGGATACAAAGAGCACAAATCAGATAAAGTTCCAGAGAAAATGGGCTCAGTTTCACACAAAGTATTCATAAAGTATTTTCAAATATATAGTTGCAGATGCTGGAATGATTTCACACTGTTTTAGGTGCAATCAACTTATTTTCAGTTAGAGTTGGGGCAAAAAAGAGTCTTTGGTTATATGAGCTAGCTAGTTCAACAGCCAGCTTGGGCTCCATCTTTTTCCTTGCTCCTCACCCCACAACGACTCTTCCCTACCAAGAAAAAGAAGGCTCACACTGAGGATGGTGAAAGAGGCAGTGAAAAATACTCCAGGTGTGCTTCTCCTTTCTGGACTGAAGTTAGTAAAGACACTACTACAAAAGAAAAAGAAAATACTTCATCTCCCTTCATCTCCAGAAAACAGGCTCTGCCAGCATCACAACTGTGCAGCAACTGCTTGTGTTGGTCCATGGGGTCAAGCTGTTATCTTGAAAGATCTCATTTGGCTAGGAGCATCAGTGGTTGGAGAGGAAGACCTGGCATTAAGCAAGAGAAACTTTACTTGAATGTGGCATAGCAGATTTAGACCCAACCCACAGTTGATGTACAGGATCAAGCTGTCAGATCCATAGTTGATATATAGGATCCTGGTATCAGTTGGTATAGGCTCAAGTTACATATGGAATAAATATAACTTAGTAGACTTTTTCACAAATTGAGTGGTGTCAAGGGCAATACATGTATTCATACTGTCATATATTTATAACCAATAAAATTTTGCTCTTGGTTTCTACTATTTTACTTCAGTTGTATCAGTTGCCACTCACAGGTTAATCAAAGGAATACCTAGGCTGACAACAAGCATCTAAATATATATAAATAATTCTCATATAGTGTATGGTAGCATTTAACCTCTAAAACAAATGATATCTCATTTGAAAGATTGGGGCTCAAATGAGGCATTTTTTCAACATGGTATTATTATTTTTAACATTGGGTATGTCAGATTTGAAGTACACACATGTACGTATTTTTCAATCACAAAAGGAGTGACTTCCCATGGAATTTGAGAGGGGAAAGTGCTGAGAAATACATGTCTGACATTGTATTTGTGAACTTTTTGCTTTGGTCTCCAAGTTTAAGAGTATCAAATCTGAAGCAGTCTTCAGAGTTCACAAATTTGCAGAAAAATAGTACCTGCTTCAGTACTTATATTCACATTTAATAAACAGCTTTCCCAAATAAAACTTCCCTGCCAGCTGTAGGAAATCCACAGAGAGTGGATATCATTGGCATAAGCACAGTGAAGAATTTGGGGGTGGCAGCTACTAAATTGGGAAGGTTATCTGGCACTAGAGGTTGTAGCAGAGGCTTTCATCTGCATAGGTATAAAGCAGTAAGAATTCTATGGTTATCACTGGAATTTCTCTTCTGAAAAAAAGAGGAGACACCCTCTCCCACCCACATAGACTATGAGAAACTCAGAAAAGCTCAAGTCAACATTTCCACAGCTGGAACTCAGTTTGACATGGATGACATTTATCTCTCTCTTAGCTTGCTTAGCTCCCATTGTTATTTTAAATGATTTGTTTAGAAACATTTCAGTGTAATATGACAAGGAGCGTTTCCAGTCAAAGTCAGTAAAAGACTGGAGATTTTATTTCAGCGGCTAAATGCGTCACACTGTGTTGGGTTGTCCAGTTGCCAGGATAAGTTATGATCTGTTGAAGTGAATCTCGCTTGGCACAATGTAAAGTTTGGAAGGGTTTTCACAGAGTTACGTACGCTTGCAGGATGAACAAATCCACTATTCTGTGTAATACTGTACACTGTATCAAATCAAAAAGTCCTAGAACTGACTGAACAGATGCTTTTTCAAGGAGTGTGAGCCTTCATACTTTTCATTAGACAATGCAGACTTTTGGCTGGATGCTGTTTTCCCTAGCATGAAGATGATTTCAAAAAGTAGTGTTTACACATTCTTTGCCTATAAAAATTAATATATTTTTGAGACTGTAAAGCTCAGCTTCTTGCCCACAACTACCTCATATGTTATATATAAATAATCCATTAGGAAATGCCAGGAATTGCTACTTTTGCTCATAGGTTCAATCCTATGCACACTTTTCCAAGACTAAGCTTCATTGAACTCAATGGAACTTACTGTGGAGTAGACATGTGTAGGATCATGACTTAGGATGCTAATTTTTAGTCTAAAGGAATGACTTGTGTGATTTTAACATCAGAGAGACAGGGAGGATTCTGGTATATCATCACTGTAAGAGGCCATTTCAAATTTCAGAAAGGTGTGTGTGTTTGAAGGAACACAGGAACATAGGTAGCAGACTTAATCTGAGTGACACCATTGGTCCATCTAGCTCAGGGGTCAGCAGGGGGCCGGTCCACAGTCCCTCAGACCTTGTGGGGGGCCAGACTATATATATATATATATTTTTTTGGGGGGGGAGAACAAATTCCTATGTCCCACAAATAACCCAGAGATGCATTTTAAATAAAAGAACACATTCTACTTATGTAAAAACACCAGGAAGGCCCCACAAATAACCCAGAGATGCACTTTAAATAAAAAGACACATTGTACTCATGTAAAAACACGCTGATTCCAGGACCATCCATGGGCCAGATTGAGAAGGCGATTGGGCCACATCTGGCCCCCGGGCCTTAGGTTGCCTACCCCTGATCTAGCTCAATATTGTTCACACTCACTGGCAGTGACTTTCCAAGGTTTCAGGCAGGGGTTTCTCTGAGCCCGATTGAACCTGCATGCAGATCACATGCCACTGAGCTGCATGGCCATAACAGTTCTTGGACACCTTCAAGTTTAAATAGCACATTTTTGAAAGTTGGAATTCATTGCTTGGAATTCCACCGGTCTAAACTCTGTTGTGAACTTACAGAAGATACAGATTTGGTTCTTGTCCCTCAGTTCTTGTCTGCTATTTCACATGAGGGGAAAGTACCTTGGGCATAAGGTATGGAGAAAGAAAGTGGGAGATATGAAAAATGTTAAGCACTCCTTACCCTCTGTCACCTTTCTGCTTCAAGATGCTCTCTCCATATGATATTTTCCAAAGTAAATGAAAATTACTGAGTAGAGTAAGAAATATCAAATCAAAGTACAGTGGTACCTCGGGTTACAGATGCTTCAGGTTACAGACTCCTCTAACCCAGAAATAGTACCTCGGGTTAAGAACTTTGCTTCAGGATGAGAACAGAAATCGTGCGGTAGCAGCATGAGGCCCTATTAGCTGAAGTGGTACCTCATGTTAAGAACAGTTTCAGGTTAAGAACGGACCTCCAGAACGAATTCAGTTCTTAACCCGAGGTACCACTGTAGATAAAAGTTCCACTGACTCCTTCATTTGAGTTTATTAGCTGCTAACAATTTGAGAGACATTTCACTTTGAATCAGAAAGAACTGTTGTAGACAACTGGTAAACCAAACTTCATGTTTAGGCTTTCAAAATAAGGAATGGAGATTTGTGTTTTCATCCCTTAGCAAAATAGTAGGAGCATCAACTATATTTTAGAAAATATTTTGACTACTCCCATTACCAGAGGCTTTTGTTTAACGTTTTGGCTCAATGGCAAAATAATGATTGCGTAGCTCAATGCATAAAACTGTAACTAATCTAACCAGACATACAATATTGACAAAGTTAAAGGGGTCTTCTTGGCAGAGTAATTCTGTATTCACACTATGGTGGGACCAGAGACATGCAGCCACTACACTAGCAGAATGGCAGCTGCATCCAATGTATGCTCAGCCTGGGGGTGGGGGTGGGGGTGGGGGTGGGGGGAAGGGGAAGGATACGACACACGATCAGAAAATACAAAATGGCAGATACACTTGCATCATTCCTGGCAGGTCTGGCCCAAGGCTGGCCCTTTTATCTGGTCATTTTATTTACTTCTCTATCCCATTTTTGAGCTGCTTCCTATAAAGCATTTCAAAGTGATTTCACAGTGACATGCAGATGTAAGATGTTATTTGCAGGATGCCCTCTCCTGCAGAGCACAGCGATGGGCTGAGTAGAAATCCCAAAATTGATTCTATCATACCCTCCAACATTTCTCCAGTGAAAACAGAGATGTCCCCTCCAATATTTCTCTGATGAAAATAGGGACGTCCTTCTAAGGCCCAGTGTTGCCTTTCAGAACTTAGCAAAGAGGAAGATGGGTATGAAACTAGAATTTGTTGGGTTCTGTCTGCCATTTGCTTTGACTTCACCTACTGTTGGTCTCTCTGCCTTCTGTTCTACCAGTCCCTATGGGCACAAGCCACCAATGGCCCCACCCCAAGCGAAACAATATATAACTGGACACTGTGGAGGCAGTAGCAGGGACCAACTTTTTCTGTTTCACAATTTCAGCTCAGTGCAGGAGATTATAGAGTGTGCTCTGTAACCTTCTTTAATTTTTTGCTCCCCAAACTGGGAAGCAGACAGCAGGACTATGTTAAAGCAAAAGCATAGGATCAGCTCTCTTCAATAGGCGATGTAGGCCTGTCATTGTGCCATCACCAGGCCCACAGACCCTCCAGCATCTATCCAGATTTCTGCTTCCTGGGCTGCTTGTGACATCTGGGCTGCAGTTTGGCCAGCCATACTGTGGACAGCACCATATTTATGGCAGTGCAGGTGGTTCCCCCACATAGGGCACTGAGCTGAGGGGGCGCAAAATAATAACAACAGCAATCAATATTTTAATGGGCACCTACTCAACGTATGTAAGGACAGGCTCCGGCAGATTGAGCAGGCAAGACCAATAGTAGGTCTGACGGTCAAGAAGGCGGTTTCTGCACATGCTGTCGAAGTGAGGGGTAGATGGGGCTCATCAACCTGGGAAGGTAGCCCATATAGGAGAAGGAAAACTCTGGTCCTAAACCTCGCTGCCTTGTGGCTATACTTATTGTGAGAAAGTCTTCGGGAGTAAACCCTGAGGAAAAATCTGTATCTGCTTTGGGAGAAGAAAAGCAGTAAACCCTACACAAATCTGGAGTGGAACCCCAAAGAAGGTTAGATGGCATCTTGTATGCCTCCTTCCACCAACTCCTGCAGCCACGTTGGTGCTAAATATATTGCTCTGCTTTCCTTTGGACCACATCAGTCAGGCCAAAAGAGGAGCCTTGTCATCTGGGCAGCCCAGGACCTCCATACACACTGCCCAGGCTTGCACCCCAGAGAGGTCACTTTGGCGCTGCTAATGCAGCAAAAACAACGGGGGAGGCAGCAGTTACGAGTTACTAGCCTATGCAGCCACATCAGGCACTGTGATTCTCCAGCAGATTGACTTCACCACTGGAGGTGCACTCCATTGTCTTTCGAGATAGACGAATGCCAGGAAATACAGGTAGCTACTCAAAGTACCAAAAGGAATTATTGTGAAAGCAAGAACTATTTGGTGCGTGTGTGCGTGCGTCACATTTTGTCATTGCTTAAGGTGCCTTATTACCAAAGTCTGGCCCATTGGTATGATCCAGGAACATCATATATATTTTCAAGGACATTCCAACACCATATTATTTACACCTTTAAATAGACGATTGAGCCTTATGTAGCAATAAGGCATTGAGTGGCCTTCTTTAGGCATCTTGCAATTTCTTTGGTAGAATTAAAGTGTCATTGCTTGCTGCTTGCTGCTTTAACCACTGTATCTTTCTTCCACAATGGCTGTCCATTAAAAACCCCCGCCTCTGTCTGAAACCATGCCAGTCAGTGTGTATTAGACTATCTTTTTGGGTCAAGGGCTGTATGTTCCTGGGGAGAAAGTGGTTGGGTAGCACATACTAATGGCGGTGTCCAGGCCCAAAACAAAAAAAGGAGAAGATACACCCCACGACTTCCTCTTCCGCCCTCTTTCCCCCCTTCATTAGTCAGCCATCCATTCTCTCTCCCCTGCCCCCACTCTCTCACACATTCACAACAACAGACATCTTCATTCATCTCTCTCTCTCTCTCTCTCTCTCTCAGAGCTTGAGGGGCCACCCCAAAGGAAGTGGAGGGCCACAAGTTGTCCCCATGTGGTATAGTCAATACTGAGCTAGATGGATCTGCGATCTGACTTGACTGTGAACCAGCTTCACATGTTCTCTGTATGCAAAGTGGGTAAGGACCTGAGTATATTGTGTGTATACCCAGAGTGCTCCTCTCTGTTTCTGTTGCTTCCATTACTTTCTCCTGTGAATACTCTGTCCACTGACATCACACAATATTTTTACTGAATGTTTGAGGGGCCTGATCTTGAAGATTTCCTCAGGCCTCCCAGACCTGGCACTGCTTCTGCCGAACATTGAAGGCGCTCCAATCTGTAACCCCATAATATGGGATTCCTGGCTCTGGGTGATTGGCTACCCTTCCTGCTGCTGTTGCATTCTTCACGAACCTAGTGTTATGCCCTCAGCTTTTGCTGTATAAGTGGCTGAAATGCTCCCTGCCTAAGTAATTCCAACTATATTCTGCTAAATGTGAACCAGATGTTTCCCTGACCCCCTTTTGCTCTCAAGTCAAGCTGCTTCTGTAGCTTTTCATAGGCAGGCACTCAGGTGACTGAACATCTTTCCCAAGTTATCAGTTTATTCATTCCGGCTTCACAATTGCCATGAAAATAAACCTATTAACAGTGCTTCAAGTGTCGGCTTCACACAGTACTGCCTGATCAACCAAACACTTCTCTGTTGCTTTAAGGTACTGATAGTACAAGCTATAATATCATTATATAAAGAAAACTTATGAAAAACAAAATATATGTGCAATTTATCAGATATATAATTATTAGCACTAGGGATTAGGGAACCAAACTGAATGCCAGCTGTGTGTGGGAAGGGGATGGTGGGGGCAGAAAAACTGTGGGAAAGGTTGAACGTTTTGAAAGGGAAAAGGGTTGACTTTTGCCTCTTTGTAGTCAGGGGTAGGGGTGAGTGAAATAATAACCTAATATCCCACAGTAAAAAAATCCCCAAAAACCAGATGGTACCCAATCACTGTGTTTCCTGTGCAAAACTCCGCCCCTTTCATTTTTGGCTGTGCAAAAGACTCTTGGAAAGATTTGCCCTTTGTGGCTCGCACAGACTAACATATAAAAGCTGTTAGCAGCTCCTGTAGCCAGCCGCTAGAAAGCTTGCAAAGTTTCTCTCTCCCTCTCCCTCTCTTTCTCTTTGAGGGTTTGTAATAAGACACACACTTCTTTCCAAGGGTTCACACTAGAGCACAGACAAGAGCTGTTTAACTTGGAAGGACAATACACTAGGCTTTTTGGTTCTGCAAAGAGGTAAGCCATTGAGCTCTGTCAGTTTGCTTTGCATGCACTTTTTTATTAATGCACATCCTATTTTGCTGGACTCAGTTATTAGCCGTACGAGTGAGATACTGTGTTTCCATGTCTTCTCAGGTTTCTTGCCTATCGCTTTGCAGCTGAATATTTATTGCGGGTGTAGGGTGGGGGGAATGAGTGCAAAAGCGCATTCCTAATCACCAGGATGGATGGAGCTTTCATTGTCAGGCTATTAGATGCTCTATGCTGTAGTCAGATGGCCAGTAATAAATCCTGTTGTATGTTATAGGGGAATGTGTGTATATGGTTGCTAGGCAACTTGAGACAAAGCAAGGCATTATTTGACTCTCTGGAAACATTATAGTTTGAGTTACCTTATGTAGATGACTAAACAGCTGAAGAGCTAGGTAAAAATACTATAAATAAATAAACTCAACGTTGGGGAAAACTCATCTGAAAGAGAAAGATATTCACATTCACCCCAGTCATATTATTTAACCATTTTCCCTTCACAGATCTTCTGCTTACCATTGTGAGTTGAAGTAAATCTTTGCTCCCCACCCCACCACCAGGGCCCAAAATGACAGTAATTTCTGCCATCAGTGGTACCCTCTTGATTTCCCTTCTCTGTGAAACAAGTGCAATAGAGTCACACAACTCCACTGAGCTGTTCTTGTCAGCCAATAATTACATGGACGCTGGAGCGGCCTTGAACATTCCTCCGGATTCTGCAAGCCCTCCCAAAACCAGGAGGAAACGATATATTTCACAGAATGACATGATTGCCATTCTGGATTATCACAACCAAGTCAGAGGCAAAGTCTTCCCACCAGCATCTAACATGGAATATATGGTAAGTAGACGTTCATTTACTTCCCTACCCACTCCTGAACTTTAGAAAGTATAAAGCTGATGTTTCATGCTACTAAGCCAAAGTGGCGCCAAACCGGATGTTGTTGGACTACAACTCCCATCAGCCCCAGGCAGCATGGCCACTGTCCAGGAATGAAGGGAGTGGTAGTCCAACAATGACTGGAAGGCAGTACATTGGCTACTCTTAATATTACACTATGTCATTTCCCCCCCTCTCCTTTCCCACCCTCTTTTAAATTAGACCAGTGGCTTTTGAAACCTCTCTAGAGCTTTGAATGAACAGAATAACCCAGGCCACTTATGACACAGAAATTTGGGATAGGGTATAATAGTGGTTGCCATGCCACTATTACAGGTCTGTCTTCAGTTGTGCATATTCTGAATGCCAGTAACTTCTTGCATTAATGCTGCATTGTTTGTATCACTGCAAGGTGCAATACACATCAATGGTGCTTTCTGTATGAAATACACAAAAACAATCAGAAACTTACTGGAGCAGGGGTGGAGGAGATTTTCAATCTTCTTTGCAATGGTTTATCTGAATGTAGGGTTCCTACTATACCTAAAATAACAGAATGACCTCCAGATGTTGTTGAATTCCAGTAGTCATCAGCTCTAACCAGCATGGCAAAATGGTCAGGGAATGAGGGAATTTGAATGAGGATTTGGGGCGACTTGCTCATATTAATTTACAGCACTTCACCCACAGTTTAGTATCCATGCTTTAATGCTCCCATGGTTTTAAAGGGTTAAACATAACCCTAAAAACCATGGCAATATTAAAGCATGGATATTTTTTAACACTCCGGTTATCATGATATGTTTGTGTGATACTTGGTTTCTGCTTTTGAGAGAGAGAAAGCCAGGAATAGAAGGAAATATGTTATCATTGCTATGGGACATATTAACATTGCAGACTTGAACTACGTGAACTGCCATTCCCTCTTTCCAGGAAATCATGGTGCTTGTGGTTCTGTGAGGGATATTACTGATCTGTAAAAGAGAATTCTCATCCTGTTCCACAAACTACAGTCTCCAAGATTCTTTCTTTCTTTTTTTTAAGGGAGGGAGGGAAAAGTCATGGCAGTTGCCTAATGTGAAGCCAATAAAAGTTTGTAGTGGATTGGCTTAGGTTAAGTTCTCCTCCACTGTACCTAACAATGTAGGCTATTGTTCAGGAAAGCTCATGGTGCATTTAGTAAGTGCAACTGTGCCACAGCACTTTTGAGTTTTCTTCACCTTGGTTATCTCCTGATACAGGGACAGCCCTCCAGATGTTTAAGACGACAACCCCATCAGCCCAAGCCAGCATGGCCAATGGTCAGGGATGATAGAGGCTGTAGTCTAATAACATCTGGAAGGCCACAAATTTCCCATTTCTACCTTAAGCAGTGGCATAGGAAGGGGGTGGAGGGGGCGGTCTGCCCCGGGTACCACTCTGGGAGGGGTGACAAGATGGCCGTCCATATGTGCGCTGTCCGTCAGGGCTGCCTTTCGCACGGTGACCGTACGGGCTGTAGTCTGTACGCAGTCTGTATGGGCTGTGCTGCCCCAGGTTCCGGAGAGGGTTCCTCCACCATTGACCTTAAGGACTAATAATATAAACAGATATAATAGACCCAGGACAAAAACAGAGAAAGGGAGAGAAGGGATCAGGGAAGAACAACTTTGAATTGGAATTCAGCACAGAACCTCCTCCAACCACCTGCTGGAAAAATGGCCTAGAAAGGCCCATCCTCAGCTTATCTAGGAGTTGGGATATAGATCACAGATTTCCTGCCACCTTCTCCTACCTCCTTGTTCCCCACAAAAGGCAGCTAATGTTGCATGGCCATTTTGCACATGGCACCGTTTCCTTGTGGTTGAATCTCATACTGCAGCAGAACATCTAAAATCTATTAATTGTATGAGATGGTGGATCACCTGGTACTTTACTGCTCCCATACAAGCTGCCCTGATGCCCCACATGACCCATCCAACCCACATGCTCACCAGATACTTTTTTTCTTTAGCTTTTATATTAGAAGAGCATCAAATATGCAACAAAGTAAACAAGAATAGAATGACTTTCTTTGGCTGAAATCCCTCCTTCCTGCCTCATCACTAAAACAACCACCCCATTCCCAGAAAATATTAATTCCATATACAGTGTTGTACATCCAGGTCATTCATCTTCGTTCTACAACATCACAAGAGACATCAGGGAAAAATATGTAAAACACACAAACACATGAAAACGGGGATCAGAAAGAGCAGGAGATAATCCCAGTGACTGTGCAAACATGCCAGTAGCCCAAGTGTTTAGTCAATACATTCTAAGGATGGATTCCTGATTCCTTCCCCTCCCCCAATGTTTGCAAAGCTTGCTGTCTTGTATAAGCAGTCTGTGTCTTGGAAGCCAATTTTACCATTTCCGCCATTCAGGTTTGGATTACCTTTGCTGTCGAAGCTTTTCATACCAGACATTTGGCAATAAGTGCAGCACGCTGGAACCAAGCTTGCTGAGAGCCAGGAAATGCCGATGTTCTTGGAATGCAGCCAATCATTAAGTTTGTGGATTCTAAGGGACCAGAATACCTTGTGGTATTGACCAAAAAAAATTCAGGACCCAACAGAATCATCAGCTGAGTGAGATGGACCCAACCTTAACTGTATTCCCCACAATGTAAACTAGAAGAAAAATCTTGCTTAACAAGAGTCATGGGGCGAACCAGTTGATATGCAAGGAAATGGTTGGTTGAATCAGTCTTGTAAATCTAGCAATTCCCATAGTTCTCTCTACGCATGAAACCCTTGCAAATATATAATTTCACAACCAGATTTAGAGCTCTGTTGCATATTAAAGAATCTGGATTTGCTCTTCCTCCCTCATTAAGTTATAATGTTGGGATGGAGGGGGGATGTCAGACAATAACCCAATGTTCAAGGAAAGTGGGAAGGTGTTGAGCGGATGTGCAGCAGCCCTGCTCCTCTTTAGCTGCCACCATTGCAGGGAGTCCTGGCATGTGCTGTCTGTGTAGTAAACTAAATGTACAAATACCTTTCTCACTCACTCTGAATGCACAGATATAGGGGTGAGCTAGTTCTTGTGTCCCAGTGACCCATCTCTAGCATTCCTTGAACTTGTTGAGAGGTTGTATGGTAAAAGGTAAAGGACTCCTAGATGGTTAAGTCCAGTCAATTCGACTGTGGGCTATGGCTCTCATCTCTGCTTTCAGGCTGAGGGAGCCAGCGTTTGTCTGCAGACAGCTTTCTGGGTCATATGGCCAGCATGACTTAACCGCTTCTGGCACAACGGGACACCATGATGGAAGCCAGAGCATTTGGAAACTCTGTTAAGCTTCCCGCCACAGCAGTACCTATTTATCTATTCAAGTTGGTATGCTTTCAAACTGCTAGGTTAGCAGAAGCTGGGACAGAGCAACAGGGGCTCACCCCATCATGATCTAGCTCTCCAAAATTTCAGACAGAAGTCTTTCCCAGTTCCACCTGGAGATGCTGGACCTTCTTCATGCATCTGTTCTGCTGCTGAGCTACAGCTCAGTGAAGCACTTCTGAGGGTACTTCCCTGTGTGTCCTCATTATTCCTACTTGATGCACAAAACTTGTAGCTGACAAGATTCTTATTTGATCTTACAGGTGGTTATGAGGTATGGGGAAAGAGTTAACTTCCAAGATATGTTGCAGTCATGTTATTTAGGATTTTATAGTTTATGACCAGCATCTTAAGTTGTCCCTGGAATGCTTCAGGAAGCCAATGCACACTCTGGAGCACCTGCCAGTAATGTGATCCTGCCATTCTAGCCCCCTGGAGATGAATTACTATGTACTACAGCAGCTCTACATATAAAAATTCATTTCTTTGCAGCTTTCAGTGAATGCATTTTAATGTAACAAATAGGCTGGCTCAGCAGAAATTCTGTTACCTACTGAGTAAAGAATTCACATAGTTCTGAAAGCGCTATTGTTTTATTATACAAGAATGTTCATCTTAAAGTCACAGGAGCATCTTAGATGGCCACGTATTGCTAACGACTTATCAGCAATATTGACTTATTTTGAGTAGAAAATTCAGAGGAAGGAAGGAGGGAAGGAGGGAAGGAGGGAAGGAAGGGCATAATTCAAACTTAATTTTAATAGGTGAACCTTTTTAGGAATAATTAACATATATAATATCAACGGAGGTTGTTTTTGACTATATATAATAAATAAGTAAAAAAAACAAAACAAAACCAAGCAAATCTTCCCTTCAGGACTAGGAGGTGGTGCTCCAGTGTCAAGCTGTCTTACTCATGCTTCCCCATCTCAGTTTTGGGACTGTGCAGTGCCAAGAAAATCACTTCAAAAGCAACAGTACTTTTCACTGCAGAGTTCAGGAAATTAATCAGGACAAACCGTGGAAATGAAAAGGGGGGAACCCAGAACTATAACAATGGATATTTATTTAATCAATTTTGAAGAGAAAATCTAAATTACTTGTTCTACTGCTACAATTTCTTTTCAGTCTCCAGTTTAAGATCCATAGGATTCAGCATCTCTATAGGAAACTATAGTTTCCTAACTACATTGCAACACTCATTATTTGAATCTTGTCCACTATTGTAGAGAGCTTCACTCTCTATCTTTCACATCATGGTGGTCAATAGTGGGGAAGGGGGAATTCACTATGTGATGGTCAATTTTCATCTGATGAAATTTCAACTAAACAATAAGGGAAGGAGAGTGGCAAATGCATCACATAAAAATATAAGAAGAGCCTGCAGAATCAGGCCAATGGCCCATCTAGTCCAAGATTCTGTACTCACAGTGTCCAAGCAGATGCCTGTAAGAAATTGGCAAACAGGACTCAAGCACAAGAGCATTCATTTCTCCTGTGGCTTCCAGCAACTTAAGTACACAGAGGTCTTAAGAAGACACTAAAAATGGCAGACCAATTAGGGGAACAATAGCATGTCCCCAGTATGCAATTATTATTGGCGTCCAGTACCATCAGCTACAATAATTCTGCAGAGGAGTCTGCCCCTTTTGGGATTTCTACCTTGCTGGACTGAATGCCCTCTTTGATGTACAGAGCGACCAGGTTTCCATTTTGCTCACTATATCAATACTATCCTCTAACTCTTTCTCCTAGGGAAAGAGTTCCATAAGCTTGGCACCACCAAAGAGAAGGCACCAACACATGCAATTATTAACCTAGCTCCCAAACACTTTAGTTGAAATGGCATATATTTTGTATCTCCAACCACACATTATCCTTCTTGGCATAAATCCTTACTGCACAATCCTACCTATGTCTAGAAGTTTGCAATGGGATTTACTTCCAGGTAAGTGTGTCTAGAAAGTGCAGCCTGAATGAGGCCTTTAATTTGATTATAAACTACCCATGTTTCACTGAAAGGTAGTCATTGAAAGTGACACTGGATCCCCTAGCATATTTTGAAGCTCAAATAGCAAATGTCACATGCAGTAGTTAGGAACACATTGTTCGTGCCTACAAATGTGCTGCGCTGAAAGGTCACAAAATGGGTTTGTATTCCAAGGCCACTGGAAAAGGACAAGCCTTCAGAAAACCACAATTGCATGTTTGTGTCAGTTCAGTCTTAGGGACACAGGAAACTGCCTTGCATTAGATCAAACTGGATGCTCATCTAGCCCAATATTGTCCACAGTGATTAGCAGCTGGTCTCTCTCAGGCAGAGGTCTCTCACATCACCTAGTATCTGATTCTTTTCACAGGAGAACCTGAGACCTGGGCCCTGCTGCATACAGAGTATGTGCTTTACTGCTTGGGGCTCACCCACACTTCCTCTTGGGTCTGAGCAGTTCTCTGCTTGTCTCATGCTTTCCAGCCATTTGTGGCAGGGCAAATGGAAGTGTAGACAAGTCCTTAGATAAAAAACCTTCCCAGCTCAAGTTATGATCTTGCATTCAGTTATGGTTGCATAAAAGACCCTCTGAATTGTTACGAACTAAAAATGCACACTAAATCACAGGCATAGGTTCACTCCACTGAATATCCTTAGAACTGTGCAATATTGTTTTGTACACAACAGTAGGTGGCAAAGGGCTGGGAACTGAATCTTGCCCTACCTCCAAGTTCCTTTGATAGCAGATAAGTAGACTTGGGCACAAGGAGTCTTGTGACATGTTTGAATACTGTACCAATTTACTGTTAGTCACTCAAAGCTACTATAAGAAGTTGTGTTGCTGCAGAACCTGGTGGTTCTACTGCCTCATCTAACTTCCAATAATGTGTACTGTAGTATATAGAGGACAAGATGTGATGTGGCACCAGCACTCAGAGTTGTACAGGAGCAAGGTCAGAGAGAGATGGGGAAATGGAGCTACAATTTATATAGCTTAGACAATGGCTCTGTGGACTTGCACTGCCAGCCAAATATGGAAGAGACTGCAATTTTGAATAATGTATGGAAATGTTAGGTCCAAAGACATTGCTTAAGTAATGTCTGAAGAGCTTGCATTCATCTAGGAGCCAGCTACTACCTAGGTAGCATATGCAAAGCACAAGTAGCAGGTAGCAAGCAGCACCCAGGAGAGCTCCCAAATGGCACTTCCAGGAAGGCAGCTGTTGACCCACTAGAGTGCAATGCTCTTTTGAGCCTTTATATTCAAACAAGGCCTGAAAACTGTCAGAGTGCTGCTTCTCAGTTACAGAATTTCTAGGAACAACATGCTGGCCTGTGTTGACATTGAATGGTCTTGGACTGTGAACTATGCCCAGCTAATCAGATACACAATAGAGAGTTCATAATATCAACCATGCAATAAAATTAATCCCACTGAAGATTAATTCCCAACTTCAGTAACCACCATACTATGTTGACTCAACCTTCAAACCACAGAGAAGGTGACCTTCCCATTTTCCCCCCATAAACAAAAAGTATTTAATGAGTGAGGAAGCTCTTACATAAACAAACCTGCTGTCAATCATCCTACAGTTACTTTGTAAGTTAATTATTGTGCTAATCAAAATGATGGGACAGGGGGAAAAGAAAAGATGTGTGAGTGAAGAAGAGAAATACATTGCTCAGTCAAAGATTTCAAATATTTTCACTGCAGCGATGCCCACTGCCAAAGTTAAAAGTTACTGTTCAACTTAAAAAGAGGCTTATCTCTTCAGCAGAGGGAAACTGCTGTGTCTGGCAGAGGAAGTGGATTTCTTGAAGGGAAATCTCTTGTGCATTCATGCCTCTTCTTTAGATCCCAACCCAGGAACCAACTGGGTAAAATCCCTGTCTCAGATCTGCTTTCAGTAGCTCATTTCTATATTTGAGATTTGAAAACACATGCAGGGCAGTAGCCAGGAACTAATTGAAAGCATACGTCTTCAAAGCTTTAGAATACCAGAGGCAAATATTATAAACGTGTCTAATAAAGATCCTGGGACTTTCTCTGCAGGCCACTGCTTTTTACTGACATGTGACCATTCTGACATTATAAAGTCACAGCTCCTGCCTATGGCTTTTTGTGGGATAATCTTTGCTTACATTTCCAACATGCGAGAAAGGAAATGCAACATCAGAAGCAGCCGTCGGTGTGCAATGTCAGCCAAGAAACATTAACAAGGTCATAGTCATGTTCTTATCATTGCTTTGCCTTGATTTTGGCCAGACTGTCAAAGTGAATGTTTCCAAAACTGAACCTTGACTGGGATATACATGGATACATTAAGAGCACATAATGTCTTTAACATCACAAGATATGCATCTGTTTAAATGCATAGCTATGTTTTTGAAAATTGGCCAGGTCCCTATGAAGCTTTTAATGGCGTATTAAAATCTGAGAACGTGTAAAAAGCTGTAGATTTTTCAACTGACTTCCCTTCCCAGTCCCCCCAAATGATATAATCCACATGGTGGCTTTTTTGCAGCAACCGGCTACAGACTGAACTAAAATTCTTACTGGAAATGTTTTAAAAAAATCAAGCCAGGAAATGTGTTAACAATGAAAGATCACAGAGCAGTTTTAACAAATAGACATTGGAAAGGATCTCCTTTTAGTACAAAGCGCTTCCTGAACTATTAAAAAAGAAAGAAAAAAGAAAGGAAGGAAGGAAGGAAGCAAGGAATGGCCTAGTTTGAATAGCTATGGCATGAGTGCTTCACTCCAGTTTTCCTGAAAGTGGTCTGATTGTAGGAATATGTACCATATGCAAATTTAATATTTGTGGAAAGTCTTTTAAAAGATCAGTCGTCCCAAAATAAATGCAGCCAGATCCCTTGTGAAAGGCAGACATCAGAATTAGGTGTATATTAATGATTTAGTACAATTACTGTCTGACTATTCCCTCAGCTCTGAATGTAGAAAGATCCTATCAAATGAGATTCTATTTTTGACATATCAAGGAGTTCAGGACTGTGCACCGAAACATATGGAAACTATTCCCCTTGACACCATTAATTCACTTCCATATCTGAAAGAAAACAAAGGAATTTTGCGGGTTTTGAGCTATTTAAGTTAACAACAGAATATTCAGTGATGTCACAGGATAAAAATTGCATCCAAAGAATATAATTCCTAGAAATGCTGGGAGACTAATAGTGGAATATAGAATTAGGATTTGCATGATGAGTTTGGCAAGCGCTAAAATCAATCTGTAAGACTTTGCAAGAGGGTTATTCTGCTGATGAAATAACAGAGGTTTTGTTTAATTCAACACAAGCAAGGGAAATTTTCAGAAGAACTCCATAGAGCATGGCAAATACAGTGCCTTGAATTTTGACAGGTAGAACATGAGAGGTTTTGATCCAGGTCTATGTGCTATCATGCACAGACCACTGCCTCTTGGTCTTAGTTCTCACTTTGTGAAATGGAAACAGGAGTAGTCAGCCACACATGATTAGAAGTAAGCACTGTGCATGTTTTGATAATAAAAGTTAAGTATTTTAAATTAGGGGACAGGGCTTCCAGATCAGCCTCATCCCTAACTTGGTATTGTACAAATGCTACTGAATTTAGTTTGAAAAAGAAGCCTAAAGCTACCAGTTTGGGATAGTGAAATGTTCATATTTGACTTCGAATAATTCCAATATTTTGAATGGATAATAGAAAAGATTTTTAAAGAAGCAGCCTTTCACTGTTTCTATCTATGTGTTCACACACACACACACACACACACACACACACACACACAATGACCAGTGTTTAACAGCAGTCTGCAAATGGTCTTGGAAATACACAATATAGTTTCATATATGACATTGTTTCCCCCCTGTGCTTACCTGTGAGCCCCTATAGCTATTGGCTGAAGTGCTGTGATGTCCTAGAATGGTAAGAAACAAACATTCTACATGTTGAAAGGAATGACTCCATTTTGGAAGGTTGGCAAACAGTTCAAGGTCTATTAAATATTATTTTGGGATTGGGAAACTATAGGCTGCATCCAACTAAGTTTTACTTGGAGTAGATGCATTGAAATTGATGGACCTGTGTTAGTCCTGTCTATTGATTTCAGGAGGTCTGCTCTAGATACAACTCATTACTTATATTCAGCCAGATCTGTTGACCCACACTTCCTATCAATAATTGGATGGCGTGTGAAATAGGACTAGAATTAGATGTCTGAGAATAGTTTATTGTGGTTCAAGGACCCGATCCCCGCTTTGTGGAATAAAGACACACGGACACAGTGTATAAGGTTAATGGGCAAGAAAAGGCCACAACTTTATTGAATACAGCAAGTGAGAAGGTATTGGCTTAGGCATTGGACCACGACAGATTGACTCCACCCACTCGGAGAGGGGTGAGCCTAAAGGGGGTTTATTCACCAGTAGGTGGAGCCTGTTGATGCTAATACAACTATAAGCTCTCCCCTGATGTAACCGAGGGTCGTGCCATGGCCTCCCGCCACACAGGCATCGGACAGGATCCACGACCGCTGGATTCCTTTAACGGAATACCCAATTTGAAGGGGTAGGCGATGGCCACACCTTGCCCTTCCACACACCAACAACACATTCCAATGCCTAACCGTATTAAGGGGAGGGGATTTCTCACAAGTGTAGCAACCTCTTGCTGCATGCATACATTTTTATAAGTCCAGAAGTGAGGTGGTGTATGGGATTTTATTCCTGCTGCACATCAAGACAATTTATGCATGGCAACCTCAGTGGATGGATACCATTGACTTGAAATATTGAATCAAACCTTTGTTTATAGTTCTTTAATAGATTACATAGTTACTAATCTAAAACACACACACACAATTGCTCGTAGAAAAGTGCCAATTGCTAGCTGATCACAGTATTAATTCATTTCTATTAGTATATGGACTTTCCAATAGATTACAAATGCAAGAATGATTTCTTTGCAAAGGGACAGCTCAGAATCCAGGTGATCTCATAGCTGAAATAAATACATAATGCCAGCCAAATCTGTCTGTATAAATTCCAATGAGCTCATGTGTTTTCATCACTTAGTATGCACTGAAAAGGAGAGGAGAGGCATTTTCCAGTCATGGGTAAAAAGCAGGCAGACAGAGAAGTGGTTTCCTCTATATTAAATACTTGGCCATATATGGTGATTGCTACATAGGTTGCATGTGTCCACTGAACTGCTTAAAGAAACAAAGGTCCATAATACAGTGGTGCCTCGCAAGACGAAATTAATTCGTTCCGCGAATTTTTTCGTCTAGCGAATTTTTCGTCTTGCGAAGCACAAAATCCCATAGGAATGCATTGAAAATCAATTAATGCGTTCCTATGGTCAAAAAAAGTCCAAACAAAGCCAAATTTGGTACAACAAGAGTTTATTAAGTGCTCTTTAAAGTCACACATACTGTAAAGAGCATTTCAAAATTCAAACCCAGAATTTTTTTTAAAAAACAGCAGAGTGGCCCAATGGTCACAGAAAATCATAAAAATGCAGGGGGGAAAAACACAAGCTTCCAGATTCTTGCAAACCCCTCCCCAACTGTTCCCCCAGCCACCCAGCACACAGAAATTCAAATCCAGAATTTTTTTAAAAAAACAGCAGAGTGGCCCAATGGTCACAGAAAATCGTAAAAATGCAGAAAAAACCCACAAGCTTCCAGATTCTTGCAAACCCCTCCCCAACTGTTCCCCCAGCCACCCAGCACACAGAAATTCAAATCCAGATTTTTTTTAAAAAAAACAGCAGAGTGCCCCAATGGTCACAAAAAATCATAAAAATGCAGAAAAAAAACACACAAGCTTCCAGATTCTTGCAAACCCCTCCCCAACACCAAGTCCTTGAATTCCAAACACCCCAACCCAAAATCCAAAACCCCCCAAAAAAGTTTTAAAAGCTTAACTTACCAAATGGCTGCAAAAGAAGTTTTGGAAAAGCTTCAAAAATCACCAAAGTCTTTAAAAACCTCAAAAAAGGCTACTATGTACACTGCGTTCTATGAGTTGCTCCTCGAAGTCAAGTCGCAACTGTATTAACGGTGTTAAGAAAAAGGAAACAAACTTGCAAGACGTTTTCGTCTTGCGAAGCAAGCCCATAGGGAAATTCGTCTTGCGAAGCAGCTCAAAAAACGGAAAACCCTTTCGTCTAGCGAGTTTTCCGTCTTGCGAGGCATTCGTCTTGCAGGGCACCACTGTACAAATGGCCAAGAAAACATCTTTTTCTACCTGCATCACATAGAAGACTGTGGCTGGATGGTGGTGTTAGAGCCAACTTCAGCTGCAAAACATCTTGTACCCTATTTGTTTCCCCAAAGCTGTGGCACAAATGCTTGTCCACTGTTCATGTCAAGAATCTTTGGATCTGCCTACAAAGGCTGATACAACAATCTCTCTTTAGTGTAGTGAAATACTCTCCTTTAAAGTTGTCGCTGCCTGGATCTCCCAGTGTGTTCTTCTCTTCCTAAGAGCAGCTGTAGGGAAGGGGTTTTAGATCAGGTCATAATGTAAATGGGGTGTGGTTAACCCTTTCCCTTGTGCTAATTGATGCAAAATCCCTCCTCTCTGAGCTGCTTAAGCAAGAAAGGTGTCTGTGTTGTGCTCTATTCCCACCCACCCCTTCTGGAGCCAACAGCAATTTCAGAGAGTTGTTTTGCATCATGGAATCTATGCTGGAGAAAGAGTTAAAAAATCCCTTCTGGCTTGCCACAGAGCCCAATCCAAATCTTCCTGCCATGATATATGGCATGTGGGAGATCTGATCACAAAACCCTTGCAACATATGTAGTTTGACCCTAAGTTAAACACTATTCAAACACTATTCATTTAAAGCACTTTGATACTACTTTAAACAGTCATGGCTTCCCCCCAAGAATTCTGGGAGCTATATTTTGTTAAAGGTACTGAGAGTTGTGAGGAGACCCCTACCCCCTCACAAAGCTACAAGTCTCTGAATAGCTCTGCCAAATGGATCACTGTGCGGTGAAAACATTTCCCAAGCACCCTAGAAATGACTGCATATTTGGATCTGATTATTCATGTTATGTCAAGTGGGAAGGGCATTCCAGAGATTACATCAGGTTTATTCACACCCAATATTGTCCATATACTTTTTTTAAACAGAGAGACATGATTTATGCATATGGACTCAAGTGCTTTGGAATTGACTGAAATGAAAAACCTGTCTGTGTGTGCGTGTGCGCGTGCATGTGTGTGTGTGTGTGTGTGATGGGATGTGCTCAGAATCCTCCGTGCCACCAGGGGCAAACAACAACACATAGGATTGTAAGCCTGCCCAGCAAATAAATGTGATGATTCCCCTTCAGTTCTCTCCCCCCCTGCACCAATGTCATGGATAAAGCTGGCAGGGGCAGAGTGTTGGGATACTGCCAGGGAGATAAAGCCCATCATGGCCCCCACGTCGCCTCTGGACGTCCATCGATCTCCCGTAGATACAGTATCAGCAATTAGCGACACGAGCTCCAGAAAACAGCTTGTGACATTCCAGAGCTGATGCACGCTCTATCAGCAGAATTCGCACAGCGAAAGATGCACGCAGGAGAGCATATTTACAAGTTTATTCAGCATTGGTCAGAACAAAGAAAAAACATGACTGCCTGCTTCTGTCTGCTCAGGCACAGAGAGAGAGACAACAGCTCTATCAAAACAGAAACATCCTGTGAACAGGAAATACGCAGACTCTGTGACTCACAAAGCCTGCTCCCTTTTAAGGTGGAACGGAAATATCCTAACATCCTCCCCCTTTCCGTGTAACCTGTTGTACCTGTGGTTCAACCCAATTGCAATCTCTGTACATAAACCTTAAGTTGTTCTCTGTTAACAACCTTAGACAACAGATCAGCAGGAATTTCATTTCCTGGCATGTAGGACACCTAAATGAGTCCTTTCTGAATACACTCTCTTGCACGATGTAGCTTAATCTGCAAGTACTTGGTTCTTTGCTTGCAACTCTCTGAGTTCAGCAAAGCCAAACAGGATCTATTGTCTTGATGCACTTGTATAGGACATTTCACAGACACTCTGATGTCCTTAAACAGTTGCATCAACCATTCACAATCCATGAGTGAAAATGACAGAGCATTGAGTTCTGCTTCACAGGAACTTAGGCTTACTGTCGTCTGCCTTTTGCACAGCCAGTCAAACAGACAGTGGTTGTACATGTAGCATACTCCAGAAGTGCTTGTACCATCCATGGTGTCACTTCCAAAACTAGCATCTGCATAGATTTCAAGACCTCCAGTCTTCTGACTGGTGAACCTCAGCCTGTAGTGCAAAGTCCCTTTCAAATAGCGGGCTATGCGCTTCAGAGCTTTCCAATCCTGAACAGTAGGATTGTTAGCATGTCTGCTAAGCAGGTTAGTGCTTACAGCTATGTCAGGTCTTGAACATCTAGCAATGAAATTCAACTTGCCTAGAATGCATCTGTACAGCGTAGTGTCAGAAAACGCTTCAGCAGTACTATCTACCTGGTAACCTGTCACCATCGGTGTGTCTGCTGGGTTTGCATCAACCAAATTCAACCTGGTTAATACATCAGCAATTTTCTGTGTTTGGTGTACCAGAAAATTACCTGCTTGGTCCCTCTCCACCTGCAGAGAAAGATAGTTGGATACCTCACCAAGATCCTTCATGTCAAAGTGAGTTCAGCTGAGCTAGGGTGCTTTGGTAGAAAGCCTGATTCTTCCAAAACATCAGAAGATCATCAACAAAACATAAACAATACAATTTGTTTTGCCCCTCCTCCTTGACAAACACACATGGATCAGCTTTGCCCTGGTGAAAACCTAGAGAAAGCAATGTCTCAGTGAGTTTTGTGTTCCAACACCTGGCACTCTGCTTGAGACCATATAAGGACTTCCGAAGTTTACAGACCATTCCCTTCTGTATCTGCATTCCATCAGGTGGAAGCATATACAGCTCCTCCCCCAAAACTCCGTACAAAAAAGCTGTATTAATGTCATGATGGGAAACATGCAGTTTCTCCTCCGCAGCAATCTTGATCATCAGCCGAATGCTCTCATACTTGACGGTGGGTGAATAGGTCTCGTGGTAATCCTGTCCTGGTACCTGTGAAAAACCTCTGGCAACCAATCTGGCTTTGTGTCTGACAACTTTGCCATTCTGGTCTGTCTTGGCCTTGAAGACCCATTTGCTGCCAACCAGTCTCATTCCTGGGACTCATTCCCAAGTTTGGTTCCTGTTCAAGGAATCAACTTCAGCCTTCATGGCATTAAGCCAAGGCTCAGCATCTTTAGAGGTTAACTCTTGAACCTCTTTGAGACTTGAAGGTTCCCACACCTTCTCTGAGCTACTAAGAACAGCAGTTGCCGTCTTAGCAAACTCATCAGCAAATCTCTTTGGAGGTCTGTCCTTCGTCGCTCTTTCAGATCTGCGTACTAGACGCAAGTCTTCTGGACTCATCTCCTCCTTCTTAGGAGAAAAGTGACCAATGGTGAACAGTGGTTCTTCCAGTTCATTGTCAGATGCATCAGATGGTCTGACTGAGGCCTTTGCGCTCTTGTAGTCTGCTGTGTCATCACTGTTGCTGACACCAGCAGCAGCGCCACCCACTGAACTGGAATCCGAACTCTGATCATCATCATCATCATCATCCTCAGCTTCCTCTTCTGCCTCAACACCATCTGCCTTTTTCACATCACCTTCATCCTCCTCTGGGTAACTCTGGAAAATACCCACATTTCCCCCCCACTTAGGATTGTACTCAACACTCTTTGTGAACTTAATGGACTTAGTCAGTCATCCATACCCTGTATGCACCTTTTTCGTACCCCATGAACAAACCATGTGCCCCACGCTTCCCAAGCTTGTTGCTCTGTGGGGTGTGTACTCACATGTCAGAACCAAAGATTCTCATGTGCTTGACGTTAGGTTTCTTACCAAACATCTTCTCATAGGGAGTACAACCAATAGGTGATGACAGTCTGCGATTAAAGGTATAAACAAACGTCGACAGAGCCTCCCCCCAAAACTTCTCAGGGAGATTGGCATCATGCAACAAGGTTTTTAGGCCTTGAAGCAAAGTCTGATTTGCTCGCTCCGCAAGTCCATTCATCCATGGCAATCTAGGCGTTGACAAGTCATGCTGGATCCCTTCTCAGTCAGGAAAGCTTCAAACTGCTGAGAAGTGAACTCCCCGCCCCGATCAGTAAAGAGACAGCCGATACGTTTACCGTGAACATTCTCCAACCAAGCACAGAATGCCTTGAACCTAGGAAACGCTTGCGATTTCTGCTCGAGCATAAACACATGAATGTACCAGGAAAAAGAATCAATTAGAACCATGAAGTACCTTGCTCCACCCAAAGAGGGCGTAAGTGGACCAACCAGGTCTGCGTGGAGTAGCTGGTAGGGTTTGGAAGCCTGCCTGCTAGACTCCTTGCCTTTTGGAGCAACCTTCACCTTGTTCTCTGCACAAGATACACACTTCATGTGAAACTTACAGGGTTTGATGTTCAAACCCTCAACCAACCCAGGCATCTTGGCCAGCGCCTGCCAAGACATGTGACAAAATCTTCAATGTGCTTCATGAATACATCGTGCATGAAGAACCTTGTTAGTTTGTGCAACACAACAAGAATCAACATTAGACACAGCAACAGCATTGTCATCATAAGTTATACAGAACAAACCATCTATAAGCTTTGCATGCAAAATGTCCTCTTTGCCTTTCCTGATGACACAGACGCTCCTCTTGAAGGAAATCTCAAAGCCACGCCCAGTCAGCTGTGGGACACTGAGCAAATTGTCTGCAGCACCTGGAACATAAAGTACATCTTTGATGGTAGTCTGCAGACTTGCCAGTTTTACAGTCCCTTCTCCTGCGATTCGCAACATCTTTCCATCTGCCAGGTGGATCTCTCCATCTTGAGGCTTGAAGGAGATAAACAGGTGCTTATCTTTTGCTAGATGGCGGGTGCATCCAGAATCTACGATAAATCTGGCCTTGGCCTTTGGAGCAGCTTTTCCAGCAAGCGAAACCTTGTTTTCCACTGGCATGTGCTTTTGCTGCTTGCCCCCCTGCTCCTGGCCATCAAACTTGCCTTTAGCCTTCGGTGAAGCAGTGCCAGCAAACAAAACCTTGTTTTTCCCTGGGGTGGGCCTTTCACCCCCCTTCTGCTTCGGGCCATCTGCTGGCATCTGTCTCTGTTTACTTCTGGCCTTCCGGCCTCTGCAAAGATGATGCCCTTGGCTCCCATGGGAAACAGAGCTCTCAGCTGCCGACTCCTTGGCTCCCCCTGGAGACTGGAATGCTGCCTGGGATGACATCACAGTCAGCTCCCCCTGCAGCTTGCAACCGGTGCCCTCGGCATCCCTGCAAACACTCTCATTCTGGGAAACAGCCAGGACCTCCGATGCAGTCAAACTCTGGGCTGGGATGACTGGCAGATGGGCAACTTTCAAAGCATTCCACATCTGACGTGCTGTCTTGTTGCCAGCTAGCGTTTTAATTTCCTCCAGAGAGACGGATAAGACTATTACGTCTATGGCCTTTGAATGTTGGGCCCTCCATCTATCTGTCAGAGGAACTGGAGGGGCTTCAGACACAATATGCCACACTCCAAAGTGTTGCAACAAACTCTCACACCACACAGCCCAGGTCTCATAATTGTGCCGATTTAACTTTGGGCACTCAGCAGCTTCAGAAGCTTGTAAAAACTCCATTCCAGCTCTTTACTTGAGCCGTGAGTCTTTTTCACTTCAGAGACTCCTTATCTTGGCTCCCATAAATCTTGAGGCCTGCTTGGCTCGACTCCCAGGCCAATTAGGCCAGCCGGACATCAAAGACTCTTGCCGCAGCAAACAGAAAAGCCTCATTTGCTTTTGCTTTTGCTTTTCCCACACATACCTCAGCAGTCTGTCGCAGTCTTACTTTCCTGTAAGTGCCGTGAATCTGGGCCCGAAACCTGTTGTTGGGATACTGCCAGGGAGATAAAGCCCATCATGGCCCCCACGTCGCCTCCGGACGTCCATCGATCTCCCGTAGATACAGTATCAGCAATTAGCGACACGAGCTCCAGAAAACAGCTTGTGACATTCCAGAGCTGATGCACGCTCTATCAGCAGAATTCGCACAGCGAAAGATGCACGCAGGAGAGCATATTTACAAGTTTGTTCAGCGTTGGTCAGAACAAAGAAAAAACATGACTGCCTGCTTCGGTCTGCTCAGGCACAGAGAGAGAGACAACAGCTCTATCAAAACAGAAACATCCTGTGAACAGGAAATACGCAGACTCTGTGACTCACAAAGCCTGCTCCCTTTTAAGGTGGAACGGAAATATCCTAACACAGAGATGCTGGGAGCAGGTGTACTGCACACAGCCCCATAGCTCCCTTCATATTTGAGTTTCCAGTACATTTCCGAGCACAATTCAAAGTGTTGGTGCTGACCTTTAAGGCCCTAAACGGCCTTGGTCTAGTATACCTCAAGGAGAGTCTCCACCCCCATCGTTCTGCCCGGACACTGAGGTCCAGCTCCAAGGGTCTTCTGGCGGTTCCCTTGCTGCGAGAAGCCAAGTTACAGGGAACCAGGCAGAGGGCCTTCTCGGTAGTGGTGCCCGCCCTGTGGAACGCCATCCCATCAGATGTCAAGGAAATAAGCAGCTATCCTCTTTTTAAAAGACATCTGAAGGCAGCCCTGTTTAGGGAAGCTTTTAATGTTTAACAGACCATTGTATTTTAATATTTTGTTGGAAGCTGCCCAGAGTGGCTGGGGAAACCCAGTCAGATGGGTGGGGTATAAATAAATTATTATTATTATTATTATTATTATTATTATTATTATTATTATTATTAGAACTGCATAGGCAAATGCCTGAAAAAGCTTATACATGCATTGAATTAAGCCTCAGGAGCCTGCCAGACGTCATTTTTATTGTGCATTCATGACAATTTGTGCTCATGATGCTATTGAGGCAGTCTCTTGTGATCCCATGTCCAAGACTATTTGCACGTGGGTGGTGATACTGCTTTTAAGCAATGTACACCCTGTAACTTTCTGCTGAAGTCCTGTAACTTTTTTATCACAAATGTTCAGGTTTGGGGGTTTTGTCACACTTTTGTTGTGCCAGGGCACCTCCAGTTAGCAATAACATGGTAGCATGGGTGAAGCATAGCGGAACTAAAGCAGAATAATTCCATCACCAATGCACTAATATTGGATCAAGAGCATCTGGAAGAATACACCCACACTAAAGCACCCATTTAGAGGTTAGCTGAGTTAGTTGAGTCAGCACCATCATGTTTGGTTGATCCATCAGGCTTGTGTAAGAAACATGGCAGAAGTGACCAATCGGATTTAGGGAAGAGGGAAAGTTCTGCCACACCCCATGCAGTTGCCTTCAACTCTCTCTGTTTCATTCTCAGTGCTGTTTTTATAGAAAAAGAGGTGCTGAAACTCCCCACGAATGCCTTCCTTGTTTTCTTCTACAATGGTACCTCTAGTTAAGAACTTAATTCATTCCGGAGGTCCGTTCTTAACCTGAAACCGTTCTTAACCTGAGGTACAACTTTAGCTAATGGGGCCTCCTGCTGTTGCCGTGCCACCGGGACATGATTTCTGTTCTCATCCTGAGGTAAAGTTCTTAACCCGAGGTACTACTTCTGGGTTAGCAGAGTCTGTAACCCAAAGTGTCTGTAACCTGAGGTGTTTGTAACTCGAGGTACCACTGTAATGCCAATGGAGCCCACTTGAGAGGTGTGGAATTCCATTGAACTCCGGCTGAAAAAGCCCTGCTCCCACTTAATACAATGCAGTTAATATTTTAGAACTCCCCATCCTGTTTCTGTGTTCAGTATTACTAAAGAATATGTATTTTTCCAGGTGTGGGATGAAAATCTAGCCAAGTCTGCTGAAGCATGGGCTGCCACCTGCATTTGGGACCATGGCCCTTCATACTTAATGAGATTCTTGGGACAAAATCTGTCGGTACGGACTGGAAGGTGGGCAGATGACTTGTAGCATATCTTCATTCAATGTATTTTGGCAACAGTTACCCTGATGCAGAAGATTCCTGAGAACATTGGCACAAAAGCAGCCCCTTTCACTTAGTTAATGAGCCAGCTTCACACATGCAATAGGATCCAGGCACAGAGCATTCCTTTCCAGTGAAGTAAACAGAGGAGCCTATTTGTGTAGGAGTACTCTGTGTACACTGGAGCACATGGATCAGCAATGGGGTCTGACACAACACAGTGACTGTTGCTATTTTGGTAAAGAAAATTATTGCGATGTGGGTCCAAGAATACATGATATACAAATTAGGCAAAGAGATCACTCTTTAGTTGTTGTAAATGTATGCAAATGTTCACATTTCATTTTTTTAAATACTGTTTTATTGTTCACCATTTGGAAACTTCTAAAATTTTAAAAGGGCATATACACAAAAAATAAAATAATCACCTTCACAGCTCTGTCCATCCAGCAAAATCAGAAGCTATATAAATAACAGATTATGTATAAGTATCAGCAACACTCTAGCATCAAACAGAGCATGCATTTTCTTCAGCATGTCCCAGGGCTTATTCACAAAAATATAGGTCAGTTTTTCAAGACACCATGATCATGGAAATCGTAGTCACTCTGTAAGAGGCCAGAGAACTTGATCACGTGGAGGAAATAACCACAGCCTAATATCTGTCTTATGCACATCAATAATGCTGAACATTCAGAAATGTCCCTATCTCTCTGTGACTTCAATCACACCTAGGTATCGATCTATTCTCCAGCTGGTGAAGCCATGGTACGATGAAGTGAAAGACTATGCATTTCCGTATCCTCAGGACTGTAATCCAAGGTGTCCGCTGAGATGCTATGGGCCTGTGTGCACACATTACACCCAGGTGATTTGAGTTCAGCTTTTCATACATCAATATCATGCTTCAGTTCAGTGCTCGGCTCCCTACGCTATCTGTGTTTCTCTCCACATTTGACTCTAACAAATGGATATTAATCTTTCTTCAGATGGTTTGGGCCACTTCCAATCGAATAGGCTGTGCAATCCACACATGCCACAACATGAATGTCTGGGGGTCAGTCTGGCGACGAGCTGTTTATTTGGTATGCAACTATGCCCCAAAGTAAGTAGCTCTCTTTTCTTTTCACCAGCTTTCATATTAGCATGCAGGCTATCTGACTGAGCTGACTCATCATCTTTTTAGTGGTGCAACAGAGCAAGAAGAGGCTGGAAGCGCAGATCTGGGGCTTTTTTTCACAGTATGAGTGATGATGTCATCTGCCAGAGGGCCAGGGCGGATCCTCTTTGCTCTGGACAGCAAATGAGGAGATAATGGCACTTTCACATTTTTTCTGTCTACTCTCTTCTATCATTTGTGACAGATGAGAGTAGAGCAAGGGTGGGTAATCAGACTCTGAATACCATTGACCCCTGAGGGCACAGTCAATGGGCAGGGATGATGGGAACTGTAATACAGCAACATCTGGAAGGACATGGGTTTTCCAGCTTTGACAGCTTCTCTGCCCCTTCTGGGTGGCAGGGCCAGGCAGGGGTTCTTCTTCAAAGCTTGGCATTCTTGGTTAGGTGGCCAGGCTTTGTCCATATGTTTCCAACCCTACATTCGTAGCCATGGGGCCTAGAAACTTGAATAACATGAATATCACATCTGGTTATGATACTATTCCGTATCAAGTACCAACTCTGTGATTTCTTCTTCTTCTTCACCGAATCACACAATAGACTTAGCCCTACATACAACAACAACAACACGTTATTACGGTCATAGATTAGCATAAGGAGGGAGGGGTAAAATCATTTAAAAAACAACAACACGTTTCTTTTATTAAAAAAACTAAAAGGGATGGTAAAACAGAGGTAAAACAGAGGTAAAAGGTAGGTAAAACAGAATATATATATAAAAGTCCATAAGAATCCAAAAGAGACGAAGAAGGTCTAAAACAAGGGTTAGGAACATCAGACAAGAGTGAAAGAGCGCAAAAGGCTAGTATATATAAGACCACAGCTAACAGTCTACAGAGTACTCCAATATTAGTACTCATTATATCTAGTTTGTGGCACAGATCATCTGAGCGCTGCTGTGCAGAATCTTTAGCCCTACATAACAGATAGAAAACTAAGCCTAATTGATCTGTTGGAGAGATACTTCAAACAGTGATTCTATGTGCTAATCACATTATTACTTTTATTCCTCAGGGGGAACTGGATTGGAGAAGCGCCATATAAAGTAGGGGTGCCATGTTCTGCTTGCCCTCCCAGTTATGGAGGATCCTGCACTGACAATCTTTGCTTTCCAGGAGTAACATCAAACTACTTATATTGGTTTAAGTAAAATAGTGCAGCATCCCAATAACTATTCTGGTCAAATGAGACTGTAACAAAATATTGTATATTGAACTTTGCACATATTGTATGTAAATAATTTTAATAATATTAATAATAATAAATGTACTTTGTGAAGTAGTTTGAATAATTAGATTTCTGGATGTGGCAAAAATCCTCTTCAGCCCTGCTTAATTGACAGAGTCACCCTTCCAGATCACTGATAGGCAGAGAGGGATATCATATATTTACAAAGAGAAAGAAAAGGAAGCTATAGAAATGGCAAGTAATGGAGTGATCCACAAACAATCTCAACTGGGGTACTTGGATTTAAGGTAATGAAATTCTGCTTCCTTAAAAGTCATTGGGAATATATTTTCTTATCTTCAAAAACTCCACCATTACAGGGTTGTAGTGATATGCAATGTTCTGAGTTTTACAAATGTCTTCTAGCCAAACTGGCAAAATAGAAGATATGTACAAATCAAGCAATTTAAGGAACGCAAATTAACTCTGTAATAGAACAAAATCACCTATGAATTATTCTTTTGTGTGTCTGTTATTCTTTAGAATGAGAAAAGCAAGTGCATTTTGGTAAAATAATAATCATAATGTTTGTAAAAAAAAGGGGGGGGGAGGCCTTCAGATGATTTTGTGAGGGAAAATTTACTTAAACCTTAGCAGTGTATGTTTTGTAAAGGGTTCTTGTTCCAGAATCTAAGCAGTATTGAGCAAATGTTCTAGTTTATTTCTTTTCTTCAAAGCATGCACATTACTGCAATTGTGGCCTGGTGCTATGGACTGATTTTATCTGTGAGAGCACAAATAATGGAAAACATTGCTGCAGCAAGTAACATCCTAGCCATGTCAAAAGAGGCAGAACTTTCTGGCTATGCCCTTCTTGACATACCTTTTCTGACCAGATGCTCATACCTGAAGCCATAAAAGTTTCTTTGGGCACTGCAGGGTGGTCCCTTTACCCCCTTGGATTGGTACTCCCTGTTGACAGAGCAGACCTGATAGCTGCTGTCGTGCTAATGCAGGTCCCAGGACCACATCAAGATGTTCAGTAGATGGATTAGATGGATGGAGCTGTTAGGCTCCTTCATTCGTGGTAGAAAATTTGCTGCATTTGCCTTGTTCAGATTTGCTGTTCCCTATGACCAAGTCAGACTCAGTTCAGTACCTTTATCCTTAACTGGCTCTGTTCTGTTAAACTAGGTAACAGAGTTGTGAGTGATAGTTGTGGTTGAACCTTTGCAGTCATATATCTGAATGAAATGCCAGGCAGAGTAAGCATAGATGTATTTGCTGCAAATGACCACAGTAACATGTGGATGTCTGGAGCTGGGGCTAGCAGCATGCAGATGCTAGAGGTAGGGCCAGGAACACAATTCTGCCCCCCATAATTATGTTACTAAAGAGCTAAAGCGTAACTGATATTCATGGGTGCTACATCAAACTGATTTTACTCTTGTGAAATAAGCTGTTGTTCTTTTTGTATGAATGATCTCCTCTAGGGAGAGGATGAGTGTTGAGAAAAATGCAAATCCTATATATTTTTAATATTTTTTTGGGGGGGGGGATAAGTATGACATTAAAAACGCAATACTTTTTTTAAAAAACAGTGTTTATGCTTTCTAAACAGAACTAGTAACTGTAAATATATGATTCTGTAATGTAGCAGAAACTATTACATACATATGGTACTAATAACTGTTATTCTTCTACATTGTATGAATAAGCTGGTTCTGTGGAATAGCTGTCTTTCAACAGTTCAAGTAACAAAAGTTTTCTATTATCAAAGAGGTGCATAAGCTTTTTCACAGTCTACAACAATGGTGCTAAGAATGGGCGAAGGTCTGGCTGCATTGAAAGCAATGACTTATTTTTTTAAAAAAACATTCCTTTCAGTGAAGCCAGGATTAACCCATTATAAACACACTGTTAAGTGCAACAGGAAACAAAAATGAGATAAGCTATTTCATAAGAGCAGCTTCGTTTTAAAAAGGCAGCAAATTTTGGAGGGTTCAAAAGAAGTTCCCCCTCCACACAGCTAGGAGACATTTCAATGCATCACATATTTGACTTATATGACTGAAGAATAGTAGGATGTTTTAAAATACTGTGTTTACCTGTAATCTTGTGTTACTTACTATCAGCTTTCGGTTGATTGGTGCCAGTGGGTTTTAAACTAGGTTCCTCAGAAACACGGGGTTTATCAATAAGACGTTCAGCAGTGGCAGTCAAACTTTCCTGAAAGACAACTTGGGTCATCTCTATTATTATTGATCTTCTGTGATATAAAGGAAAGGCGGTTATATTTCGGGAAGAGCCTAGCAGGCCAGGTCAATGACTGACTGGCAGATGCATAGGTTCCTTAGCAGAACAATATGGGTCCCTTGGCCAACAAACTTATGTAGAAAACATTCCTTGACTATATGAGGTTTGAAAGTCATGGTTATATAATAGCAAAGTTGAGAAATATACATTTACCTCCATGGCCAGTATCAAATGGTGCTTAAGAGAACAGCTCCGTGTGAGGCTATGTCTTTTTTGCTAACAACAATGGGACAATTCTAGAGAGAGCTTAGACAACAATCCATCAAATATCTGGAGCAACAGCTACTCAACTGCTGTCTTGCTTCATTGCTGGCAAATACACAGTGTACAAAATTGGAGCAGCACAAATGTTGCAGTACGAATGTGCTGCAGTTTCTTTTTTAACAGAGGAGAAATTCTGGAGACTAGTCCCTGCGGTCTTTCACTGGAATTGCTATTTCTCTCAATGCCTTCATTATTACAGGGCTGCATGTTGATTAAGTTTAGGGTGAAAACTGATCAGTGACTTCCTGACTGGTATAGGCATGCCATTGTAAAAATACATTTTTGGAACATTGCAATCTTTTTCTCCGTCAAATATGAAACAAATGTTTACCAAAAAATGGGGATGGGGGGGGGGAGAGGACTAGTACAGAGTAAACTGAATTGGACTTCCAGATGCATGGTGAATCAGTGGGGTCCCAGGAATAGGAAGTGGTTAGCTTGTCCAAAATGTTGTTAGCAGTCTAGCACAGCTTTCACATGTTTTAATAATTACTTGAGTATTTTGGCTGATTTCCTCACCAAACAACCATTTTTGGTGCTAACATTTCATGCTTATAGTGTTAACTACACAGGATGGTGCTAGAAATGTTTTCTTTGAGTGGTAGCTTTACTTTTGATGTTACCAAATGTGCCCTGATAATTGTCACCTTCGTGACAAGGAGAAGCAGATTGTCCTATAGGATACACAGAATCTCTTTACCAAAGCACTCCACATCCTGTGACATCAACATCAGGTTGTTTAAATGGCTATCAAATCAATCTTTAGTAAAACAAATGAGATGAGAAAAGAATATAGGGCATGCAAACTAGTGGCTTAGGTTTAAAAGGGAACCAAATTGATTTGGTAGAGTGCGGTACCAAAAAAATAGAATGGTACTTAAAAAAACCAAAACCCTCACCTTTTTTGTAGGCTTGGAATTTATAACTTATTGATAGAAGCCTTTTGATTCATTTAAGAATGCCCTAATTAATCAGAAAGTGGTTGTTTTTTTTTAAAAAAACCTTACTATTTTTAAAAAATATAAGTAGTTATAAAAACCAGAAGAGGAATTCTGTCACACAGGAGGAAATGTTGAGCCTTCTGTTCATGCATAATCTAGAAAGCAAATAAAGTATTCATTTTGCTTCAGGACTATTGTTCTTTACTCAAATCCAGATTTATGCAAATTTAATTGATTGGCCAACCAATTACTTAACTAAGAATGGTGTTGCTGAAAGTGGTTAAACCACCCCACCTGAAGCTCTGCTGGGCTCTTGCCAGCAAGGCAAAGTGAAGGCAAAGGTGTGTTGTTATTGTGCTTTTCTGTTATTTTCTAGCTTTGAACACATTCACACTTCAGCCTTCCTATTGGGAGCAATCAGAGTAAAAGACTTAAACCAGCACTTAAGCTTGCCTAAATCTCTGCCTGGTTTGGGAGCATGTCAGGTGGCTGAGAAAGCTTTGAATCCTTTAAATGCAAGCCATTTCCTGTTCCTCCATTAGCAAGCCCAGAAACCACCCTGAAACACCACCCTTTTGGACCTTGTCAGTGTTGGTTTGACCAGGGCACCAAAGATTTCCACAGGGATGGGGCAGGGCTGTTCTGCTACATGAGGGGAATAGGAGTCTTCTAACAACTCTTGGCACCCTGAACAAACTACAGTTCCCAGGGTACTTTGCAGGGGAAGCCATGGATTTTTAAAGTGGTATGATACTGCTTTACATGTGTATAGTGCAGATAGGGCCTGGCATAAGCAAAACTGATTATTGCAATCCATCTGAAAGAATGAATATGAAAATGATGGCATATTCAAATAGATTTTTTTTTTAACTTCTGCAAGATGGAAAATATCAGTGGAACTGAGTATCAGTGGGATCACAACAATAATCAAACTTCACATTCTGAAGCTGTAATGGTTTCTTTAAAATCCTTGTTGACTATAGTGCTATAACCATATAAGTAAATGGTTTCAAGACTCTGGGCATTATGTAGGGACATTTTTTACATTCATCATAAGTAACTGTAGCAGTCCTGGTCACAATGACCCAAATGCTCCCAAACAATGATAGTTGAAAGTAATAGGCAGCCTAGTAATAATAAATGTACTCACTTTCTCCAAATTCAACATGCAATTAAATGGCAATCAAGCTGTTTCACTAAGCATGTTGTTGCCAGCCAGCTGAACAGCCCATATATTCTACCACTGATGGAAAATCATGCAATGATGCACCAAGGAACCCATAAAAACAACTATCTCAGATGTATTCACTGATAATACAGCAACCTGAGGTATATTAACCCATAAAGCTTGAGGCCACTTAAAGTCGTACACCCGAAATGTTTTAAATGTACCCATAAACCTTGTGAATTAGGAATGCAACAAATACATCTTGAACCTGTATATCATAGATCAGATGTCAAAGGCAAATTAGGAATATGGTAAGTAAGTAAATAAATGGAATAGAGATCCATGCACCAGGGAGCTCTGGTTATCTGCGGCTCCATGAGAAGTGTGCACTTTGGGCCACATTCTGCTGCTACATGAGCAGCCCCGGTAAACCACTGATTTTGGCTTTTGCTGCAAAATACTTAATATATCTCAGTTTGAACAGTTTGTTTGGGAGCAACTGCCATGGTAGGGCAGTGCTATGGAGTGAACGAAAACATAATTGCTGCTCACCTGGAGGGTGCAGGTTTGCGGCAGGGTGCAGTCAGGTTAAGGTTATGTGGGTGCACTGGCAGAGTCAGTCCGTTTCCAGCAGTGTACTCATGCAACCCAGCCCCCACACCGTCCAGGCAAGTAGTAGGAACACAACTGGGTGTGTGGGTGTGTGTGTGGCTCTGTGGCACCCGTCTACCATGCCAGCTCCTCCTGTTCCTTGTACTACAACAAATGCCTTGTTTGGACATCACCACAAACTATAGCTTGTCATGATGTATGAAGTGAGAACTGCTTTTCATTAGCTATGGTTTGTCTGAACTTGCCAGATTTGTAAACCATGGTTTGAAGTTGGTTGCTTGGGCATATAATTGGTGAAAATGAAAGAAAATATTTCCAGTCCTCCTTCATATGAATACTTGAGTCTGAGGAAGTGCACAAACCTGAGCCTTACTCAGGTAGCACTACATTACGGTATTACATCCAAACTCAGCCGATGTTATGAGGACGGCTTGAGGAGGACTTTCAAACTTGCTAAATACAATATGCTGATTGCTATCTGGAAGCAGCACTTAAAATGTATTTTTTATGTATTTATATGACAGAACATCTGTTTCCCTTTTATATTTCTGTAACCTTTGTTGGGTGTTCCGCACCTTTTAAGATTTCCTGAGAATAAAGTTCATTGTTTGACACGGGTGTTGCAATGAATAAGCTTATTTTCTCCCATATTATTATGGTTTTATTATGAATTGTGGCAAATATTACACTCTCTATTCTTGATCTTGTGGAAATATAAAAGTGTAGATGGTTTTGAGTGAATGTATAAGAATATGCATTTAAATAAAAATGGTCAGTATTTCATCAGTTTCATTGTTATTTTTGCCCCTTTGCACAAAAGTGTGGGATCAGTTTTCATTGGAGGAGCAGAAAATGCATGAACAAGCATGCACTATATCACCCACATGCCTTGATTGGGATAGGTGTGTGTGAATCAGTCCTGATTGGTATGAATCAGTGCTCTATTGAAAGCGTATTTTGTGTCTCTTAGCTTGTTAGTCTGCACATGGATGTGAAGGGCTGGTCTGCCAGTCAAAAGACAAATTTGATAAAGGCAGCTTCTGAGGGGAAATCTCATTGGGGAAAACCTTAGAAGATGCAGATTGCAGGACTCAAAAAGGCTGATTCATAGTTAAATTTGTCAGCAATTGTAGCTGCATTTTTCCAGGAGCCACAATCACAGTGATGCCTTCCAGCTCCCTGCACATAAAACTGAATTTACACTCGTTTTTTTCATGTGGTTGTGTGAAAGAATGTTACAACTACTATGAACGAGGGTGAACCAGCCATCATGTTTCTTAAAGCACATGCAAAATAAATATGCCTCAGAGTACCATTTAGTACTATGCCCAGATTCCTAATTAGAGCAGTTTTACATGCATAGGTTATATATGAATCTGCACCCAGTTTCTTGGTTGTGTGCCAGTCTGTAATGTTGTATTATTATAGCAAAGTAAAACTAAAAATAGTTTCAAATAACCCTTTGCTGTACCTTCAATTTTGTCGGTAATTATAGCAGCTAACTGATGACCAAAGCCAAGAATGTGATTCAGTGGGTTCATGAAGTAGGTTTATAATGCTGTCAAGCTGCAATAGGTCAGGTTCTGGACTGTTGGGTTCCAGCAAAGCGGGGAGGGGCATTGCTCTAGGCTGAAGCAGGATTGGGTTCCAGAGTTGGGTGTGTGTGGGGAGAGAGCCATGGGCCAGGAGGTGTAATCAAAGCCACAAAGAAATCAATGTCTCATAGAGAAACCTGTATGAGGACCAGGTCAGAAGCACATAAGCAGTCAAAACCAGGCAACCTCTACAGTGGCAAAACCAGGCAGGAGCAGGTTCTTGGGCAGTGTCCTCACACCAGGGGCAAGATCCTCAGATTGAGTGTCAAGTTCTGGGGATACTGCTTTACAGGACATGCAGCACAGGGATTGGCCCTTGGGAGTCAGATGACTGAATAATCAGGAGTGTTGGTACTACAGACAGATAGTGCCTTTGAAGCACAGAGCTCAGCCAGCCAGGTGAAAACTGCAGTGGAAATGAATAAGGCAGCCCTGTTTAGAGAAGTTTTCAATGTTGATGTTTTCTGGTGTTTTTAATATTCTGTTGGAAGCCACCCAGAGTAGCTGGGGAAATCCAGCCAGTTGGGTGAGGTATAAATAATAGAATTATTATAATATTCTTATCAACCAGTCATGTAGGAAGGTAAGGCACAAGAGCTGGATCATTGGCAACCCCCGTTAAGGACAAACATCAACATCTAATATATACACAACACTGGACCTGCCATATTTTGAGCATTGAGCTGTTTCTCAGAGGAATATATGTGTCAGGACCAAGCTGAAATGGGGGCAAAATGGGAGGGGTGTCAGTTCTCTTAGGGGGTCAGGATGAATGACCAATAAATAGGTCACCTGGAGGACCCCAAGTTGCTTACCGAACAAAACCCAAGTGATGAACTACTCGGCATGAATACCTTCCACACCAGTGCATGATTTGGCATGCTCTAGTATTGCAACCACTGACAGGAGACTGAATTGATCCACAGTTCTTTCATCAGCAGTTCCCTTCATGCTTCTCAGACAAACCAGACTGAAAGGGCATTAGGAACCACTGACAAAAGCCAGCTGAGCACTGACTTGCTGGGAATTTCACCTTGCCCCCCCCCCCCGACAGGAATAACTCTTAACTTGCAGGGAAGTGGCTCTTACTTTAGAATTTCTATCAGTCACCTAACTGCACATTGTACTATCATAGCTTGCAACTCTAGTTGGCTCTTGGGGTTTGTTTTCATATGGATTCCATTCTTTGAAAAGAAGCCAACTCAGCAATTATCACATAGTCATCATTTATTGTACTGCCCACAGTGTGATAAGCGCTAAGCTAATTGAGAAGAGAGGTTTGTGTGTGTTTTTTAACTTGTAAGCCTACCATCTGTCTCCCTCTTGCAGGATCTCACAAGACAGCTATAAACCCGGTTCCAGCCACCCAGCAGTTACAGGAAAGTTATTTTATAAGGAAAGTACTCCATGTCCTTCAGTACTCTTAATGTGACAAGAAGCATGCTGTACCATGCTGCTTACTCTGCAGCATACGTATTGTTGATGATACTCTCCTTACCTGAATGGATCTTGATCCTTATTTCCATCAGTGAAAGACTTGCCCAAAGAAGATGGTAGTTGCATCTCTCCTTCTCACAGGTCCTTGTCCTGCCACACTTCCTTCATCCATCTTTTGCTGGTCCCCTGTCATTTTGAAAATCTGTTCTACAGGACACTCCAGCCTTTAGTTCTCTATGGATGTTGGGCAGCCATCTAATTTTAAAATATATTAAAGGATATGTAAAAAGTCATTATATTACACTAGCAGCAAATACGAACTGTTGCTTTATAGGAAGTCTTTCATCACCTTTATAATGCTACATGCATGTCAATATTCCATATATTTTTAAAATACACAGAGACTATCTAATATATGACTAGAAATCTAGTCATCTGATGGGGCTTTCCTTCTTCACTTCTTCAGTGAAGTCTCCAGAACCTTCTGCCCTCCTCAGGGAAGTCCCACAGTGGGGCACAGGGAGGTATATCAGGAGTGGGTATGGGCAACATTTAAGGCAGATGTTGGGAATGGAGCTACCATTCATGTAAATTATACTGGCAAAATATTTTAAATTCCTCCCTCCGCTGCTGGGGATAGATAGACCAGTGACTTAGGGGGCCATATCATTTTCACATTTCCATACTCTCCAACATTTCTCCAATGACAATAGGGAAGACCTATATAAGGCTATGGATAATGATGATAATAGGCTCACTTTTTTTAAAAATATCATCATTATTTATTAAATCTATCAAATCAGAAACCTGGATGGCTTCTGTGATGGTCCCTGGAAAATTGGGATACTTGGAAGATGTGCATTTCTGCCTACAAGTTCATGCCATCTCATTTCTGTATGAATCAGCTATTTTGTGTGTGTGGGGGGGGGTTATTTTGTTTTTTTACGAATCTGCGTGAAAAATTTTAAATGTGTATTTTTGAATGCATGGTCTCTAGACATAGGCACTTCTAATTGTAAAATACACATTTCAAAGTGGGTTTTGATATTGCTTTGAGCCAATAAATGTGTTGCAATCTTCAGGAAAGTATATAAACTGATGGATCACTACACTCTAATTCACAAATGTGGATCAAGTCAGCTCATAACGGAATGTGCACATATCAAAATCCTCAATCGGCCCAGACCAGGCCATTTTGAGAGACTTTTTCAGAGGTGAAGAGAAGGACAGTGAGGAGATGTGGGAGGGAAAACACCACTGGGGAAGTGGACTTCCATTCTCACAAGTCTGGATACAAACCAGCTCAGTTGCACACAGACACACAAACTGGGAACCATTTCTGAACTCTGAAGAAGAGAAATCAATTGAAACAGCATGCAAGAAATGGTTTCCACCACCAGAGAGCACCACAGCATTATTAAGAATAAATGACATTTCTGTTACGTGCGGTGAATTCCTAATCAAGATAGGTGAATGATTATGCTAGGTATAGTAGACTCCTAGGTCTTGAAATAGTGGTGCCAGCCTGAGTGCAGAAACATAACAAAACTGTCAGCAGAGTGCCTGGAATAAGGCTGTTTGAGTCCAGAGGGGAAAGAAATGGATCCTATTGTACTGAGATAAACTGAATAAAAGCAGTATATAAGAGAGAATCTTCTTTACAGGCCTAGAAGAGTAAGTTGAGACATCTAGATGACTCACAACTAACACATGTTTAACTTGCTCACATTCAGCTTTACATGATTGGCTAATAATAATAATAATAATAATAATAATAATAATAATAATAAAAAGAACCTGTCCAGGTCTAAGTTCTTCAGGAGAGGCCCTTCTCTCAGCCTCACCACCCTCACAGAGTAGAGATTGGTAGAGATGTGGGAAAGAGCTTTCTCAGTGGCTGCTCTCAGACATTGGAACTCGCTCCTAGAGAAGTTAGACTGGCTCCCTCCTTGTTGTCCTTGTTCAAACAGACTTTTGAGAACTGACTGTTTTTAAGGAAAGGGCTGGTGCTGTGTTGTTTTTATTGCAATTATCTGTATGTGTTAACATCTCTCTCTCTCTCTCTCTCTCTCTCTCTCTCTCTCTCTCTCTCTCACACACACACACACACACACACACACAGACGATCTGTATGGTTTAATAGATCTCATATAGATGTTTAATTGTATTTTAATGATTGCTTTCCGCCTGCCTATGTTTTTAGCTGTTCCTATTTTCTCTGTAAGTTGTCTTGAGTCCCTTTCAGGGAAAATGGCAGGAAATAAACTCCTTTGAATTTATTTCTTTACATCTGAAGGGGGGCGGGGAATCAGCACAGTAAGATAAAGATTTGCACATAGTAAGGAGCCTCATTACTTTCACATTCTAATTAATGCCTTCGTGGAAGGTGATTGCTATTACTGGCTCTGCCGCAGCTGTAATCCTGACAGGCTAATAGATTGTGGGAAGTTATGTTGATGTAGCGTATGGCTGTTTGTGGCTTTCCCATTTGAAAGGATATATTAAGGCTGGGTCCAGATTACAAATGTTTGACCTGGCAGAGAGATGTAGCGGCCGCTAAAGCAAATATTGTGTCATTAATATAGCACTATCCACAAATGGGACTGGCGACATATAATGCTGTGTCTGTGGATATATTCAAATTGCCTGGTGGGTCCTTAACTAACCCCATTCTGCCTAGGTACACTCTTCCCTTGAATACCTAAACACAACAGAATGAGTTAAGGCTATATTTTTAGCCTTAACTCTAAATTCACTGGCATTTGTAACTTCCAATAAGATTCTTAATGCCATGTGACTCAAGGTTTTTCTGTGGTCTAGTGAAAAGTGCATACTTTTTAATTTGGGCTAGTTGATTTTGTTTTTGTTTTTTACAATGGTACTATTAAAAATAGAAGCATGCTTCAGATAAATCTAAGCTGACATGATAAACCATAATCACACTGTTTAGCACAGCTGATTACATAGATGCATGCTTTTCCGAATGAGTTTTGACCCCAACAATCTCTTTAAACTGCTACTTATGTTCTTATGCTACAAGATAATGTATTATCTCAAAGAAAACCACAAAACTTTTGCAATAAGAGGCATATAAGAAATCCAAATAGTAAAAGTTAGGGGTTTTTTTTTGGGGGGGGGGGAAGGTGCCATACAGTAGCCAGTTTGTAAATGGTAATGTGATTTATGTGTACTATCTTTTTAAGACCGAAACTGTTTCCATCTCTGTTTTGTATAATGAACAATATGCTGCGCCGTTGCTACGCAATTATTGCAATGCAATAAATATGGTCCTTTTTCTTGTTGGTGGTAGAGATATCCAGTCAACACTTTTTTAAGAATATTTTTTTATTAACCGACCAATCACATCAAATCAAACCAAATTACATAAATTCCAAATTACACAGCCGAATTTTTAATTTTTGTTGGGGGTACCCATATTTCAAGTTCTGAAGGGATCCAATCAACTTCTTGCTTCTTACTGCTGTTTTCATGTCCACAAATCTAACCTTATGATGTTCACAGTACTATCCAGTCCTTTCTTATTATTTTTCCACAGCTCCTGTTGTCATTTTCATATATTTTTCCTTTCTCTTTGTGACCTTTGATAGTCTCTGCAAGCTGGTTAGAACAGTTTGTAATCCAGTGTGGATATTATTTTTTTTATCCAGTAGCCATATCCAGACGTTTTCCATATAACATCACTTCCATACATCAAAACAGTCTTAGCGTCATTAATCTTCACCAATCTGCCTCCTTTCTCAAAACCTCTGAGGAGATTCACTAGGAATGCAGTCTGAAAACAAGTCCGTTCTTCCTCCCGGCTATAAATCCTTTGGCAAGATGGCGACTCCAAATTAATTGCTGCGCCATTCCCAAAAGCTCTTATTGCTTCTCGGTCTCCATAAAGCATACTTTTGGTTAAAGTTTATCTCCACACAGACCTTAATCATCCTGCTTGGGTCAGTTCAACTGACGGTTCTAATGAGGAGGGGTTCTTGTAAATCACATAGAAGGAAAGTAAAAAAGGTCCCCCCCCCATTCAGCCCCGTTGTCAACATACCCCGCCTTTGGTGTATCTTCATCGTAAAATATTCCTGTTTCTCCAGCCCGTCGTCTTCTTTCGCAGAGGTCACTTAAATTAGCAGACTTCACTCCCCTTCTTCACTTGAAATATGTGCATTTGCTTCTTTTGTAATTAATTATTCCAAATTGCTGCAACTAGTGCGCGATCAGAGACAGCGTCCAGGAGAGCTGAGGTCCACACGGGGGCATTCTGCCTAGGGCCCTCACCCCCTTCTTTCGAATTAGGGGGTGATTTATGGGCACAGCAGGCAAGGGCAGTGTTCCCCATTTCCTTGGGGCAACAAGAGAGGCTGCCTACTCCCATAACAGCCTCTTAATTACCCCGTGTGTGTTGGAGAGATGGTATTGTTGGCCATCTTCCAATGCGCCCCCTAGTGGCCCCCCCGATATCCAGTCAACACTTAGGACTTGGTCAACTGCCTCTCATTTGCTTTGTTATTTTTAAATGTTTTTCTTATTCCTGGCATGAATCTATTTGGATCCTAAGATCATCTACTAAGGCTCTTCTCTGGATTTCCCCTCTGAAGAGGCTTGGGCGGCAGCAATACATGAGAGGGCCTTTTTGGTGGGCCCCTGCCTGTGGAATGCTGTCCCCAGTGAGACCTGCCTGGTACCAACACTGACATCTTTGCATTGCCAAGTTAAGCCTTTCCTCTTCTCCCAGGCATTTAATTGAATAGAATCCAGGAGTGCCAAGGCTTTATGAAAACGTAACTTTGAATTGTTGGTATGTCTTTGATGTCAGTGGAGGTTGATGTTTTATGTTAAATTTTGGTGGCAGTTTCAAACAATTCTTTGTTTTTAAATCTGCTTGTAGGTTGTCTAGAAGCTGCTTTGTGCTAAGTGATGGGGGGAAACAATGACAAGAAGATTAGCATAATAATATATATGTAATAGGATTAACAACTGTAACAGCACAATACTTCGGCTAATAAAATATAAACCCATACTTAAAAATGAAATCAAATTGCATCAAAGAAACCTTTATATGGTTTTGGTTTGCATCATCTATATTTTATTAAGGGAGTTTATTTCAGTTTGAAGCCTTACAATAATTGTTATATTCTGTCTCTCAAAAAAACCCCATACCTCTCTATGGTAGTGGTACCCAGTCTTTTTGGAACATGCACTACAAACCATGTACTAAGTATGTGGCTGAAGCCTTACAAAACACTCCAAATCATCTTTGGCCCACAGGGATGATTACTCCAAAGTAAGTGTGCATAGCGTTGCAGCCCTAAAAAACTTGGCAGCATCAGTTTCTGGCACAGCTTCAGTCTTGCCTTGTAAGAAACTGCTTTTAAGGAACAAATCTTAGAAAGACTTCAATCCAATGCAGAGTTAAGTGTGTTTTAAGTCCTCTGATTTCAGTCAACTTGGGCATACTTCACTCTTCATTGAATTATAGCCAAGGTATTTGCGGCTGGGAACGTTAAATGGCTTAGACCTGAAACTTATAAAAGCCCTGTCCAAATGATAGATAAGATTCCTCTGTGTATCTAAATGCTGAAGCATTTAAAGTTGCTTTGGCCCTAAAGGACAGTAGGAGTGATTTTTCTGTTGCACAATGCAATAATTACCAAAGACCACGTCAGGAAAATGATAGTGTTTCACTGCCATCTAATGGATTTATAAGGAAAGGAAGTGGAATGGGGAGACTGACAAACTATGCCCTTTTGGACTAGGCCTAGAGATTTACTCACTGTGAATGTTTAGGTCATTATTCTTCAGGTCAAGAATGGCAAGTCTTGGTAACCTGAAAATCTGCATGCTCTTACCAACAAATTGATTTTTTAAAAGCTAACTTTATTTCTCTGTGTTTGCCTTTTATTCTATTCACATGAATTTCTAGGAGATTTCATGGCCTAATTAGAAATATTATTTTCCTAAGCAGATCGAGTGACAGCATATTGGAAGGCTTAGAGATGACAGAAGTCAAGAAATGAGGCAAGAACTTTATTGTTTCTCTCAAAGAAGAACAGAACAGCAACGGAAAATGCCTGTGTTCATAAAAAAACTATGTCCAGTGCCTCCTAGTGACTAAAATATATAATGACACTATCCACACAGTCAGAGTTCCATATATATATATATATATATATATATAGAGAGAGAGAGAGAGAGAGAGAGAGAGAGAGAGAGATTGTTTATAGAGGGCTCACTGGTAAAACATTACAGCTCACTCTGTTGTCCATTGCTATTGAAAGGATGTTATTTTTGGCATTCCCCCACCAAGCATGGTAGGTGACTATTAAACTCTGCAATATGAGTTAGAGTAATTTGAGATGTTTAAGTGCATGCAACTTAATCATCTATCTCCATCCTTAACACATTAACAGTTCATTCCATCAGTCAACTATACAGAAGTAGTTGGAATGAAGCCAATTAAGTTCTACTGACATTTATTCACTTGGAAATTCGGGGAGCCTGAGATGGGAATAATTATACACATTAGTCTGGGTAAGCATGTATAGAAATGGGTAGTTAATAGGAATTGGATTCATATGGGTCTGGACTGCACCACTTCAGATGGCATCACGGGCTCTCATAATTTAATGCCCTCCATACTGTGCTTGCCCTGGTTCTCATACTGTCAAGGAGTGCCCAGGCCTTAACTTGCAACTCCTGCCCATTGTTTGAGACTTCAAAATTCACCTTCACCTTCAAAATTCATTTGTTCTATAACAGATTGCTTGCCTTCCATTGATTTAAAAGCTGGCCAGGTTTTTATCCTTTTGTTTAAAGATGTAATAGAAAAACAAAATTGTTATAGAGTATTCATTTAGTTACTTAACCCTAGATAACAGCATACTATCAACTTGTTAGAGCTGCGGTGTGCGATTTGGCAGCAATGTGTCTTGATGTTAATGCGATAGCAGATGGGGCAGTGGCACTTACCTGACCCTCATCGTTGCATACCCCCCAACATTTCTCCGATGGAAATAGGGACGTCCCATTCCATAATGATAATTTTTAAAAATGATCTTGGCCTGACAACTCTGGCTGCCAATTCAAAGTGCTGGTTTTGACCTATAAAGCCTTATATAGCTCAGGACTACAGTACAGTGGTGCCTCGCAAGACGAAAATAATCCGTTCCGCGAGTCTCTTCGTCTAGCGGTTTTTTCGTCTTGCGAAGCAACCCTATTAGCGGCTTAGCGGATTAGTGCTATTAGCGGTTTAGCAGCTTAGCGGCTATTAAAGGCTTAGCGGCTTGGCGGCTAAAAGGCTATTAGCGGCTTAGGGGCTTAGAAAAAGGGGGGGGGAAGCGAAAAAAATCGCAAGACTCATAGGGAAATTCGTCTTGCGAAGCGTATCGAGAAACGGAAAACCCTTTCGTCTAACGGGTTTTTCATCTTGCGAGGCATTCATCTTGCGGGGCACCACTGTACCTCAAGGACTGCCTCTCCCCATGTAATCTGACCTAGATTCTGCAATCATCATCTGAGGCCTTGTTTCATGTGCCTCTTCCATAAGAGGTTCCATAAGAGGTCCAGAAGGTGGCAACATGAGAATGGGCCTTTTCTGCAGTGGCCCCCCATTTGTGGAATGCTCTTTCCAGGGAGGCTTGTCTGGCATCTTCATTACATATATTTTGGCAAAAATGTTCCTCTATCATCAGGAGTTTGGCTGGTTGAACATTCTATGGCCTTTTAAATGTGTTTGAGGTTTTGGTTTGTTTTTGTTCTTGTTTAATTATGCGTTTACAGTGGTACCTTGGGTTAAGTACTTAGTTCTGGAGGTCCGTTCTTAACCTGAAACTGTTCTTAACCTGAAGCACCATTTTAGCTAATGGGGCCTCCTGCTACCGCTGCACCACCGGAGCACAATTTCTGTTCTCATCCTGAAGCAAAGTTCTTAACCCAAGGTAATATTTCTGGGTTAGCGGAGTCTGTAACCTGAAGTGTATGTAACCCGAGGTACCACTGTATTTATATCATGGACCATCCTGTGAAGTTCAGATGATGGGTGGTATAATTAATTAATGGGTGAGTGGATGGATGGGTGGGCTGAGGAGGGAGTTTAATCAAATTTCTGCAGGGAAAATAAATTGTCTAACAGTTACTTTTCCCCCGTGGCGTTTTCCTGCTCCTGCTGCAGCTGGGGGTAGCAGAAACTCTGTTGGTGGCCTGAACACTGTCTCACATCCTTCTTAAAGACCTAAGCCTAGTAATGTTTGAGGGCATTGCTGGGAATGGTGGAAGTGGCCATGAAAAAGTTGGAGAATATCCACTGATAATATTTTTTTCAGCAGGGGATGCTAAAAGGTAGAATATCATAAATTTTCTCTGAAGGATGTCAACTGAGAAATTTTGGCTCAGCATTACATAAAACATTTTAACAAGGTGTCTCCTGGAAAGGTCAACAACAACAACAACAACAACAGCAACCACAACCACCACCCAGGGTTAAAATAAAGAAAATCATTTACTAGAGACAAAGAGCAGAAAATAGGGAATATCTCTGGTAAATAGGGAATGTTGGTGCATATGAAAGTAGAGATGTCAGAGAGAAGGATTCTGTCCTTAGCTTCTCCCTGGAATGGATGAGGCGGCTATTGTTCAGGGAACATTTTGAGCTAGGAAGAGCAATCAATCACGCCGAGGCTTCATCTGCAGTCTGAAGTCGTATAGTTTCGATGCAGGTTTGGTACTTCAATAAGAGTAAGGCCTGCACAATGGATAGATTGGAATGGATGCTATGCCACAGATTATAACTTCAGAAACAAAGGGTAGTTGCACACCAACATGTAATGAGTGAGGAAGGACTTATCGCTTTAATCGGTACTGGCCCGAGTCCATTTCAAAATGAAACACCATCACAAAATGTCACTCGTATTGATTCACAGCACATAAAGCCCTTGAGACCACCTTCTTTCTCATATGCCATTGTGATTCATACAATCAGTCATGGCTGTCTCTTGATGATGTGTTCCATGTGGCAAGTCTGAAGGCTTTGGAATTGCAAAGGTTGAGTGTGAATTTCATCTATGAAGTGTCGTGAAACCGAGGCAAAAAAATTATGGTTCAGGATGAACAGAAACTTCTGTGAATGACAGAAATTTGTTTGTTTGTTTGAGAAACTGTGCTAATATTATCTTCCTGGAGCTGTGAGGAGCAAGATGAGTTCACCATCCACATAAATATACTGTATACTAGCAGGACTTACTATAACAAAGCTCCTTTCATCTCATTCTCTCTCTCTCTCTCTCTCTCTCTCTCTCTCTCTCTCTCTCTCTCTCTCACCCACCACTGGTCAGCATTATGTGTCCAATGAGCACGTCTGGTCCTCATTAGGCTATTTTAGGACATACACACAACTGATGCTCCTTACGTTTCAGATAAATAGAAAGTCCAAATGGCTATTACTGGCCATGGTCCTTCAAATGACCTAAGAAAAGGGCTATTTATCCAATCTGCATAACAGAACAGCTTAACAATTTTAATAATAATAACTTTTTATTTATACCCTGCCCCATCTGGCTGGGTTGCCCCAGCCACTCTGGGTGGCTTCCAAAAGTTGTCTCTTCTAAAAGTTGTGTAGTTCTTTATCCCCTTGACATCTGATGGGAGGGTCAATTGGACTATATAATATACATTGGATGACAGCAAACATTTAAATGTATGTGTGCTCCATGGTTTTTTAGATTCCATTTTTTTTAAAGGCCATTAAAGCATTCAAAATCTGGGCTTTTACTCAGCACTTGGATTTTCATAGTTTCTGGCCTATATAAAACACAGAGGCTACAGTCAATAGCAAAAGCAAATGGGGCTTTTTGGCATAACGTTGCCCATATCTTTTGTTAAATGCCAGGTGAAACTTGAAACAAAGAAGTGGGCACAGAATAATGTGATACAAGTGCAGGGGATTTTGTAAAACTTAAGTCCAATACCTTGCATAATATTTTTTTATAAGTGGGAGACATAATGGTTCTGCTTCAGCTCATAAGCTCCTCTAAGTATCATTTCTGGGAAAAGCACTAGATGTAGGCAACTGACTGAGCGTTGGAAGTGTGGGTGTCTTTTCCTCTCTTGAACACTGTGCTGTATTTTGATCTCAGTTACAACTATTTAACCTGGCAATATGTTGTGGGCTTAGCACTGGTACTGCTTGTGTTTTGAAAACTCTGCCCAAAATTTCAGAAAAGAGCTTAGGGGCAAAAGGACAGCAAAGAGAGACAAAATTTTGAGCACACGAAGAGCTTCCCTATCACAATTGGAGTAATTATTATCCACCCACTTCTCTTTAGTCCTGCTTAATGGCAGATTTACTATAAACTAAGGGCTTGTTGTTTAGTCGTTTAGTCGTGTCCGACTCTTTGTGACCCCAGGGACCAGAAAGGCAGATGCCAACCAATCAGTGTGTCCACATACCTTTTAGTATCCATAATACATACTTGGGTCTGGCTATTTCTGGGTTCTAATATACCAGTTCTAATTAAATTCTAAAATTCATTAAACCCAAGCATTTAGCACACACTGATTTATAACAATAGGATTAAATGGTGGTGTGAGCAAATACAAATGAAGAATGGGGGTACTTCCACACTAAGCATTTGGTATGGCATTACTTCTTTCACTCGTTTATCTTCGCTGTGGTTCTTCCATCTTTAATTGCAGAAATGGTGGCTTTTTCCAGAAAAGCAGAACAATCTCCAGATGTGCAGTAGCCTTTAGTGCAGGCATAGGCAAACTCTGGCCCTCCAGATGTTTGGGACTACAATTCCCATCATCCCTGGCCACTGGTCTTGTCAGCTAGGGAGGATGGGAATTGTAGTCCCAAACATCTGGAGGGCCAGAGCTTGCCTATGCCTGCTTTAGTGCTATTATCTCATCTTTTTAAGAAGGTAGAATTTTGATATGGGCAGATGTGCACCATGAAAGTGAATGTATGACACATTTTTTTACTCCAGTTATTTGCTAATCAATCTTATAAATAGAGATAAAATCCTTTTCCAGCTATGTTTTTTTAAAAAAACAAAAACCTGAAGGATATGTTGGCAGTATTACTTAATGCTAAGGTTCTTTCTCCCTTCCTCTCCCTCTCTCTGCACACTTTAGTGATAGTTAAAAAGGGAATGTATACATAGCAATGGGTAGCGATATATATATATATATATATATATATATATATATATATATATATATATACATATACATACACACACACACACACACACACACACACACACACATATATATATATATATATATATAGCTGTTTAGCTAGGAAATTAGCTATAACACATTTGGGGTTCAACGAGCATTAAGCAGTAGCTGTAATCTTAGAAAGCAAGCATGTTCTTGCTGCAGGTAAAAATTATTGACGCAGAAATGCAAATGATAATTAGACTTGGCTAATTTGTTTGCTCATATGTTTGTCTGTGTCAGATACTCCAGACGCTGGATTCAATATTATCGTTTAGTCTGAATGAGAAGGACAGCAAGCAGTCAACATCTGGGATTTTCCCTCCTCCGCAAACTTGTTCTTCCCCCATTGCTTGCCTTTTGCTCTCCTAACAGGGAACTTTTTCAGAAAATCTCTCTTATAGATTCAATGAATAGGCAGCTGTTCCTTGTCTCTTGGAGGAATCTGAATATCTTTCCTCAAAGTTGTGGTTCTGTTTCAGTGATAATGCATTCTCCTAACACACATAGCACTAGATTGAATTACTGGGAAAGTGGAAAAATTCTATATTCCCTGCCCCACTATACTGTCAATTGTGGCTGTCAGTTTTGGGAAAACCTAAGTCTTATCCAGGCATTATTAGAGTAGGGATTTAAAAGCTTATCCGAGGACTGTGCACACCAACCCTGCTTCCCAATGTCGCCACCAGCTCTACTTCTGACCATCATGTGCTCAGAACAAAGATCGGAAGGGAGTTTCTAGCTGTATTGAGCTGAAAGTCCTTATTCACCATGATTGGGAATCTTGCACAGTCTGATTGTGGCGAGGCTACTAACTGCATCAGGACCACTGGGAAGAGGGTAGCATAGTGCATTACTGCTGGCCACACACAAAAAAGCAGTAATTTGATTGCTCTGTCACATGTCACAATCAATTTTTACCATGTGATGAGGTCAGTAACTTTTCTCACACCTAAAATGGCCACAAGACAAGTAAGTGGTCTGTGAGGATATTGCACCCGAGAGCTAAATGAGATGTCCATTGAACTCCGTGTGCAGAAAGAACTGATATTTAGGGCCAAACTGCATATGATATTAGTGGGGGTGGGGGAGAAATTCAATTCAGTCCACATTTAAAGGCAAACCTACCTATTGAGCACATTCCAAAACAATGTGCAAGCCAAAGCACAGCCATCCATCGAAACATATACTTCTCTGAATTTCACAATACTGATATGCAGCAAAGTAAGGAGTAGAAAAATGCACATATGTGCATTAAAATGCATACAAAAATTGCTTTGCAAAAAGTGTATATTAGGGGAAATTGCATACAGTAATGTGTATATTAGGGGAAATGTACACTGAGATGATGGTATGGAAATGTGGAGGACTGGGCTGAAGAATTGGAAAAATGAGAAACTGAGAGAAATAAAAATGGTCAGTTTTGTATATCCTCAGATATTAATCATGTGTTTTAACAAGCATACATATCCTTGCTGCTTTTATTTTGGAGAAAAGGCAGTCATGAGTTCCTGATCAAGAACCTGCTCCTGATCTATATTGGGGCTCTGCATCTCTATTCTACATAAAATTGGTCCCTCCTGAGTGCATTTTGCCCCTGAAAATGCTGTTTACTGCAAACAACACCTTTCAGGGCACATAGCCAGGTTGGGCAATTTTCAGCAGAAAACCAATGTAGATATCCAATCTGGGCAGTGAGTATGGCCCAGTGACTGTATTTTCTCAAAAATACAAGTAGTCATCTTAAGCTTACTTGTCTGACCTTTAGTCATGTAAAATGTTCCTCAAGATGCCATTGGACTGAAATTCTTTAAATGGATAATATATTTTCAAGCTCAGTTTGTGAACCAAGAAGCAAATGTAACCAAGCGAACTTTCTCTCTCTCTCTCTCGGTGTTTTAGCATTGTATCTGTTTATTGCTGGGAACATGAGCACCCTCTCCCTGCTACTTGAAATCACACGGAGCCCAGAAGAAATACAAATGTATCATATGTACATAGATACATCTACAAAACCAAACAAATCTAAGCCTGAGAATAAATATTGCCTTTGGATGAGCTATGCTCAAGATATCCAAGGAATACTTCAGAAATTTATTGCTCACACAACATTTGTGGCTGGGGGAAAAGGACTTTCAACTATTTACATTTTAGATCCAAAACAGAAGCAAGCAGTCTATGATAATAGACGAGACATGAAATTCACCCCACCTTCCCCATCTAAAATTACCAGTATTGCTACCCAATGAGGAAGCAGCTTGTAACATTCTGTTAACTACAACTTGGCTCGTGTTAAATGGGTTATTCAAAAGGGATTAAACATCACAGTTTGTATTGCCTACATTTTCCCTAGCAGCAAGGCTATGCCTATTTACCTCTTCAGGAACCTGGAATACATTCAATGCAGCTCTTTCAAATGTTACCCTTCTTTCAGTTCATTTTCAGCTGCATTCAGTTTGTTGTGTTGTCAGCCCAGGTTTTCAGCCTCAGATACTCAGGGCATGATTCCACCAGAGTGAAGCACTTCCAAGTCCCAAGGATTTCAATGGGAGAAACTGAAACAGGTGTAGGAGCCAACTCCTAAGGGCTGAGGTCCCTTCAGCCCCCTCAATAAAGTATTTGAGGGGGCTGCCACCCCAAAGTTAATAGACATTGCCATTCAAATGGTGTATGAAGAAGAAGAAGAGTTTGGATTTGATATCCCGCTTTATCACTACCAGAAGGAGTCTCAAAGCGGCTAACATTCTCCTTTCCCTTCCTCCCCCACAACAAACACTGTGTGAGGTGAGTGGGGCTGAGAGACTTCAGAGAAGTGTGACTAGCCCAAGGTCACCCAGCAGCTGCATGGAGGAGTGGAGACGCGAACCCGGTTCACCAGATTGCGAGTTTATAGCTCTTAACCACTACACCACACTGGCTCTCATGTGGTGATCTATGATTGATTGTGTTGGGTGGGGCTTACCTGGGCCATCCCAATATTTTACTCAAGTTGGCACCCTTGGAAGCAGGTATTTCTCTCTTCCGTTGCAAGCAATGAGACTTGCAAACACTTCATTTTGACTGGGATGTTGTGCCCTATGTTGATTTTTTGTGTGGAAAAAAATCAATCCAACTTTTAGCTGCAGAGCAAAGCCCTGTCCTGTGTTAGCAGCAACGAAGTGACCTCCTCAGGGCACAACCATGGGCAGTGTGTATGGAGGTGCTCACTTTTGTGGTGTAAAGGAAAGCAGAGCAATACATTTGGCACTAGCTTGGCTGCAGGAGTTGCTGGAAAGAGGCATACAATTCTCCATCCAACCATCTTAGGGATCCACTGCAGGTTTGTGTAGGGTTTACTCCTTATCTCCTCCAGAAGATATCCCACAAGGCAGTGGAGGTTTAGGATCAGAATTTTCCTTTCCTTAAATGGGCTCCTTTCCCCGGTTGATGAGTCCCATCGGCCCCCCTACCTCCCTCTGCAGCACGTGCAGAAACCACCTTCTTGACCATTGGACTCACTATTGGTCTCGTCAGCTGAATCCGCTGGACCCTGTCTTCACATGCGGGTGAAGTTCCTAACTCACTGAGGGTTTGAGACCCATTGCCTACTTTCATCTGGATTTGTTGGCCAGTAGAAGCTGTTCCCAGAGTGTGGCCGCTGTCACCTGCTGACAGCTTCTAGGAGCCACTGGTAAGAGCTGAGTGCAGGCTGGGGTGAGAACCAAAGAAGGACAAAATACATCAGAAGGAGCGTATCATCAACCAGAGATACTACCCCTCCCCCAATGCCCCATACACCCCACATCATCTACAACCAGGTGTTTTAAGGGGAGATGCTGAGGACTGAACCTGGGTCTTTTTCTGCATGCAAAATAGGAAGTCTTAACTATTGATTATTCCTATGACCAACCTTGCCTGACTGGAATGCTTTTGTATATAGAGACCAGGGAGTTCCACTTTTGATACAAAGAGGATTCCAGGCTTATGCATAAGGTCTCACTGCAGTATTCTGCTTTTCTGGAGCAGGGTGGTGGTGTCCAGACTGAATCTGAATCTGATATCCTCAAGGTTGCTTAACTGCTGAGATACATTTTTGCACAGAGTCTGCCTGGATGATTCATTTATAAGAGCATTCATGTCCTGCCTTATTTCAAGGCAACTAGCATTAAAAAAAAATTTTTTTTTAATCAGGAAATTTTTAAAACAGAAAAATGAGTTCATGTTAAAAACAGACAGGAACAGCACACAAAAAACCACCACCAAGCATAATCAATCTTTCCTGAATGCCTGTTGGAACAAAACCGTCTTCGAACAGGCCTGGAAGTTGTCACATTCTCATGGTTAAGGAACAAGCTGCTGTGAATATTTCAGAAGATGTAATCACAAACAGCAGCCTGATGTCATAGCAAACCAGTGCTATGCCTTGATTTTCCAGGAGAGGGAGTGAGGCACCCACTGACTACTTTTCTGCCTTTCATGGCTCATAGTCAGTTTCCAATTCTTGCTTTTCACTAGGAAAGAGCAAAGATCCGGCTGTTGATTAAGGCCTTAAAGTATGCCTAATGCTTAGATAATATAGTTTAGTCAATCCACTGAGATGTGTTCTTTTAACATCAGAGACTAGAAATAAATGAGAAAGAACTAGGGGAAGTGTGTTAAAAGCAGAAAATTTCCGCAGATTATGTTTGAAGTGACTAAGAAAGGAAACATATTGTTTGACAATGAGAAGCAGAGGGTGAACAGAACTCCTCACCCGACCTATATTTAAGGATTTTATTTTTTTTATGCATATAGTTTGGTCAAAAGTCAGGGGCAGCTGACTTACAAAGTAATCCTATGTGTTAAGTGGAATTGACTATTATGTGCGGTAATGGCCAGCGAAGGTTGGATCTGCTGCAATGGCCTATGCTGTGCTCCTCGCTGCCTTGCTGCCACCCCTCTCCCTCTTGTAACTGGCACTGATGTCCATCAAACATATTGGCTTCGCTTGACAGTTTTTGAACTGATGTCATCCCCAATTGGGACAAGCCACCGGGGTGGGGGGTGGGGAGAGGACTTAGCTTAGTGATGGAGCATCTTCTCTGCATGCGGAAAATCCCAGGTTCAGTTCATGGCATATGTAGGTAGGGCTGGGAGAGATCCCTGTGTGAAACCCTAAAAGAACCATTGCCAATATAGGGCTCGTTTTCTCCTGCTCCAGAGGGTAGGACCTGAACCCAACGGATTTGAGTTACAAGAATGGAGATTCTGACTAATAATTTTCTGACAGTAAGAGCTACAGTGGTACCTCGGGTTACAAACACCTTGGGTTACAAACGCTTCAGGCTACAAACTCCGCTAACATGGAAGAGTTATCTCGAGTTGAGAACTTTGCCCCAGGATGAGAACGGAAATCATGTGCTGGCGGTGCAGCGGCAGCAAGAGGCCCCATTAGCGAAATCACTCCTCTAGTTAAGAACAGTTTCAGGTTAAGAACGGACCTCCAGAATGAATTAAGTCGGTAACTAGAGGTACCACTGTATTTGACTGTGGAACGGACCCCCTCAGAAGATGGTGGACTCTCCTTCCCTGAGATCTTAAAGCAGAAGTTGGATGGCCATTTGTCATGGAAGCTTTAGATACCTGCATTGCAGGGGGATAGACCAGATGATCCTCAGGGTACCTTCCAGCTCTACAATTCCACAATTCAATTAGCGTAGGCAGCAGATGGACCAATGGTCTGACTTAGTATATGGAAGCTTCCTACATTCCACTACTCTTCCATGGGGTTCCGATTGCATCCATCCATCAAGCCAAAACCAAGTATTTTCTCCAAACAAGTTACTCAAAAAGACATTCAAAACAGATATCCTTGTATTTTTACACAGGGACAGATTCAGATAACATGCCAGCACAGATGACGTCCTTCTGGAAAGGTGTGTTCTCCACACGTGGCACTGTGTGAAGAAGAACTAATGGACACGTGCATTGATGCTTCTGGAGGAACATGCACAGATAAAATACCACATCAGAATAAGTGCATGTTCAAATCAACTCACAATATTGTTGGATTCAATGGGTCTCACACATACTTGAGAGCTGGTGTGGTTAGAGTGCTAGACTTGGGGTTGGAGAGGCCTAGATTTGAATCCACAGTCACATCTTCTGGGTAACCTCAGACTACTCACTATCTCTCAGCCTGAACTGTCTCACGGGGTTGTTGTAAGACAAGATGGGGCAACAGCTCCTTAGAGGCTTACACACATAGATGTGAGTAGCAGTGCTTATCAGAGATGCTTTGCAATCCTTGTGGAAACCCCTTGGGAGCGGCTAACTATGCTTCCTAGTGTCAGGTATGGAAAACAACATTTGCCCTCTACAACTGTGGTGACTCCAAGTGCAACGTGTGGAAAGAGGGTCTATATATGGCAGGCAGCCATAGAGGGACCCCTGTGCATTGTTGCTCTGTCTCACAGAGATTTGCAGTCAAGAGAAGTTTGATAATGAAGGAGGAGATCTGGATTTGGGTCTTGAAGACAGACAGAGGGATTACTGAAGACATGAAATATTACAATTTCTCTGTCAGGGAATGGGATTTATTTCTTTTCCCCACATTATTTTCCATGAACAGGATGGAAAAAATCTATTTATGTACGCAACAACGGCCACACGGACATTGATTGCCCAACACTGGAAAGAAGAACAAATCCCAACTAAAGAAGATTGGCAACTTAAATTAATGGAATATGCTGAAATGGCTAAATTAACTGGAAAACTAAGAAATCAGGGAGACAACAAATATAAAAAAGAATGGAAAATGTTTATTGCATATACACAAAAGCATTATAAAGAAGTTAATACAATAGCAGTTTTTTTTTAAAAAACCACTTGTAATATTAAGAACAATGTTCAAAACTGGAAATAATTAAAGGATAAGGAAATTATAGACATGTACGATATAAGATAATATAAAAGAACCAGGGGAGGGAATGGAGGGAAGTCAAGGGATCTGAGTAATCCCAAAATACAGATTTAATAAAGTGTGAAAATGTTTTATTTTCTATTTTTATTTTAATTGTATTTGTTTGTTATGGTGTATATGCTGATAATGTTCAAATGTGAAAATTAATTTAAAAAATTATTTTAAAAATACATTATTTTCCATGGAGGACCATAATTTCCATGTTTGAAGCCATTTCTTTAGAAGGGCAGGCCTGCATATTGCCTTGAGTGGCCTCTATAACAGGTTGATACTCAAACTGTGGAAAATTTTTCCAGCACGAAAGGGCACTCTTTCATTAACTGCACTACTTGGCAGGCTGAATATTAGTCCAATTTTAAAAATAATTTCTTTCGCAATACTTGCACTCTCTTCACTGTTCATTGTTTTGATGATAAATAAAATAATCCACACACCGCTTAGGCTGGCATATCAGCCCAATTCAGGCATTCAATACACCCATCATTACAAATCCATAAGCAGGAGAGAGGGGCTGTTTCTGCTGGCCCTCATCCTGCCATCTGTGGCTCACTGTCCCTCTGAATGTTGGGAGGAAGATTTGAAGTGAGGAGCCTGCTCTGTGCCCCTGTAATTCAGAAGACTGCGCATGTGATATAGAACCCTATAGAGCAGGCTCTCTGCTTTTGAAGGCCAGGCAGTGGGGATGTCAGAGGATTAGAGTGGAAGACACATGCAGGTTGTGGGCAGAGATGGCGGGTATGATCCAGCTCCATTTTCCATGCATACATTACATTCATACCTCGGGTTGAATGTGCTTCGGGATGAGCGCATTCGAGTTGCACTCCATGGCAACCCGGAAGTAACGGAGCACGTTACTTCTGGGTTTCGCTGCTTGCGCATGTGCAGACACTCAAAATGACGTCACACGCATGCGCAGAAGCGGAAAAAAGTGACGTGCATGTGCAGAGACGTGCCGTCGCTGGTTACGTTGGCTTCTAGATGCGAACGGGGCTCCGGAACGGATCCCGTTCGCATCTAGAGGTACCACTGTATATGCCTGGAGAACCAGCATGTAAATAGCTCTTGTGAATCCATTTTTTAATATTATACTTGTTTTCATCCTCATATCTTAAACCCTAAAACTTCATCCAAAATCTGTATAGGAGAGAGAGAACCAGGTTTTCTTTCAGCTGGAACTTTCCAGAACTCAGTTCCGACACCTCTCAGGTAGGCGCCATTGCTATTCTAAGAGAATGAGGGAGGTTTTCATAGTGTGTTCCAGCATCTCTATTTTTAAGAAAAATAGCACAGGACAGAACATATCCATCAAGCGGTGTGAAGGTAAATTCTCAAGTGCAGACTTTTTTCATTGCAACCCATACAACCACAGCCCTCCTAAGATAATGCAACAAAAGCTTCATCGTGTGCTATTTTGTGACATTTTGGCGGTCGTCATAAATACATTTTGCCATTTTTTTTCAAAATACAAGTGGTAGGTTTTAACCCTTAGCCATGTGTGTTAATGTACTTTTTCTCTCCCTCTTGGCGAGATTCTGAGAAAAGCTTATTTATGTGGCATGCAGAGGATTTGCAAACAGCACCCCAGGAGATGACATCATCACCCCTGCTGTGAAATAAGTAGTGTTGCTTCAGCCTTGCCCATCCTCACCACTGGGTGAACCACATCATCTTGTGTATGCCCTTTAGTGAGGTCTGACACATTTTAAGATGGTATGGTACAGGCTTCTTGGTATGATAATTTTCTCCTGGTTCTCACATGTATGTTTAGTAGGCCACATGTCTGATAAAGGAAAAGTCAAATCACCTTTAAGGGAACAGCCAGCTATTACTGACTCCAACTTGACAACTCTCTCTGACACAGTTAAGCACAAGCGCTTTCCAAAGTGTAAATTTTTGAAAGAATTTGGATAAGTGAATGTGACAAGCACTATCAGGTAGCTAGGGTGAACTGCAATGTGAGAACTTCTTGGTCACCTACTTGAAACCTATTTTTCTAACGTCCAAAGCCGCTTTAAGATATTCTTGAAAGTTTATTTATGAGTCTGATCAGCAAAGTGTTCTCAACCTTCCTTAAATGTAATGCATTTAGTATTTTGGAGTAGCATGTTTTTCAGTGTGGGAGTTGTCATGAGGAAAGCAAATGTTTTATGTACGCTAGTTTTGTGGTTGTGCCACTGTGGGACTGTGGTTTCAGTGGTGATTACTAGTTCTCTTCACTGCCTGGCAAGCCTCCTTTACCACTTAAACAAGCAGGCTGATGTTGTGGTAGGGCTAGCAGCCAAAGGATAACGAGTCAAGTCCAATCAATATACAGAAAGCAATTCTGTGTAATTTCTTCTTACCATATTGAGCTATAATTAGTCAGTACACTGGTGAAAGGGATACCTTGCAAAAAAAATTATGACGACAAGGACAGTGCATTTACATGAATATCCTCATTTAACAGCAATAACTCCAGCTTTTATTTAACTTTTTCATTTTCAGTTGACTCAGGTATTTTATCGTTCCAATTTCTTCTTTTTTGTCACTCTCTCTTCTTTGTATTTATATTTACAATGGTGGTCACTGATGTATATTTATTTTCCCCCTCGTACTAATTGATTTGCTTCAGCTTTGGTTGGTTGGATAGACATGAATATAACATCGGTTACACAGTGAGACCAAAAACTTATGTCCAAGGTACCGGAGGGAGGGCTTGAACCCTCATATTCCAGCTTGATGAACATGAGATGAATAAGTGAGCATCAGCAATTTCTGTCTCCATTTCTGTTTCCATCAGCATTCTCAGACATCCCTACCCTCAGCTACTTTCAATGATAACCCTCAAAACCCTCACCTACCAAAATTCTTAGGAAATGTGCCCTCACATCAAGGCAGAAAAATGGAAGCCTCTTTCTCAGGAGAAGAAAACTTGCAGCTAATTGGAAGATGGATTCTGCCATAGCTCTTTCCAACTTTAAAACTCTGGAACTTATTTTGACACGATAGTTTAATTTTCCTGGTTCACACACCTTCACCTTTTCTTCTGCTACCTACTCGTTGGATTAACATCATTTGCTTCATGCAGTTTTATCATGCACCTTTTGACTACAGGCTGGAAGAAACTGCTTTTCTAGCATTTTAAAGTGAAATGGGGAAAGTATGAAACATCTGGAATTAATGCATTCTGCTGCATTTTAAAAGACCCCCCCTCCTTACAGATTTGGGAAGGGGAGGGGGAAATGTCAGACACTTTCATCCAGATTACTAAAATATATATTATGTCTTGCTGACAGGTCATTTTTGGAGAACGTTATCATCCTAAGTCAGTGGGTGGGTGGTCCCTTCAGGATTTGGAGGGAGGAAGCACATAGCATTCATAGATTTGTACAGTATAAAGTGGGTTACCACACAGTTCCTGTGGGTACATGGCATGCTAGCTTTTACTGTGTTTGTAACATTTAATAATCCACTCAACATGCACTACATGGCAAAACCAAGGAGGCATTAGTAATTCATCAACTATTCCCTCCCCTCCCCATGCTATACTTCCGTGTAGCAGGGAGCTTTATCAGGGATGGCGATAATAGTCCAAGTAGAACTGTAGAACAGATAAAAATGCACTACACCCACAGAGCCAATCAGGTGCTTCTATTAATGCTTCGCATGACAGCAATCTCCCCACCACCTGCCTCCTCCTGGGAAGCCACAGTAGCCCCCCTGCCACGAAGTGAGTGTTGCAGCTCCACCCCACTTGTTGAACTTCTCCTGACCACAGATGATTCCTTAGAAGGTCAACTAGAGCCCTATTCAGGGATGAGCATGCTGGCTTTGTTCTCTGCCACTGTCCCCGTAGCCCTCAAGGATATGGAAGCAGAATTTTCAGAAGCGCAGAGCTCTTTCTAGTCAGGCAGGCTCCCTATGCAATTTTGAGTTCTAAATTGTTCACGGAGCTGCAAGTGTTTGTGTCCAGCTCATGAAGGGTGAGAAGAACAGTGTTGGGGGAAGGAGAGTTAGCATGCTCTTTCCTCCTCTCCCACAGTTGATTCTAAGCGCATGGGTGACTAGAATGCCTGTGCAGGACTTGTGTTCTACACCTCTGGTGGCTTCATTTAGGATTTCATCATTCCCTTTGAACAAGGCACTTAAACTAGTGGATTGGAACAGCATCTTTGATTATCTGCAAACAGTGGGCACATGATGGCCAGAGTTAAGCAGTGTTGAATCCTTCAGATTTCGATGGGATAAAGTGCACCTTTAATTTTCCCTGGATTGTGCCATGTCATTTTTAATGCATTGCATTTTATTAGCTGACCACATTCTCCTGAGCATGATGTTTGCGTAAATTATGCCAATTTAACATATGATCCACTATTGGGTAATGTGGTGCATTACTGAGAAGCCTGGTTCAGCTGCAACCCTCTGTATGCCCCAGGACTAAAGGTGGTTGCAACCATTAAAGTTCAGTCTGTCCCATTTCTGAACAGGGAATTTTAAAAATCCATGCTTAAAACCTTGCAAGCTCTCACTCTGAGCTAGAGCAGACCAGCCACTAAAGGAACTCATGCTTAGGCTTTGCTAAAGTCTAGGTATACTCTGCACTCCCAGGCTACTGTGAAACTCAGGGAACCATATCCTTCCTTTCCATTTTCTAAATGTCTTTCTACACATGTATTGTCCAAACCCCAGTCATTGCTACTGCCAGTATCTTAGTGCATGACCAACTCAAATATGATGAGTCTGGCAAGCAAAACCTCTTGGCTGATAGAATGATAATACTGTGATGTTGAAATCCACCCTTTATCTGCAATGATCTGCATTTAATCTGCATCTGCTTGAAATTTATTTGTTCTTGCTAATTCCCCCAACTGTATATTGGCATTGATGAATTCCAAGTAATACAGCTATACAGTGCAGTGACTGAAAACCATGCTTCTGTGAATACATATATATGTGTTCACTTGTATGTGTAAATAGAAACATAGGCAAGCCTGGTAACATGGTGCAGTATATCAAATGGTATGTTTGGCCCGGAATTGATTTGCATGTATTCCACTAGGCCCTGCATAGACAACCATAGCTTATATATGTTGTGGAGGTTATTGTGCTGTCATCATCTGCAAAATGTTAGCTATGACATGGTCCTACTGAAAGCAATGGGATGTAGATGGGCCTGTTCTGCTGCTTTCAGTGGACAATTACTCATGACTAATTTTTGCTCAATTATGTCCCAAGCAATGGAAAAGGTGAAAAGGAAATATACTTCTTACCATAAGACCATCAATTCCCCAGCCCACCATATAACAAGTACAGATAAGGTGCCCTGCAAAGTAGATACGTTTGCTCTGCCAATGCTTCTTGTAACTCAATACTTGTCTTATTATTCACATCATGATTCTTCAGAGAACCCATAAAAAGTCAGAAATGGAGGGGGGAACCTGGCCTAACATTATAAAGCAATTTGCCCAGTACAAGGAAACACTGTTTAGCCAGGTTAGCACTCTTGCCCGTAAGCTGAATTGCAAATGACTAGCAAATAAGCTATTAATTAAAATGGAAATTGAATCCATCTTATGGGATTTACGGGAGAAATCTGATTTTCATGAGGTCTCTTCTGAGTGCTCCTTGAGTATAGCTGGAAACAGTGCTTTAATCTTTATATAATCCAACTCAATAATTAAAATATTTTTTCCATAAACTTTAAAATATTAATAAAAACTTAACAAGTCTAGCCAAACTGCTGCTGGGCAATACTAAGGAGCTACTAATGATCATACATAATATATGCTTGCATTTTTGGCTCACTGGCCATTGCAATTTTTTATTCAGAACTGCATACAATTACTGAAATTGAGCAATATTCACATGGCATTTCCCATCATCTTGTTAAATGCAATCTGCTGGTTGTGAGGATTTAAATGAGACTTTGAGGGACATTCAAAAGGAATGTGAATAGCATGCTAGCAAATAGGCAAGGAGCTGGGCAATAGATGTTGAATCCAATAGCCAGTATGGTAAGATGCCTTGGGTGTCAGAGTTCCAGGCACTGGGTGCATGAAATCCTTGAATGGGAACACAGTCTCCTTGGGGGCAAGGGTTCCTGATTATACTATCCCCCCCCAAAAAAAAATCGATGCCAATCAATGGAGCAAAAATCCTTCCCTGCCTTTCTTTATGAGTATGGAAAAGAGGCTGCAATATACATGGAAAAATATTTGGGGTGGAACATCCTATTCCTTGTAGCACAGAAGGAGATGTGGGGGTACTTGTGTATTACTTTCTCCTAGCTCGGAAAGATTGCTTGCATTAGGTCTTGTTCTAAGCCTACTCCACTGTCCTAATAGGGCCATGAGGTACATTGCCTTGAAGAAGCCATGGCTGCTTGAAAGAGGGCAGTTCTATGAATACAAGATTCCAGACGGAGGAGTAATGGCCTGTTTTCCTGGTTGCCAAGGATCCTTATCTGAGATTTTGTTGCCCCAGACTTTCAAACTATTCAATGCATTGAGGGTTTCCTAAATTATTGGAAAAGAACTGTGCTACTCATAAGGTGTGCTACTAATAGGCTGCCTTCTCTCCTAGAGGTGTCCAAGTGGGATCCATAAGCTGCTGCCTCCTTCTGCAATACCTTAGTACAACCATAGCACAGTCTTCTTGGATGTTGGAAATGGGCAATGGGCCTGATCCACTATGCAACCCGGTTCAAAGGGATGGGCTATATGATGGTTGGAAATGATGCCTTAAGGATGCAGCAAGACTTAAAAAAATATTGACCGTAGAAATTATGTGTGTGGAAGGGAACATTTGGGCTCCTATTCAGGTAGTGAAATGTCTTGGGCTAGCACCAATAGTTAACAGTCCCCATCGCCACACACAAAAGTCAATTGAGTGTTTATAGGTCAAGGAACTGGTGAGGAAGTGTGCCCTGACTCTGACCTACACACATCCAGATTGTGTGCATTTATGCACTTAAGACTGTATGGATCTTAAGATACAGGGGCTGCAATAGTGCACAGTCTGCACACATAGAGTTTGCATGCACATAGTCTGTTCACACAATTTACTTAAGATACATTAATTGGAGGCAGAGCTTGCCATCAAGATCCTGCTTTGTCCCTCCATGCTCACATGAATCCTTCAGGGATGAGGAACCTGTGGCCATCCAGATATTGTTGGACTCCAATTCCCCTAGTCTGTGAACAATGGTGAATTCCATAATTTTACTATGTGTTGTATGAAGAAGTACTTATTTTTAATTTTGTTTTGCTTTTAACTTGCCCCCCTTTCATTGTGTTATTGTTTGGTTTTAAGTTTTTTACGTTAATGTAAACCGCTGTGATGTATTTTTTTATGATACATCAGGATAGAAATATTTTTATAAATAAAACAAAAATCTTCTGAGATTCAGCTTCATTGGATGAATTTGAGTGTTATGGAGGACGGAGAAAAACTTTTTTCTGTCCATTTTCTCCATGTCATGCATAATTTTATAAATGCCTATCATGTCACATATAACTCACCTTTACTCCAAATGAAAAAGTCCCCAATGCTGCAAGTTTTCCTTCACCCACTTTATAATTTTGGTTGCCCTTTTCTGAAGTTGCTAGTGAGTGAAGTGTGCTGTCCTTGCATGGGTAAGTGAAAGAACAAATCCATAATCTGTGAGAGAAGTCTTGAGACCTGTATAAAATAGTGTCTTCTTACAATGTTAAGTGACACGGGCTATTATTGGTTGCCTTACAGAAGGCTAGGCAGATTGTCAGCATCAGTTCACCACAAGGTCTTACTGCATTCTTGTCACCAGTTTGGCTAGGGCATTTTTTTCTGATTGCAGTTCATCTATATGATGTAAGCTGATGAAGCAGGAAAGTGGTCTGATTAATCGTCCTTCTGTAGAACCACAGAGCAATGAAGGGCATCTGCCCTTTCTATCTGAACATCCTCACTTACAAAATCCCCCTGGAATTCATTTGTGAAAGAGTGTGACAGCAGTGTGGTCCTTCCCAGTCATATAATTATGCTAAACCACGATTGCAGAAAAATGTGCTGGTTACCCACAATGCTATATTTCATGTTATTCTCTTAGGCCACCATTGCCACCAGTAGGGAAAAAGAAATCAGCTGAGAATAGCTTAGGAAAAAACAAAATCATTCTGGCGGCAAAACCAAATCCTCTGAAGAAGTGGTTGTGAGCTCATCCAGTCCATCTCCATCTACAGTCAAGTGTTTGTCAGAAGGTCTCAGTATTTGGGCTTTGGACTGATCACCATTGCTTCTTATCATCAAGGATGGGTTGTCACATTTCCACTCAGTCTATTTTTGTAATGTGGAGAGATGGAAAGCCAATGGCCCTCCAGATGTTGTTGGACTATAACTCGCCTCAACCAGAGCCAGCTTGGCCAATAGTCAGGGATGATGCCCAGCATCATCTAGAGGGCCACAGGTCCTCCCCATTAGTTTTAAGAATATGTGTGTGCCCACAAATTTATAGTAAACATATTCATGGAAACCACAGACTTGTAGCATGTATTTATGAAAGACTTTCATATGAATGCTCTTCGAATATTCTTCATGGTGCAGCTAACCTGCAGTGTAGACAGTAGGCCCCATTTTGTTGTGATCTGTGAAGTGGTCCTAAGCATAACATGTAAATCCATACAATAACAACTCCCTCTTCTTTGTCACCTGAAATTCACAAGAAGGTTTTTACTTTAAAGTCTTAAGCAACCTAAAGTCTTAAGCAATACATGTAAGTGGGTTTTTTTTTGGGGGGGGAAGCATTTTAATATCTGTCAGGATAAGAGTTTTACCCAATAAATAAACTGTGTGTGTGTGTGTGTGTGTGTGTGTGTTCTTAATAAGATCAGTTGCAAACTTACTAGTTAGAGATAATCTAATGCAAAGTAAATTCTTATCTACCTTCCATGTAAGTAATTCACTTTGAATCTAATGTCTGTATGGAGACTGATTCTAGCCTCGGTCAAACCCACATTTGTCAAGGTTGCAAAAATGTTATGTTCCCACAAATCAAACAAATGCAGTCAGAGCACAGTCATAAAGTTTAAGTGCTTATTTACTTTCTGATAATTTAACAGCCCAAACTGAAATTGTAATCATCTTAAGATCTATCGTTTCTGTTATATTTTCCTGAACATAAAAACTGCAATAAATTTTTAAGAGCAGATACAAAATCAGTATATCAGATCATAAGAAGAGCCTGGCTGGATCAGACCAGAGTAAAGTGAAATAATCTTTTTCATTTAAATTCTGATGGTGTAGGAGTATGCAAGGTTGCATGTCAGCCCAAGCAGACATCACTGAAACACAAACACAACATTTTTGGCTACAGGTTACTGTAGCAAAAAAAGATTAGAAACAGTGAACTAGATAATATTGATGGAAGTTGTTCTGGAGATTCTGAGGCTTAATCAGAAGTTGAGTTTGCTGATGGCACTTCTGTTTTTCTTTTATATTGTTGATGTTTGTTATGTTGTTATTATGTTTGTATTAGGTATATTATAATGTGATTGTCATGGCCTTTGGTTAGCACAATAAACTTACCAAATGAGAATAAGGTTACTCATGACCAGGTTATCCTAGTTATTGCTAGACTCTGATTTATATGATATGGCAAAGTGCCACTGAGTATCTCAAGATGGTAAAAGAAATGACCTCAGCTGATATGCTGCTACACTCTACCACTGTTGTTTCTCTTGTTGTTTAGTCATTTAGTCATGTCCGACTCTTCGTGACCCCACGGACCAGAGCATGCCAGGCACTCCTGTCTTCCACTGCCTCCCGCAACTTGGTCAAACTCATGTTCGTAGTTTCGAGAACACTATCCAACCATCTCGTCCTCTGTCGTCCCCTTCTTATTTCTCTAGTATACCTCAACTGGACCACTGAAATATTTCTTTTGTATTCAAGTGCAGGGATGATTAGCAATGGGAGTTTTCATTGGCATCAACCTGGCTTCCCATGTCACAACCAAAACACGCTCAGTGGCACCAGCTTACCTCAAAGTGGTGTGACGTGATATAAACATACATCAAATGTTACCTGTGTCACACCTGGCTGCCTCTTCTCTGTGGCCTAATCAGCACCAAGGTGTGAACCACGCGGGCTAGATGGTGGCATGTTGGTCCTGACTACCAACAAGGATTTCCTGCCTTTATTTCTGGGTGGATCTCCACTCCTTCCAGAGGGTAATCAGTTTATTTATTTCAGGCCAGGGGTGTCAACTTGAATAAAATATTGGGGGGGCAGGGGCAGGTAAGCCCCACCCTACATAATCCATCACAAAACATGGCACACTCACTATTTGAATCAACTATGTGACACATCAACTGGGGGGGGCGGGGGCTCAGCCCCCTCGAATGTTTTATAGGAGAGGCAAAGGCACCTTGCCCCCCAGGAGTTGGCTCCCATGTTTCAGGTGCAAAACTGTCTCTGCCTTGCACGGCTGGAGCTGAGCACACTTTTTAACCTTTTGAGTTCATCTAGGTGGGACGCGGGTGGCGCTGTGGGTTAAACCACAGAGCCTAGGACTTGCCGATCAGAAGGTTGGTGGTTCGAATCCCCACGATGGGGTGAGCTCCCGTTGTTCAGTCCCTGCTCCTGCCAACCTAGCAGTTTGAAAGCATGCCAGCGCAAGTAGATAAATAGGTACCGCTCCGGCTGGAAGGTAAACGGCGTTTCCGTGTGCTGCTCTGGTTCGCCAGAAGCGGCTTAGTCATCCTGGCCCCATGACCCAGAAGCTGTACGCCGGCTCCCTCGGCCAATAAAGCGAGATGAGCGCCGCAACCCCAGAGTCGGTCACGACTGGACCTAATGGTCAGGGGTCCCTTTACCTTTACCTTTAGGTGGGCTACAATTCTACCTCTTCCTGAAGGCTTCCCCCTCACTGCATCTCCATGGCAGAAGGTCCCAGTGGCTTCTCTTGAAGAGCAGGACAGGCCTCCCTATCCTGGAAATCCCTGGACCACTTTCAGGCCAGCCCCGCAACTCCGCGCCCCGCCCCTTTCCCACACGAGCTCGGCTAATTGTCCACTGACCCGCCCTCGAGCAGGTCTTTGAGTGACATCACGCTTAGCGTCTCACCGGAGCCCCTGACGTGGGCTGCTGCGGCATCCAGTCACCCAAAACGGGGTCAGGCCGGAGGTGGCTCTGGCCGGCGGGCGGGCGGGCGGGCGCGGTGAACGAGCAGGGCGGGCGCGTCCTGGTGGGTGTGGGCGCCCTCCGAGCTCGGGATAAAGGGCTGCCGGTGGCCAAGGAGGCGAAACAGAGCAGCGCCTCAGCTCCTCGGGCTCACCAGCGGCTGCCACTCGGAGGCGGGAGACCGTGCTCATTCCGTGCCGCTGAGGGGGGAAAAGGCGGGAGGCCCCCACGTAGCCAGAGCGCGGGAGAAGTGGCCGCGCTGAGGGGATAAGAAAGAAGGAGGGGGCGAGAAACTTGGACGAGCCAAAGTTTGCAGCAGGCGCCTGCTGGCTTCTCACAGGCCCGGAACCCGCCTTTCACCTCCTCGGTGGGAGAGGAGCTGAGGGGAGAAGGCGCGCTCGGCTCTCCCCTGAGCCGCGTATGCACAAGCGAGACCCCAGAGAGGCCCGAGGTAAGAGCTTTGCTTCACTCCGGCGAACTGCCGCGCGCTCTCTCGGCATCCCTGCCGGGAAATGAACTGCAGTTCTGCCGAAGCGCAACGGGGGGAGACGTGAAGGAACGAGCCGGCAACGCTTCTGCCTCTCTCTCTCTCTCCTCTCTCTCAGTGCCTCCTCACTCCCGCCCTCCTCGATAGAGATCAAGGTAGCCAGCGGAAAAGTCACGCTCGCAGGCAGGCAGGCAGGCGATCGAGTAGCGCGCGGGGCTGCTTGGCACTCGGGAAACAAGCACGGACGGGGCAAAGGGAACTTTTTTTGGGGGGGGGGGCGGCGTGCAAAGCTCATGGACCGTTGAACATCTCAAGGATGAAGACCAAACGTGGCGTCTTGCAGGATTCCGAGCTGTGATTGTTTAGTATAAGGGCAACTAAAGTTTTCTTTTTAAAAGTTTCTGAGATAAAGCGCTCTCTCCACCCCCCCAACCTCCCTTCATGTGATAGAAACTCAGGAAGACCAGGGAGCCGGTCTGAATGGTTCCTAATGGGCAAAACCCCACACTGTTTAAGATGGCCATATGATGATAGGTGGGAGGTAGCAAATTACAGCCGGCACTGACATTTTCTTCAATAATAAACGCGCTCTGTTTCTTGCCCACCTCCCCCGCCCCCGATCATTTGGTTCACAGCTTTGAATGCAGGGGATGCTGAAACGTTTATATGGTTGTGGCCCCTTTCCAAGCTAAGCAATCCTGTGTTGATATAAATTAAATGATGTGCGCTCCATTCATTTCTGTGAGAACTGCCCTCTCTGTTCAGGACATCTACTAGAATCATTTTTAAGAGTGTCAGCAATACTCCAAGGTGACTATTAATTGTAAGGTAGAGTGAACTTAGGCTGCGGTTTATAGATTTTGAAAACCTTATTATAATTTGTTGTTATGCTGGGCGTTGAAAAGATTTTTAAAATGTGTGGCAAAGCCTTTTCACCAGACTTGTGGCATGATTGAGCCAACATTAAGTACTTTTACATTTTGGTGGGAGAGTTAAGCACATGGATTTCAGTGAGAATCAATGAGATATGCAGCACAGCCCTATGCACATTTATTCACAAGCAAGTACTTCAGTATTTACTGGGGTTTCATCCCAAATAAGTGAATTTAGGACATTTGGCTAGATTGTGCCTTTAATTTTTTTTTTTAAATCAGACTCAGAAAGCTAGCTTTCTACATGATCTCTTGGATATCTTCTTACGTTTATTTTAGGCTCATCATGCATCTTGAAGTTACAAAAATATTTTTAGATGAGCTTATGAGGGCAGAATTAATCTGTGACTGCCTGTGCTTTCATGGAGAGAATGTGTTTCTTTCATGCAGGCTTGCAACTGTGCCTTCAGATAGATTTGTACAGCATCCTTCAGTTCATGAGAATGAAGATAAATTATCATCTCATACATACAGTATAATTGTTGGGTGTCTGCATTAGTTGGCTTCTTAGACAGTCCCCTAGCTACCACACTAGAACCCTCCTCTTTAAAACACAGTTTCACTTTTGTTGTTCACCAATTAATTCCTAACTGTACCTTAGCTTCAGAATAACCTCACTCTCTTTTGCTTTTGCAGCAAGTCAACGTGGAAGAAGCCTTTATCTTGGAGTTAACGCAGAGGAGTTTTTTTAATCATTCATCATGAAGAGTGTAGTGGAAGACTGCTTCAGAGTAACTGCCTTGCTATTCATAGCTCAAGCAGTTTCTGCTATGGTACTCCCCAATGCAACACTATTTGAGGAGATGCTAGAAAAATACATGGATGAGGATGGTGAATGGTGGATCGCCAAGCAAAGAGGAAAAAGAGCTATCACTGACAGTGATATGCAAAGTATCTTGGATCTTCATAATAAATTACGGGGTCAGGTGTATCCACAAGCTTCCAATATGGAATATATGGTAAGGATGCATTGCTGCTGGTTTTGCAGAAAGAAAGAAATAATGTAGTTTGCATCACTGAACAACATAGAAATATTAACTACTTGGCATTTGTATGTTTTTCAAAACTTGCTTCCTATTTAACTGTTTGTTTGTGATGTTATGATATTAATGAAGTAGGGTTGTTTTTTTTTGTAGACCCAACACGTTGTTCCAGAAAGATTGAGAGGCTTCATCAACTCTAATTTTTAAAACTATTTAAGTTATTTTAAAGGAATGTCTTAAACTAAGGGCATAACCCAACAGTTTTAAGTCATATTGAACTGAGTGGAGAAGACTTATAGCAGGAAGTTAACTCTACCATTGAAATAACGGGGACCTTGAACTGCTTAATTTTGGCTGACACACATAATGTTGGACAGTTCCTGAAAATTGCTGTGGGAGCCATGTGCGCCATACCTAAGATCACTTTGCAGCCATCTGGGAAAGCAAGGGTTTGCAGCCATTTACTTTTCAGAATGGCTTTCCCCTCAGAAGGAAGTACTACTATTTTCAATGGGGCTTACTTCTGTTGTACTGTAGCCCCTAGCAATGGACATGTTTTCCCCAGGTCTTTTATAACAAGGTTAATTTTTCTGTGAAAGCTTTAAAAACCATTCTACCAACATGAACACTTATTTTTCCACAGGGTGGCTGGAGACAGGAACAAAACCTGATTCTCCCAATCATACCAAAAGACATACTGTTAGGATACATGGAAGTTGTAGTTTCCTATTCCACCCAACTCAGTTTATGGAACTGGTGAAACCATTGTGTAAGTGGTAACCCAAGAGCACCATTAATTTTCTGGTGAAAAGGTTTGTGTGCATAGGTGTGCTTTAAGGAAGCATCAAGGTATCATCAGAGCTCCAAGGAGAGGCTATTCCATAGGAAGGGAACTGCCAAAGAGAAGGCCCTCCCACAGGTTGCCATTAACTGAGATAGGGACACAACCAAGAGGGCCTCCAAAGCTGAGTTTAAAGCTCAGGCAAGGCAGTAGGGAGAGAGGTATCCTGGTTCCAAGTTCTTGAGAGCTCTATGTTAAAACAGTCCAGAACTTGGCCTGCTAGCTTACTGGCTGCCAGTAACCCTCATTCACCTTGGTGGAAAGTGCTGCTAGCCAACATAGCCACTTGGGCTTCCAAGAACAAAGATGAATTACTCCCCAACTGAATACCTGTTCCTTTGGGGGGGGTACAATTTCATCCAGAAGTGGCACATTGCTGAACCACTTCCCTCTTGCCAGGATTCTGTTTCAGTTTATTGGCCTTCATCCAACCTTTTACTGCATCTTGATTCTGGTTCAGTACCTACATGGCCTCATCTGATTCAAATGTAACAGAGAAATAAAGCTGAGTGTCATCAGCATATTGTGCTTCAAACCTTTTAATGACCACTCTCAATGGCTTCAGATGATAAATAACATTGGGAACAGGACAATCCCCAGTGGCACCCTATAACACAAGGGTCAGGGGGCTGAGGTGCAGTCATCCAATGCTTTTAAAATACCAGTTCCTCAGATAGGGTTCAAACTACACTGTGCCTCAACTCCCATCTCACAGAGTAGGTCCAGGAGGATAACATGGCCAAGGGTATTCAAAGTCACTGAGAGGTCCAGCAAGAGTAACAAAGTTGTACTGTCCCATCTCCTGGTAAAGAATAACTACCAAGGTGACCAAGTGTGATTTAAGACCAGGATAAACCTGTGTTGAAATGGGTCTAGATAATCAATTTCTTCCAAGTATTCCTGAAGCTTGCCTGTCACTACCCTCTCAAGCCTAGGAAGGGAGAATCTGTGACCAAGCAGTAGTTATCAAAAACCTCAGGGTTCAAGGTGTGCGTTTTTTGTGTGTTTTTGTTTTAATTCACATTAGCTGAATTATCTAGGCTATGATACTGCTGTGATATTGATAGTGGTGAGAACAGTTGGCACGATGAGCTCCCCTGCTGCCAAGCTAAGGCATGAGGGTGGCTGTTACAATTTTCATATCATTGACGTTAGGAAGAGTCGCATGTTACTAGAGTGGCACGGAAGTGGTTTCCTTCTCTCCTAACCTCATGCTGCTCTGGGAAAGTGTGTGGCTTGGCTGAATGGGAAAAAAAGAAATTGCCTTGGTGTAGCCCACTGTTGTCTACTCTGACTGCCAGAGGAAAACTCTCCAGGGTCTTGGGCAGAGGTCTCTCATATCATCTGCTACCTGATACTTCTTAACTGGGCATGCCTGGGATTGAATTTCCAGTAGAGCATCTTTCTTTAATTTCCATGTTAGCTTAAATATGATTGGCTTGGATTGAGTTGAGAAAGAGGAAGAGGTGGCTGATTGTGTGTAGTCAGGGCTCTTCTGAGTCTCTGTAATAGAATGCAGATTGAGACATTCAGCTAAAAATCCATAGATCAGGCACCAAGTGCTATCATGCAGGGTTTTTTTTTTAGTGGGCATATACTGTATATCAGCCTATGAAACAATTTGAAAGGCACGTTACATGTTTTAGGCATTCACATTTTAAGGGCATGCACATGCTTTGTGGTGAATGACTTAACATTATGTTTCAGTTTCAGAAACTGTTAATGCTTTTTTATAGTCAAGTTTAATGTATTGTTAATATATATTTGTTACCATTACCACACCAAATAAACAGAGGAAAGACAGAGAGCTTCCAGACAATGTCTGTTTTCTTCAGTGATCATAGTGTTCTGCATGTGACTTGAATACTGAAATGCTGGTTTGCTGTGTACTCTTGATATAGATGCTGAAAGTGCCACAAGTCATGCTGATTGTTGCTACTCAAAATATAATATTAGACAGCATAGGGAACAGCAGTTGTTGTGCGAAACAATGTCTCTTCCATAAAGTACTTCCTGATGTTGTAAACCGCCCTGTGATCCTCAGATTGAAGGGCGGTATAAAAATTTAATAAATAATTACAAAAATTTGCTTCTTTGTTGGGACTACCTTCATTGAAGAAGCTAACACTTGGAAGTACTCTGTTATTCAAGCAGTATGATCAGTCATATTTGCTAATATTTGGTTGGGGTTCTATTATGCAGCCAAAGGTAGAGATGACACAAGTAGCAGAAAAGGGGAACTTGTAAAAGTGAACTCCCCTTGTTTGATCACTTGCAATGAGTTGTAGATTGAGCAGCAATCAATAGGTCCCCCTTAATTTGCACACTGAGTGTTCACTTCAGCAGTTGTCACCTTCTTCTCTTACTTTGCAAAGAGTCATTTGAATGCATTTGAGGCAAAACAAGGGGTGCCACCTCCCAGCATCCCCCGTGACAATTTCTTCTTACAAAAGGTGATAGCAAGAAAGCATGCTTTGTCGGGGAGCTGGAGCTGCCACTTTTTCTTCTGCCCCAGGTAAGATGGGACAGGAGAAGAAGGAGGCAGCAGAGGTGGGAACAATTCATGAGCACCCATGAATGATTTGTGTGCCCTCACTTGGAACATGCACAAAGGATTTAGCCCCTTCAGGGTTAAATGAAGGTACACTTCTGCACCTGTATTTATTTATTTTTGAATGAATGAGAAAATTATTACTGAACACTGAAATTTACACAATCACTTATAACATTGTAACTCACCAGCATTACATTTGTAAACAGGATCGCAGTGCCATTGTTTTATGCAACACAAGTAATAAGTTCTGTAAGCAACAAACTTTAATTTGATTCAGATAGAGCCTTTCTAGCTACAGTGTTGCCAGGGATATGGGTGGAACTGCAACTTGTTAAAATGTGACAATATGGCAGTGCTGAATTTATGAGCTTTTTCTCTAAGCTTGCTCCTTTCATGTATCTCTTAATTTGCAGAAAGTGGATGTACTTTCCAAAGGATAAATAGAATAAGTAGACTAATTACAGTCCCCACAAGATCCCCAGTTTATTAGAGTGCCACAATTCTACTTGTTCTCAGTTCTGTTCAACATAAGTGCCATTGCTTTCTTGATGCAACTAAGAATTCCCTGGCTCCTGACCATGTGCTACAGAGCACAGTGTTTTGCACAATGTTTACTGGAAGGTAACAATAACGCATGGTTTTTACAAATTTCATAGTGATCTGGTTTTCTCTAGGATGAAGGAAGAGAAACAACTGTAGCATCAAGTTATTTCCTTAAAAAGGCAGTGGTGAAGTAACTGAATCAAACAATTAAAAAAACAGAACAGTTAGTACACTTTTGACTTCAGTTGATATTTTATTGCAGTAAGGAAGTAAAAGGTCAAGTAGAAACATGGAGTCAACATATTAGCATCTAGTAGAGTGGTTGAGACTATCCTGTACCTACTGCAACATGCTACACACAGGCTGCAACCCATCTTTATGGCTGTAGTTTTGTTCATATTTTCATTATTTGAAAATGAAGTCCTGTAGCTGGAATGGGTTGAAAGGGAAAGGCGTCAGGGGCTTAAGGTGAATCTTATAAAATGCAGCAGAGAAGGCATGAAAAGGACCTCAGAGAAGGATGAGACAGGTAACTGACAGAAGAAGGCATTGAAGAAACATGGAAGAAGACAAGAAAGTAACAAAGATCAAGCATGAAGAAAGTAGGTAGGATCAGCTGTGAGACTAGCAGAAATAAGGAGGAAAGGGAAGAATGTGGGGAAGCCACAGGGGTTAAGGAAAAGAAACAGATGAACATGTGGCTAGAGAGAAAAGAGGCAAGGAAAAGTGAAAGAAGAAGGAGAGCTGGAGAAAGCAAGAGGTCATTGGGGATAAGTAGGGTGGTCAAGTGTCCCACGAGTCTTCCATTTGAAGGGGTGTCAAAGACAGTAATCTGTTTGAAAGACTTGTCCAGTCCAAGGACTCAGCTACATTTGTAAAGATAAAACGCTTTATATGTGTTATAGCACTTTGACACCAGATGGAGCTGCGGAGTCCCATCTTTCGCCAACGGAATTTCTCTGTATGACGTTTACAACACGTTTAACTGAATTGCTTCTTAGATGTGTCTAGATCTAGCCCAAGACAGTCACAAGTTCAGTTCAGGAGAATGCTGATGTGGCCTCACATGTTTCAGTAGGGAGTAATTACTAAATATTATAGTAATTATAAATTAGCATGGTCACCTTTTATCCAAATTTGGGTCCTTTCACCCTCTTTTTTGCTGACGTATTTCCTGTTTTTTGGTGATGTGTTAGTGACAAAAGCTACTGAGTAGGCAAGAGAAGTTGGTTCTAGCACTATTTATTTACTTAGTGATGCCTCATCTTTCTATACATATTTACATTACTTGTCAGATATAATGAAGGTTTATAGCTGAGAGGAGTCGAAGGGGGGAAAACCAAAAAAAGGCCTGTTCTAAGGTTAACAATACAGTATTACAGGAGTATACTTAGAAGTACCGTAAGTCCTATTGATTTGGATTTACTGCCAGGCAAACTGATATAGGATTGCAGTTTTAGTAATCCTATACTTACTTCTGAGTAGGCTTGCATAGGATTGAACTGGAAAAAAAGGTTTCCAATATGCCTTCCTACTTATTTAAAACACTTTTCATATTTTTCTGCTTTCATTTCATTTTTTATTTACAGCATCTGTACCCTGCTGTTCAGCCAGAGCAGCTAACATAAAATCAGTAGTTTCAGAGACAACTAATGAACACAATTCCCATTTTCAAGAACAGAGTACTATGGCCTGTGGGGTGTTTTAAGTGGTTGGTTTTCATAAGTAGAGCACTTAACCAAGAACCTAGCTAGAGTTTTCAAAGTGAAAATGCTTCCTCTCTAGCTTTCCACTTTCCTGCTTTACTTCAAAGCTTGGCGGAAGTGCTCCAGATTCCATGCCTTCACCCAGAGGCTATTGACATGGCATCAAAGGGCTGAGCAATGTCAACTTATCCTCTTATTCTTATCTGGAACTTTTCATCAGTAGATTCTGCCTTGTGAAAGTGGTCAAGAGGGCATGTAGGTAAATCAGTGCTGAGATACCCAAGGATGTATAGTCTTGATGTAAAGTTTATCAAAGTGACAACAACAAGTTTAAAACACAGAAGCATTCTTTTATTTATCTTTCATTTTGTGCATTTCTTTTCTGTTAAATTCATTTTAGCAGTATTGAGGGCTGCAGGCTTTAAGTACATGTAATCAGTACACTAACCAAAATAAAAGATCAAATCAAATGCACACACACATACATAGCTTAGCACAATCACCTGATACATGTATACCATATCAAATCAATGTTTCACCTCTATGGAACTTCAGTCAGAGGTTAATTAAAGTGACATTTTTAAACTGATGGCACTGAGATTGTGTTCTGGCCATTACAAAATTAGACTTGAAAGTGTGTGAACCATGCCATGCTTGGTGAGATTGCTGGAGGGGTGGAGTTTCAGTGCCCTTCATAGTTCTTGCCCCCCTCCCCATGATTTTAGTGGCATAAATTACACAAAATAGTCCAAAGTGGGCATAGTTCCATAATTTGTATACGGTAATTCATGCAGCTTTCAACTTCTTTTTGGGTCCTTTTTTTTTTTTACTTCAGCGTATACACACATCCATCAGTATAATGCAGATATGTTTTGGATCGTGTGTAATTTACTCAAAGTGGTAATTAGTACTTTGTGTTCAGAATTAAGTGCCTAGGATGGTGCTGGTGAAAGCTGACTTCCCTGCCCAGTCCTATGCCATATGTAACATGGGGGGAACTGATGAGAATGGAGGAATCCATGCAAGATGGATGGAGACAACTTCAGCTAGTGGAACCAGGAGCTTTGAATATTGTTTTGAAAAAGAGCCCAACTATTGGCATTTAGTTTGCAGCATTGTATGAGAAGTTCAGGTAATATATTTTTGAATAAGGAAGCTTCACATTGTTGTTTTTAAATAAAGTGAGAATGCTCCTGTATGCCAGTGATATGTACTCATGTCTGTATATATCTTTTTTAGCAAATGCACACAAAATTTAAGCCCATGACTCCAGGTTCAGCAAGAGATATTCATGGAGGCCTGCTTCTCTACCTACATCTCTTTAGCTGGATCTGGGCATCTAATTAAAATGTGCTGCTTTGCTATGATATTTCCTATCCAGTTTTTGTATCCTTCTTTCACTTATTCATTGTGATTTGGCTTAAAGAATATAGTGGGTTTTATTTTAAAAGTAAAAAGCACCATACTGTACACTGATATTTACTTTACGAGTCTATTCCTTATATTTAGAATGAATACTGCATTGAGGCTTTCTATCATGCCACAGTAAATGTTTACTTTTGTTGGTGCCAACTGTATGTATTACTGTCTTTACCAAGTCTGAATCTTAGCTCTTTTTAATTTACTTTACAGGTTTTCACATATTGCTTTGGAAAGGTTTTCTTTGTGTTCTGTATGCCACTCCAAAAGATTCTGTGATTCTCTGGCCCAGTTCAGATTTCACATTAAACCATGGATTAAAATAAACTATGGTTAAATCATGCAAATGCACAGCTCATTGCTCAAATGTTTCTGGGTTGCTCTTTCTCCACTTATACTACTGCTATGCTACAGATGACACAAGCTTGCCATGCCATGTGAGCTGGGCTTGTGGTATATCAGGGTTCATTTTAGCAAAAGAAGCACTGAGCTTGGATTCTGATGATACAAAAAGCCACATTTTAACTGTTCTGTCTGTGAAGTGAGGGCGGAGTGTAATGGGAACTTTTGAGCAGTGTGCATTATTAGCATGCTGCTTGTTCACATTTAACCATAGTTTATTTTAAATTATGGTTTAATGCAATGTGCACACCAAGCCTTTGTCTGAGACTCAGGATACTGATTAGAAGTTGCTTGTAGAAGCATTTCGGAGTACAATTATGAAACCAAAATCAGTGACATTTCTAGTAAATTGTTTGAAGATTATTTTATAAGATAGTTGCATGTTTCTCAGGGTGAGACATCTGTTTTGGGGATTGGTCCTGAGGCAGCTGGAGATATCCCTTTTTCACATTTTAATTCATATTCAAATCTGATGTACATATTCAAATCTCTGTGCAACTTTGTGTCATACTGATTTTTGTGAAAATTCACAAACATTAAGCTGGTTCTATTTCCACATGTGAACTTTAGCAAACTGAACAGTGCTTGAGGGTTTAGTATGGAAACATCTACTGATGGTTTAGTGAGGGTTTAGTATGGAAGTATCTACTGATAACTATTAGTTATTGTACAATCATACTAATATAATTGCTTGGATATTTGTCTGAAATTAGGTTATAATGGAGAACATCACTGATATATTAGAAACCTGTGCATTTCAGAATATTGTTTTGCAGCTAGTTCAATCTTTCCTTGCTACATTGGAATAATTTAATTACTGTAAATGGATTACAAATTAAATTTAACTTTGTAACTGTGATTATTTCTACATCAACAACGACCCAGGTCATATCTTGTGTAGAGATAAAGATTCCCATTCCATATTATTTTAGGTGCTATTTAATTGTATGGTTAATGTTAAGTGGTATTTAACTTCAAAATTAAGAGGTCTGTATTTCCTTCCTTTTATAGAGAATACAGTCCCAAAACATTTGTGTCCACCTCAACATTAATTGAGGAGTTAGCTAGTGGAAATGCACTGAGCAACTGTGCATGGATCAGTACTCAGTGAACAAATACCTTATTTGCACCAAGCTCACATGCAATGCATACGTTTCAACTACAGTAATGTAGTTAACGAAAATATTTTGCCTGCATTTAAACATACAAAAGTAAGGTGGATATTTTGCCATGTAGGCAATGTAGAAAACAGAATATTATTTTAATTATTTTAAAAAGTATAAACCTTTCAGGATGACTTTGAATAATCGATCCACCCTCAACAGTTCCTCAACAGAGCCAGTGTGGTGTAGTGGTTAAGAGCGGTAGTCTCGTAATCTGGGGAACCGGGTTCGCGTCTCCGCTCCTCCACATGCAGCTGCTGGGTGACCTTGGGCTTGTCACACTTCTCTGAAGTCTTTCAGCCCCACTCACCTCACAGAGTGTTTGTTGTGGGGGAGGAAGGGAAAGGAGAATGTTAGCTGCTTTGAGACTCCTTCGGGTAGTGATAAAGCGGGATATCAAATCCAAACTCTTCAAACTCTTCTTCTAAGGATGTATGTGTTCATCTGTCATGAGTGAACACAAGAAATGAAATGCTTCATCAAAGGCAGCTTTTGCAGTGCTTTGGACAGTTGTACTTCGTTATTCACTGCAGAAAATGGATTCCCGCTAAAAATCCCACTTGATCACAAGCATTGCCTTACTTGCTGGAATATACTATAGGAAGATTACCAGTGGGATTCTCTATTTATGTCCACTCAGAAGTATGCCCCATTAAGTCCAATGGGGCTTTCTGCCAGGTGGTTGCTATAGGATACCATTAATTATTACCAAAGTAGAAACATCTCCCAAAAAAGTATGTAGAACAGTGAAGGGGGATCTGTAGCTCATCAGATGTTGATAGACTACAACTCCCATCACTCCTGATAATGAATTGTGCTTGCTGGAACAGAAGGGAGTTGGAGTCCAGCAGTATCTGGAGGGTGACAGATTCAGAATCTCTGCTTTAGAACAGCGTTGTACAATTTGTTGAAGCATCAAATTTCTTGAATTTGTAAAAATCACTAGTTTAAATTACAAAAAAAACCTTATCATTTCACTGGGTCAAAGTCAGTGTCATTATACAGATGGGAATTATGAACAGATTCGATTTGACATATGGACTGACTAATTATGAATTTTGGTGATACCACTAATTCCAGTTCAATCTGCTTCTCAGGTTAGCAAAGGGGGGAAAAGCTAATGACAACAAATGTGGTATTACAATTTAGATGCTTGATAGTTGAAATAATCTTTATGATATAAGTAAACTAACCTCCTTGCAATTTGGAATCTGGCAACCAATTCATGAGTCCAAACACAGATTATTGTGAAAATATCGAATCTTCAGGGGATCCAAGACATATCTGGAAAAATGTATGAAGGATATCTTGTGGCTTTCCATTCAGGTGTCTCAGTTTAGGCCTTGATTACAAGAACGAACCTTTCACTCCAAAGTCTTGCTTGTTTCCTACTTCTTTGTAGGATAAATATGACCAATGACTCTTTTTTTTTTGTGCTATTTATGACATATAATGTTCTAGATTGTGCAACTTGAGTAATAAAAAATCAGTCATTGGAACGGATTTGTAGAAAACCAAAGTAAGTACAAAGCAGAGGGGGAGGCATAGGGGGCAATAAATGAAAAGAATGAACATTGTCTTGTTTAGCAAGGTCAGGCGAAGGGGGCATGATTCGAACCAATCAGTCAAACAAAGACTTATGCCATAAGTATTGCCAAATAAAGTCCTATTTCACTGGGATAAGTGGCGTCACAGGTTGTTTGTTCATGTGCATCACAAAATGTCCCTTTTCATAAGCTTAAAACACTTTCAAACAATTGCATTTTTCCTTCTCTCCCCACCTCCTCAAATATAGACATGGGATGTAGAGCTGGAGAGATCAGCACAATCCTGGGCTGAGACATGTCTTTGGGAACATGGTCCTGCAAGTCTTCTTCCATCCATTGGGCAGAACTTGGGAGCACACTGGGGAAGGTATAAATAATTATATTTTACAAATGATTTCAAACAGTGTAAAAAAAAAGGTTCTTCTTAAAAAATGTCATATAAACATTGTCTCTGTTGATAAGTGCATCGGCTGTTTGAATTATTTTTGAGTTTTGCTGGTTCCCTTTTTGTAGATATAGACCTCTAACATTTCATGTCCAAGCATGGTATGATGAAGTGAGAGACTTCAGCTATCCTTATCCTCAAGAATGCAACCCTTATTGCCCTTATAGATGTTCTGGTCCTGTATGTACCCATTATACACAGGTGGGTATGCATTATTCTTCCCAATATCAACAGTGATGTAATCAATTTGAGAAGTTTTTGCTTTGGATATAACACTAAGCCAGGGATTGTGTTTCTTTTCTTCCACTCACATTTGGGCAAAGCAGGCAAAATTGGCCTATTCATGGTAAGCCATTAACTGTGGTTTACCTTAACATGTGAACCGGCCCAGTGTGTCATGAATTCAGTTTAAAGAGACAAGTATAGAATTTAGTAATGAAACATTCAGAATTCATTTTAAGCAAGTTTTGTTTAAAGTGACACTTAATACAACTGATTTTATAGATAGATAGATAGATAGATAGATAGATAGATGATAGATAGATAGATAATATATCCATTCTGCTTTTAAGAGCAAAATAAATGCATTTTTATGCATGTTCAAAGACCATAACTGTTTTATTTTATTGAGATCAACAGATGATGTAAATAAGTCAAATCCCGTCAGTATCCACTCATGCTAGCAAGAGATCTGCAGTATATATACTTTCCTCGACTATTCAGTGCATTAAACTTTAACTATATTAATTTTTCTTCTCTCTCTATGACTGCAGTACTGCTTGTATTTTTTTTTTTTTAAGTTTTCTGGATAGTATTATAATATTCATTTGTTTTGATTTGAGTCAGGCATTTAACTGTATTTCTTTCATTTTGTCCAATAGGTGGTATGGGCCACAAGTAGCAGAATAGGATGTGCAGTTAATTTGTGCCATAACATGAATGTCTGGGGACAGATATGGCCAAAAGCCATTTACCTGGTGTGCAATTATTCTCCCAAGTAAGTATATATGACAGATTAAGAAGTTAGCTATGGTACATAGGTGCACAGAGATAGGTATAAAAGAACCCCAGTGCCATTTTTTAAAAAACAGAAAAGCTATTGGGAGGGTTACTTTGGGAGGGTTGGAACCCGTGGCCCACCAGATGTTCTTGGACCAGATGTTCAGCCCCAGATTTGCCCCAGCCAAAGGCCAAATGGTTAGGAATGATGGGTGTTATAATCTAACATCTGCAGGACCAAAGATTAGTAGTCATTCCTGGACTACAGAAATGACGGAGGTGGGTCTGCTTTATTATTTCCCCACACAAGCTGCTTTTTAATCTCATAAGGTACACATGGGTTTGTGACAATTTAACACCCCGCTCTCCCCACCATCATGTTTCTGTTCCATATTCCCAATCTCTAAGGTTTCTTTTCTTTTAGCGTGGGGGGGGGGTCTGTTACATTTATAAATATATCAGCCACTCCCCATATGGTTGGGTCATTAAAATATTACCCCAGCCGCATGGAAGCTGGTCCCAGAAAATGTGCCTGTTACACATAATTAAACCTTGACACCTGTGTTTATTTCGAAAGGACAAAGGAACTTTTTAAATTAAGCTTTCAATTTTACATTTCAAAATAAACATTTTACAAACTTTAAAATATCCAATGACTTCCCTTCTTCTCCTTCCATGGTTCATTTTATGTATCTCACATTCCTGCATATTTTGCTATAACCATTCACATCAGTTTTCCACTTTTACATCCATCAAAAATTATTTACTCTGTTGAATTTATCTTAGTGCTGCCAGCATTTTCAGCTGTATACAGTTATTTTCAATAAATGTTTTCCACTCTTTTTAAAATGTATGTTCTTCTTGCTCTCTTATTCTCTATGTTAAATGTGCAAGTTCTGCATATTCTATCAACTTAAGTTGCCAATTCTCTTTAGTTGGGAGCTCGTTCACTTTCCAGTTTGGGGCTAACAAAACACAGGCTGCAGTTGTTGCATACATAAATAACCTTTTGCATACCCAGTCGCAGACCCCTCATCCCCAGGAGCCAGGCCTGGATAAATAAGACACAACACAGCATAGTTATGGGATTAAAATTAGGTCACAGCTTTATTAAATTTCAGATGTAGGAAACCTTGGCTTAGGCTTTGGGCATGTATCCATCTCAGCCCCCAGTTGTGGTCTGAGGCTAAGAAGGGACAGACAGGAATTATGGGGGACACTGCAAAACATGTGTTTACGCAGCTGCCCCCTTCCAGTTCTGGGAGTTTGACCATACACCGAGCACTCACGGTCAGTGACTCGCAGCATAAACCCCTCTAACAGGGCATTTTCAAATAATTCTCTTTCAATGAATAAAGGTAAAGGTAAAGGGACCCCTGACTGTTAGGTCCAGTCGTGACTGACTCTGGGGTTGCGGCGCTCATCTCGCTTTATTGGCCGAGGGAGCCGGCGTACAGCTTCCGGGTCATGTGGCCAGCATGACTAAGCCGCTTCTGGCGAACCAGAGCAGCGCACGGAAACACCGTTTACCTTCCCGCTGGAGTGGTACCTATTTATCTACTTGCACTTTGACGTGCTTTTGAACTGCTAGGTTAGCAGGAGCTGGGATAGAGCAACGGGAGCTCACCCCGTCACGGGGATTCGAACCGCCGACCTTCTGATCGGCAAGTCCTAGGCTCTGTGGTTTAACCCACAGCGCCACCCAATTTCAATGAATAACATTCAGTAAATTCCAGGTCGCTTTTCCAAAGCTTCTCCCAGAGGTTAAGATCGATATTGTGTCCTATATCTATTGCCCAGTGTGTCACTGGAGCTTTACCTTGCTCGTCTTTTGTTTCCCATTCTTATAAAAAATTATGCATTTTAGACAGAAGTTTATCCTTATTTTGTAAGAGTTCTTTTTCAAATTGTGAGCTTTGGTCCAGAAATACATTCTTTCTATCTAATTTAAACATGTCATATACCTGGTGATATTGCAACCAATCTGTAACTTGGCTCCTTAAGTATTCCGTTGATTTCAGTTTGGGTCCCCCCCCCTCCCTGTACAACCCAGAAGTTCCCTGTAAGTCACCCATTGTCTGTCCACAGACAAAAGAAACGTTTAATCTATTAGGTAACAGAGAAAAATCAGACTGAATTTTCTGTTTTGAGTTTCTGTAATGTGTTGCATTGTTTCTAGTGGAGCTTTGACCCAGTGCAGTGGTAACACGTTTTGAATTTTGCAAGCTCTAACCTAAATCTGTTTTAGTCCAAAATTACAACATTCCAAGCATTCTCGAAAATCTGCCAGCTCCATTTATATACACAATCTGCTCATTTTACAACAGATGATTAGAGGGGATTTGATTGGCAGCAGTTCACCTGCATTATGGTAATTTTGCATGGTGTTAAATAAGGCTGCACTCGGCTACATTCTTCCTTGGCTTTGGAACAGCATGGGCAGAGCAGACCTATACTCCAAATTTTTTTGGTTTGGGAGGAGAGGGAGATATGGCGCTACTGTGCTGGCAGAATGATAGTCACGTACTGTACCCAAAGGAGTGGAGGGACAACCATAAAGTTCCCATAAGGAGAAAAATAGCAAACACCACTTCTCCCTCCCAGACACATGGAAACACCACCAAAATATGCTAATGAGGAGCTGTGCCAGACAGGCGCTTGCATGACAGACTTGGAGGGAGCCAATGAATTCAGATCCCAGGAGCGGACCCATAGCACTCTCCCCTGAGTTGCTGCACAACATGGAAAATTATACCCCAATGCTCCCTTTCCACAAGGGCCATTGGCACTCGCATAGGCAGAATCAACACCACTATTGTGAGTCACCAATGATCCTTCCAAGCAAAGGTTTGAGTCTCGCTTGTGTGGCTCATGATCAGCATTTCAGAACATAGCACACACAAAGAGAAGGAAAAAGATCCCACACAACGCTGTACCCACATAGCTTTCTGGGCAGGAAGCCTGCATAAAACACATACAAAGAGTATGTACCCTAATGTATCCTCTCTTCTGTTCTCATTAGGAAAAATAAAAACACCCCTCAGTTTGGCCACTTATCAATCTCAGCCCTCATTTGTGAAATGAAGCAATTTCTTCTGTACCTTTGGCTCTACCAGCAGGAAGGATAATCTTCTGAGCATGTTTCTGGGGATTAGCTATATATGTTGCAGCTATAGATCACGTTGTCCTACTTACCAAATGCATTAATTGTGCCTGTAGCTCAATAAAATACTATATCAAAAGCTTATTAAGGTCTGAGAATACATGTCTCTGCCCTCCCTGCCCCTAGGCCATTTAGGGTAATGCTTTGGAAGCAAATCTACCATTCATGGCATGTCGCCATAGCAATAGCTGTGCCACTCTTACAGCACCATCTAGGAGGTATGACTTGTGCCCCCTAAAAAGCAGTCCAGGTGAATCAACCACCCCAGTTGGGTGAGAAGAAGATTCACAGTCACAAGTGCCTGTGTCCTTATTAGGTCAGTGATAGACCTTTTAAACTGTGCAAAACAAAATATTTATCATGAATATATTTCACTAAATAGCATTTCTCCCCTAGGGGTAATTGGTGGGGGCATGCGCCATACAAGCATGGTCGCCCATGTTCTGCATGTCCACCTAGTTTTGGAGGAGGCTGTAGAGAAAATCTTTGTTATAAAGGTGTGTATTCAGCAAATTAAATTGTATCTGCTGCCACTTTTCTTGGTATCCAAGGGAAAGGGAAGGGATCATTTGATTCCATGGGAATTCTATGTGTTGGTCAAAGGCTTATTCGTATTTTTTACTCCACATGAAGTGACTTTGATGGTAAGAAAAACATAATGAATATTTGGCTTTAACAATTTGTACCAAAAAGCTTTTGCAAATCGACACCTATATCATTCCATCTTCTAAGAAAGACCAAAAATCATGCAATGAATTCATTAACACTGCAATCCTATATATGTCTATTCAGAAGTGAATCCTACTGGGCTTACTTTCAAGTCAGCAAGCATTGGATTGCAGCCTAAAGTTATCCTAATTCAGAACCTTCTGAACACAACAGAAGGCATTTTAACACATTCTATCTGGGGATAAAATGTAGCATACAATGGTACCTTGGTTTGCATACATCTTGGTTTGCATACCTTTTGGATTACAAACACGTCAAACCCAGAAGTGTGTGTTTCAGTTTGCAACCTTTTTTTTGGATTACAACTCATTTTTTTTTTATTACAAACAAATTATTTTTGGAGGCCCCATTGGCGAAAGTGCGCCTTGGGTTACAACCTGTTTTGGTTTACAAACGGACTTCCGGAACAGATTATGGTTGTAAACCAAGGTACCACTGTAATTGGAGTGCTGACCAACATGTACTTTTTAGAATATGAGTAAAAAACTTCCCTGTGTAGAACTGTATTTGAATAGAGTTTTCTCTGTGTAATCTGAAACGTTGCCTTTGCAAGCTTCCTGAGTCCATAGAGCAGGCATGGGGAAGCTATAGCCCTCCAAATGTATTTGGACAACAATTCCCATCATACCTGGCCTTTGGCCGGGGTCATTGGAAGTTGGAGTCCAACAACATCTAAAGGGCCATAGGCTCTCTACCCCTCACTAGTATAAACTGGCTGTCTATTATAATGAACACATGTATTGAGAAAAAGCCTATACCTGTGAGGCTGTCTCTCCAGTCACCTTCATTATCTCCAGACTGAAGAGGATAATCCTAATACATTTACTTTTGTCTGTAACCTTCACTTAGTGACATGATAGTAAAAACAATTATCACAAGCCAGCCAGTATCAAACATTTTCAAGTCCCATTAATTGTAGTGAGAGATATTTACTCCCACCAGGGCTTGGAGGTTCTAAGTACTAAGCTGCATTTGTATGCACACAAGCACCATACAGTGGGACTTACTTCCAAGTAGACCTCCATCGGATTGCTTTGGCTTCCTTGTGGCTAGTTACAAGACATACTTGCTATTCCATTTCTGATTCACAGGAATTGACTGTTGTTTAAAAAATGGCATTTGTTCCATTTCTTTGCTATAACAGAAGGTTCAGAAAGACGTTACTCTCCAGAGATGGAAACCAATGAGATTGAACGGCAGCAGTCACATGTTCAGGATTCATCACAAAATCGATTAAGGTCACATGCAGCATCTGATGATGGTGACAGAAATGAAGTCATAAGCAAACTGCAAATGTGTAAGTCAATTTCATTTTTATCATCTGTTTCATTTTGTTGTTGGATTTTTCTAACACTGTGGGACACTGAAATAATAATGGCCACTTTCTCCCCCAGCTCAAATTGTTTCCTGTGAAGTACGGCTAAGGGACCAGTGCAAAGGAACAACTTGTAATAGGTAGGGCATCCTTCCAGTTTATCCAGAATCCATGGGATTACATGCATTTTTAAATTTGATTGTTTTTGCCATTATTCTCAGATCGAACTGTTTTCTCCCCTAGGTATGAATGTCCTGCTGGCTGTTTGGACAGCAGTGCCAAAGTAGTTGGAAGTGTACATTATGACATGGTAAAAATATTATAATTAACACTCACTGTAGCACCATTTGATTACATTTTTTTATCGAGGAGGTTAGCTAATGCACACTATCATTGACAAAACATTATGTAAACAGAACTGGGTGAAAAGTAAGCTAAAATTGATAGAAATATCTGAGGATAACTGTTTGGTGAGATTTTACTCATTATGTCATTTTGAGTTGGAGATTTAGTTAGCACCTCACGTAGAGAACTCACAAATATAGTCAGACATACTGGGTCGTATCCAGTGTCTTTCATATTCAGAATAGACATGTTGAAATTGATTGACCTGATTAACTCAGGTCCATTGATTTCAATAGGGCTATTCTGAGTAGAACTTAGCTGGACACAACCTAATATATCTCGTATCATTTGCTAACTCATCTTTGATAGCTTAAAACTGAAAATGACTAATTGATGACTGACTTGCAGTGTGGCAGAATATAAGAGAAACACAAGAGTTTGCTTTGGAATAGAGGCGCTCCTCCTTTTGGAAATGTCATGGGGAAAATAATTGTTCGGGTATGGATCTTAATTTCTGTTTCTGTGTTTTTCTGTCTTAGCAATCAAGCATTTGCAGAGCTGCAATACATTATGGCATCCTAGATAACGATGGTGGCTGGGTTGATGTTACCAGGCAAGGAAGAAGAAATTATTTCATTAAATCCTATAGAAATGGAGTTCAGTCAATTGGGTGAGTAAAAATACAAATATGCAGCCACAAATGTTGTAGGTAGATCTCAGGTTTTTAATATATTAACCTATAAGCATGGGACGCGGGTGGCGCTGTGGTCTAAACCACTGAGCCTCTTGGGCTTGCTGATCAGAAGGTCGGCGGTTCGAATCCCCGTGACGGGGTGAGCTCCCGTTGTTCGGTCCCAGCTCCTGCCAACCTAGCAGTTCAAAAGGATGCCCAAAAGTGCAAGTAGATAAATAGGTACCGCTCCAGCGTTACCTATGGCGTTTCCGTGCGCTGCTCTGGTTTCACCAGAAGCGGCTTAGTCATGCTGGCCCCATGACCTGGAAGCTGTCTGCGGACAAATGCCAGCTCCCTTGGCCTATAGAGCGAGATGAGCGCCGCAGCCCTAGAGTCTTCCATGACTGGACCTAACGGTCAGGGGTACCTTTACCTTTACCTAAGCATATATATATATATATATATATATATATATATATATATATATTAAAAAATCAAAACCAATGTAAATTCTGTTTTTCTGCCATATAAAGCTGCTTTTATAATCAAGTTTTTAAATGTTGTGAAATAAAAATATATATCCTGAGCAGAGATTTTGTTTTACCATATAATACTGTTATGTTGAAGGTTACATAGTATTTATGAACCTTGAATAGTAATCAGAAAATTACTTCAGTAGTTATCTCAGTCTTTCCGAAATCCTCTGGTCTTTTGAAGTAACCTGGCTGTCACTACATTCATCTCCCCAAAATTTCTGCATTATAATTTTTGCCATCTCTTGTTTAGTCAGTGGAACTTTAGGCTGAATCAACACAGTTAAGGATCCTCCAGCAGGTTTAAATCAATCACTTGACTTTGTGTTGGATGCTCTTAAATGTTTTGCACTTAAATACATATTTATGGAGCTTCTTTGAATTTATTTATTTATTTAGAGACCTAAAGCTGCATTCTTATTCAAGCTTGGGAATGAGATGCATTGAAGTTAATGAAATCTACTTCAGTGAAGACATATATAACACTACACTATAAGTTAGAAAGATGCTTGCAGAGTGGATTTCTACACAGTTGTAGACGTATTCAAACAACATATTTTTGTTCCATTTTCCAATTAATTTGTGCTCCTTTTGCTCAGTTATTAAAAATGTTTGTGGTAATTGTTTTATGATTTCATTGTACATCACTTTGGAGAGCATACATAAAGCAAATATATGGGTGTTGGTAATAATAGCTACGTTTCTGTTTTTATTGTAGCAAATACCAGTCTGCGAATTCCTTCACAGTCTCTAAAGTGCCAGGTTAGCATTAATTTATATAATACAGCATTACTCATTCATTAATGTATATGTCATCTATTAACATTTATTTGAGTATGCTTTTTAAAATTTCAGTGCAAGCTATCACTTGTGAAACAACTGTGGAACAATTATGCCCATTTTACAAGCCAGCCACACATTGCCCAAGGTAAGCTATTTAATTATGACTGTTGTTTAATTGCCATTCCTATCACAATGCAGGGGAGAGGCTATTACAAACCATATGGTGATGTTGAACTAGAAATATTAGAGTCATTAGACTTCCTTATATATTGAACTTCAGGCTGCTGACATTATACTGAACCTTATGAATATAAGTTCACACACTGAGGGTGAAGATGGGGGCCACTATGCCAATTCTGGAACAGGCATATTTATTTTCCTTTCCATTAAAACATTTTTTATGGGGAGAAATGGAAAGGGAAAAGGAAAAAAAAAAAAAAGGAAAAGGAGCCTGGCAGGGCTTTGGATTTGGCCATTTGCTCACCACAACCACTCCTTCTGTTGACTAAGTCAGATTGCTCTGTAGTTGATACATAGGTGGAACTCTCTGAGCCCCCATTCATAAAAATGTGCTTCTCCATTCACACAGTGAGTTCTGTGTGCAAATTGAAGCATGTACAAGTACTATGAACTGAAGGCAAAGCCAGAATCATTGGGAAATCTTCAAGCAGTCCATAGTGAGAGCCAGTGTGGTGTAGTGGTTAAGAGCGGCAGTCACGTAATCTGGGGAACCGGGTTCGCGTCTCCGCTCCTCCACATGCAGTTGCTGGGCGACCTTGGGCCAGTCACACTTCTTTGAAGTCTCTCAGCCCCACTCACCTCACAGAGTGTTTGTTGTGGGGGAGGAAGGGAAAGGAGATTGTTAGCCGCTTTGAGACTCCTGAAGGGGAGTGAAAGGCGGGAAATCAAATCCAAACTCTTCTTCTTCTTCTTCTTCTTAGTGTAAAAAGCCCATATGACCAAGAGAACAGGAAAAATAATAGAACAAAGCAATGCATGGACACAAAACTGTTCCATTATGTGTGCTTTTCATTGGATGAAATGATCAAAAATTTGTACTTGTGAAAAAGTTATAATTGTCTATGTTTTTATTTTATTTTCGATTTTCAAGGCTCTATTGCCCTCACAATTGCATGCAGGCAAATCCACACTATGCTCGAGTGATAGGATCAAGAATTTATTCTGATGTAAGTAAGATAACATATTTCTAAATCTGGAGTGTAAAATAATTGCGTTTATACAATTATTTATTATTTATTTATACTAGCTTAGCAGGTGGGGAATTGAATCATTAAAAATATGTGGCTTCATTTCCAGTTTAGATCCATTGATATACATTGATTCTCTGATTTAATTTTTTAGTGTAAACAGACACTATGTTTACAAAGCTGCTTGTTGTCTGTTTTAGTCACTTGAACCAATTGTGAACCAGTATAGATACATACAGTTCAGATATATTCAGTTTCTTTCCAGTCACAGGATACTTTTACACATACCGTATCCATGTGGTAAACCCTAACAATTAAAACCTATTTCAGGATGCCACATGGCCGCAATACATATTTTGTGCTAGGAAAGATCTGAAATTGTCAAGAGGAATGTTGAACTGCAAACAGAAAGTAGACCACACAACACAAGCAGACTAAGAAAAGCCAAAGCAGGAAAGATTTCACTGACTGGCTGTTCTCCTCAGCTGACTGTGGCTCCATTCATACACTTACATGTCTTAGTTGCTGTTGGCATCCCTCTCCTTCAGGAGACAATGGGGGAGTGCGCCTTTGGGGGCAGAGCCAAACCGTTGGAAGGTTACACCACCTGCTGTGGCTCTAGAGACTGAAGTGGAAGAGACATGTTTTGTTGCAGCCAGGGCAGATGAAGGTGTCCAGTTGTGCTGCTGCAGATGCACCATGACATTTCTTCTCTCTGCACTCCTCCCAGCCATCATTTCTGACCTTTAAAGCCCTAAATGGCCTTGGTCCAGTATACCTGAAGGAGCATCTCCACCCCCATTGTTCTGCCCGGACACTGCGGTCCAGTGCCAAGGGCCTTCTGTTGGTTCCCTCGCTGCAAGAAGCCAAGTTACAGGGAACCAGGCAGAGGGCCTTCTTGGTAGTGGCACCCGCCCTGTAGAACACCCTCCCACTAGATGTCAAAGAAAAAAACAACTACCAGACTTTTAGAAGACATCTGAAGGCAGCCCTGTTTAGGGAAGCTTTTAATGTTTAATAGACTATTGTATTTTAATATTTTGTTGGAAGCCAGATGGGCGGGGTATAAATAAATTATTATTATTATTATTATTATTATTATTATTATTATTATTATTATTATTTTACTCTGGTCGTTGCTATGGATACATGACTTAACTGCCTGTCTCCAGGCACTACAGTTGTCTGCAAGGGATTCCCACATGGTGGGGTTGATGTTACATGTCATGTTTGCAGACATCTTTGAACATAGAGTTGGCCTGGTGCTGGAAGCCAGCTCCCCGTAGAGAACGTCCTTGGGGATCTTCCCATCTTCCATTCTGTGGACATGACCAAGCCAGCATAGGTGTCACTGGAACAGGAGTCTCAGTAGTGACTGGCTATATCACTACGCAGTACCCTCCAGATGTTTTGGATTACAGCTTCCATCAGCTCCAGCCAATATGATAGAAGTTGTAGACCAAACTATCCTGAGGGTATCATGTTGGGGAAGGAATGAGGCACAACTAGCAGTCTTATAAGCTAGAAATGGTTGCTGCCAAATTCATGTTTCGGTGGCTCACTTTTAATGCTTTTACCATCACTTGTTTGTTAGAAAATAGTCTGGCAAGATTGGTTTATTCAGTACTTGTCAAGTAATGATGAAAGCCAGAAATGTGATCATGCCCTTCTACAATATATATGCTGGTGACTGCAGTCGTGTACAATAGTACAGGGCGATTTCAACTATGCTGACAATCTGATTGACATTTGAATTATATACACACATCTCTCCTCACATGTTTGAGAGCACATTGATAACTTTCTACAGCAGAATAGGTAAAATTCCCTGGAATTCCATCTGTCATCAATAATAAATATCTATGTAAATAAAGGCTTGAAAGATCCTTTTATAAGTGTTTAACATGCCTTTGCAGACTGATTCTATGCTGTTGTAAGTATCTGGAATTTTGCTGAGTAGTGAAAGAAGGAAAATGATTAAGCAGCTCGGTATTCAGATTCTGTGACCTGTTAAATGCTGATGAATGCCAAAGGGTTCACAGCACAGCAATAAAGCGAGGCCTTGTAATACTATATGAAATGTTCATGCTAACTTTTAAAGTACTTTAGACGGTCTTATTTATGCATGGGGCTGTACTGCAACCCAGTAAGACTATGGCCTATATATATATATATATATATATATATATATATATATATATATAATTGCTTAGTAAAGTGTGTTAAATGCAGACTATGAGTTACCCAGTACCTTTCATAGTTACCAATGCATGGTCATTTCGTCTTTATTAAAACTACATTTTCCCCAAAGAAAATGATGGTGAATACCCTGGTGCTACATAAACCACAAAAAAAGAGAGAGAGATCAAAGTTCCGTCACTTGATTTGCAATTTTTCATTTTTTAAAAAACCCTTCTATTTTAATTTTCTTAGGCATCTAGTATCTGTCGGACAGCTATACATGCTGGAGTGATTCGGAATGAAGGAGGCTTTGTTGACGTTATGCCAGTGGATAAAAGAAGGATGTATACTGCTTCATTTCAAAATGGGATTTTTTCAGAAAGGTACAGAGTGTGACTTTGAAGACCAATGTTTACTATCTACATGCACACACCTGCCATTCTTTGCAATCCTACATTAATTCTGGAATAGTTGTGTTCTACTTAATGCTAATTAACCAGACGTGAGTTGTATAACAATGGCAATTGCCAGGGAGAAGCAGCTGCCTGTTTCCTGTAAGCTCAAATCATAACCCTAAAAGCTGCTTATGAATAAAAACAACTCTTTTGTTGTTGATCCAGTAGCAAATACCATAGTAGCTGATAAGAAAGTTGCATTGAGTTTCTTCAGGATTTTCAGGTTTGCTTCTGCCTAGGTATACACGCTTATATCCACAATTTATCAGCAAAGTCCTGTCAACATTAAGCATGTGAAATCTCATTTAATTCAGTGATAGAGTTGGCATTTAAAAGCAGAAGTGTTTGACTTTGTATTGTGCCCTAATTATTTAATGTAGGTAGCTAAGTAATTTTTACACAGGAGGAGTTCAACCCCCACCTCCCCAAATCAGACGGGCAATAGCTGTGTACTCTAAATAATCACCTTCTTTAGACTATATATATATGATGTGTAGAGGAATAGAGAAGATATATTTGGTGGCATGTAGAAATAAACAACAAAATAAGTTTTACTAAATTTGTAAAATTGCAAAAGAGCATGATAGAACTATCCCAATTCCCTAGTGTAGATGGCTTGAATGGTGGTGGTGGTGGTGGTTAGGATTGTGTGCAATTGCCTATCCATTGGATTTCATTGCTGGAGAGGAATCTACTGGGAGGGAGGCTCCGGCTCTGTGGGCAGAAGCCAGTATGGTGTAGTGGTTAAGAGTGGTAGTCTCGTAATCTGGTGAACCGGGTTCGCGTCTCTGCTCCTCCACATGCAGCTGCTGGGTGACCTTGGGCTAGTCACACTTCCCTGAAGTCTTTCAGCCTCACTCACCTCACAAAGTGTTTGTTGTGGGGGAGGAAGGGAAAGGAAATTGTTAGCCGCTTTGAGACTCCTTAGGGTAGTGATAAAGCGGGATATAAAATCCAAACTCCTCCTCCTCCTCCTCCTGTAGGAAGCCCCTAAATGAGCTGGACCAGTGCCTTGTGGATTTCCCAAGGGATCCAATCTTTCTTTTCTCTGCTATGCCAGCCTTGTTTGGTAAATAGTAAATATAATGACAAAATCTGCAACCCCACCTTCCGCCCGGGCTGGCATGAGCTAGCTGGGCTCAGGATATGGCAAAGATCCATCCCTGGTGGCTTTCCAGCCTGAGGACATTAGGCCTACTCTGCCCATGTCATAAAATGTGTGTCAGGATTTCTGATCCTAGTAGTGTTTTGATACCACTAAGCTATTGAATTGTATGATAATTTTACATGCTGTCAGGCATGGGTCTGTAATAACCTTGAACACAAGATTGACCTGGTGTGTGTGTGTGTGTGTGTGTGTGTGTGTGTGTGTTTGGCTGGGAGGGTTGCACTTATTGAGAACTAGATGTTTTACTTCAGCAGACAGTATTGAGCATTTGGAAGTACAGATGGAAGTACAGATAGAAATTTCTGAATGTCTATTTGCACATCTTATGATGGGAGGACCAGGGCTTCTGCAGATGGCTTAAATGTATGGGTAGATTTATCTCTAGAATAAGTGCTTGGTAAGATTGGGATCTTAAAACACAAACTAACCTATATGAAATGTTACTACTTTTTCCCTTCTGTAGTTTACAGAATCCTCCAGGAGGCAAGGCATTCAGAGTGTTTGCTGTGGTTTGAAGGTAACAAGTAAACTGTAAAAACAAAAGCTAAATACAGTGCTTGGAAGAAGAGAAAGAAAATGCCATCTAATTTCCTTCCTCAAGTTTGTATAAAGATGTAATATTGCTGTACAGAATATATTTACTGTTTTCTGACTGAAAAGTGGTTTAACTGCATGTAAATCTTAATGGGGGAAAATCTGTAAAGTTAAACATGGGAAAATGCATATGAAAAACTATGATGATAAATAACTTGTTTTGAATCCTGTGTTAAATATTGCTATATTTTCTTAGCATTTATTCCTATGCAATTCGTTTGAAGCTCATAAATGTTCCACAATTTAAAAACAAAACAAAACTGAATACATTATTATTATGGTGTTTATTATTATTATTATGGTGTTTTATGTATGCCACTAACATTAACTGTAAAGGTATATCTATGATAGATCTTATATCCACTGTATATATCATTTTTCATTGCTTAAAATTGGAAAAAAATAACTAATTCCCTAAACCAAGCAGTGAACATATATTACTGCAGAAACACACAAAGTCAAAAGAATGAGATATTTTGCCATTTTTACACTTTTCTGTTTGATCCTACTTTTAAAATGCCAGTTAAAACAAATCCTGGTTGAGAGCAGTATATTTTTTAAAATATAATAACTGTCTTGTTTTTGTATCGTGTTGGTAATTCAAATCTTAAAAAAAAGCAGGATCAGATGCCACCAACTTGGTACTTGTTTACATAATGATATGTAAAAGTAGGGTTAAAAGCCAGTAGCAGCCCCTGTGTGTGGCGGGGGACGGACACACTGGCTTTCTGACATCAGCATCACTGTAGCTCACCTGGATGTGGTTGGGGTGTGGCAGGGCAGCAGCAACATCAAGTCAATCTAGCACTCTCACAGGTACACACAAGGACCTTTCACCTCTCTGTCACTCTGTTCCATCCCCAAAAGCATTGCCCCACCACTCCTGTTAAAAATTAAGAGTTTTAAACCCTACAATCATGTCAAGCATTGGTGAAACTGACATTTGACTAAACCCTTAAAACTGGGTTTAAGACAGACTATATCTGTACTTCTCCGTGTATAAGACGCCCCCTTTTTTGGGACTCCAAATAGAGAAAATGAGGGGGAGATTGCCCACAGTTGCTGAGCTTTTTCGGTGGGGATTGTCCAGATTTGTAGAGCTTTTGTAGGGGAGGGGGTTGCCGAAATTTGCTCACCCTTAGGAATGCAACAGCCAATCGCATGCATATCAGTGATGCCACCAATCATCTGCACGCTCGCCAAAAGCAAGCACCAATCGCATGCCCAATTGCCGCAGCAGCCAATAGCCAGCAGACCTTGCAGCACACACCAATTACCCGCAAAAATGCAGCGGACATTATCCTGCTCGCGGCAGCCGCCAATCGCCCATCACACCTCTCCACTATCTGTGTATTAGACGACTCCAGGTTTTTAGCATAATATTTTAAAAAATAACCTAGCCTTATACATGGAAAAATACAGTAGTTCATTTGGGCTCCAATAAATCAGCTCCCAGAAATACAATAGACATAGAATCACAGAACCAAAAAGCTCTAAGGAAACACAAGTGTCACCCCTCTTGCAACCCCCTGCAATGCAGGAATCTTTTCACCCAGCATGGGGCTTAACCCAACCCTGAGATTAAGATGCTCTACCAAACTGAGCTATCACTATGCACAAGGTTGTTTGTAAGGCTGACACCCCATACTACATAAACTGTCCTGTATAGTACTGGTAAATGGTGAAACTGCAGAATAACAGAATTTGTAACATAGGCCCTAATACCTTTAATTTCTTCATCTGATGCATATTCCTGCAGGGCGGGACACAGTGCCAAAGATTACTATCACATTATTTCACCATTTCATTTGATCTCATTTCTGGTAGATAGCCCTGTGCATTACATCTGACCTATTGTGGTATACTAGAGAAATTATATAATGGTGACATTATCAAGCTTTCTATGAAAAGTGTATGGTGTAAGACTGTAAAGCTGATAAATAGTTTTTTTCCTGTTATTTTTTTATCTTTATAGTTGTGGACTTTCTTTCGAAATGCCATTGGTAGCGATATTCTTCATACATGCATCACAGTATTATTTTGTTCAGCTACATGTACTACCTCATGTAGTTAGGCAAACTTTTTTTTGAATAAAAAGTCTACTAAATGAAAAGACAGTAAAATTGTCGTTCTTTTTATAATGCTAAAGAAATATGTTTTTGGCATATCGCATTTGCTCATTATAGAGATTAAAGCAGACCTAGGGTCTCTTCGAAAGAGTCCTCCATTTGAAGATCACCCTGTCAGAGTCTTCCTCGCTATGCTGAAATTATAGCGTTTCCATTTAGGTAAAGGTAAAGGGACCCCTGACCATTAGGTCCAGTCATGGCTGACTCTGGGGTTGCGGTGCTCATCTCGCTTTATTGGCCGAGGGAGCTGGCGTACAGCTTCCGGGCGAAGCAGAGCAGCACACGGAAATGCCGTTTACCTTCCCGCCAGAGCAGTACCTATTTATCTACTTGCACTTTGACATGCTTTCGAAATGCTAGGTTGGCAGGAGGAGGGACCGAGCAACGGGTGCTCACCCCGTCGCGGGGATTCGAACTGCCGACCTTCTGATTGGCAAGCCCTAGGCTCTGTGGTGTAACCCACAGTGCCACCCACGTCCCTTTAGTTTAGAGTAAATATTTCTAAATCAGTACATATAAATTAGCACATGCAAATGTTTTTTGCGATGCATTTACCCTTTTTGCATGATGCATATGTGACCACTCCAAACAGTGCATATACTATGAATACAGAAAGTCTCAGACTCAGTCTTTAGTACCTCCAGTTAGAGGATCATGAGTAGGAAAGACTTCTGAACCTGAAACTCTGGGGTGCTCCTGCTATTCCAGGCAGACATTACCTGGCTGAACACATTAACACTGACTGTAGAAGGTAGCTGTTATTTCTTTTTTTTCTTTTTACTTACTTTTAATAGGAATTAAAAATAAGCAAATCACTGGGTCCAAACATCATTCAGCCAAGAACACACATGTGAAATTGCAAACATTGCCAGCGGTGGAGGAAGCTGCTCGGGTGCCGGGGCTGCACGCCCAGGACCAGGGCGACCCACCCATAGGGGCGGGGTGAGGGCAGGGTGAGCTGCCCATAGGGGTGGGGCGCACTGTGGGGCCTCCAGAGTCTTCCTGCCTCCTCCCACTCAGCCGCCCTATAGCTGGGGGCAGCGGGTGTACCATTTGGGCAGCATGGAGCCTGCACACACCCAAGCCACTGTGTCTCTCCCAGGAGAGACGTGTGGCTTGGGCACACTGCAGACCCCACGGTGAGTGCCACCCGGCATTTTGTCATCCCCCTCAGTGGTGACACCCGGAACGGACTGCACCTTTCTTACGCCCCTGCATATTACAGCCACTGAGGTCCTGTAAACACTTCACTGAGCCATCTGTGAGGAAACATCAAATGCATTGCCCTCCCCAGCAACCCTGGAGATGCATTTGGGAGGGCCTTCCCCATCCTTATGGGGTTTGTGGTAGGGGTGTGGGGAAGATTTTGCCCTCAGTTCAACAATACCACAAAGCACAGCACTTTCCTTTCTCCATAGGACAAATGGTAACCACTTATTTACATGAGAAAAAGTAAAAGGATGCACTCAGAAATGCATTGGGGTGGAGTTGAAACCTGCTTCCTGACTGCTTAGCCCAGCCATTGAAAAAGAAGCTGCCTTTGAATGATGACTCCGCTCTGTTTCCTGATCACAGTAGCTTATGACAGGATATTGGCAAGTCATTATAGGAGTGGCCAGCATGGTGCTGAATGCAGCATGTCTGAATGCAGCTCCCATTGTCCCTAACCATTGACTATACTGGTGGGACTGGTGGCAACTGTTAACAACATCTGTTGGCTATGCCTGATCTAGAATGATTGTCACAGAGCAAATCAGAGATGAACAGTGCTTTGAACTCTGGCTTATCAAATTCCATTCTAGCACACCACTAGAATCCACAGTCTATTATCGTGTCTAAAAAATACAGTCCATCTGAGAATGAGATTGGTCAGTTCCACTAAATAAAACTTGCCTCTTAGACTGCAGAGTCTTTGTTCCTTCTTTGTCAAAATCCATCTGTTTCTTGTTTTATTTTTATTTGTTCTGGAAGCCTTTGCCTTCTGAATAAGCAATTCTATTCTTGTTTCAGGGCAGCTCCAAAACCTTTTGGGCAACCGGCAGTATTAAGTACAGAAACAGAGAGGTGATTTATTTATTTATATGTAATAAAATTTGCATAAAAGCTTAGGGGTTTTTTCTTCTTCTTCCATAAAAGCTTATTTTCCAATTCTGGATTAAAACCATTTGAAGCACACAAAGGACTGCATTGTGAGATCTGATTTAATACTTGCTGCGCTGGGGGTGATATGCCTACCCTGGCACAGCTATAACGGATCCAAGAGCTAAAGAAATGGCTTAGCAAAATACTCTGATCCTCTCTCATTCATCTAGAATGAATTATGGGCTAAATTAGATGCTCTGTGTATGTGTGTGTGGTTTAAAGAAACACTTATTTTTGCAGTAGTGCTTGGCCTAAATATATCTTTCACCATTAGCATCAAGAGCAAAGCGTGGTAACACTGTTTTATAGAAGGTGAGATTATTTGTCCATCTAGCCCAGTATTATCTCCTATTATAATGTCTCTCCAGAGTTTCAGGGAGAGAGGGTCTTCCCCAGCCATTTAATCTGAAATGCCAGGATTGAACATGGGACCTTCTGTGCAACAGCACAGACTGAGCCCACAGATGTCTCTGAACTCCTTGGAGAAAGAAGTGCACAAACAATATAATCAAGTAAACCAACCCTTTTGGATGAGATGTGCCAGCCTTTTTGTGATTGTATGGCATACTGTCACAACTTTCTTTGCTGTTCATGGCAGCCATTTTGTGCTGGCACTCACAGCACGTTTATCAAGATATGAATATCAGCATCTCTCTCTCTTTTACTAAAATACACACTCTCTCTCACACACACCATAAGTGTATTTTTTACTAGATGACTACTGTCACATGAGTGATAAAAAAGGATTGAAGGGTAAAGAATTCAGCTGAGTGGCAATGAACCACCAGCAGAAAGTGGACTGGAAACATTGGGAATGTTGAACTGGGCATAAGATAAACCAAACGTAGCATCATTTTATGTAGAAAGGGTGGGTTGTTCCTTGGAATATGGAACAAAGCTAAAACCTCCACCAGCATCACTGAATAAGTCAAAGCACTGTTTCCATCTTTTCCAGTTGTTTGCAGCCTATTTGGAGAACCGTTCTGAAAATGTTTTCTTTTAAAAAAAACTTTTTAAAAAATATATTGAATATTCCACAAGGCTCACCATCTAGAGTCACATTGTGTATTGCACTTAAAACTCACTTAAATTGTTTTATTTGCAGCCGTATAGCTGAGTTCTGTGTCCAGGACTCCAAGCAGTTCTATACTTCCTTCTCCCTCTTTCAGTTTCACAATCAACCTGTATTGAATCCCACTTCAATGGTACCATGTGTTTTTCTCTGAATTACAGAACAAATCTAGAATGGAGAACTAACAGTATGTGTGACTTAGTACAAGAGACCTCCATCATGTTTACCCTCTCAGTTTGTTGTAGTTCACTTTCCATCTTCACTCCTTGTTCCTTTCAGCCCATTTCTTAAGGAAGCCTCACCCTCACAAAGAGAACTCAGTGAACACGTTTTAATCAAGGAATTCTGCTTTGCCTTTGAGAGTTTCCTCCTTGTGTGTTCTCTTCTCTAGGCTCCATTTTTCACTAGCCAAATACTGTATCCTTAATCTCTGCCATCTCTCCTGTTGCTTCTGTATCCTTAATGGATGGCTGCCAAAAATCACAAAGCATCAGTGGCCTGACATCCAAAGAAGTAAATTCATCAGGATGCAGAGAATTTTGCATAACTATTCAGAAACAAAATGCTGCTTCTCTATAAAAAGCAAACAAAAGTACCCTACTGAAAAGAGGAGAAGCATTTGGGAGAGAGGGGAGTCATGGTTATTGTTTTTCATGGAAAGGTCTCTTGATGACCTTGATCAAAAAAAGCTTTCATTCCCTCTTGGAACCAGTTCCATGAATGGCATATGAAACACCTTCATCCCATTTAAGGCTTAGTTTAAATTGTCACCCTTTTCTTTCTATCCCCCAAGGCACTGCTTCATTTTTATTTTACTTAGACATGTAAGCAACCCAATTTACCTTAGATATTGGCTCTTTGGCAATCACGGGGAAAATATCATCTAACTACACACACTTTGTGTAAACAGCAAAAATAGCTTTCTTAATGTGCGTAGTAAAAGTAAATAAGTATCTTCCAACATAAGCAAACCAGTTTGCCAGCAAAGCCAGATAACTCCCCAATAAGGTTTCTTAAGGGGGGCGGGGAAGGGCTGCCTTTATAATAAACTGTATAAAAGCTGAAGTCTTTTGCAGATTTTAAAAATAAGTCTGATGTTACAGTAAAAACAGTATGGGTTGTTAGAATTAAAATGTCTTATGCAAGCAAAAGAATTGGACATGTCCTGACTTTACTCCTTAGTAAAGTGAAAAATGTTAGCAGATTAGTGATATATATATATATATATATATATATATATATATATATATTTAAAAATCATAGCATTGCTGTGTTAAAATTTTGAGGCAAATAATGTTAAAATAAAAACTGCTGCAATGACACTGGGAAATGAAGAAGGTGGAGAAAAGAACATGAAGTGGCATAAAGGACTGAACCAAAGATACATCTAGACATACTACTATTTGTCCTTAGGTACAGGGATTCAGAACTGTACAGCACCCAAAGTTTAATTAAATTCCTTCTTTCTTTTGTTACTAGAAAGTCAAGACATCCAGTGAAGTTGACTTGCATTAGTTGACCACAGACAAAATGGTGCCCTTGTACCCATGGATGGACTTTTGACCCAGCCAATGCATCTGCTAGTGGGAGGGAAGGGAAGGTAATTTTTACTAATTCCCCTTCCCTTCTGCAGTTCCCAGCACTCCCAAGATTGTGGCTCCAGAGAGTTGGGGAAGGGTGAAAGATGACGAGGGGCACAATAGGGGTGATCAGCAAAAATTGCATTTCCTTCTCTTCCATTAACAGGGGTTTCCAAAGGACCAAAAGTTCTTTCACGAACACCAGGCACCTCTTGGATTCCACCCAATAAGTTCTTCACACATAGTAAAAGTATGGACTTTTGTTCCACTATTGCACAGTCTACATGGCAACAGTAAACTTTTCAGATTGTGCAGTATTGGTAGTCTGTGACAGAAATGCTTCAAGTGTCCTATAACACTTTACTGGGAGCAAATCCCAATAAACTCCATGGGTCTTCTTTAATGAGGGATTCCATCAGCAACTTATAAACCATGTTGATATTATGGTCTTTTCGTATGTTCTTTTATAATTATTCTAGTAAATGTGAGGAACAATCATCACATCGGCCCAGTTTGCACACAACACTAAACCATACATTTTTTTGTGAATACATGAGCATGCAGGCTACTAGAAAGGGGATTGAAGCCACTTTGCTCCTCTTCCGGTCCTGCTGCTGCTGTGAGCTAAGCCATGGTTTGGTTTGGTTTGGTTTGGCTTAGCATGCCATGGTTTGTTTCCTCCAGACAAAGCACAAGGGCTAAGTCAAAGCACAAACTTATGGAAAGCTAAAGTTATTGAATGCTCTTTGGCTGGCATACAGAACACATATTTAAGCCCCCTCCCAAAGAATTATGGGACCCATACTTGGTTAAATGCGCTGAGAACTGTAGCTCGGTGAGGGGATAGAGTGCTTTAAATGGATGGTGTGTACACAGTTTTAGTGTGCACAGAAGTCACGTACAATAATCAGCTAGTAGGAATCAAAATATTGCCAGATCAATTCTTCCAGGATACCTGGATAATGTCAACGCAAAGGTGTTGGAGTTGAGTTACGTTATAGGAAGTGGTTGTTGCTTGTACCCTACACTAAACTACTGACAGAAGGAGGACATTTCTCTAGCACCCAGAGAGGCCACCAGGAAGCTCTATGAGCTCAAGTCACATTGCAGGAATGACGTTGATAACTCTTCATAGCTACTTCCCCCTGCTAGCCCCTTTAGCCAACAATTTTATACCCTCGAAAGCACTATTCAACTCTTTCTTACAAGGTAAAGTCACAGTAAGTAAGGTTTAAGCTGTTACAGTATACAACTTTTAGCAGGATTAGATTCCTCCCCCCAACTAGCTCCCTGTATTTATGAATTCATGAGCTCTGGAGATGATCCAGCTTTATTTTCCAACTTGTGACATGGTGCCTGGTCTCTGATCTGCACAGAAATGGGATCAAGGTGCAGGCATGCTGATTTGTTTACATTCCAATGAGAGTAAAAGGGCCCAGACTGAGACAGCACTAACTCTCTCTAAGTATGTTTTAATAAGGGTTTATTTCATATTAACTCTGGTCATTGACCTTAGCAGTGGAAAATATAGGTGTAATTAGGTGCTCAAGCATCATTCAGGAAAAAGAGAGCAAGCAAGCATCTGATTTAAACAGTGGCCTTCCCTTTCATACTTTAATGTATCTGGGATGAAATTTGGGTTAAGGGAATACATTAAAGAAATTGTGTTTTCAGAGGACTTTTTCTTTCCTACCTTCTCTCTCTGGTCTTTTAAACTGCTAGGGTAATTTCCCCTTTCAGGAGTACAAATTGTGCTCAGATGACAGCACACCTGAGGTTCCACGTTCTTCAATGATACTTTTATTTATTTAACTTTATAAAAAGCATTTTTATACCTCCCTTTCACCATAACAAGGATCCCCCAAGATGGTTTGCAAGAAGATGACCCCCTGTCACGTTAACAAGAACAGAATTACAGTATCAAAAATCAAGACGAGCAGAGCTGAAACCTTCAACCTCAAATTATGAACCTTTAAAAGCCAATAAAAATGTTTCTGCTGCCCACATAAAAGTCATCACGGATGAGGCCACTCTAAACTCCCAAGGGAGGGATTTCCATAGCATGGTGCTGTCACAGAAAAGGCCCTGTCCCCCATTCCCACTAGCTGAATCCCTTTTAAGTGATGAGATATACAACAGGGCTTTGGGAAATGATCTCAGTTTAAAGCCATGTTCGTAGGAGGATGGGGTATTTCCAATATTCTGGATTTAAATTGTTTAGGGCATGGGTGGAGATGTTCCAGCCCGCAGGTGAAAATTGGCCCATCATGTCTCCTCATTTGGCCTGCAAGGTCATTTTCAGGAAGCCACACTTACCTGTTTTACACCTGATGTCAGGTGCGGGGCGGGGATTGTTCAAAGGAACAATCAGGATGTTAATGTGGGCTCCCTATTGCTCCTCTGCTCCAACCTACCCATCTTCTGGAAGCCACTTCTCCCTCCCATCACAGTGTTCTGAAGCCCCAATTATCAGGAGTAGCACAAAGCTTTTAAGCAACCACCCAGATGCTCCTTCAAATGAGTTTTGTCCTCTTTTTTGATGATGCATAAGGACATACCTTGACTTGGGTGCTGAACTCTCTTGTTGTCACCAAACCTTTAGTTCATAACTCCCAGCTCTAGTGGATAATGGCTTATGCCTAAACTTAAGATCATGTGATTGACCTTGTTTCCTGTCAATTCTGGTTGTTGTGGGAAGGCTTTTTTTTTTTTTTTTTTTTAAAAAGGAAGTATGGACGTGCCTGCAAACCATAGGGGCCTCTTCAGTTTTCCACTATTGGTATCAACCAGACCCATACCTGGGATACGATACCCACTTTAGTAATAAAGGAAGCATTGACATGAAAACCCATTTAATGATCAGATTGACAATCGGGAAGAAAATATATTCAATATTTGGGCCTATTCCTTGTTGGGCCTCAGTTGTTATACTGTCCTGTGCAGCTGTTATTGTACACTTCAAATCATGTATTAGATGCTCTTGAGAAAAATATCCCAAATTTTCCTTTTAATTTGGCTAAGGGGCATGTTTCTATATGAGACACGATTGGTTCAAAGTTCATTAGCTCTAACCTCCCTCAAGCTGTTGCTTATTCATCTAGTTTGGCTTATTCATCTAGCTGGAGAAAATGAAGCACATGAAGGAACATATTTACACAAAGCCTGATTTGGTAGAAATAATAATAATAATTTAGGCCCTAGGTGTTCAATAAAAGCCAAGTCCTACAAACATTAAGTGAATATTTAGATTTCAAGTTTCCGTAGTATAGTGTGGGTCCCTTACAATTATGGCTGGAAAGGAACCACCTTTTCACTGGTTTCAAAATCCAACGTTCTACTTAAAAGTCTGGAAAATAAATAGAACTATATGGAAAGCAGCTTGAGTAGTCAAAAAAAGAGGGGTGTTGTTCTCCTTTAGAAATATCATCATAGTCACTGAGTGCCAGCATCAGAACCCAATGGCAGTAGATCCAGTGCAGAGGCAAAGATAAACATAGTTGCTTGATTCACACCCTCCTGAGACCTCAAATAGGCAGTGAACTTGTCACACTGCTGCAATCATCTCTGCATATGTATCTTTTGTTCATTATGCAAAATATACAAGGTCTAACTCTCTAAAGTTACAGAGGATGAAATTGTTAATTCAGTCAGTGGCGTAGCGTGGGGGGTGCAGGGGGGGCCGGCCGCACCGGGCGCAACATCTGGGGGGGCGCGCTCGCCGCCTCCGGAGTCTCCGAAGAGCCTCGGGCGCAGGCTGTAGCACCAGGGCCGCGGCCAAGAAGCCGAAGCTGAAGAGCCCACTGAGCGCCGCGCCCAGGCAGAGCGCGCCGGGAGGCACCACCGCCAGGGCCCGGCGGCAGCCTCAGCACCTCGCCACCATTCTGCCACCAGACTTGCTCGCACAGGCACGGCCACCCACCGCCGCCGCTGCTGCCTCTGGCGGCGGACACGTGGAGAGAAACAGCGGCAGCCGAGCGGGAGACTCTCCCTTTCTCACTGCAACGCTCCGGGGAGGGGGCGAGGGAGAGAGTCAGGTGGAAACGTGTGCGCGCCCCCCAAGCCGCATCTTCGCGGGGGTTGGGGGCGAAGCCGCCGGGTATTTGCGCCCTAAATTGGAGCGACCGCAAAAAGCCACCCTGCCAGCAGCAAGCTTCAAGGTCAAAGGCTCCCTTCGAGGAAGCTGCGATCTTCTTTCCAATTAAGTCCCCCCCCACCCCAGCTCAGTTCAGTGGGAGGTGGATTTCCCGGGTCTCTTGTCCCTTGGAGGGTGCCTTTCACTATCCCGCCATTCTGAGAGCAGGGAGGGCGCCTCTCAGGAGACTTTCCCCCGCATTTGCTTTCCCGCTCAGGAAAGCGTGCGCGGCCCCGGCTGGATCTGCAACTCTTCTGGTGAGCGAGGTTTAAAACCAGAGGCAGGCGCTCCTTCTTGGATGGATGCCTGGAAGAAAAAGACCCCGCAGTCTCTTCCTTTCCTTCCCCTGCAGAGACCAGCCACGTCCCTCAGCCGAGGCCGCCTTGCTTCTCAAAAGAGCCGGTCTACTACAGTTCGTGGCTGCATGGGAGAGCGCTGCTTTCCTTGCAAAAGGCCCCCAGGTTGAGTCGCCGGCACCTCCAGCTATGAGAGGATGGGAGCAGTGGCGTAGCGTGGGGGGTGCAGGGGGGTCGGCCACACCTGGCGCAACATCTGGGGGTTAGGGTTAGGGGGCACAAATCCATGGGTTAGGGGGCGCAAATTACTTGCCTTGCCCCGGGTGCTGACAACCCACGCTACGCCACTGAATTCAGTTCTTGGACTGCTTGCTTGCTGAACATTTATAGACTGCTTAATAATAATAATAATAATAATTCCATAAGTGTTTGACAAAAAACATTTAGAAGAAAACACTGATTAAATCAACAAACTTTAAAAAACAGAAAGACATAACAGAATTATTGAAATATTGATAAGACCAGCCGAGTTCAAGTTTGCATAACAAAAATACATGTTTGAGTAGACCTGTTTAAACAAAAATGGCTTAGTTTATTTATTTATTGTCATTATATATATATATATATATATATATATATATATATATATATATAAAACTCCATAACATATATCTACAGAACATAAAAAAACCATAAAATGCAATCAACACAACTTTAAGAAGGCAGTCCCTGAATGACTTGGGCCCTAGGTACCTGATGGTGTTACTTTCCCTGTATAAACTAGTCCAGGATCTCAGATTGACAGAAGTGGCTCTTCGTGATGTCCCACTGGCAAATGTTGTTTGGGGGGTAGGTCCTTCTTGGTAATTGCACCCCAACTGTAAAACTCTCTTTCCTTGGAGACATGGATGGCTACATCACTGTTGAGCTCCCATCACTTAATTAAAACGTATCTGTTCTCACAGGCTTTCATTGTAAATGCTGTGTTACTTTGTTTAGCATTGGAAACTGCTTTTTAACCACATCTGTGATAAAAAGTGGCCTACAAATTTTACAATAAACAAACGGAACAGAACCAAACAAGGCAGGATAGAACTGGCTAAGCAATGAAAATATTATGCTTATGTTTATATCCTGTTTCCTGAAAATTAATAAAAGAGGGAAAAGAAGATGCCCAAACAAAATTTTAACTTGGAGCCAAAAAGCTGACAAATTGGCAATAATTGCACAGGACTCCATTGCGACCATGACAAGGGAGTCTTTCATCTTCTTTGCATGGGAGCCAATTCCTGGGGGCCGTGGGTGTTTGGGCACCCAGAAGAATATAATTGTGGGGAACCTGGTACCCACAAAGTCAATGAGCAAAGCCAGACAGAAGCAGCCAGCCAACCTCTGAGAAAGAGGCAGTTCAGCTCTGCCCTCCACAGCCATCCAGCAAGTCACCCTTTTCCAGGAGATGGCGGCTCAGACACGGAGGCAGAATCTCTCTGCCTCCATGTCTGAGCCTCTTCCCGCAGAAGAAGGTGCCTTGCTGGCTGTGGAGAGGAGGAGGAAGAGAATCTGCCACTGCTGATCACTGCACTGTGGACATGTGACATCACATGCACATGCGTTCACGTTTTGGAGCAGCCCCCCCCCAAAATGTGATGCGATGTTGCACGCTGTGTGTGTGACATCATATGCACTACATGCAGGCCTGCGCGTTGACATCGCACATCCACATGACAGTGGCAGGCATCCACAATCCTGAGGGTGAGATGGCGCCCCTGCCTCTTTGATATATAATGAGTAGAAGTTACTTCAAGAAGTGTTCCCCCACCAAAAAAAGAGATTTTATTAGAAGTCTGCTTAGTGAACTGAGGCTTGAACAGATTATATCCTTTGAGACTAGACTACTCTCTTTGGCACACCATTAGGCTTGAATATGTGGGCTGAAATTATTTCAGCTTTATAATCCAAATCCACACACATACCTTTTAATCTAGAAACTTTCCCAACTTTCCTAGAAGAGAAGGCACCAACAGATAGAAAAAGTGTCACTCTTGGAATGCATTTTTGTTTTCGATAACTGAGAGTCCATCCAGACAGGTGTTTTATTGCAGGTGTAATCTGCAACATTTTCTTGACATTATTATTATTATTATTATTATTATTATTATTATGCACCACTCTTCATCCACAGATCTCAGGGCAGTTATCAACATAAAATGTAAATATAAAACCCACAAACCACTAAAATAGTGCATTAATAGTGGATTTATTCTGCTCTTTTAATCTGTGGTGCTTCTGCAATGCTATCCCATTAATGCTGTCCAGAGGGACTACCATGCCACAAAAGTAAGACAAAAAACTCCAGAGCATCTATACTAGGAAAAGTTATAGGATTTCAGCTGGAAGTTACAGGATGTGCACTAATTGGAAATGAAGCACTATGACTACCCCAAAACATTTGCAAGCACAAACAGTATTGAAACTGGGATCACGTACAATCAGTCTAATAATATAATGAGCACAAACCATCATGAACGTGTATTCAAAGGGCCAGCCCAAGACATTTTGACACCTGAGGCGTACCCCCAAATGGCGCCCCCTTCCTGCCAGGGTAAAAGGGGTGAGTGAAGATGTACATCAGGAACCAGGGGGAATAAAGATCTACCTCAGGATCTGCTGCCCCTGTGGATCCTTCTGCCTAAGAGAGTTGCCTCACCATCCACTTCCGGGTTGGCGCCTCCGGCAATGGCGGAGCTCCTCCGATCGGGAGGAACTTGCTCTGTGAAAAGCAGGGTCTGACTGCCACGGCGAAGGGGGAGACCCATAGAAATCACAGGCGGGAGAAGCCTGTGAACTTGGGATTCGGCTGGCACCCTTTGCGCCTCCCCTACTCGCGGGGAAACCCTGTTTTGGGGATCCGGAGCGACATGGGGTGAGCAGCGCGGTGCTTTGAATCGACCGCTTCTTTCACGGAGTGAAGCCGCATTGCTGCTGCCGGAGAGCGCTGACTTTTTCCTTGGACAATTGGATTTTAAACGACTACCCACGAGTAGAATGGAAAATTGGATCTTGAAATACTTTAATTTGGCACCGAAGCAGGAAGGTTCTAAACAGGAAGTCCGCCTTCCGCTTTTGTAAATAGATTGAAGCAAAGACGCTACAAGCTAAAGTCTTTGAAAGCTTTTGACAAAGGATTAAATTTCCACCAGACAAAAATATATAACCCCCCTTGGAAGCAGGAGAAGAGGGGGGAAGTTTTGGATCTAGTGTGCCTGCAGGAGAGAGTGAAAATCAAATTGCCACTGCTCTGAACCTGGAAAAGGGCTGCCAGATGACGTTCGGGGAATGTTCATTGACAGAACGGATTTGACAGCTAGCTAAAATAAGAAAGACACTGTTTCCATTGTCCTCTTCTGCGTTTGGAGGAAAAAGTAACCGAAAATTGAAACTATTGTTATTTGCTTGAGTCGTGCTTGAAAGAATTGATACAAGTGGAGACTGTTTCTCTCTAGAGGGAGCATGTGAAACTGTTACAGGAGTGTAACAGGGAGACCTCCAGCTGCAAGATAAGGATTCTGAGAACCAGAGACTGACCTTGGACCATTTAAAATGTTGATAGGAGACGCTATTGTGACTGTATTATACAAGATAAACTACTCGCTGGAACAGCTCCATAAAAAGACAGATGACACGATCTTTAAAATTGACAACTTGGAACAGAAAGTGACTAATTTTAGTCAAAAAGTGAGTACCAATACAGAAATAACTCAGGATTTGGCACAGGAACATATCTTGGTCGGACAAGTGGTGGAGGAAAAGGAGAAAGCTGACGTTGTGAAACCAAAAGTAGTACAAGCGGGATCCTCAATTTCTCAGAAGCAAATTGAGGATTATAAATTGAGGTCTTCCATGACTGAACCTAGCAAAAGTCAAATTTTGAGGTTTGGATCCCGGCTTGGATTGAAGAAGGAAAGTTGGAAAGAACCCTCTATCCAGGGATTGACTCACTTTTGGGCCATGGACTTGGGTTTGGAGGAGCCTGAAGTTTTGGGGGCCTCTAGAATTGGAGGAATCCTGAAATACGTCCTGAAACTCTTTATGGACTTTACTTTTAACTTTGGAAATCTGGCTGAACTGTCCAGAAGGAACAAAAGTATTGCTAGGTTGGAGTTTTCCCGAGATTTGCTCCTGAGCATCAAAGAATATGAAGAAGACCTGCAGAAGGAAAAGATTTAAGAGCCTCGGACATAAGATCACCAGGTTGATGGACTATATGGAACTGATGGAAAGGACTGGCAGAATCTGAAGCCAGGGAGAGGAGATAGTGGAAGATTATTGGAAAATTTAAAGTGTTTATTTAGAAATATTGTTAAAGTAATGACTGTTAGAAAAATGGTGGAATGATATTTTATGGATTTAGCAGAAATGCTATAAGAAGTTAGGTGCATATAAGTAATTTACCCTTAATGGGAAATAAGGTTAAAGAATATGTTATTTATAATATGATAGAAAATAGAGAAAGATGGAAAGGATTTGCTGAAACAAGTACTAGAAGTGGGATACAAAAAGGGAGGTGTGAGGAAGTCGAGGAAACAAGGGAATGAAGGACAGAGTATGAAAAAGGAGGGATGTTTTAAAATTGTTTTTGTTTTTCTTTATTTATGTGTCTAGTTTAATGGGTTTAGGTTGGGTTTGTATTGTTTATGTATTGTATTGTTTTTGCTTTTCTTCTTTTTTATTTTTTTTCTCTTCTCTTTTTTGTCTTTTTCTCTTTTTCTTTTACTTTTCTGTAACTTTTAAAAGTAATAAATATTATTTAAAAAGAGAGAGAGAGAGAGAGTTGCCTCACCTTGCCGGCCTTGTGCTGAAACATCTAAGCATTTCAAAGGAAGCATCTATACAAGCTTTCTACTGTACTCTGAAGATGAATAGTTATGGCATCTTTCAGAACTAAACATATACACCTGCCACATACAGGAGTACAATCTCCTCTGGTGGCCTATGGCTCTCCATGGTGTCAAAGAAAGATTTTGTCCCTCAGTTCTGCTACTTGAGATCCTCTCAACTGGAAATGACCGGGGACTGAACCCAGGGTCATTTGCATGCAAAGCATATATTGTACTGCTTAAATGCCTCTACAGAGAGGCATCTATACATGCCTAATTTAAATGCCTTTACAGAGAGGCATCTATCCCTATAATAATCTACTCTGCTGAATACTGTGCCTTACTAATGTAAGGTGAACTACCTGATTGACATAAATAGAAGTGACATGTCACCACACGCTGCGTCACTGTGGCACATAGGAACAGATGTGCTGTTCAGAGGCCTGCGGTTAAAATATCTGTAATGTGTGATTAAAGCAATATTTGTTTTTCAAATGCAATAGATTTTCTACCCACATAAAATATGCCAGACTAGTTAAGGACCTTGCTGCTCAGTTACAAGGCTTCACGCTTTCAACAATACTGCCACTATGGCATTGTATGCTATTTACAGAACAGCCCTATGTAAGTCTACTCAAATGTACAATATGTCCAGTTTGGTTCGGTGGGGTTTACTGCTATGCAAGGAGGCAAAAGATCCCTCCTTTTCTTTGCCTCCAAGTACCACTATTCAAGGCCTATGCATTTTTGCTCAGAAGTCCTGTTAGAGTAATCATGTGCTTAGGAGTTCAGGCATGGTCCCCCTCTGTAAAAATAATTTCCTACTTTCTATCAAAGCTGTTGTTAATTCTCCTCTTTGAGGAGAAAAGGGACAGAAAATCTAAGCAACTGCTTCTGTTGTAGTCAAAAACATCTGGATATGGCCAAGGTTTCATACGTATTAGATATAAATAGTAAAATTAGTGCAATTATAGCCATTTAATCCTCTCCCCCTTTCAAAATAACTATGCTGCGCTTAGGGCAGTATGTATTTCATATTTTTTTGTTTTAAAGCAAATTTTCCTTAGATTTCTCTCTCTCTCTCTCTCTCTCTGTGTGTGTGTGTGTCTGTGTGTTTGTGTGTCTTCAGTGGGATATTAAATGGCTCAGCCAAACTTTAAAGCGCACCACAAAAGCACCTTTGCACTGTGCTTTCTTAATCCCACAAAGCTTTTTAACTTCTTTCATTCACTTTGACATTCCAAAAATGCAACATGGGCTCCTTGCCAAGAGAGAAAATTTTGTACTGAAATCTAATTTAGCGCAAAGAGAGTGACTGCCATGTGTTTTATAAATATAGAAGCTTATGTTTATTGAAAACGTATGTGATCCTCATGCATTTTCTTTATGTTGCTGGGAAATAGAATGATAGTGTAATTGTACGATGCACTGTGAGACCAATCTAACTCTGGTTTCTTTTGGAACAAGAGAAATCCACAAATTGGGAAGGTTGGAAATCAGGCTCTCAGTTTTCTGAGACAATTCACTACATACCATACAAAGCTCTGAATGGATGATTTGGAAATGCATCATAATCCTCTTCCATCATAGTACTTGTTGCATATGTCCGCCTTATGCACTGTATGTTCAAGATGGTTTGAAGCCCTCCATCTTAATTGAGAAGTTTGGATCTTAGCAGTTTGAGGGACAGGGGGCGGGTGGGTGGGGAGGACTTCCTGGTTCTTAATGGGCTAACTGTGCCTCTGAAGGACCAGGTATGCAGCCTGGGAGTCATTTTGGACTCACAGCTGTCCATGGAGGCGCAGGTCAATTCTGTGTCCAGGGCAGCTGTTTATCAGCTCCATCTGGTATGCAGGCTGAGACCTTACCTGCCCATGGACTGTCTCACAAGAGTGGTGCATGCTCTGGTTATCTCTCGCTTGGACTACTGCAATGCTCTCTATGTGAGGCTACCTTTGAAAGTGACCCGGAAACTACAACTAATCCAGAACGTGGCAGCTAGAATGGTGACCAGGAGTGGCTGCTGAGACCACATAACACCGGTCCTGAAAGACCTACATTGGGTCCCAGTAAGTTTCCAAGCACAATTCAAAGTGCTTGTGCTGACCTTCAAAGCCCTAAATGGCCTCGGCCCAGTATACCTGAAGGAGCGTCTCCACCCCCATCGTTCAGCCCGGACACTGAGGTCCAGCACCGAGGGCCTTCTGGTGGTTCCCTCACTACGAGAAGCCAAGTTACAGGGAACCAGGCAGCGGGCCTTCTCGGTAGTGGCGCCCGCCCTGTGGAACGCCCTCCCATCAGATGTCAAAGAAATAAACAACTATTGGACCTTTAGAAGATATCTGAAGGCAGCCCTGTTTAGGGAAGTTTTTAATATTTGATGAATTATTGTATTTTAATATTTTGTTGGAAACTGCCCAGAGTGGGCGGGGTATAAATAAATATTATTATTATTATTATTATTACTATTTCTGGAGGATACTTATATATTTTTGGATTGTTTATACTACTATGCCAAAATCTCAAAGAGACTCAAAATATATTTAAAATGCAATAAAACATGTCCTGCTCAGGATGAGGCCTCCCCACCTGGATTGATGCCTCATGTGCCTCCTGGCTCCTGGAATGAAACACAAGGAGACCCTGGGGAAGGCAAAATCAAAGGTCTTTACAAGCATCTGCCCAGTCCTGAGATAATTTGGTTTTACTTGATCAGTTCCAAACTGAAATGGGGAAAGTTCCCACCATCCATTTAAAATCAACAACCCGAAAGCTTTCAAAATCCAAACCCATGGGAAAACATCTAATATTACTGCATTTTTGACAATACAGGCTCCAACCCATTGTGGTAGGGCCTGTGAACTTGCTAAGACTTGGCTTCCCTTAGTTCATGTCACCTTTTGGTCCAATACTTCAGGCTCATGTTAGTGCAGTATTTGGTACGCAGTCCCTCAAAACTGCTGGTGGGCATGAGTACGATACAAGGACACTAGTAAGGAGTGGGGATATCTTCCAAACATCTTCCTATTGCAGGGAATATTTATTTATTGCAAACAGAACAATTAAACAATATGCCCTAATATTAAAACCACATAGTTTGAAAACACTGTCCACAAATTACCCCATACAGCAGCATTTATTATGAAAAGACAGCAGTTGGATGGAAAATACTCAAACCTATTAACTGTGGCTGAATTTACAAACGTTTTCTTGTCATCCAGTTTGGCAGCTTATCTGAAATGGTGAGACTAGCAGGAGCCAGTGTGATCCAGTGGTTAGAAGAGGGTTACATCTGGGTTCAAACCAACTCAGTTATGTACTAGATTATCTTGGGATTTGAACCAGGATGTTCAGGTGATGGGCATGGCCAGGAGTGCCTTTGCCCAACTGTGGACCAGTTATCCATATTCCTTAAGAAATCAGAGATCTGACCATGCTGACATGTGCTGTACTTGCATCACAATTAGACTGCAATGCCCTTTCCATGAAACTCCCTTTGAAAAGTCTCCAGAAACTTCAGTGGATTCAGAAGACTGATGCCAAGCTGTTGACTGGAGCTCTCTACTGAGAGCAAATGCATTTGTAAGACTGTACCTTCTTTCTTATAAGTAAAGCTGGGCTAAGTTGCTGGGTTTTTTTAAAAAAAATAATCTTTACTACTTTTAAGACTTACCAAAAATAAAGAAAAAAGAAGAAAAAAGGCAAGAGAAAAAGACAAAATAGAGCAGAAAAGGAAAAAAAGAAACAATACAATACAATATATAAACAATACAAAACACAACCTTAACACACTAAACAAAACAAAACAAAACAAAACAACAACAATTTAAAAACATATACCATACCATTTCATTACTCTGTCTTTCATTCCCTTATTTCATCGACCTCCTCTCACCTCCCTTTTTGTATTTCACTTCTGTTACTTGTTTCAGCAATTCCTTTCCATCTTTCTCTATTTTTATCATTATGAATATCTTAACATATTTTTAGCCTTATTTTCCATTAATACTAAAGTACTTATTTATACTTAACTCCTTATAACATTTCTGCTAAAGCCATAAAGTTTCAGAGCCAGTGTGGTGTAGTGGTTAAGAGCGGTAGACTTGTAATCTGATGAACCAGGTTCGATTCCCCGCTCCTCCACATGCAGCTGCTGGGTGACCTTGGGCTAGTCACACTTCTTTGAAGTCTCTCAGCCCCACTCACCTCACAGAGTGTTTGTTGTGAGGGAGGAAGGGAAAGGAGAATGTTAGCCGCTTTGAGACTCCTTCGGGTAGTGATAAAGCGGGATATCAAATCCAAACTACTACTACTACTCCTCCTCCTCCTCCTCTTCTTCTTCTTCTTCTTCTTCTTCTTCTTCTTCTTCTTCTTCTTCTTCTTCTTCATTCCAACAATTTTCTAACACTCATTAATTTTACAATATTTCTATATATAAACTTTAAACTTTCCCAATCTTCCTCCACCATCTCTTCTTCCTGGTCTCGGATTCTGCCAGTCATTTCTGCCAATTCCATGTAGTCCATCACCTTCATCTGCCATTCTTCCCGGGTGGGTAGATCTTATGTCTTCCAGTACTTTGCAATAAGTATTCTTGCTGCTGTTGTGGCATACATAAAGAAAGTTCTATCCTTCTTTGGCACCGATTGGCTGACCATGCCCAGGAGAAAGGCCTCTGGTTTCTTCAGGAAGGTATATTTAAATACCTTTTTCATTTCATTATAGATCATCTCCCATAAAGTCTTAATCCTTGGGCATGTCCACCAAAGGTGAAAGAATGTACCTTCAGTCTCTTTACATTTCCAACATTTATTATCGGGCAAATGATAAATTTTTGCAAGCTTGACTGGTGTCATGTACCACCTGTAAATCATTTTCATTATATTCTCTCTTAAGGCATTACATGCCGTAAACTTCATACCTGTGGTCCATAACTGTTCCTAGTCAGCCATCATAATATTATGTCCTACATCTTGTGCCCATTTAATCATAGTTGATTTCACCGTTTCATCCTGAGTGTTCCATTTCAGCAGCAAGTTATACATTCTTGACAAGTTCTTAGTTTTGGGATCTAACAGTTTTGTTTCCAATTTTGATTTTTCCACCTGGAAGCCAATTTTTTTTGTCCAAATTATACACCTCCATTATTTGATAATAATGGAGCCAGTCTCGCACTCTATTTTTTAGTTTTTCAAAACTCTGCAGTTTTAATCTATCTCCCTCTTGTTCCAAAATTTCCCAATATTTCGGCCATTTGGCCTCCATATTGAGCTTTTTCTGAGCCTTCGCTTCCATTGGTGACAACCACCTTGGGGTTTTATTTTCAAGCAAGTCTTTATATCTTATCCAAACATTAAACAGTGCTTTTCTGACAATATGGTTTTTAAACACTTTATGTGCTTTGACCTTATCGTACCACAAATATGCATGCCACCCAAATACATTGTTAAATCCTTCTAAGTCCAGCACGTCAGTGTTTTCAAGAAGCAGCCATTCTCTCAGCCAGCAAAAAGCGGCTGATTCATAATAAAGTTTGAAGTCTGGCAGGGCAAACCCACCTCTTTCTTTAGCATCAGTTAATAACTTAAATTTTATTCGAGGCTAAGTTGCTGTTGACCACAGACAGAAACACCTCCTGAAAACTGTTCCACTTCCTGTGCCAGATCACCATGGAAACAATGCTATATAGCATCATTTTCATAGGAATCTGACTGGCATAGATTGGTGGGTCACAAAGTGGTTAAGGTGGAGGAAGCAAAGAATAGGAAAAAATGGACAGTCCCCCGAATGTAGTCTCCCAAGGATCATTTTTGGGACCTGTGATTTTTAACTTGTTCATAAAAGATCTAGAATGAGAACTGAGTAGCGAGGTGGCCAAGTTCTCTGATGGGTCAAGGTTGTTAAAACAAAAAGAGATTGTACTTCAAAAAGACATCTCCAAACTGAGTGAATGGGTGACAAAATGGCAAATGCAATTCAACAACAACAACAATTTATTATTTATACCCTGCCCATCTGGCTGGGTTTCCCCAGCCACTCTGGGTGGCTTCCAACAAAAGATTAAAATACAATAATTCATCAAATATTAAAAAACTTTCCTAAACAGGGCTGCCTTCAGATGTCTTCTAAAAGTCAGATAGTTGTTTATTTCTTTGACATCTGATGGGAGGGCGTTCCACAGGGCGGGTGCCACTACCGAGAAGGCCCTCTCCCTGGTTCCCTGTAACTTGGCTTCTCGCAATGAGGGAACCGCCAGAAGGCCCTCGGCGCTGGACCTCAGCTGAATGATGGGGATAGAGGCACTCCTTCAGGTATACTGGGCTGAGGCCGTTTCGGGCTTTAAAGGTCAGCACCAACACTTTGAATTGTGCTCGGAAATGTTACATTGACGGAAACGTCAATGTAAACAAATGTAAAAAAGATGCATGTGGGGGCAATTCTTTTTCTTTCTCAGTTTCACATATATGCTCCCATGGTCTCAGCTGGTGGTAAATGACCAGGAACAAGACCTGGAGGTCTTAGTAGATAGTTCAGTGAAGATGTCAACCTATTGTGCAAAATCTGTGAAAAAGGCAAATTTCATGCTAGGGATCATTAGGAAATGAATTGAAAATAAAACTGCCAATCATAATACTGTTATACAGATCTACGGTGCAACCGCAGTTGGAACAGTTCTGGTCACCTCAGCTCAAAAAGGATCTCACAGAGTTGGAAAAGGTTAAAGGGGATGGAGCAACTCTGCTATAAAGAAAGGTTGCAGTTTTGGGGACATTTATTTTAGAGGAAAGGCGATATCAAAGAAGGGTATAAAATGATGCATGGCGTGAAGTAAGAGGATAGAGAAAAGTTTTTCTCCTTCTGTCATAACTCTAGAACCCATGGATCTCCAATGATGCTGAATGCCAGAAGATTCAGGCCAGATTATGTGGCGTTTGCCCTCCTGTGTGACATCATGCTGGGTCATAAGGAACGGGTTAAATGAGTGTAAAGTGACTGGCAAGTGGGAACCCAAGGGGAGGAGTTAGAGTTAGAGTTAGTGTTGCTAAGGAGTCAGTCAGGTGTTAGAGAAGAGAGAGGGAGGATAGTCTGTGGGTTGGGATAGTTTGATGTGAGAGAGTGAGAGAATCTGTTAAGAGGAGTCAGATAGACAGTTGGGATAATCAGTTAGAAGTTATCAGGAAGGTATAGGCTGCTAAAGAAACGAAGATTAAGAAACTGACAAGAAAAATTATCTGAAACCATAAACTTGTTAATACTTATGAAATAAACTTGTATATTTGGTTTAATGTTAACAGCTGTCTGGACTCGGTGTGTACCCGAGAAAAACGGGTTGGTGGCAGCGGGGAAGCAATCACAGTGGTGGCACAGGGATCAATAGACTGTCAAACGTCCGGGGACACTGTGTGATCACCACAGATAGCCCTGAAGACTATGCTTTGCCTCCATAATTGGAGGCAGCAGTGCTTCTGAATATCAGTTGCCTGAAGTCACAGGAGGGAAATGTGCTTTTGTGCTCAAATTCGGTTTGTGGGTTTTTCACAGGCATCTGGTTGTCCACTGTGAGAACAGGATGCTGGACTAGATGGGCCATTGGCCTGATCCAACAGACGCTTCTTATGTTCTTAGCCAGTGCTATTTTTTTAATAGAAAAAGAGGTGCTGGAACTCACCACGAACATCTGGGAACTGTCCCAGATGTTGGACTACACATCTACCATGACCATTGGACATGATGGCCATGGATGATTGGGGGGGGTGATAGTCCCAACAGCATCTGGAGACCAAAGGGATGGTTGTGCTAAAGGATACCAGGATAGCTTAAGGACTGCCTTCTCTCATGTGAGCTTGCTCTCCCACTTACATAGGCATTTCCCCATTTATATTGCATCAATCTCTGAACTACATTTGCTTGAGGTGCAGGAGCTGACCTTCAGTGTAGAAGTTCCTGCCAAGAGTGGCTTCTCGCTGCTCTCTGATGACCTTCTGCTCCTGTGCAAATATATTTGCTTTATAGCAGCCATTCTGCCTGCCAAGCCGTTCAATTTATCTCCATTTTTGTCAGTTGAAATGTTTTGTAAATCTAATTTAAAAAAACCAATTACTGTAGCCCCTTCCCACTTATTTATTTTGTATTTTCTGGATCTGTTGATCAAATTATAAACCAGTTTAAAAACATTTATTTTTATGGAAAGGGTGTGTATGTGTGTATATAGTGAAATTACCGTATTAGCCTGAATATAAGCCTCCCTCCCTCCCCCCAAATTCCAACCATGAAAAGTTAAAGTGCGGCTTAAATTTGTGACCTTACAAAAATTGGCTTTTGCAATATCACTGCTGAAACAGAGATACGGTAAAACGGAATGGGTGTGAGTGCCTGCGGAATTTTAAGAGAGCGGCTTATATTTGGGAATTGCCTTTTTTTCCTCTCCCCCCTTGAATTTTAAAGGTGTGGCTTATATTCAGGTGCAGCTAATATTTGAGCCAATACGGTATGTGCTAAGTTGTTTTTGTTGTTTTAAACTGAGTATATTTTAAGGATGCAGCTATGATATCTGCCAGCTCCCACTGGGATTTCTGGTTATCCATCTTGGAGCTGGAGGGAATCACTGGGATTTTCCACTCAGAGCACAGTTTGCATTTGCAATACTTCTTAGTGGACTAGAGAATCTGATTTGTGAAATTAAAAAAGCTATCAAGTAATACAGTGTGTGAACACACATGCACATGAACACCCTTTTTGTTTACATCACATCCTCGTGTAGTGCAAGTAAATACAGAATTTCAATGGCATTTGAATTTTGCTGCTTTCCTGGACTAATAACATAGGTAATCTAATGTATAGCTTTTTCATTCTAAATGATCTTTTATCATCAAAATGTATTTTCTAAAAAAAGGTTTGCCAGGAATTAGTTTAGATGGACATCGTTTGGTGTCTCTACTTTAATGGGGTGCAAATATACCCTAAAATTAAAGCCTAGTGCTCTGTTTATCCCTGCTGTTTGGGAAACCGTCAATAAACTGCCAACAACATCATCTCTCTAGTAAGCTTCCAATGTCAGCTGTTCCTGTGGCCAACTTTAACCTACTGTGAATGGATTTCATTTAGTTTCCCCATCTTCCACGTACAGTAGGCTGACTATCCAGGAACCATATTTTATTTTCAGCTTCCTTTCCACTGCAAACAACAACAAAAACTGATTCATATCCCTGGGTTTGCACTGTTCTCAATCTTTGGGATGTATGTAGATGTGTGTGCATGTGCGTATGTGTACCTACCATCTCAAATACATTGATGTGATCCAGTTTAAAGAGCTCTATAAACTGTGCAGGCCCTCCTGAGCTGATCAACAAGAAGCCAGTCTAAGGTTCATGTATCAGCCCCACAGGTTTTAGGCAGATATAACTAGGGATCAAGTGTGTGTGTGTGTGTGCGCGCACGCACGCACACACGCACCCCCCCCCCACATCTCAAATTCAGTTCGGATCGCATTCAGTGATTCAGATTCAGGGCCCTGAATCAAGATTATGAAATCTTACTGGTCTTACCATGAACTTGTGCTAAGAAATCAAAATGGCCATAACTTTTTTTGGTTTTTTTCACATACTAATGAAATCTGGAGACCTGGTGCTCCTAGAGAGGAGATTAACGCTGACAAATTTTGGAAAGGTAGAGCCAGGTACCTTTTTTTTGTACTAGCCACCTTTAAAGTTTACTTTCCCCCCAAAATAAAGTAATTGTAAACAACAACAACCTTTTCTGCTTATGCCCTGACTGTATACCATGTATTTAACTATGTATAATGTACTATGTATAATGTATAATGTACTCACAAGACTTAAACACACTCACACATCAAAGTTCTAATAAAGTCAGACCCTGATAGCACTGCTGTAAAGAAAGTGCAAACCTAACCTGAAAAAAAAACTAGGGCCAAAATTGGAGGGAGGAAGGGATAAGAGAAGTGATACTGTTTAAGTAATTAGGAAGGCTAAGGGTTAATCTAGACTTCCTTTTGTGTTGTGTTTCTAGGTACAGGTCTGAGCATTGTCCCCTGCGCTTTCCCCACAAAAACCTGCTCTTTACCACTGAAAAAGTTCTGAAGAAAAGCCAAATTGCTCTTGGACATGGACCAAGAAAGCTAAATGTGAATATGACCCAAGACAAAAACATAACAAATTGTGTGGGTATGATCAGTTCTAATTAGGGAAGAGAGATAAGACCTTCTGAAATGGCCCCTTTGGATCCAACCAACTGTTGCTCATTGATGGAAAATCAGATCTGACCATCAATAAGAGGTCAGGTACAAAGGATGGCCAATCTGCAACAGGAATACCAGTATCTGGATTCAAGAATGTATAGACCTGTGGTAGTCCCTGTGCAAAACTTGCTGTGCAAACCAACACTAATCCCCAGAGAGTTCAAAGGTTGTGCTCTCAAGTAAACATGCAAGAGGGCTGTAGCCTAAACCCAAGCGTTTGCATTTGCTGATATCAGCCTCAACTAACAGAACTCCTCTGAATGGTCACAGTGATAGAGAGAGGATATAAGAGCTTGGACCGTCCTTAATGTATCCTGGGTTTAAGTTGTTCAGGGCTTTGTATATCAAAAAGTATACTGATACTTACAGCATACAGTGGTACCTCGGGTTACAGGTGCTTCAGGTTACAGACGCTTCAGGTTACAGACTCCTCTAACCCAGAAACCCAGTACCTCGGGTTAAGAACTTTGCTTCAGGATGAGAACAGAAATTGCGCCACAGCGGCGTGGCGGGAGGCCCCATTAGCTAAAGTGGTACCTCAGGTTAAGAACAGTTACAGGTTAAGAACGGACCTCCAGAATGAATTAAGTCTTTAACCTGAGTTACCACTGTAATCCTATGCATGTCTACTCAGAAGTAAGTCTCACTGAGTTCAAAGAGGCTCTGAATTAAGTGTACATACACATTCTGCCCTAGTAGTTTTCTACGGTATTTACCTTCCTAAATGAATCCTTATGCTGGTGTGGGATTTGAAACTGGATTTATTACATTTTTCAAGCTTTCCTGGGGAGAAGTTCCCAATAATTGTGGTTTTGTAAAATAAATCCCGCCCACACTTTGATATACTTTCCTTTCAGTTTATTCGCTTTTACTATCCATCCTTATATACTTTTTTCCTAAACTAAATATGAAAAAGAAAAAAGTTAAGAACTGAGTGGTTTACCAGAATGGTTAGCATTATAACAACACATAAAAAAGCTGAACTGTATTTTATTTTATATTATGTATATATATTGCTTTTTTGGCCTCCAGGCAGTTCTGGCCCTCAGAACTATTTCTATGCTATGAAAATTAAATAATAATAATAATAATAATAATAATAATAATAATAATAATAATAGGAACATGCTTCTGCACAAGTGGGAAAGGCTAGCAGTGGAGCCCCACAACTTAATGGTGAATCTTGGTGAACAGTGGCGAGTTAACATGATCCACACTCAACTATTTCACAAGTAAAAAGTGAGGGGAAAGGGATGCGTCCAGACAAGTGTACAATATGATCACATTTTGTGTGCAATTAACTTGTGTAATATCAACTTTATTCAGTTGAAAGCAAGCTGATTGAAATCCTGCAAATTTAATGCACACAAGGTGGAAAGCTTAAAAGTTCCCTTTGTGCTGGGTTTTCTCTTGTGGTCTCTGGGATGTTCTCGCAAGATCTTCTGGGAACTTGGACAGCCCTGCAAGATCTCATGAGAGCATCCCAGAACCTAGCAAGTAAGACGGACAGCTTAAAAGTTCCCTGCCTTGCTTGGAAGGTAAGGACAGTCACACCTGTTTCCAATGTGCCATTTGTGATATACCAACAATCCATTTGCAACACTAAGCCTCTGTCTGGAAGCACTGAATATGTAGCAGCAAATGGTTGCAAGACCATCAGAAGGTGAGCTCAGAAAAATATTGCTGAAAAAGGACAGCTAGAGAGCAGAAAGACATAGTAAAATACTTCCATCGATCAACATTTCAGTATTGCTCCTTCATTTCTTTTGATATTTATAGCCTGCCTTTCTACATCTGCATCCATAGACCTGTCCGTCAGTGCATTAGATGGCCTAGTTCAGACTCTGTAAATTAAATGGTCATTTACAAAATGTCAATGTAGAGCAGGCTTCCTCAACCTCAGCCCTCCAGATGTTTCGAGACTACAATTCCCATCACCCCTGACCACTGGTCCTGCAAGCTAAGGATCATGGGAGTTGTAGGTCAAAAACATCTGGAGGGCCGAGGTTGAGAAAGCCTGGTGTAGAGTGAATCCTTGAGCTTCGTTATATGACTACTGTAACAAATGCAAATAAGAAGCGGTGAGTAAATATGGAATTTTACAGTGGCACTCCTCACGAACTTCCAAGGGTAGATCTACAGTTTAATTAAGAGTAGGTGGGGATTTTTTATTTTTTATTATTTAAAAACAACTCTTAGGCCTCAGATGGCACTGGTACAGTTTTAACAGGTCGGTGCAACACAAGTCGTTGCTTCCCAAAGCTGAGAAAGTACCTGCTCAATTCAATAGCTTGAATGTAATGTTCCTTGTGTTTGGGGAAAAAGTTTATTTATATATGGGCAAAGAGGACAGTGAGGAGTCATATAAAATATTGAATGGAAACTTTGTAACAGCTTCTGCTGTATACCTTGGCATATTGGTATAAGGCTGGTTTTTGCTTATTATGATTGGCTCACCATGTGGATTGGCAAACTGGTCTACCAGGCTTGGTGTAACATTAGCTGTTCGCCTCATCAAATATTGAATTTTGGTGCATTTAGCTTTCATCACTTAATTTGCCTGTACAATAAGATGTTTTGGAGCTTTCGGAATTGTTGACATCTAGAACGTAGATGCTGTTCATAAACCGATATGGGGCAAAGGAGAAGAAAATGCAGCATATTTGCTTTGGGCATCCATATGTATACCAAATAAAGATGCAAACAATTTGGGGGCAGACTCTCATGTTCCCACCTTTGTTAACAAGGTGTGTCAAGGCAGATCAGAGAATCTGCAAACTTCTCTCCATTTTTCAAAAAAATTACATTCGCAACCTGGGGAATTGCCCAGAACTTGAGTAAGAAAGTGATGGGAACATCTGTCTTGATGAAAAGGTCCAGCTGTTAATCACAGTGCCTAATTTTTCCAGTGCATGCCAATCATGGTGATTACTAGGACAGATGGTGAAGTCAATAAGCCAAACAGAGTTGTTGTTCCTGTGTGTTGTCATTCATCCCTGAGTTTTGATTGTGAGATTTCCCTCCTTACCATTCACCACTGTCTATTCCTAGCTTTTGTAGGGCCATTCATGGCCACGGAAACAGCCATATTTCTCCCTCAAGAATACACCTGAGAAAGATGCTACATCATGATGTAGCATAACTCCTAGTGTAATTGTGTCTCAGGAAGGCACCTAAGATGCTTAAAGCTGCCAAGCTTTTGCTTGAAGCACCAGCAAGGCTCTTCCTTGTAGTTGAGAGGGGGAGGAGGAGAAGAAAGAAGATATCTTATTTAAATACCTCCTATTTAAAGGCAAGATTTGAAAATCATCACCCCTCCCCAGAGTAATCCAGTCTTCAGAAACCGCTTTTTCATGCACATACCCAAATTGGAGAAAATCATTGGGCCAAATGCTTCTGCTCGGAATTAGCAAAGACAATAAGATTGAGGTACACCACACAGAGAAAAATGTGTGAGGACTTCCTAAATATTAAATGCCCAGATTATATCTTACACTTTTGGGACATGGGGTGTTATGTTGATTATGAACAAATTTTGATCACTTTTGGTTACCATCCCAAAATCTGCTCCGAAGGGTTGGGGGAACCCCCAGAACAAATTTAGGAGCTGTGTGAGGGCAGAGAGGGGAACACCACTCTGGTGTGCCAGGAAAATCATTTGTCTCTGGCACCCACTTATATTTATTCTCTCAAAAGCAAATAGATCAGAAGGAATATTTGTCTTTGCCTTCCAGTTACTTTACATCTCTGTAGCACTGTAGAGGTTCTCCAGCGACTACATTTTGCAGGACTATGTAATTTTTTTTCTGTAATAATGTCCCAGTGCATTTACTGTACATGACATGGCTGTATAAAAGGTAGGAGATGTGCTACAGTACAAAAAACATGTTTTATTAGCTTTCTGGGAGGCCACCCATGCTGAGATTGGCATAGGCAGTGTAGAAAAGAAAGCCTTCCTGTGCCTGACTTAATCTACACCAAATTTGAGCCATAAATCCATCTGAGGCTAATAAAAAATGGCACACCTTTACCAGTGTTCCCCTTTCAAAACTACTCATATCTTCCCCAATTCTTCTGTTCACTCTGGACATTTAAAGCTATTTTAAAACAGAGCAGCCGCCTGTAAACAGCATCTTAAAAGTACTTACAGCACGTTTGAGTGCTCAGATTGTGACAACAGCGCTGTAAAGTAGGTCAGTATATTGCGATTGTCTGCACATTACAGATGTGGAGCTGAGGCTTAGAGAATGACCCCTTGCCTAAGGTTACCTAGCAGGTAGTAGGATTTGATCCAAGTGCTTCTGGTTTCCGACGTAGTTCTTAGCTTCTACACTGCTATACTATTCTCCTGGCAAGGCCTACAGCTCCTCAGTAAATAAGATCTGAAAGAAATAGTTAATAATGTGCTGTCTTAAAAGCCAGTTACATAGCTGTTTATACACACACATAGCTCATAGGTGGGGGAGAGGGAGAAACAGAGCTTTACTAACATTTGTCTGGCTTCAGACTGAAGCAGAAATTCTGTAGCAGCATGAAGGACAGCTGTGCCCAGCAACAAGCTATGCTATGATACAACAAAGGAAGGGGCATGACTAGTGCCCCAAGTTAGTCCAGGAATAGGTAGAGCATTTTCCTCCATAGCCAACCTCACAATGAACCACACCCTCCTCCTTGCATGGAGGGCCAAGAAGAGAACAGAGGCTCCCTCTCAGCAGCTGTCTGTGCAGCCCTCCACCACCCCAACCCATGGAGTTACAGGATCCTATCCCTGGTACTAGGTACTGGTTGCCAATCGAAACAATGAGCTATACAAATAAATAAATAAATACCACATTTATGCATTGCTCTGCAGAAACACTGGTGCAGAGCCTGGAGCATGAGGATGTCGCAACTGGCATGGCCAAACATCTGACAGAGTGCCTCAGTGGTTTCCCTGTCCCATTGGAAGACCTGGATGCTCTCCAGGCTCAAGAGAGGGTGGAAGAGTGACTCAGCATCTTTTTTGCCGATAACAGCTTTGTTGGCTCAGGATATGGACAGAGGGGAGGGCTTACATGTAGTAAGTCCCAGTGGAAAGAAAAAGAGACCCACTGGTGTGACCTGTTGCAAACTACTGTGCTCCTCTGTGACTGCATTCCATGGCACACTGTCACCAGATAGAACATGTGTCCCAGGTCCACAAGTAGTTCAACTGTTCATTTTGAGTCTTGCCATTAGTCCCTGGAGTGCTGGACAAGTCCTTCTTTTAGTAGGGTGCTGTAGGAGATGCACAGAAACTGACCAGGACACCACCAATTCCACCTGCACGTATGGGGCATGAAGAAAGTATTTCTTTTCTTTTCTTTTTTCAAAAATAAGATTTTATTAAAGCTTTTTTCATAATACAATAAGAGAAATGATCTAAATAAAAACAAAAAACAGAGAAAGAAAAAAGAAAACTCCAAAGGAAAGCCAATAAATAGAAGAAAGAGAAAAGAAGAAGAAAAATAAAAAGGACTTCCGATTTTCTGTCTGTCGGTTACATAATATAAATTATTTAAAATATTCACTCTAGAATGACAACCACCTGGTCTACTTTCTGTTAGGCAACATTTTCCCAGTCTTCCAACCCAAATGTTTCAGATTAATTCAATTTTCCTTTTTACACAAAAAGTCCTTCTTTAGACTTCTCTCATTATTGTTATTAATAAATTTCAGCAACAGAAGAATGTGGTTTGGTGACATGCTTTGCTTGCTTCCTGAGGAAATAGGTGGTGGACAGAGCAATGTGGAGGTGCAAGGCACACCTGCTTAGCCACAAACACACTGTTCAGATGGTTCCAGAACACCATGAAGTTCCCTCCTGAAGACCACGGAGCCATCCTGAGGGCAAGCAGAGTGCCCCAAAGTAGTGTGCCAAAGAGAAGGTGCTCTTGTATCAGCTAGTGTTGCTTGATCATTAAACAGTTTGCTTCCATTGAGGTGAGGGCTCCCACAGAGGAAGGCAGGAGAAAGTGGCATGTGAGTCCAGCTCAGAAGATCAGCATCCTTGGCTTCCACCATTGCATGGCAGGTTTGATCCACAGGCAATGGAACGATATCAATGGTGCTGACATGGAACAATTCCAGGAACTGGTTACCTCTGGTTGGCATTCAAGGATGTTTTCGACAGAGCCTTGAACTCAAATGAGTATCTCCTTGGCCCCATTGTGCCGTACAAGATGTTGTGTGGCATAGGAACAGGTACCTCCACTGATGGGCCTCTCATTATGTATAGTGGGTGGCATGGCCATTCATGCTGGAAGCTGTGTCCAGATTGATTGTGTTGGGCAGGAACCCTGTGGATATCATGGACATGTCTGGTCTCCTGCTGCTGCAATTATTTTCTTTTTCCTGGCAATGGCCCTCCCACCCATCACCAAAAGGGGTTTGGATGCAGTGGAGTTTGTGCAGGCCGATTGCCAGTGAATATCTGTCCCCTCGTAGATTTCTCCACTTTGGGTTGCTCTGCTGCTCAAATTAAAATACAGGAAGGAAAGGTTGCTTACGTTGCAATTTCAGAGGGCAATACCACACTATGTGGGGTTTTGTTGTTGATGTTATAAGACTCAGGAAGAGTTCTTCAAAGGGGGTTGTTCCATTATGTTTTATAACACATAATAGCTGGATTTCCCGGTATTCAGATCATTTAAACCCCAGTCCTTTCTGATACTTGGACAATTTACAAACTATGTTAAGGTCACAAAATTCTCCTAGTGCCAGAGATATTAAATTAATGTGTTTGTGTATGGGGGGGGGGGGGAAAGCATCTGAGTTGTTAAATCTTTGAAACCTTAGTCTATAACCACACGTATAAAAGTGGAATAACCTTGCCTTGCTTGATAATTTTAATGACACACGTGAACATTTATTTTTCTTGCCATCAATTATTGCTTAGCACAGTAAACTCAGCATTTCTTTAAAATACTAATTTCCTGATTTGGTTCATTGTTATTTTATTGGATGAAATTCAGATGCTTAATGGAATCTTAATTGCATACCAGACAGCAGCTCCCTGGTGTTCAAATTTTCACAGAGTTCCAGTCAACACTAATTTGTGAAACATCTGTCTGTTTCTACCGCTTGTTTAAAGAAAAACAGCACCTTCCTGTGCAGATAGCATTTTCCCCATTCCCCTTCTAATCAGTAGTAGAGCTCCAAGGAATGCCAGAACATATGCTTTACCTGTATGTGAATGAATGTTTCACCACAAATGAATTGACTGCAAATAGCTAAAACTGGAAGCACAATTAAAAGGTACTTTCCCATTAAAAATGCATGAAAAGGTGGTCAGTTAGTATGGTAAGAATTCAGTGGCTCTGATTCACAGCAAGGGCTGTGAATCTTGTATTTTATTCAGATGTTTTATCCTATGCTTGTTTCTTTGTCCTTATTTGCTCTAACAATTATCTGTTAAAAAATTCACAGCAAGGGCATTTATCTCCTATAGCAGAGGGGGGCCATCCAATTTATAAGTTATATAAATACTAAAATTGCACAGGGGTTCAGGGCAGGCAGAGTTTGATTTTATTCCATCACCACAAATGATGCCATGGGTACCAGTTGTACTGGAATATATCATTGCTTCTGGGGAAAAGAAGTCTTTTTGGGTTTTTTGGTGATCAATTACCTCTTTAAGCTCTCTGGCAATCTAGAGGAAAAACCCTGCTTTTCCACCAGTGTACATTTAGGAAGAGGAACATTAAGAGTCCTTCCAAACATCTAAAAAGCCTAAGTATAAACGTTATGACAGACAGTATCATATTGATACTAGGAATATGTGTTCAAAATGCCTACTGCAAGACTGAGCAGCTTCCCTGGACAGATTTCTAGATATTTATTTAATTTTTTAAAAGGTTAGTTTTCTGTTTCCAGTGTATACTTCTGCCATTCCTATCCAGGAATGCATATAAGAATCACTGGGGCGTATCCAGCTAGATTCATTATGTTTCCTTTCTTGAACACTAGGACAATTATATTCTAATGTTTTCAGGGGGAAATGCCACTTAGGATAATATTATTAAATTCCTTTAAAAAAAAGAAAGAAAGAAGACTGGCTCCTATATGTCAGCAAGTTCTCTTAAAAAATTCTGGTGGGTGGTAATCAGGCTTTGGAGTGTTCCAGATTGCATGCCCTTGTACAAGGAGCTACCCATGTTCCAGAAACTAGATAAAATTTTAATCAAGGCTATGAATTGGACAATAAAACATTTGTATCCTAGATCTTCACAAGTTTATTGCTCGCATGTTATAAAGAACATATGCTTTTTGGATAACATTTTTCATTATTTTTGAAGCAGCTTTCTCTTTCCAAAATTGTATCCTACTATTTCCTGTTCCTGATGAGTACAGACAACTTGTCAAGGTCTCCTGGTATGGTTCTTTCATTTCCTATATGTGATTGTAAACTAAGCTTTAAATAAGTAACTTGTTTTAGAAATGCTTGGGTTTTTTTGGGGGGGGGTGTTACATCTCTTGAATTTTTGGTCTCATCTTTCCAGGCCATTACATGTCAACTGAAGCATTTCTTATTGAAAGCAAAGAAACTTTAAAACGTGCTTAATTTCAGCTGCATCATGCCTACATTTTCCATTATAATTGCTCAGACCAGTGACCAAGCCTGATCAGGAAGCTTTTATAGCAGGGATAACCTGCTACTCTCCAGATGTCATTGGATTGCAACTCCCACCAGCCTCAGGCAGGATGATCAATGGTCAGGAAAAATGGAAGCTGTTGTTCAGCATCTAGATGGCCACAGGTTCCCCATTCCCATCTTATAGAGATTAAGTACTAACACCTAACTAGATCTGACCAACTAGCTTCTTTGCTTGGTCTGACCTCCATACTATAATCAGTGTGAAGTGGTGCTGCAGACTATAGATCCTAACTGACATCCTTCAAGTGAGCCCCCACTTCAAGACCCACTGTGGGCCCTTTTAGGAGTGAGTCATTAGGAGTGGGTCATTTTCAAGGCGGGGAAATCCTTCATCAAAACAGAATGACAAAACAACTTCTTTGGACTACGGAAAAAAAATACCCCACTCCTCTCTAGATCTTGAAAAATTTGATGACCTTGTTAAACAACTGTAAGCTGGAATTCTAATATATAGTAGGCAAAGTAAAATATGTTACATCAGGATTAGGTAATGTCATGCTTCTCTAGGTATGGCATTACCTAACAGAAGAAAACACAAAGTTTTTCCAGATGAATTTCAAGCACTAAAAACATACTGTGGTTACTTACTTGTTGCATAGAATCTAGACATCTTCCTTCAAAGAAGTGCTTGTTTCTATGGTTTCTGCATTTTCCACTATGCAACTCAAATTTATTATTACTGTGAACATTTATGCAGGTGGGAGAGCCATTGTGATCTGAAGTATGAACGAGCCCTTATTTCAGCCTGGTGCCCTCCAGATGTTTTTAACTGAATCTCCCATCAGCACAGCTTGGATAGGGCAATGGTTTCGCTTGTTGTCAGCAGCATGATACCCATCCTTTCTATAAGCCTGGGCTTTGCTGGAATCCTGACACCAGACTCGGGACACCAAAAGGGGACATCTGAAACTGACTAATCTCAAGGCAACCTAGCCCCTTGCCATCCTCAGCAACCAATCTTCAAGGCTTTACCATGATGCTATAGACCAGAAGGCTGATCGCTGAAGAATTGATGCTTTTGAATTATGGTGCTGGAGGAGACTCTTGAGAGTCCCAAGAACTTCAAGAAGAAGTATCCATTCTTAAGGAAATCAGCCATGAATACTCACTGGAAGGACAGATCCTGAAGCTGAGGCTCCAATACTTTGGCCACCTCATGAGAAGAGAAGACTCCCTGCAAAAGACCCTGATGTTGGGAAAGACTGAGGGCACAAGGAGAAGGGGACGACAGAGGACGAGATGGTTGGACAGTGTTCTTGAAGCTACAAACTTGAGTTTGACCAAACTGCGGGAGGCAGTGGACGACAGGAGTGCCTGGCGTGCTCTGGTCCACGGGGTCATGAATAGTCAGACACGAATAAACGACTAAACAACAACAACAATAGACCAGAAGCGGCTAATTGCTTTTTCTTTGTCTTTTGCTCAAGGATCAAAATTACTGTCAAAACAAAAATACGGATATTCATTTTCAATCACATGGCAAAACTTTATTTCATATATTAATGATAACCATGTTCAAATCCCTCCAGTGAAATATGCTACAATTTGTAGTTCTTAGAAACTATTCAGCTTTAAGTGAGAATACCATGAAACCTCAAGGACATTATCCTGGCATTTATAAATAAAACAAATATTTGAAAGGTCACTATATCACCTTTCCAAAGACACAGTGACTCAAAGATCAAGGCTGTAGATAATATTCTGAAAAATTTGGGTCTTAGGCTATCTTAGACGCACAACTCTGACAAGGGTTTAGGGAAGGGGTGATGTGATTTGTTTATTACTGGTTGAGAATCTTCACTCAAATGATTCTATGGTGGGTTTGGCTCTCAAGAACACAAATGCTAGTAAGGTTGGTAGAGGAAGAAACCCGATGGTCTCAATAATGTTCAGCTCTACTCTATCAACTTTTCCCAGATAGCGTTGGGTAAATCAAGACATTTCATGGATAGATGCCATTATCATATACTATTATGATCCAACACTATTGGTATTTTCATCTACAGGCCTTATATATTCCAGTCCTTCCAATTTCTAGAAAATGTTCAGTACAAGCAAAAAAATCTGCTAATTCATGTAGCTGGAACACAGTTACTATATCTGAAGGAAACATAAGCCTGGGCATTTTTGCAGACTACTAAAGAATTGTTGAAGTAAAAATATTTTCTTTGGAAAAAATTATACTTTCAGTAGAGCTAACCTGGAAATTATCTTGACTAACAAAGCTCAATGCTGTAGTAAAAGGTACTATTTTCATTTTTATTAACCCATTCAAAATTGGTGTTTTGCTTTAGTGATTTTTTTTAAAAAATGAGAAACAAAATGTTTTAAATATAAGTTTTAAATCAATTCCCTATTTCAATGTTCCAATTATTTTATTAGGTTATATTAATTTATTTTTCAAAAGCAAATTTAGCTGTAATCCATAGAGTGGGGGGCGGGAAATAAGCAGATTTGTTTGCTTGAGATCACACACCTGAGGCATTCTGTAACTATCAGCTCCCTCCTATAGCTATGTCTTTGATTCAGAATAAACTGCCATTAATTATCAGGTTACCATGATCGTCTCCATGTCATAAAGAGTTTCACCAGCTCATTATCACCTTGTATCATATTTGACCACTTCAATCTGTGGAACCTGCACTTTGGCAAGTGCCATATAGTGTTTATTCTGCACAGTGGCATAGCATGGGTTGCCAGCACCCAGGGAGGGAGGGAGAAAATTGGACGGAGTATGCATGCACATTCAACTGCCTAACAGCATTTGCATCACCCAGGAGATTGCAGCCACTGATAAGAAAAGAAGAGTCATCCCTTTGTCTTGAGAGTTCCAAGGCATTTAGCATCTTAAATCCAGTGTACAATTCAGAGTACTCCAATATGGACCACACACACCAATGTAGTTGTTTTAGAACTTGCAATACATATTCCAGTGAATCACTTTTCAGCAGACTGATGCCTAATCGGAAAGAATGCTTCTCCCTACATGGACTTAATACTCAGGACAAGTATGAGGACCAGCAAAGTGTGACAAGAAATGTTTGCTGCTGCAAATTGCCTCCCACCTCAAGATCTGGCAATGATGTACATATCAGGAGACTTAGATCACATAATAAGTCACATGATAAGGACCTTTTCACTAGTGGTGCAGTGACTGTTGATACTTGTTGATTATCAGACATTCCCCTCTAACTTATAGCTAGTACCGTCTTTGTCTGTTTTTCAACACTAGCTGAAAACCCATCTTTGAGGAAGATGGATGAATTTGATATCATTACTATGACTATATGATTGTACTGCTATTGCCTGTTTAAGAAGTGAAGCAGGTCCCCCCCGTCCCAGTTATCTTGTGCTTCATCACAAAGGTTCATTTCTACTTCATCACACAGGTTTGTTGCCAAAGTATCATGTTAGAACATGGAGCAGTCTGCTAGTTGGGAGTCCCTAGGCAAGTCTTCCTTAGATAAGGAAGATCCAAACCAGGGAGTGTGCTTGAATTCATGATGATAACTTAAGGAAAAACCCAAGTAGGAATAAGGTAAAGGAAACAGTGAAGTGTTGGAAAGAGAACTGAGCCTCTCAGTGTGCCTAGGATAATTTTCCTTTGCAGTCTGAGAGGCCCCCATCCAGGAAGGATACAGGACAAATCAAGAATTGGAAATCCTTTCTACAGAAAGAGAAGAGCCAAGCAAAGCCAGGGTAGTTAAGGTCACAGTGAGAGAAACGACTGTAAGTGATTGTTCCAGGCTCCCTGCAATAAAATCTATTTTCAATCATAGGAGTGAGTCTTTCAAAGTAAGATCTGCAACCAAGATAATTAAAACATTGCCTATTGATGACTACCCTGGAATGAATTTGCAGGATAGGTGAAAAGCTCCATCTCTTCTCTGATGGATGAAGGAACCATCAGTCTTTTCCGAGGAGACCTCAAAGGAAAGCCAGGAGACTCGGGGCAATAGCTCAGTGAATAGGGATCCCCAGAATCTCCAGTTAGGGCTGGGAGAGACTTTGGTCTGAGACACTGGAAAGTCGTTGTCGGTCAGTGTAGACAATACTGAATTAGATGGACAAATGGTCTGACTCAATATAAGGCAACCTCCTATCATAAGTACTCACAATATGTATCAGTGGCATTGAGTGGTGTGGACAGGGAAGCTGACAGGGATGCCCCAATTCACATAATGAATTGCAGCTAGTGTTTAGCAAAACATGACCTGACTTGTGCCTAAAGCCAGAATAGCCTCTTGACTGGCTCTTAATTGTGGAACTTAACAGAGGTAAAAGATAAGTTTTAGGTTTTCCAGAACCTTTATCTAGCAGAAGAGCTGAGGAAAAAACTCACCACCTTCAAAGCATCAGAATGTTCTTTACATTTCATACCATGCATCTGACAATCTATTAAATGTGTTCCTATATACCAAACATGCCACAGATGGACTATACAGGATGACATTCTAAAGCCTCATCATCTGTGACACAGCTAAATAATGGCTGGTACCATTTTTGTTCCACAATTTTGTAAAAGCTGACAGAGAGAGAGTCAAGAAAGTAGATGAGCCTGCTTTAAGAACCCTCAACTGAATTAAAATTCTGCTCCTTACTTCACCAAGGCATGAAACTGAATAGTTATTTTGCCCAGTTTTGGCTCTCTCAAAATTGTTTTCACTCATGCAAGTGGGCCTCAGTTACACCATAGCTCAAACACATCAGCACCAGATTTTCCTTGGAGGTGAAATCTCAAGGACAGATCCAACAAACACAGGAGGACTTTGTCTTTGTTTATGTTTCTTTGAGTGCCTTGTCAAAATGTTGCCAACAGGTAGCTACTGTTCCAAATGACAATTTGGTATCTGGCACAGATGTTGCATTTAGGACATAATTAATGCACATGTACAATGAAATGATTATTATAATTTCATCTAGTCATTTAAATAAATCTACGTCATGTCTAGTGGTTTTACTTTTACATTACATATCCCAGTTCCTCTTCGTCCATTATATTACCACGAACATTTCATAATGTAGTATAATTTTGTAAACAATTGCAATCGTTATTTGGCTACCTTTTCATACATGGTTTTTTTTTAGGCTGCAATTTGAGATCACAAATGAGGCTTTTAGGAGTTGGCTACTTTTTGGCCCACAGAATTATTTGTGGATTTTCTTTTGTTTTGCTATAGATTTATTGATAACTGGAGGCTCTTAAAATTAACAGTGTAACAGTTAAGCTTTATTTGGGATATTGACTATTTTAAGAAATAATATTTGTGGCAGCTAGGGTTATAATAGCTTGACCTATTTTCTTTACTGAAAATGGAAAAACCCAAGGAGCAGGGCGAAGCAATGATTAAAAGCTCTAGCAGCCTCATCATCTGAGTAGCTATTTTGGCAAATATGTGTTTAGGATGGAGCACAATGACTATGTGTCAATGCAATTTCACAGCTTGAAGTGTTGAACTGACATTTGAAGCTGATTCCAGAACAGAATAGTAGGTTGCTTCCTCACTTAAGAGTTTTGTCTGGGACTGACAGTCTTTGGTCATTCAGATTTTGCAGAGAATGTCTGCAAAATGTCAGGTTTTACAGTTCTTCCTCTATTTCCACAGGTAGAATCCCCACTGCTTACACAGTGAAGGCACCTGTCTATTCATTTCTGCCACATCCTTTAAATTTGCATGTGTATTCCGATATAGAAACATTCAGTATAACAGGAGCCTGAGTTCAGGCATGGGTCAGACAGACCAGGAAACTTAAATTTAAAATTTAAACATAGGTTATTAATTAAAATGTACTTACAGTAGAAACTAGGATGTTAAATGATACTTTAATATTAGCTTTAAAATGATGAAGTTACTTAAAAGAGGCATCTATTTCCTTGCACTGGTTCAGTTCTCCATTATAAAACAACAAAACCCAAAATTTCAAAAGGACACAAGTTAAAAAGCAGTTAAACACTATTTACCATAAAACATTTTAAACAAGTAGGGCAATAATAACAGCAACAGAACCCTGCAACAAAAACCCCTAAACAATACCCAACCTAAGAATCTGTTCCACTGCCTCACCTTTTTTAGCTGGAGTCAGTCAGGGCCTTGCCCTTCCAGGTCAGGTGGAAAAGGCATGCAAGGCAGGGAGCAGGTCTTCCAGGACTCACAGCCAATATGGTTGTCATTTGCAAGTTTGCATCCTCTTTTGCAGGCAGGGTGCAGAGCACTACAATTATTAAGATGTCAGACAGAAAGATTATTAACAAGTGAGGCTTTCCCTATAATTGTATTTCCATACTAGCCAACCTGTTGAATATCTGCCTGCCACATGACTATTAAAGATCCAAGAGCCCTGCTTTCCCCCAATGCCAACCATAAACCAGAATGGATTCCGTTCGACTTCCAAGGTACGACTGTACTTGGATAAATCCAAGAGTAAATTGTTAAAAAGCAAGCAAAGTACTCTAAGAGCATTTGCAGCAGTTATATAGCTTATAGTGACAACAGCAAAAAGGATTTGAGCCTTTGACACAGGTTTGTTATACACTACTGTCTCAGCCCATGATATTAGGATAGCAATGAACTACTTTGCAGGGCTGATGTAACCTATGTTTTATTAGCCATGATACCATACCACCCCAAACACAATATTGATATACTAATAGTGGATTTGCATGAGCAGGAATTTTAAAAAATCTTCTTAGAAAATAAATCCAATTTTCCATTTATGCATAAATTGCAGGTACTCCAGCAACCCAAATTCTGCCCTAGGACACACACATGGTCTTACATGTTCCATCAGTTTTCATGTCAAATTAACGAGTGATTCTTGGCTCCACAAAAGAAGGGATTTTTTATTCATAATGTACTGATGTAATGTGTGTGATGCTGACATTTTTGCTTCCAAACGAAATATCTGACCATTAGCTACTATGGAAACAAATCACGTATACTTGGCCAATTCTTTAGTTATGCAAAGGTCTATTCTCCCAACAACATTGAATATGCCAGGCTATCTACCTAACAAAAGAAACTGAATGTTTCATTCCATGTGTAATGAAAGTGTCATAAAGATGCTTACAATTAGTATGGAGTATTGATGACTTCCCCTTTGCTGAATTATTTTAGCTGCCTGAATATGTGTATATCATCAATAGGTGTATATCATTTGTGTAACTTTCATAGTCTTGGGAAATCTTTTAATACTAAATCTAAGTGTGATGAACAGCTCAAAAGCAATGTATAACATTTTGTGCAAAAAGAAACACCCCAAACACACAGGAAAAGAATCCTACTTTTTGTATGTGGGACTGGACAAAGAAGGGAAATCTGGGCTACATGCAGGGCAGCGACATAAGGATTCTCATATCCCTAGTTCACATGCTCAGGAAAAGACAAGTTGTTTTGCATGGAAGTAAACCTGTGTTAGAGAGCACATAAACTCATGTCTTTGCTACTACCTAGGTGGACATGCTTTTGCTCAATCATGACTATACTAAAATCCTGGGTTTCTTAATAATTTTCTCTATGCAATGATCATCTCTCTACCAAAGAAAATGGAAAAAACAGCTAGGGATTAGTCTCAAAATGAACCAGGCACCCCCTTCTTCATTGTCTGAGTCTAATGAAAAATATAGTGTCACTCAAGCACCAAAGACCAAAATCCAGCTTCAGAATGAACTAAAGTCCCTTTAACATTGTCCAGAGAAGGTAATTTTGGATTTAGGTAATTGGGACTTCTTAGGTAATTTTGAAGCTATTTTGGGGGGGTCTTATTTGTTTACCTTGGCACAGAGGTTTTCCCTTGACCAACTACATTCCTTCTGTGACACCCCTGTGGGGCTCAGGAACCCAGTTATGTCACAGCTGGCAGCCATCACCCCCTTTTTGAACCCTCCCTTGTGGAGTGTTTCTTCAGCCTCCTCTCTTATCTCCTTTCCTTGGGAGTCCTCTGAGCAGCTGCCACCCCTGGTCTCTGAGCTGCCCCCCTGCCCCAAAGAGAGGTGCCTCTTCACATTACCCCACAGGGGCCTGGGAAGCAACCCCTGGCCAGCCCCAAAGGCACCATTCACCTGGGGAGCTTGTAGCCAGGGCTGCTGCAACAAACAGCTGTGCAAGCCTTTGGGAGGCAGAGACGCAAGAGGGAATCAGATGAGGAGGGGAGAAGGAAAGAAGGACAGAGGCCAGTATTGCCCATAACACCCCTGACCATCATTCAAGGCACCCCCATGTGCCACAGCACACTAGTTGAAACCACTCCATTGGCAGATTTCCTTTCGTTAGGGAGACTGGCTTATTGATGGGTCTCAATAGTTGGATTTAACAATGGCTAAGGAAATGCTCTGAGATAGTTCTGGAAACGAGAATGCCTCTATTCACAGCTGGAAATAGTTCTGGAAATTCTTCTGTCCTACCTCCCTGCTTAATTTAAGCAGGAAACAAAAAGTCAGATTGACAAGTGTTGGGAAAAGAATTAAAAAGAGCTTCTTGTGTGCTCCAAAAAGGCTTTCAGCATCTTTGGGTTCTAGTTGCCTCCTGAGCAGACCTGTGGGTGCAGTGAACTTTGAATATTTGTTTGAGTGGTTTCATGTTGGGCTTGCACCTGCTGCTTGTTGTTGTTGGCACTCATTTGTCTCAAGAAACACTGGAGTTCACTTCCAGGAGTGAAGGCAAACCGCCGTGTTAGCAGCACTAATGTGTCCTCTCCGGGGAGCAAGCCTGGGTAGTGTGTATGGAGATCCTGAGCTTCCCAGATGACAATACCCCTATCTTAGCCTTGATAATGTGGTCCAAAGGAAAGCAGAGCAAAGTGTTTGGCACCAGCTTGGCTGCAGGAGTTGCCAGAAGGAGCCATACAAGGCGCCATCCAACTGTCTTAAGGACTCCACTCAGGATTTGTGTAATGTTTACTCCCTAGCCTTTTCTTCTCCTGATGCTATCCTACAAGGCAATGGAGGTTTCGGATCAGAGGTTTCTTTCTTCTAGATAGGCTGGTTTCCCAGGCTGATGAGTCCCACCTGCCTCTCATTTCCCTCTTTAGCACATATAGAAACCGTCTTCTTGACCATTAAATACACTATTCACATTGTCCGCTCAATCTGCCAGAGCCTGTCTTTGCATGCAGGAGAATTCCCTAACACAGCCAGGGTTTGAGACGCACTGGCCACCCTTACCAGGTTTAGCTGGCCGGTCAAAACCATTTCCTTGGTTGTGGCCGTTGTCATGTGTTGACAGCTTCTGTGCTTAATGTCATATTTATAGATAAACACAAAATCCCAGTGCACCAGCAAACCTCTAGTGGCCTCCTATTTGCCTTCAAATGAATCATTTCATGAATCCTTATCCATGGCTGTCTTTGAGTTTTGTACTTCTCAAAGCTAAGAGAAGCCCTCAGGCAATGGCGCATTGACATTATTGACTTCTGCTTCATTTATTAGCATTTATCCCATCTTGCTTGGAAACAAGATGCTGAGCAAGATAGGCCATCCAGCTGTGCTAAAATGTATGCAGTCATTAATTTCAAAGAGCACAAATTGAAATGACAGGTATCATCACATCACAATTCGTGTATACAGAGGCCTTTTAAAAAAGCTGTCCTAAAGCGGATGAATTTATTTTAACTGGCCCTCAGAACATTTATTCAAAGTCTCTTTGTTAAAAGAAGACAGGACAATTGCTATATGATGCAAGTCATCTGTTGGTGCCCTATTCCACAGTAAAGGTCAGAGGTGAGGAGTCAAAGGTCACTCTACCACCTGGGAACCATCAAGAACCCAGGTTGATCACTGTGCATGATTAGGGTAGAGAAGTCAGAGGTCACATCAGCACCACGAAATTACCCGGGTTCATAGCCAACAAATACGCAAGGCCTCTGGCAGGACAGTCAACCAGGAATGCTGGCTATTCACTAAAAAGTCACAAATATGTTCAAGCTTTAGAACTTCCCAAAACTCTTCATCAGGTAAGATGAAAGCACACAAAGTAGGGGGGGGGGTAATTTAAAGAGTACAACCACAAGGCAGAATATGCTAGCCATGAGGTCAGCTTTTAGACCTCATGTGCAGGCTAAGTTCCTTCTAGGTTCTACAGATGTTGGGTTGCACACCTAGAATTCTGTGATAAGGAAGCAGTAACCACTTTCCTTATTGTAGCAGAAAACAAAGCCCATAACTGTTAGAACAAAATATATACAGTGGTACCTTGGTTCTCGAACTTAATCTGTTCTGGGAGTCCGTTCGACTCTCAAAACTGTTCAAAAACCAAGGTGCAGCTTCCAATTGGCTGCAGGAGCTTCCTGCACTCAAGCGGAAGCTGCATTGGGTGTTTGGCTTCCAAAAAAAGCGTTCACAAACCAGAACACTTACTTCTGGCCAAAACAAAAAAAAAAATTTCCTTCCAGTAGCACCTTAAAGACCAACTAAGTTAGTTCTTGGTATGAGCTTTCGTGTGCATGCACACTTCTTCAGATACACTGAAACAGAAGTTGCCAGATCCTTCTATATAGTGAGAAGGTGGGGAGGGGTATTACTCAGAAGGGTGGTGGGAATGGGTGGTGGGCAGATAGCTGTGATAAGCCTGTTGACGACTCTTAACGACTGCAATAGGTCTTACAGGAAAAAGCAAGGGGTGAGAAGGTGAAAAATGGCTTTGTCATGTATAATGAGATAAGAATCCAATGTCTTTGTTCAGACCAGGTCTCTCCATGGTTTTAAGTTTGGTAATGAGTTGCAATTCAGCAGCTTTCGAGAACCAAGGTACAACTGCAGTGACTTGGACAGGCTGAGAGCAGAAGAGAAACATAGTAGTAGCTGTCTCTGGAAAGGAAGTAGTGAACTTTGGATGGTGTGCTGAAAATAATGTAGGATTATATAGTGATTGAAGATGTTAGTAGCAAAAAGTCTGAGTACCTATGGACCAGCGATTCAGGTGTGCAAAACTGATGTTGATTTGCAATGATTAGCCAGATCCTGCATTTCTCTAGTACTTGTGCACAGAAGCACCGGAAGTTGCATTATACTGAGTCAGGCCACTAATTTACCTAGTGCAGTTTTGTCTACACTGTCTAGCAGTGGCTCTCCAGGATTTCAGACAGGATTTTCTCCTGGCCATATCTGGAGAGGCCAGGGATTGAACCTGGGACCATCTGCATGCAGAGCAGATGCTCTACCACTGAGCTGTGGCCCTTGCCTTTGAGATGCTGCATCACCCCAAGTAACAGTGGCATGGGGAGGGGTCTGATCAGCAGTGGTGCCATCCTGGCAGGTGCTGCTTATGTTGGTATGGAGGGACAGGGAATGGCAGTGGTGAAGTTGGAGGAGCTCATCCCTGTCCTGTGGAGGACAGTGCTGCCACCAGTGGGACACTGCTGTCACCTGCACCCCCTTTTTGTGTTGCTGCTCATTCTAAGCATGCGTCTTCAGCCATCCCACTGAGTTCAGTGGAGCTTCTTGTAGTGTTATTGGTCCATAGAACTGTACTTTGATAAATCAACAGTGTGTTGAATACAGCAGTTTTGAAACTGGTTTTTTAAATCTTAGGCACATTTTCTGAGACAATTCTCACTGGGCCCAGTGAGAACATGCATAGGGTTACACTGCCCATATGGCAAACTGCACTAAGGCGGTCAAAGATTGTGATCACTTAATCAAGGCAATTATAGAACATATAGGGGATATCTCTCCTTCAAACAGCAGTTTTCCATCGAAATTAAAAAAGCAAGAATCATGCAATAAATAAACCAAATTGAACCATAAATCCTCTAACACATTGCTCTGGAATGTTCTTCCGAGCGATTGCATTGTTTTGAGGAAATGACCAGATCTATTCCCCATACCATAAATGTTGCTCTTTGGTTCTATATTAGACACATTGCTGCAGATTATAAGAAATGCAATAATAATATAAAGAAGTTTGAAAGAGTTAATGAGAGAATTCAAGAGCAATAAAAGATCACAAGACTAGCAGTTTCACCTAGCCAAAGAAAATTGTGGTAAATTATAACCAGGTGCTTTTATTTCCTGGTTCTTGAAGTACTGCAAGCTCAGCTTCTGGTTAGAAAAGGCAGCATGTGGTTCTATCTGTGTATTGGATTTATCTGTTTCACTTACCTTTTATAAGGCAACTGTAACCATGACCAAGTCACACATGCCAAATTATTTTGAAATCATATGGCTAGTGGGACAAAGCTGTAACAGCTCATGGAGTTCAGAACACTACTTGCAGATTTGACTCAATTTCCTGTGTATGCAGAATAACCTCTCTCTGAAACTATGGCCCAGTCCCAAGCAGTATTACTCAGTAGTGATCCAGCATGGTTAGAACACTTGAATTCAGGGCTGGCAAAGGGAGCCACTGGTCCCCTTTCAGTGATCTGGACCATGTCTGTGCCCCTCTGAAGCACCCATTGACTCATTATCAGGGTCCAACGTGGAAAATAGGTTCAGATGCATGTAGAAATATGTGTTCCACATTAGACAGGCTCTCATCAGGCTCCTAGATTAAAACTAGACGAAAACATCTCACCCGCACAAAAAGGCCATAGGTAATTAAAAGCCAAAGTCCTGATGAAAAAGGAATGTTTTTGCTGGGCACCTAAACATATGTAATGATGGCACCAGGCAACCGTTACTGGGGAGAACATTCCACAACTGGGGAGCCACCACTGAAAAGGCCTGTTCTTCTCCAGATTGCCAATGGAAGAAGGGTCTCTGATGGTTAATGCCGTGTCTGAGTTGGTTCATATGGGAGAAGCAGTCCTTGAGGATAATGGTGCGTATTGTGGTGCTGCATAATCACTATGATAGTGGACATTGAGTAAAGGGCATCAGAACATCATTGTGTGATGCGGAATATGTTGTTAGCCATACTTGTTTTATGTGGAGATCTATACCATTAGGAAACACTGCCCTCCTTTCAGCTTTCTAACCCAGTTTCTGGCTGCTACCAATGGACCCAGTTTTACATGCTTCATATCCCAGGGCAGCAGAAACAATCTAGATCAGATGTTCCCAAACTTATTTGGCCTACCACCCCATTTTCAGAAAAAACACACACAGCTCATTGCCCCCTGGAAATCTACCTTTTGTCAGTGGACTTGGCCACTGATTGGTTATAACTTGCATTTTGTGTGTTGATTTAGAAAAGAAAATAATCACTACAACTTTAACTATGTTACAACGGTAAGCAACAGATGAAAGATGTACATATGGTATTTCAAAACTGGACAAGTGAAGCTTGCCAGCTCAGACCAATCTGCTCCAAAGGCAGGGCCAGCACCACAGCCTGCCTGCCTTTGGCCAAATAGTCAGGCAAGCTGCAATCCACATCCTGGACCTGCATGAAGCCAGGTAAGACATGGACTAGGGTAGGCTGAGAGTGTAAATAAACATACTGATTGTATATGACCCACCTGTAATATGGTGCACCTGCTTCTTAGGAGTTCACACCAAGGTGGGTTGTTATGGCTGCAGTCCTATATATACTTACCTGGAAATCAGTGGGGCTTATGTCTAAGATTGCACTGTATGACATGCTAGCAAGGATATATAAAAAAAGGAATGAGCATAAAGTCTTATATTCTAGCTTTTGACTTTCCAAAAGAAACACAGCCACACAACTTGAGAACATGGGATTTAGTGTCATGCCAAAACCTGTACTCTAATTTCTAAAACATTTTCTTACACCATGAAAGAAGCTTCTGTTTTTACGTCTCATTTACAGGATACTTTAGAATTTTGTTATAATTTTGATGAGTGTGGGCTTGCATTATCATTGTGTGGTGGTCAAGGCAATTTATTTTCTCATTAACTGACGGAGAATTGTCAAGAAATGCAGAAAGAAACTTTTGGCAGACCACTAAGGGGAAGTTCAGAGTTCAGGTTGCAATGACTGAAGGTTCCATGCAGGCACACACACATACATGTACATACACACACACCTATCCATTTAACCACATGTAGCTTAAAGCACAGACTAAAGTTTATTGAGCCATGCAGAAGGGTGCTATCTTCTTGATGCAAACAAAGCCATTTCCCCCTTGTTTTTGACAGTCCAGTTAGGTTTTGACAACCACCGCTTCTTTATAGCATTCCCTGTCAACACAGTGAACAATGCATGAAGTGCCTCATATTTTTGTATTACAGTATTTTCTCACCACTGTTTTGGCTATATGAACACACATTTGTGGGGAGGGCGAATGTTTTTCCTATCCTTTTTTTCTTCCATGTGCCAGTGTCAGCAGGAACAATGAATGTTTCTTGGCTTCTTGATTTGCTTATTTTACTGGCTTCCAATTAGAGTTTTATTTTGTGAAAGTCAACGTAAAAACTTCAAAAAGAAGGGCTCTCATGAGGGCAAGATTTGTCAAAGGGCAGAAGTAGACCTAATGGGCCCAAGGTAAAGGAAGGTAGATTTCCATCAAATATTAGTTGAAATGTATTGACAGTAAGAGCAGTTTGACAGCAGAGCCACTTGCCTGGGGAAGAGCATTCCTTCTCTGAAGGTCTTCAGACAGAGACTGTTAGGGATGCATGATTTCCTGCACTGAGCAGGTAATTAGACTAGATAACTTCAAAGGTATCACCTAAGTCTATGATTATATGGTTCTAAGGAATGGGTTGTATAGTTCTGTGTTCTGTACATCACAAGTCCAGTGTGAGTTCTAAGAAGGTCAGTACACATTACACATTAACAGGATGTGTAAAAGTGCTTGATGTTACATATCATCTTCAATCTGAGTCAGCAATAAAAATATATTTGAAAAGAAGCTTAGCTCAGAAGCAGCTCACCAGGTAGGGCAGGTATGTTATGCTAGTTTCCCAGCAGATGGGTATCTATTGCTTCCGGGAATGGAGAGGAGAAGGGGAAAGGCGGTGGAAAGGTTGGTGCAGTGCAAATGCACCAGCAAGAACACCCTATTGGCTCCATTGGTTCATTAGAACTCCCATTATCCATGAACATGTGGACTGGGGATGTTGGGAGTTGTAGTCATACAACATCAGGATGACACACATTGATTTCCCTTGGGTTAGAATGTTGGATTAGACTGAGGAGACCCAGGTTAAAATCCCTACTCACCCACTGAATGAATTTGGGCCAATCATTATTTCTCAGCCTAACCAACCTTACAGGGTTGCTTGTAAGGATAAATGGAACAGGGGAGAAGAGCCTGTATGCCTAATTGAGCTCCTTGGTAGAATATTAGAGTAAGAAACAAAGACATAAAATATGTAGGCATAGCATGCTCTATCTCTCTGTTTCAATTATATTTTATTAAGTTTCAACTAAAGTCAAAGCAGAATTTCATCTTTTCTCTTATTTTTGTCGACTTTCCACCCCTTTTCTCATGGATTTGTTGTTTCCCTCCTTCTGCTGCACCCTATCTTTGAGGTATAGCATGCTCTCATTGCTCATGAGAAAAATCAGATTCTAGTTCTTTGGGGAGTTCCCCCACTTTTCTATCTAACCTAAGAAATTCAACAGGGTGAAATGCAACAATTAATGGACTTCTCTGGGAAAATCTCAGTAGAATATTAGAAAAGGCAGTGTGCAGTTAGCCTTTGCAATAATCTGCACTGGGGAGAGTGTCAATAAATTGTTAACACAGAAGGAAGACAAACAACAGCCAATGTAAACTCAAATTAGGAAAAAGAACAGTGTTCTGTTGGCCATTATGTCAACTTAAGATGCCTCCCAAGTGTGATTTCACTTTGGAGAGGAAAAAGGCAGTTAAACAGAAACAGATGAAGTGTGTGCTCATTCTCATGGCAACCTATATAAGGACGATAGTTTTATTGCATTATCTTCTTTACTTTTATGACCCTGCCGAAAGCAGTGGCAGCTGCTGCCCTACATAAGTGATGGAGCTCAATGCTATAAGTTGCCCTGCAGCTTTCCCCTTTGTCATGACTGTGGATTCCAGCAGGCACCAGGAAAGTGAATCAAAGGATGCAGAGTCACTGCCTGAGGAGGTGGAGCAGATTCCTGGCGTTGAGCCTGATGTTGGTGATCACAAACCCATTGAATTCAAAACCACCAGAGCCAATGGAACCAGAGGCAGGTTCCTCAAGGTCAAGGGCACCTTCCTCTGGACCTGGGAAAGCAAGGACCTCTAGTGTTATCTCACCAGGGAATATGTCAGGTGGAAGGTCATGTAGCAAGGGAGAATTGACCATCTTCCAGCCAGAGGCTTAGCTCTTTATAAGTCTTCAGTTCTCCAACAAAAGAGGAAGAGCATAGGAGATGTGGACAGACAAGACACAGAGGGCTTGAAAGGCCCTAGTTAACCTCCAGCCTTTCTTGGAGAAATTTGGCTACTCTGAATTCTACTTTGTGTTGGGATAACTGACCTGCCTCCCTATGCCCTGTGGAATCTTCCTTGGAAGGAAAACCTTTCTGTTTATAGACCTAAAGAAAGTGTCCTAGGAAAGGATAGATCCTGAAAATAAGATTGTAAGGTCTGTCAGACTAATAAACAGAGTGGATTGCAATGTAGCACTAAGAGGGTATCACATGGGGTATGAGGCCTACTCACGCAATAGGACGTCCCCCCCGTGTGCCTCCCTGAACCTATTCTAGAGTTTCCTCCAGCCCTCAAGAGCAGATTTAGGGCATGCAGAAGCGTGCAGGGGGAGGAGGGAGGGGGAAGTCCCAATGTGCAAGCAGACCTCCTTAGGTGCATGCAACAACTTAGTGGAATCCTGCCCATATACTACTTATAGAAATATCTTGATAGCCCCCACCCTTCCTGCTAATATGTAGGCTTTACCCAAGAGCAGAACACCAGCACAGGGCTCTGGTGTTTTGATTATGAGATAATCTTCTGGGGGAGAGATTAATTAGAAAACTAATTCTGAGAACTTTTTCCACATGTCTGCATTCACAGGCCCACTTCAAAAGGAACTGGTTCCATAATGCATTTGTCAGTCCTGAGTGTTGCTGGCATGTGGAATTCATTGGATAAAAATGCCTTTGTGGAACCTGGGAGTACTGTCTGTCACAAAGGCAATTAGGTGCACCATATCCCCCCCCGACCTTGAGTGCAAAAGAGCAGTTCCGCCAAAGCCACTTGAATATTCCAGGAGTTAAAAGCTTCTCTGAATGGGAACCCTCTCTCACACACACACAAACACACATATAAAAATAGGGGAGGAATTGTCTGACACAAAAAAATGACTACAATTGGGGTGGGGAGGAAATTTGAGTCAGTTCACATTCAAAGGTGAATCTACCTAATTTGCAGTTTCCACAGCAACACTCTTCTGAATTTTAGACTTTCTGAATTTCAAACTTTTCTGAATTTTGCAACATAAATCTCCAGCCGAGTAATATGTACCAAAATGCGTAAACTGCTGTAAAGTGTGCAAAACAATAACATAATGCATTATCTTAGGGGAAATTGTTTGCATGGCAAAAGTTCATACATTCATGGGTATATGAGGAGCACATTGACTAAAAGGCTAATAAATGTTCAGGGGGACTTTAAAACCACGCACACTGATGTGGAAATGTGAAGAATTGAATTTAGGATTGGAGAAATGAAAAAAATAATAAGGAAATCACACACTCCTTGATTAGGACAGCATTCACAGGAGATGACTGCTGTGAAAAAGATAATCCCTATAATCCCTTTATCATAGTAATCTTCCAATTTTTTGGATTATGATCGCCTTTTTATAATCTACTTCTAACTCATATCAAGGCTTCGGGTGGTGCCTAAGGTATCCTGGACCTACATTGTTCTCTCCAGTAAAGACTCTCCTCCCTGGAAGAGAGGGGAGTGGTTGTGGGCGGGAGCCCGAGCTCCGCCCCTAGCAGGGGGCGTTAGCCCCCTGCCTCCCCCACTCACCTGGCTGGCGCCCACGCCCATCGGCAAGCACCCAACCAGGTGCCTCCGAGGGGGCGTTTACAGCAGCCTATATGCTGCGGCGCCAGCCCCTCCTCGGCCTCATTCTCCTCTCTGTCGTCCCGTCGCGAGTCACCCACCCTCCACTCCCTTAGAGCTCAGGGTCTTAGTTCCTTGGCCTTGCTATGGACCTTAGGTTGGTCGCCCTGGTTGTCCAGGGGGCCTGGTAGGAATTTTTCCATTTGGCATTAGGCTTTTTGGTTTTTTTGTGTTGTGGTGTGTCGAAGGGCTAGGTGTGGCCATCGCCTATGCCTTCAATTTTTGGGTATTCCGTTAAAGGAATCTGGCGGTCGTGTATTCTGTCCGATGCCTGCTTGGCGGGAGGCCATGGCACGACCCTCGGTGACATCAGGGGAGAGCCTATAGTTGGATTAGCATCAACAGGCTCCACCTACTGGTGAATAAACCCCCCTTGTTTTAGACATCCAATGCCTAAGCCAATACCTTTTCATTGCTGTAATCAATAAAGTTGTGGCCTTTTCTTGCCCATTAACCTTATATCACGTGTCCTTGTGTATTCATTCCACATTGCGGGGGTCGGGTCCTCGAACCACAATCCATCTCTCTCCACCATCCATGCTAGCAAGAGGCATGATCAGACTTCAAGGACATATTCCAATCAAGCAAAAGCAGTGTGCAGAACGGGCTGGTGCGCAGTGTGACATCGAGAGAGGAGGGCTACCTGGGTTCAGGGAAAGTCCCAAGGTCTAGAAAGAGAGGCATGGTGGGCCGCTTTTGGCCCCTGGGGCTGAGGCTTCCTGTTCCTGGTCTAAAAGAACCTCTGATGAGAAGTGTGGTCAGTAGACTAGGGGGACTAGGCTAGTCTCCTAAATGTTCCCAATAAATTAAAGCATTAAAGTCTGGCACCTCCTTCCCAAAGCCTGGGAAGCTTCTGCCTGGCTTTGGGAAGAAGGTGCAATGCTCACATGGGCAAAGTCATGGTCATCTCTCTCTCTCACACACACACCATTTCTCTTGCAAGTTGGCGCCTCTGGCTCTAACTGTTCCTCTACAAAAAAATTCACCGCACACCATTACTGATGAGTCTAATCTGTCTGGACTTGGACTGGCTTGGCATATCATGTAGAGCAGAGGATATATGTGTAGCAGAAGTTTATACAGAAAAAGATACCATCTGTTGCTTAACATCTCACATGTGCTCAAGAAATTAAGGACCATTCTGAAAGTGTACAACTTTCTGTATGCCTGCAAGTTTAACTTTGATATTTCCTGCTTTTCTTTCTTCTGAGTATGTGTTTCCCTTCGTGCTGTGAACATGACATTCCTTGGTATGGAACATATACAAATGCAGATTGGCTTAATATTTCTGAAACTTGGTACCATAAATTAGAGTGATTTAGCAAATGTTGAAAACACATTCTTCTCATTAAATGGAAACAGAAACATTCTTTTCAAAGTTATTGGGCCTCAGCTGAATTATACATGTGTTGAAACATGTTTCTAAATGCTGGCCTGAGCCTAGCAGAAAATATCCATTGCCTTCCGGGTCATTTGATCTTTTGGACATGATGGATGCTGGGACTAGAGCAGGCCAAATGGAGGAGGCATGACAAAGGAAGTGCTTTCCCTGACAAGCGCTGCAACACGGTTTCTTGGGCATTTTTTGCCTTTCCATCTTCCTAACTCCATGCATCTGGACCAGTCACAGCTGCTATTAGCCATGGAAGGAGTGCTAGGTACTCGTTGCACTGTGACTTGAATGCCAGTACTGAAGAGGTTGCTTATACAGATCAACAATGGTGAATTAATAGGTAATAAATGAGTAGGAGAGAATTCCAGGCTGGATTGGTGGTTGGTTATGATAATGGACTGGATGAGGGCCAATAAAAATAAGCTTAATCCAGAAGAGACTGGGGTTCTGCTTGTGGGTGATTCCTCTGACTGGCTACATGGTGTGTAGCCTGCTGTAGACGGGGGTCACATTCTCTCTGAAATAGCAGGTTCATTGGCAGGGGGAGGGGGTGGGGATGTTCTCTTGCATCCATTTTTGTAACTTGAGGCACCATTGGCCTCGGTGGTGCAGAGTCGCTTCCACCAGTTTAAGCTTTGGACAGGGATACCACTGAGCCTCTTGGGCTTGCCGATCAGAAAGTCGGCGGTTCAAATCCCCACGACGGAGTGAGCTCCTGTTGCTCTGTCCCAGCTCCTGCCAACCTAGCAGTTCGAAAGCACGCCAGTGCAAGCAGATAAACAGCAGGAAGGTAAATGGCATTTCCATGCACTCTGGTTTCTGTCACGGTGTTCTGTTGCACCAGAAGTGGTTTAGTCATGCTGGCCACATGACCCGGAAAGCTGTCTATGGACAAACAGTGGCTCTCTTGGCCTGAAAGCGAGATGACCGCCGCAACCCCATAGTCGCCTTTGACTGGATGTAACTGTTCAGGGGTCCTTTAGCTTTTTTAAAAAATTCTCTGGTAACCTCAAGATTGGTCTGTTGGTGTGCCATTTACATGGGGCTGCCTTTGAAAATGGTTCAGAAGCTTCAGTTATTGCAGAATGCCTGACCAATTTCCTTGTGTCATGATGTTCACATATTCCCCCATTTATCATTTGTCCATTCCATGCTTTTCAGTGCCCTTCCCAGTCCTTTTCCTAACCTCAAAAAGTCTGCTTCTTTTTTAAAAAGTGGATTTGTTGTGCCAGGGTGACGGGGAATCAACTTCATTTGCACAAGCCCAAATTTCCCAGCATGTACTTGAATCTCTCCTGAGCTAATGACAGCTTAGAAGGTGCCACAAAGAGAGAGGGGTGAGGGGAGAGAGTCCTGCTATAACCTCTCTTTCACTTTAATATCCTTTGAAATTTCAGTCTTAATACAGTTCTTTCATTGTGATTTGTTTTACCTACAGCGTAATCAGTCATTTCCCACTCTTCATAAAAGTTATTATAATCAGACTAATTAACTCCTTCGTGACCACTTTGCAATTTGGATTTAAAAATGTGCAGGCCTCTCAGAGACGTTGTTGGCATGTTTCACTGGGGCAATAAGTTATAACTAAATAATTAAATGGCAAGGAGCTCATTTTGTGCATGTGTGTGCACGTGCAAGAGACGAAGCAGAACATTCAAGTCTAAAGTTTGTTGAAATGTCTACATTACCTGGAAATGGGACTAAGGCAATGTTTATTGACAGCACAATGCTGACAGACTCTAAGGAAAATAAGCAGGAAAGGTGATGAACACCTTTTGATTTGATTTCAACCCTGATATCTTTCTTTCTACTTATAAAAAGTCCAGGCAACATTATTTTAATACCAAATGAGAATTCCTGCAATAAGGAAGGCTGGGAGTTGGCCTGAACACCTATATTAAGAGGGGGCTTTGTTTGCATTTAAGTATAATTAGCACTGGGGCAAATATAATGCTGCAAACCCTGAAATGATAATGATGGTTAACAATGCAATGGCGTGGTGTAATGGTTAAGAGTGGTGGACTCGTAATCTGGTGAACCGGGTTCATGTCCCCGCTCCTCCACATGCAGCTGCTGGGTGACCTTGGGCTAGTCACACTTCTCTGAAGCCGCTCAGCCTCACTCACCTCACAGAGTGTTTATTGTTGGGGAGGAAGGGAAAGGAGATTGTTAGCCGTTTTGAGACTCCTTAAGGGGAGTGAAAGGCGGGATATTAAGTCCAAACTCTTCTTCTTCTTCTATCACATCTACTCAGAAACAGCTCCTATTAAATTCAACGGGGCCTTACTCTCCAGCATGTGACATTAGGATTACAGCCTAATGTGCCATTCCATCTTGAAGGGTCTCATAGCTTAAGCTGATAAACTTTGACTCTGTCACAGACTTGCTTCAGTTATCAACACTTTCAAAATCTTTTGTGTAGATTCTTGCAATGTATTGTATGTGGGGCTGCTTCTGGAAGTGGTCCAGCAAGCTCAGCTGGTCCAAAACAGAGCAACAGCAGGGAGAGGATGAAATGACCATGTTGTGCTCATACTGTATCTTCTGCGCTGACTTTCAGACACAATTCAGATTGTTGGTATTAACACTTCCGGTTAGCGCCAGCAACTGTAATGGCGGATTTCCTCCGATCTCCGGAGGAAATCTGCTTCGTGGAGCTAGGGTTCTACCGCTACGGCGAAGCGGGGACCCGAAAAAAATCACAGGCGGGGAAGCCTGTGAACTGAAGGCTCGGCGGGCTCCATTTGCGTCCCCCCCCCCGCTGCAAAGGAGCCTTTTTAAAGGCTCCGGAACATACCGGGGGTGAGCGGCGCGGAGCTGAGAGCTGTCTACCCGTCTCCGCGAAGCGAAGCCGCATGCCATGGTTGGAGAGCGCTGACTTCTTCCTTTGAAATTTGGACTAAAAGTAACAACCCGTGAGTATTACGGAAATTGGACATTAAAAATCACCCCTTTTTGATTCGGCACGAGCGGGGAAGGCGTAAAGAGGAAGTCCGTCTCCCCCTTTTGTAAACATTTTAAAGCAAGGACTAGATAACTAAGGTTGAAAAGAACATTTTCTTCGTGGGAAGTCAAAAGTAACTAATTTCACGTTTTGGCAGTATAAGTGAATGTGCTGGAGGATAAGAATTAATTTTGAAAGTGGATTGATACCCCTCCCCCAGGACCTGGGAGCGATTCGCGAGGGAGCCTGTTGGAGAGATTTAAAAGACTTTGACAGCTGTCAAATTAGCTGTCAAAGCTGAGAGGGAAAAAAGAGAGAGAACTTTGTTTCTATTGCCTCGGCTGGTTATATTGGTTATATATAGGTAACAAATTGTCGAAAACCAAGGAAAATAAAGGACTTTTGGATTTACAACTGGAAGGAATACTAAGGAATACTAAGTAACCAGCACTCCCCTAGAGGGGGCTCTGGGACATTACAGAATGGCTGTAAGTGGAAAAATACAGACGACACTCGAGAAGATATTTCGAAGCCTGGGAAAACTTCATGAACAAAGCATTGTTTTGGCTAAAAATGTCATAATATTGAATGAAAAAGCAAACAAACCTGTGGAAATTGGAAGGGACTCGACTCAAGTCTCTGTACCAGAACAAAAAGACTGTGCCCTTGAACTAAAAACTCTTGCAGCTGAACAAGAAAAGGAACTTGAGAAATTTGAAGAAGCTACATATGACAACTTAGAGGGAAAGGAAGGAGGAGCTATAATGCAGCAGAGGATCAAAGAAAGAAGCAAAAAACAAGATTTGGATTACAATCATAAATATGGAGACCTGGCAGGCCAGAGGCCTGTAAAGATGGACTTAAAGGGAAAGATAAATTTGACCAAAGTGGAAGCAGGAGTTTTTGGGACATTTGGTCTTAAAAGAAGTAAAAAACAAGATTTGGATTACAATTTTAAATATGGTGGCCTGGCAGGAAGAAGTATGGACCTTATGGGGACAGAGCTTCTCCGAGATCTGGCGTTTAACATAAAGGACTATCAGATAAACCGGCAGAGAGGAAAGGAAAGAGATTTAAGGGCCTCGGATGTGAGATCACCAGGCTGATACCAGATGGATTGATGGACATTGGTTGGGGATTGAAACCGGGAAAAGTGGGGAGTGGGGTTTTGGGTATCCAAAGGCGGTATAAATATATTCTTTTTTGTAAATAATCTGTTTTGCTATTTTAGATTAAAATGGGGAAATCGTGAAATGGAATTGGGGTCGACTTTAGAAAAAGGTATTAAGAATAAGATTTGATGTATCAAGATTGAGATTTATGTCAAAATTGGTTAAACAAAAGGATTTAAATATAATAAGGTAAAATTAGGGGATAGGAACTTGTTGAACTAAAAATTGAATTGGAATACAAGAAGAGGAGATGTGGGGAAGTCAAGGAAAAATGTTAATGAAAGATATATGTTTGCTTTTGGTTTTGTTTTTTTTTGTGTGTGTGTGTTTTGTTTTTTTGTTTTTTTTAAATTCTTCTGAAAACTTCAATAAATATTTTATGGAAAAAAAAAACAGATTGTTGGTATTAACCTCCCAAACCCTAAATGACTTACCTGTAGAATCAACACCCCACATATAGCTTTTCAAATGTCAAGACAATCCGCTGAGACTTCTCCAGCTGTTCTGGAGGTGTGACAAGCAGCTACTGGAGAGAGGGTCTTCTCAGTGGTGGTGTCCATTGGTTGTAACCATTTCAGTGCCAGGTGAAGATTATTTCCACACATGCCCCAACCTTTTCAACCTTAAAATCAAGTAGTTTTAAAATACTTTGTACTAATATTCTTCACTGTTGCTGGGTTTTTTGCTGTCTTTATGCTGCTGCTGCTGCTGCTGCTGCTGCTTTTATTCTGGTTATGATATCATGTAATTTTATATTTGAGCATTTCAGTTTTCCTGTGTTAATCACCCAGATAACCTTCATCATTAGGTGGTATATAAACATTGTAAGTCAGAAAGGAAATACCCTGAATATGATGCAACTTTGTACCCTTTTGTGCTGTGTGCATTAGTGCAACAGAGGAGGAAGTGCAGAATATCACAAATCAATATTTGGCATTTCATGATTTATGAGTGGAGAGAACACCCGTTTTTACTGTAGATTTCCTCTTTAGGAAATTTAGTGCTTTGGCATCTTTGTATAAGGAACCCTGGGGTGCCTTCAGGCTATATCCTTAGCTCATCCTGCACAAGAAATTAAATGAAATGAAGAAAATGATTTCTCTCAGCCAGCTTGTGCTATCTGGGAAAATGGGATTTTCACTTCCCTGCTGGTATAAGAGATGAAAACAAAAGGTCGGCTAATATGAAGGCTGAAGCTGAATATATTTTCAGTCCACGTCCTTTCATGTAACAAAATGTCCTTCTGGAATTTCCACACTGTATTGACTTATCAGAATAAACAGCCCTTAGTTAAGAATGCAGAACACATGGCCCTGTTTTGATAAGCACACCCCCTGTGATTTATGTCATTCAGTTTAAACAATATGGCTAGTCATGGTTTTTTTCCTATTATTATTATTCTCTACCGAAAGACTCTGGGCAGCTTGCATTAATTTATGGAATACAATGATTGTGGGGTGGGTTTTCCTCAGTTCTTTAGCAATCACAGGTTGAAGGCAGCAGCAGTATTTTCAAGAGAGCTGGATGTGGTTTGAGAGAGACATGGTGACTCGAAGTGTACAAACATCACAAGCATTTGAATATGGCCACTTAGAAAAGCAACCACTCCTGTTCGAAAGCTTACAAGCAGAGGTGAGGTGAGCAGGGTGAGCAGGGACCGAAGCTCACCTTGAATGCTTGGGAATTTACCTAAGGGAAGGTAGTAGAAATGGCAATTGTTCCCTAGAGCTTGGCTGAGTGTCCTTTCACCAGGGATGGGATTGGAGCTAACAATGCAATCTTAACCATGCCTGCTCAAAAGTAAGTCCTACTGAATTCAGCGGGACTTATTCCCAAGTAAATGGAATTAGAATTGCAGCTGTAACCATTTCTGCTGAGAAGAACAGCCTTCTGAAGGTCTCAGAGGGTCTTCTCCCCAGAAGAAAGTACATGCATAGCTGTTTCTCACTATGAATTCTGGGACTGGCAAATGATGCTCTGCCATGGCCTGTGGAGCACTGGCCACTTCTGCCTTTCCTTTGCCCTACTCCCAAGTTACTGAGCTTTGTGGGAAGAGAATATTTCCACCAAAGCTCAGCAACTTGGTGGAGGTTACTTTAGGCTTGGCACCTAAGGATATGTACTGAAGATGCCAGGTGAGCCTCCCTGGGGAGAACATTCCACAAATGGGGAGCCATCTTAGAAAAGGCCTGTTCTCATGTTGCCACTGTTGTAAACAAAAATTGCCCTTTTCCCTTATGGGGTATCCAAGAGCCCATATAGAGTCCTTATGTAGGTTCCCTATTGGTAGGAGAAAATAACAGAGGCCAACCAGAGAATATTGAGAAGCAAAGCAGCTAGTAAGCCTGATCTTTATTGATCTGTTACAACAGGGTGCTCCCCTCACACGCAGGAAAGGAGGAGGAACCCAGAACAATGGCGCGGCAAGGCCTTATATGGACCCCTGTAGATCAAGACCACCCCCAGAAACATCATACATGCATCACAGAAGGGGTGTAACCTCAGACCACCCCCCAGATACCTCATACCTACATCACAGAAAAGGCGGGTCTAAAACAGAAATTTGAATGTTGTTTTTCCTGTTTGCCAGGTTATCTGATTGCCTTTCCTGATAGTCACCCATTAAAATGCTGATTACTCAATTCCTAAGACAATGGGAAGGCTCTCTGACCCCCCCTCCTTTCAGGGAAAACATTTGGTCAGTTTGGGAATCAAAATGATTTCAGGCCGGTCTTCCTGTGCTGATCTATGTACGTGCTTGGTTGGTACACTTATGAACATTACCATATATCTAAGACCATAAAATTCCTATCACACCACCTTCTGGACCTCTTGTGGCAGAGGCACAAGAAAAAGGGCCTCAGAAGATGATCTCAGGGTCTGAATCAGTTCATATGGCAAGTTGAGGTGGGAGGGAACCTTGGCTGAAATCCTGGAGAGCTGATGACAGTCAGTGTAAGCAGTAAAAATATAAATAAATTCTTCAGATACACAGTGTAGGCAGTACTGAGCCAGGTGAATCAATGGTTTGTGCCAGTATAAGGCATCTTAATGTATTCCTACATGGTCATTCTAACTCATTCCTCACCCGCCAAGTATATCTTTAACAAATGAACTATTTACAGATATGAGTTAACTCCTGGCATATGGATCAATGCCTGGATCCATGATCATTTAATGACGTAATTCCCTTTCCTACCAGCTAATACATGCTTCTCTGGATCCGGCTTCAGGAATTGTGGATCATGAGGAATCAATTATTACATGCAAACTATGGCAATTTGCCAGCTGATAAATGTCTGTCCATATTTATTCGTCAGACAGAGATCAGTCCTAAGTTTGTAGTTCACACAACCAACCTGGTTGAAGAACAATAAAGCAGATAATATATTTTCCATTCATGTAACTGGCATTTTAAATGTAGTTTTCTTTTAATTTACAGCCAAGAGAAGAGGAAACCTTCCTGGAGATATATTTTAAAATAAATGCTCACATTTGCCTCGGCTGGGAAGAATCAGCCACTGCTATTCTACTAACAGACATTTTAGAGGATGAATTTTGCTATGTATTTGTGTCACAAATATATTTTCAATTTACAATAACCTGTTCTCAAAACGGGGAGTGGGGAAATGTTAGGGTCCGTTTATATTTAATAGTTAGAGAAGCAACAGGGATTTGGAAGCAATTGTGCAGAAGATTTAAAATATATCACATTATTTGTGAGAGATGGAAGGACTTGAAAGGAAGGCACCTCATTGTTGCAGCATTAATGTGAACTGAAAAGTTGAAGAAGGTGGCAAGGACAGCCAGGTGTAAGAATTCCACATTTCATGCTTGCTTCACAGCAGTTTTAATAAACTGTTTTCCTTCCGTGGGCTCTGTTCTTCTCTTCCTACTGTGAGAGACAATAGACATTTGGGGCTGAAATGAACACTAAGCTGCAGGTCAGCTTGTATATGCTGATTCGTGGGATTATAACAAGAACTCGTCCTGAATTTTAGATTGAAATGCCCACTGAGATCTCATAAAGAACTATTTAAAGCATCCACAGTAACTTTGCAACACAAAGGTCAAATAAGAATTGCAAGCAGGGAAGCTGCTGGAGATCTGCAGCAAGATTGAAATGAAGAAGGGAAAACAAGCCAGAGACAACAAGCATGTTATCAGCCTCCCCATCTACTTGCAGAGAATTGATAACAACTTTGAATGTCCCCTGCATAGGCTGTAATTCTGGAGCAGGTTTGCTTTTCACAAGGCTGTGACTAACTCGAAGGTTAAACCCAAGACATTCAAAGTAAAGGGCAACTTCCTTTTTTGCCATCAGTGCAATTAACAGTTTGGATTACAGTTTGCACCTCTGACCAGGATGAATGGTTAACACCTTGGGGATATTGTAGGCCTCATTGGGTGAGGTAAATCAAAAATGCCATCATCAGCCGTAGGTTAGGTGACTTAAAACTTTAATGGTTTTACAGCAACCCCCCCCCCTTCCTTAGATGGCAATGTGAATTACAGTGGTACCTCGGGTTAAGTACTTAATTCGTTCCGGAGGTCCGTTCTTAACCTGAAACTGTGCTTAACCTGAAGACCACTTTAGCTAATGGGGCCTCCTGCTGCCGCTGCGCCGCCGGAGCACGATTTCTGTTCGCATTCTGAAGCAAAGTTCTTAACCTGAAGAACTATTTCTGGGTTAGCAGAGTCTGTAACCTGAAGTGTATATAACCTGAAGCGTATGTAACGCGAGGTCCCACTGTACTTCTCTTACTTCAAAATGTGGCAAGGCAGTCCTGCACTTTAGACACCTTCCTGCACATTCTGTAAAATAGGGCACTGGAAATTTGGGGTCCCCACTTGACTTGGAGTCTCCACAACAAAACCTGCTGGTTCATGGTAAGCCATTAATCATCGTTTACTGTGATGTGCAAACCAGCCAATTAATTGTTTCCATGTCAGAGAATCTTGGTGGAGGGTGGCAAAGAGACATAGGGTTGTATCCAGTCTCCAGGATCAAAAGAACAAAGAAATAGTTCATCTGTGCATTCCTTTCTCTGATATGATGCCTCCTGATTTGGATCTATGGAATATGAACTTCATTCCTAGCCAGACTGAGAATAACAGCCTAATTGCAAAAGCAGCACTCTCATAATATCTTGACTCTAAAACTGCCTGAAGCTGTTTTATCCTTCCTTTGTTGTGAACTATGATTTCTGTGGTGGAGTCCTGACATTATGGCAAATAATATATTTTCACTCTGTCAGTTCCATATTGTTGAAACCTTTCACCCAGTTAGATCACGTTGCCTACGGCTGAGCTATACCATAAGCAAATACTAATTACTGAAAGTAAACATTGAAATAGGTTGTCATCCATTTGCAGAGAAAGTTTAAATTCATCAAGCAATTGTTTTACTTTGTTCTTTTTAAATTAGGCATGGAAACATAAATCTGATGTTCGATCTCATATATTTATCATGTCTGTGTCTGCCTTATGTTTATGAGCACGCTAGAATGATTATGTAATGTTGTTGGACTGTCTGCTCTCTGGAACAAGACAGATTAATTACTTTCTATCAAAAGGCTGTGATCCCAAGAATGTAAACTAAACTGAAATCAATGAAAAACACTTCTACTTACATGTGCTTAGGATTGACAGAGTGATAATCAGAGTGGGCCCTCCAGATATTGTTGAACTTCAGTTTCCATTATCACAGGCCATTAACATAAGACATCCTTTGCTGGTGAAGACCACAAGCATGTTCTTATCTACCACTGAGTTCTAACAGTGGCCAACCAAGTAAGTGTGGGAAACTCACAAACAGAGCATGATCATGAGAGCACTCTTTAACTCTGTCTCTGACACTGGACATAGCACATAACCATCATGGCTGGTAGTCTGTGGTAACCTTATCTTCCATGAATTTATCTAAATCTCTTTTAAAGCCATCAAGAAGGACACTGACAAGAAGGACACTGACAAACTGGAACATGTCCAGAGGAGGGCAACCAAAATGGTCAAAGGCCTGGAAACGATGCCTTATGAGGAACGGCTAAGGGAGCTGGGCATGTCTAGCCTGGAGAAGAGGAGGTTAAAGGGTGATATGATAGCCATGTTAAAATATATAAAAGGGTGTCACATAGAGGAGGGAGAAAGGTTGTTTTCTGCTGCTCCAGAGAAGCGGACACGGAGCAATGGATCCAAACTACAAGAAAGAAGATTCCACCTAAACATTAGGAAGAACTTCCTGACAGTAAGAGCTGTTCGACAGTGGAATTTGCTGCCAAGGAGTGTGGTGGAGTCTCCTTCTTTGGAGGTCTTTAAGCAGAGGCTTGACAACCATATGTCAGGAGTGCTCTGATGGTGTTTCCTGCTTGGCAGGGGGTTGGACTCGATGGCCCTTGTGGTCTCTTCCAATTCTATGATTCTATGATTCTATGATCCAAGATAGTGGCCACTGCTACTTCTTGGGATAGTGAATTCCATAGGGTAACTATGCACTGTGTGGAGGAGAGGTACTTCCTAAATCTCCCACCCTCCAACTTCATTGGATGCCCCCAGGTTCTAGTATTGTGGAAGAAGGAGAAAATTTTCTCCTTACATCAGTTTTCTCCACAAGATACGTAATTTTATAGACCTCTCTTGCTTGCCTTTTTTTCTAAACTTTTTTTCTTACATCCCTCCATTGTGAGAACATGGACAAATTGTCCCTCTTACTAATCTTCCTGTGCAACTCACAGTCTCAACAGAGCACCGAGTGCATTCCAAAGCCAGCAGGCCTGACTAGCATTTTGTGTGAATGTGCACCTTGAATAATCCTCTGCAATGCACAGAGATCCTTAGCAAAGTATTGTGAAAAGTGTTTCCCAGGTCAGCAAACTCTGAGAACTACTACTGTAAACTACTTGCACATCTTTTTAGGAAAACACTTCTCATAACCCTTCTTCCCTAAAATGCTGATTAAGTTAATAGTGATTTGATAAATAAATGCTTCCACATGCAATTTGCACATGTTTACATTTCAATTTGAGATCCGAAGTCCAAGCATTAAAATAACCAATTGTGAGAGTGGAGACGGGGATGCTATTTTTCCCAGTACATGAGAGATCATCTGTATGTTCAGGCAAAGATGCCTAATACAGCTTCCATGGTGGACAGTATTTCAATTTTGGTCAGAATAGCTTGCCACACAGAGATCATAAAGGATTCTTAAGTATCATCTGCAGTAGTGTGTATTGTCCTTTTCTATACACCAGAGGAATTGGGCCATCAATCGTTTCTCTCTAGTGCCGACTCTTTCACTGTTACACAAGACTACATAGCTTCAAAGCAAGAGGTCTGCCCTGTTCTCTTTTTGAGGGTTTAACTTGCAGAGGCACAAAGACCATTTAGCTAGCTCAGTATCTAGTCACTCATCACACTGTCAGTATTCAAGGTTTACTCATAAAAATACAGTACTCTGTGCAATTGCCCTGCATCCCATCTTAGCAGGGTCAACAGGTGGGAATTGTGATGTTAATATTCCCAAACATTTATTCTGCTTGGCACAGACAAGTTCACTGCCTGTTCTGGAAGCCAGAAGCCATCACCTTGTACATGCCTAAACTGGTGTTGGACAACTTGCACTTTGTGTGAGTTCCACAGTCCCTTGTTTGTCTTAACTGACAGCTTTGTTTGGTTGCTTTATGACTTTTGCTCTGGCATATATGGAGACTGCTCACTATCACCATGGAATAGTTCTGCCTGGATTCCATGCATTTTGCCCTTGTTTTGTTGCTGTTGTTTCAAATTGTGTTTTTGGTCTTAAGGTACAATATTATTCTTGATGCTATCTGTGTAATGTTTTTTTACTTTGGTTTGTTTGTTTTTTGCTGTTATTCTAGAATCACAGCCTAATGCTTTCAGGATCAGTCTAAAACAAATGAGCAAGTCTGTACTTGCACTTCTGTAGAACTAGGCAAGTTTGTATCTGTGTTCAGTATAATATGTGAACAAGTCTTTTGTGAATACAGGTAGGGAGATGATACACTTGTTTAATGTATTTATTTGTTTAACAAATTTTATATACTGCTTCGTTTTTTTTAAAAAAAAAACACCTCTAAGCAATTTACAAAAATATAGCATAAAGCATTTCATTATTATTTTATATATAGGCACCCCTGTGATGATTTAGCATAGGGACTTTATCACCCTGACCTAACAATGCAGTCATATTATAATACATTTTAAAATTATTACTCAAAATCAATTACTGTTTGACATAGGTCACTGGTAGAGCACTTGCTTTTTATGCAAAAAGTCCCAACTCTACAATGCTATGATTCTGTGATTCTGTATGTTGCTATGTACAACTGGAAGCAATTAAAATAGTAGAGATAAATTCTAATGAAGTAGACAGATCATGCAATGCTATTTTGAAGTGTATTGATGAGTGATGAATAATGAAAATCATCTCTGAGATTCCAGAAGTGGAATTTATAGTCAAGAATTCAAGTTAGATCACTTGTTAATTTGTGTTATTATAGGCGAATTTGAAGGAAGCAATGGTGAAGGACCCTTTATCTAGCTTCTGCCAACCTAGCAGTTAAAAAAGCATACCAGTCAGGGCAAATAGATAAATAGGTACCACTGCAGCGGAAAGGTAAATGGTGTTTCCGTGTGTTCTGGCTTCCATCATGGTATTCTGTTGTGCCGGAAGTGGTTTAGTCATGCTGGCCACATGACCCAGAAAGCTGTCTGTGGACAAATGCCGGCTCCCTCGGCCTGAAGCGAGATGAGTGCCACAACCCCATAGTCGCCTTTGACTGGACTTAACTGTCCAGGGGTCCTTTAGCTTTTACCATACGGATTTAATGTTCAGAAAGCTGCAGACTGAAGGCTTTCTTTCTTTCTTTCTTTCTTTCTTTTTTACAGTTCTAGTGAAAATATTGAGTTCTTTCAAATACAATCAAACCCAGTTTCATCCCAGACAGTGTAAGATGAATGGAATACCCCCACCAAACCATCCATCCTTCTTTCCCATACATTAAGTAATTTTAACACATGTGACAAGAGCTAACAGATTATTGCATGAAATCGAAAAGAATAATGTGCTAGTGACTTTTTCATGAAATATATTTGATTTGGATTCTCTGTGCCTCCTACTTTTTCTGTGGCCTGGACAAACTGCTTTGTGGAAGAAAATATAGTTGAAATAAAAGGAAAATCTGATTCCTGGTAACTTTTGCGGCTGACATAATAACTGGCATAGAAAAATACCATAAAGTATGCCAGTGTTCAACCATAACAAATATCTGAAAAGGAATATATATATATATATATATATATATATATATATATATATATGAGCAATGAGTTTATGGAGGAACTTTTTTATTGTTATGATGCTACTTTTAAAACAATTGGCAAATATGACCTTACATTGACCCCTGGTGGCAGTGATAGGAGTGATCATCATTACAACAAATGTACAGAGTCTGATCTGAGTTGGGAGGAAGTTCCACTATGGTAAAAGGCAGGGGCATACGAAGTGGGGGGAGGAGGGGCGGGCAGCCCCAGGTGCCACTCGGGGGGGGTGTTGACAAGATGGTCCCTGCCTCCCCCCAGCTGTAGAGCGGCCGAGGGCGTGCGCAGTCCGTACGGGCTGCCTCTCGCACGGCGACTGTATGGGATGCTGCACATGCGCACTTCCTATGGGATGCTGCACATGCGCAGTCCGTGTGGGCTGCTGCTTCCATGGCGTCCATATGGGCTGCCACTTGCATGTGTGCATTTGCAGCAGCCCGTGTGGATGCTGTGCAAGCAGCAGCCCGTACGGACTGCGCATGTGCATAGACCGTATGGGATGCCATACATGCGCACTCTTTACGGGCTGCCCCGCCCTGGGTGCCAGAGAGGGTCCTCCGCCACTAGTAAAAGGTACACTCATACCTTGATTTTCGAACAAATCCAGAAGTGACTGTTCTGGTTGGCGAACTATTTTTGGAAACCGAACATCTGATGGGGCTTCCGCAGCTTTCAATTGGCTGCAGGAGCTTCCTGCAGCCAATCAGAAGCCGTGTTTTGGTTTCTGAACGTTTTGGAAGTCGAACAGACTTCCGGAATGGATTCCATTTGGCTTCCAAGGTACGACTATACTTGCTTGCTAGTAAGCAAACATAGCTTTGCAGCCAACGCTGGATCAAGTCTGAATTGTACCAAATAAGGGCTACTCATTGGAATAATAATAATAATAATGGTAAAAATAATGGTAACAACAACAACCACCACAACAACAACAACTATTATTATTAAATTTATATACCATCCTTCATCCAAAGATCTCAGGGCAGTTCACAAGAATTAAGCATGACAAGATCCTCATATAGCAAGACAAGATGCCTGGAGTAGATACACTTTGCTCCTCACCTCAGATCTTACATTTATAGCAGGGATAGGGAATCATTTTAGTCCAGTAGGTCAGACTGTTATATCCCTCCACCACCTTGTAGACCAAGTTTGATAGGTGGGTGGAGCTCCACATGTCAATCACCTGAAACCACAAGGATGTCATGTGACCTCTTTTTGGGGGGACTACAGAGATCTTCAGAAGCCCCCTTCCGAGAGCTATTTTGTGCTGTGCTATGAAAGGGAGTCCTGAAGGTCCAACCATAAGCTTTTACAGAATTTGGTTGAGCTGGGGTTTAAGTGGGTGTTCCAACAGGCGGTAAGGGTTGTTTTTAATCTCACCCCTAATGCAGACATGTTTACTTTCACTTTTATTCTGCTGATACACAGCAATATATGCAGCTGAGGCTAGAGGATGCTTTCTATCCCACTGACTGCAGTGTGAAAACATGCACTTAACTCTGCTATAGAAATTAGTGGGACTCCAGGTGCTTAACCCTGTGCCTGGAACCCATTTACAGAGTTCTGCTGGTAACAAAGCTAATATAAATACCCCCAGAGCCATTCGCCGGGAGTGCGTTTATTTCAAATGGAAAAAGCCAATTATCTATCGTACAAGAAAAATGAAAAAAGAATCACTCTCCATTAAAAGATAGATAGTAACTTGCACTATTTATTCAAGTTAAACAGCATCTTGTCCACGGATCATTTGTTTGTTTGTTTCAGTTATTGGGATAGAAGCTTACTTCTGGTATTTTTAGGAATGCTTACTCCATGTGGACAGGATCCTCTCTTGTTTTCAGTTTTTTGTTCAGTGGGACCAATGTGTCTTTTATCTGGGGGGCGGGGTGGGGGGGGTGGGGAGCCCAGCCACCACCAGCATACCAAATGTCCCAGCTCTCTCCCCTGAAATAAACTAGCATCTTAAGGTCAACTTTCACATGGAAGTCACAAACATCAAACGTTACTTTACTGCAAACTATAAAGCTGTAATGAAATAGAAAAAAGGAACCATAAAGTTCCTATGAACTTAAGCTAGAATCCAGATCTTCCTGAGTGAAGTCACTTTCCAACAGGCTGCAAGGAAACCTTCAGAAAACCAGAAAATCCTCAAGGTGTTACACCAGGCCACGTCTTGTTGGGATGAATGGAGCTTGCTCTAATGGAGTAGTCTGAGGATCGGAAGCATAGCTTTTATTTTCCTAGTTCATCCTTATTTTGGCCAGGAGTGAAGTAGCCACCTCCACAGTTTTGGCAGGAAAAGTCTCTTTACTGGAAGAACAGTCCGCCTCCTCAACTGGATTTTTGGCGAGAGATCAGGAAAAAGTAATATCTGATTTCCTTGACACTTGACTTTCCTCTTTCTTTTGAGCTTTCAAAAAGGACTGTTTTTATCCTTCAGATCTGCCAGCCCAAATAGAATAGCTCTGTGAGCTCTTTTTTATTTCTTCATTCATTCATGCAGCCGACCGTTTGTGCCTGCCTTACAAAAGTGAGGTGTATTTTATCATGCTGAAACCTTATATCTCTGGAAGTCGTTCATTGTTCTCTTGCTCGCCTTACATTTTCAGCTGAAACACACGCACACACACCTCTCACCGTCAAATAGTAAACTAAGCCTGAATTTGATTGTTCAGGATGTCCAACATTTTTGGTAATGCCCTTCCTTTTGGTGTAACAGGCCCAAAATTTCTCCTGTTACCACCACACTCATTGGCTTATTTAAGACCTAGTGTGAAGCCAATTTCACACAGTGTTCTGTAAGCCATGGCAAGATGGCAGTCAGGTTGGGATGGATAACAAGTGATGCTGCCAATCACTTACTGTCTAGTTGTCATTTTGTCACATATTTAGGGAATGCACACTATGTGTGTTCAGACCCACAAAAGGTCCCTTTCTGCATTAGCAAGTTTCTAATTTTAGGTTTTTTTCCAGAAACATCCTTCTTTTTCAAAGGAATTTGATTCTGAAACAAAGTTATAAAATGTAGGTGACAAAAAGGAAGCATATGGCATAACAATAGAAGCCTCCCCCCCCAATTCTTAACAGGAAAAGGAGACTAAGGAAAAGCTGACTATTGCATGTGGCTGAATCATATTACATGTATCCATATTGGAATGGAGTATTATCAGAAGCTGTAATAGCTTTCACTCAGGAGATAAATGGAAACAATGGCATCATAATGTATATTTTTGTTATCCATATTTTTAGATCAAAGACCCTTTCAATCACTCTTGTTATTGGCATTGTAAGTGTTTGAAAGGACAAAGGCCAGCTCATGTCACCAACATGCACAAATGGCATTGGGTTTAATCCAGACTCATTTGATTGGACTCAGGCCTCACTGAAAATCTTGGGACAAGTCAGTCATGAATTAAGTCTCATTGACTTCAGCGGGAACTATATTTAACTAACATAGTCTGGATCCAGCCAAATATGGTGCTGGAGAGAACCATACTACATATGTCACCCATACAGTTCTTTTCTACAGACAATACTGTAGAATAATTGGATCCCCAATGTAGAAACAACTCCCGTGCCACTCTGAATCAATATTGGTCCTAATGAATCGAATGAAATGGGATCTAGACTCATCACAGTTCCACTGAAATCAATGGGCCTTGTGAGTAACACCCTGCAGGATGATATCTTAAATCAGGAGTCAGCAAACTTTTTCAGCAGGGGGCCAGTCCACTGCCCCTCAGACCTTGTGGGGGGGGCAGACTGTATTTTGAAAATAACAATAATGAATAAATTCCTATGCCCCACGAATAACCCAGAGATGCATTTTAAATAAAAGCACACATTCTACTCATGTAAAAACATGCTGGTTCCCAGACCGTCTGTGGGCCAGATTTAGAAGGCTATTGGGCCAGATCTGGCCCCCGGGCCTTAGTTTGCCTACCCATGTCTTAAATCTTCTGTAATTTAGGGTATAGAAGAGACAGAATGGCAGCCTCTAGTGGTGGCCACCTAAAATGGTCACTGTTGATTGAGAAGAAGTTTTTTTGGGAGGTGGGGAAATTACTCTTTTAGTGATGGACTGGATAACGCCTTCCATTTGTGGGAGATGCACGCACGAAAACTACCAGATGGAGGCTATTTAAAATTTCTTCCCAAGTTGACTGCCTCCAGATGGCAAGCTGTTGTGTGCAGCAGCATCTTCATTTAGTATTTATAGAAGCACTTAAATAACTAGGTACATGGATAAATGACACAAGTTTCTTCCTACTCATAGGCTCACGATCTTATTGAAAAATGAAGAATCAAAAGAGAAGAATCCTTGGACCCTATGGGGAAACTTTGAACATAGTTGGAGAGACAAAGACTTCCTTTATGTTTAGATAGTAAGCCTGTGCCTGGACAGTACCAGACAGTATGTGAGGGCTTATATGATGAATTGGTCATCTATATGTGTGTACATGTGCACACGTGTGCATGCGCTCGCGCGCGCACACACACACGCACAGAGTGCTCATGTTACTTTTCATAAATGCAAACTTTTATACATATTCAAACTTTTGGATGGCATAGATAGAGTTATATGTGTAAATTAATATGGATGTGCTAATGGTTATTGTTTAATTAATGCAAACTGATGGTTTGGTTTTGTTGTTTTGCCTCTTTAAAAAACAACAGCATGCGCGTGTGCACACACACACAACCACATAGAAAACCAGATCTTAGACCATTTGATTACTAAATAAACATCAAGAAGGGGCAACATATTTATGTAGCTTTCATAGACTTATCCTCAGCCTTTGCTTGATAAACAGAGAAAAACTTTGGTTCAAATTGCATAGTAAAAGTATTGACAAGAGGTCGCTCATTTTAATTTAACACCTTCATTTACAGGCACATCTTAGAGTGGATTTGAATTGCCATCTTACCAACATGATTCCAACTTTGTATAAGTCAGGGGTGTTTTAGCCTTTTTCTTGTTTGATTTCTATATAAATAACATTGCCCAGGATCTCCAAAAGCATCAGTATTTTTCTACTATAGTTCTTAATTGTACTTTCTCCATATTGCTCTATGTAGATGACATGGCCGTTGTTTCTACTGCTGTGATAGGTATGAGGCATCTTCTCAAAGTCCTGGGATCATTTTGTAAGAGGGAATTTCTTACATTAAATTCTGCCAAAGCTAAGATTGTTCTGTTTGCTAAAAGACTCTGCCCACATAAGTGGAAAATAGATGATACAAATATAGAACAAGTTAAGGATTATAAATATCTGGGAATTCAGTCCAACCAGAACCATACTTGGGCAGTACATTTGGAATCCACAAGACTCTTGACCATACAAGTAACTAGTGAAAGGGAAAGGGAAAGGGACCCCTGACCATTAGGTCCAGTCGTGACCGACTCTGGGGTTACGGCGCTCATCTTCCTTTATTGGTCGAGGGAGCCGGTGTACAGCTTCCGGGTCATGTGGCCTGCATGACTAAGACGCTTCTGGAGAACCAGAGCAGCACACAGAAATGCCGTTTACCTTCCCACCGGAGCGGTACCTATTTATCTACTTGCACTTTGACGTGCTTTCGAACTGCTAGGTTGGCAGCAGCAGGGACCGAGCAATGGGAGCTCACTCCGTGACGGGGATTCGAACCGCCGACCTTCTGATCAGCAAGTCCTAGGCTCTGTGGTTTAACCCACAGTGCCACCTGCGTCCGTAACTCAGGCAATATTAAATTTTATTCATCTTTGAGATGGTAACTCAGTACCTTTTGTACTTAAGATTTCTTTTGGGAAAGGTTATCTCATAAGTGTTGTGTGGTGCAGAAGTGTGGAATTCGGAAATGATGTTAAACTGGAGTTTGCTCTTGAATCTCCCAAATTGTACTCCCACTGTCATGAGGAGTTTTGATTTGGGTTCTTTTCCATATTGTCCAGAGTTCATGCTGCTTTGCTTCTGTGTTGGTTGAAATTACATCATGTGGGAGACACAACATTGCCCTCCAAACACCAAATGTTGTTTGGAGCAAATTCTCAAACGTTTTGTACAAAGTTGGGCCAACATATGTGAAACCCTTATAATCAGTGGCAGACTTTGAACTTTCAAATTTCAGCATTGCCCTGTGTGTTGCCAAAATTTGGCAGCCTGCTGCCTCTTGCTTTCTGTTGTAAGTCATTTTCTTGGCTCAGCATCCAGTGTGGACAAACCAGTCACACACCCCTAAATTTGCCTATGCTTATAATCAAGTATGAATAGATGCTGGTGCCCTTCGGGTTACTACCCCTATAATTGCAAATCAGTGAATTCAAAATACAGTTAAAAAGTGGGACCCCCTGTAAGCTAGATGTCATCTCCAAACTATGCCATTTTCGCCATTTTATTATTCTGTAAAATCTGTTTGTGGCTTTCCAGATTACCTTTTTGAATTATTGGTTGATGCAATGAAAGCATTTACAGCTTCAAGATTCCAGACTATGGCAGGAGCATATTTAGATGAGAAGCAGATTGTCATTTATAGGTCTATGACAAGGGAGAACTGGGAAATATTGTTTACTGCTGCCTGTGTAATTCTTCAGAGAGTTTCCTTCTTGAATAGTAGGGATAAAAGTTGTTATTTGCTGATGGATAGGGATAAACACATCAGACAAAATTTCATTGTACAACATGGAGGGCAGAGTTGTGGGAACCATCTATGCTGAAATATATGTCAATACTCTTTGTATTTTTATGATGATCAATGATTTCGGGGGGAGGGGGATGACTGAAGCCCCATCTGCACTCTACTTTCAAACATCATCATATCACCTTAAAAGGTCATGGCTTCCCTCAAAGAATCCTAGACACTGCAGTTTGTTAAGGGTGCTGAGAACTGTTAGGAGACCTCTATAACAGAGTTACAAACAACTGGCCTAAATTTGCAAAAGGAGGTCCCGTGGTGAAATAGTGGGGCAAAACTACCGACCCCTATTTTACATTTCATAGGGCTATACCTAGTTGTGGCACAAAATGCAGGTTCTTCCTTGAGTCCCCACTGCTGCTTGACACAATATTTAATCTGCCATAGCACTTATGGGATGACACTACATCGCTGTGTCAAAGTGTAGCATCATTCTGATTGAATGGCCCTAGAGTGATAAAGATGCTGTGATAAAAGAACCATATGGATGAGAGTAGGAGCCATGAAGTTGCCCGTCCAACAGTTAACAGCTGGGCAGCAGGTTAAGCAACAATACACATCGCCTGGTCACAATCCTCCCCACAACAGTGAAAAGTGTTGTATTTCTGTTTATACTATAGTAAATATTTCTATATAGTAAATATTGCCAACAAAGGTCCGTATAGTTAAAGCTATGGTTTTCCCAGTAGTGATGTACGGAAGTGAGAGCTGGACCATAAAGAAGGCTGATCGCCGAAGAATTGATGCTTTTGAATTATGTTGTTGGAGGAGACTCTTGAGAGTCCCATGGACTGCAAGAAGATCAAACCTCTCCATTCTTAAGGAAATCAGCCCTGAATGCTCACTAGAAGGACAGATCGTGAAGCCGAGGCTCCAATACTTTGGCCACCTCATGAGAAGAGAAGACTCCCTGGAAAAGACCCTGATGTTGGGAAAGATGGAGGGCACAAGGAGAAGGGGACGACAGAGGACGAGGTGGTTGGACAGTGTTCTCAAAGCTACCAGCGTGAGTCTGACCAAACTGCGGGAGGCAGTGGAAGACAGGAGTGCCTGGCTATGGGGTCACGAAGAGTTGGACGCGACTAAACGACTAAACAACAACAACAACAACAAATATTTCTAGATTTGCATCTATACATATAAATCAGCATATGAAGATTTATAAATGGGTCAGTGCGTCTGGCTGTTAACCGGAAAGTTGGTGGTTCAAGCTGGCTCTGGGATAGCTGTGAGCAGGATTCCTGCATTGCATGGGGTTGGACTAAATGACCCTCAGGGATCCTTCCGACTTACAATTCTGTAGTTCTGTGGTCTTCCCTTTTGTGTACGATGCATTTCTTGTTCTTTGTCATCCCACAATGAGCCCAGTGTGCACCTTGGAGCCTCCATGGTGCTTTGGATCAAGTGCAAGGTGTGTAAGTTTGATACACTGAAAATCCCATGTTTAATGTTTCCACATATGTATTCTGGTTCTTCGGCCAGCTACTTACATTGTGCTGCTGGTTTATTATATTTCTGAGTCGTATATTTTAAAACATCCCAGCCATGATCCAAATCTTTAGTGTCACCTTTCAAAATAAATGATGTTCCATACAGGGACATACATCAAATGACTTTCATTTCCATTTTCTGTTGATAGCACCTTGTCACACAATGCTTCTCTGTGTCTCTAGACTTAACGTAGGTTAAACTGTAAAACCTTTGTAAACATGAAGTTCAGATGTGCGCCATATGTAGAAGCCTTGTTAAACAAACTCTGTTGGGCAATAGTCTCTCCTGCACACACACACACACACACACACACACACACACACACACAGAGAGAGAGAGAGAGAGAGAGAGAGAGAGAGAATGGCAAGGCAATCTTAAAACACAAGGCAGACAAAGCAAGCTTTTAGTTTGCCTTGCAAATGTGACTATGGCAACAGAATCGCTGAGGAAAGTTTATGCATTCGTTAGTAAAAACAGGATACAGGCCTTGTATGGGGCTACCTAATCACATTTCTTTCTCTCTTCAAAATGCTTATAATCTAGAAAGACATTTGTGGAAATTATATAATCCTCTTTAAATAATGGATTCAACACAAATCAATTCTGGCTTTGTGATGCATTATTCTATGTTAAGGTTGGCAGACCTGTGGCTCTTACATGTTACTGGTCTTTATTTATTAATTAAAATATTTCCATGCCACACTTTGGTTCATGGTTTATGCTTATTTGTTGTTCCATATGTTTGTTACAATCAGTAATAATAATTTTTTACAATAAAGAAAAACAATCTTAAACTGCCAGGCACATCAGTAAAAGCTGGTTGGCAAAGAATGGTTGAAAAGGCCTCTCTGAATAATATAGTTTTTAGAAGATGTCTGAAAATGAGCAGGGTGATTCCTGACACATCTCTATTGGCAAGGAGTTCCACAAGGCATGAGCTGCCACACTAGAGGCTTGGTCCCTAGGAAAGGACAGCCAAACCTCAGGGGCATGTGGGACCAAGAAATTGCTGCATCATAAAGACATTGGTGATTGAAGCAGAACATATGGGCTCAGGAGGACCTTAGCAAATCAGGTGGTCTACAACTCCCCATCCCTGATTATTGGCCATGCCGGCTTGCGCTCATGGATGTTGGAGTCTGACAGCATCTAGAAATATTCCTGGCAGTGATACTGATGTAGAATAGAATGACCTTATTTCCATCAGATGAATGTTGCAGAGTGTGCAACTGCAGCCATCTCCATACACTGCTCCTTTCACCAGCGGCCCTGGGCCTTTCCTCCCCACTCACGGAGGTCAACAAAGGACCTGCGTTGTGAGAAGACCTGTCCCCACTATTTTAAAACTGGAATGGGGGAAGGGGTGCACATCTATTAACGGTGGTCACTTATGCATCCTGCCTCAAAGAGGAAGTACCTCACCAAAAGCAAGGAGAAAGTAAGGCACATTTATGCATAAAATTTGCATCTACTACTTTATATGTATAGCTGCAAACTTCAAAATAATGACTGTAATCTTAACAAATATGCAATGCATCTCACCACAGTGGGGAAGACTGTGAACAGGTAACCTGGGTGCCTGCGTAGTCTGTTGCCCAGGTGCTAACTGAATGGGCAACACCAAGGCAACACCAAGGCTCTCCCATCTTACGGTTCTACTTTAAACCAGACTTTGAGCATCCTTCCAAGGAAGTACTCTTTCACTGTCCCCTGACAGCCCTTCATATAGAGGACTCTCCTCTCTAAAGTAGGACACATCACCACCCTGCCTCTATTCTTCTCCCAGCATGTACATGTAGCACTGAAGCATAAATGAGCTGCTGGCACATCTGCATTCATAAGGTATACAATGGATCGAAGGCCTCGTGGCACCCAAATTCTTGGCTGGCACTTAGTAGAAAGACCCGCTTTGCAGACTTTCCAGACTTCAAAGGCAACATTTCCAAATATGCACATGACTACTTCTGGCTACAGTCAGCTCAGTCAGAAAGCAGTATAAGGAAACTGGTAATGGGCCAAGAAAATGAATGATGGCAAAAAGGCAATGAAGGTTCCTTCAATATATATCCACACTTTCTCCATGTAAATACAGCTGGTGGCTACATCACTTGGCTCTGTTCTTGTGCTTCCCCCGTGGGTTCCTCATCCAGTGCCAAATATCTGCTTCTTTGGGAAGTTTCTACGTATGTGGTCACTTCTTTGACTTCTGTGTTATCAGAAGCAAGCGGAGAAATGAATGATGATTATATCTTACCATATGAGTTAGGGTGCAAGGCTATGATCTCTGGCAGGGTGTCCTAGAGGCCATTGGATAGATCAGATCTACCCCTCCACTGCTGGAAACAAAGCTCTGACATTGAAATACATACCCTCCAACATTCTACTGATCAAAATCAGGATGCTTGTTTTTTTGATCCTGAGCTCTGGCAGGAATCATGTGAGAGTGCAAGACCAAATAAGTGTCTTTTGGTCTGACACTCTGGCATGAACCAGCTGACCCATACCAGAGCACCAGACCAAAAAACCAGAATGTTATGGGATCCAATCAGAAGCCGGGATGGCTTCTGTAATTCTAGGATGTCCCACTTAGAACGGGACAGTTGAGAAGTATGGGAGTAGGAGATCTGGTGGTGGAGAGCACCTGTCTCATTCAATGTCCTGGCCCAATCAATGTCAGAGGTCCAACACAAAATGGAGCCTTTAGTGTCATTGGCCCAGTCCTGTGAAATATTCTACCAATAGAGACTCCGCAGTGACCTTCTGTGCCAGCTTTTAAAGTCCCATTGAGAACATTTCTATTTGACCAGGCCTATGCAGGTAATTCAGAATGCATCCCTTCCACAATGGTTAATTGATGCCCATTTAACATTTTTACAGCATTTATTGTATGGTTCTATATTTTTACTGCTGTAAACAGCTTTGATATTTTTTATGGCACAAAAGTTTGCAGATGTTTTTATAAATAAATAACTTTTGGTAGGGCCTAGAATGGGTGTGTGCCAGGATTGCGCTGGGAAGCAGTTTGGATTCTTCAGATGTGGCATTATCCTGGTTCTCTAACGCACCCTCAAACTTTGTAGAAGGACCTCTGTGAAGCCTACCTAGTGAAGTCAGTGGGCACAAGTCCATAAATGAGATGGTGGGGGCACTGCTGTTATTAAGAGGTCATCTACCTACTCATGAAGATGTGACTGTATAAATAAAGCTCTCTGAAACTCATTCCAGCTTCTCTTGGTGACATTTCACAAAAAAGATCTTAAATCCTATAGCATCCGAGACTCTTAATTAAAGCTTATCGTCATGTCTAAAAAGCTGGTTCTTCCACAAGACTCCATACAGAGCACAATGCCATAAAAAGTATGAACCAGGACTGCATAACTTCCATGCACACTGGATATTTTATGCAGGATCGCAAACCTTCTGTATGTGAACCAAACCTTACGGATCATGGCAGGTGTGTACACATGTACTCTGCAAATAAATAAATAAATAAATAAATAAATCTTCATAGCTTTGCTACAAGAGACTTATTTGCATGCACATCAAACAATGTGATTGGAATAACCTGACTTTTTACAGGAAAAGCTTGAATGTTTCTGAAGTATTTATATGTTTCATAAATATTCATAGCTATTATTCACTGTTGACAAGCATTTCTTGAACTGCCTTGGCAAGAAAAATTTACATTCATTTTGAGAAGTAGCCGGAACTGATAACTGGACTGCTCGAGAACTTCTAGAAAAATGAAATATGATCCTTTAAAAAACACATACACCTCTGTGATGATTGCCCCAGGAATGACATCCATGGAGGACAACGAGATTACAGTCTTCAAACCGTAATGAGAATGGCTTATGTTTGCTATTCCTCATGCACGCTGCAAACCTGTCACGAAAATGGATTGCCTCGGTTTGGTACTATTTTCTGTTCTTGTCATGATAATAAGACATCAGAAGTTTAATGTTCAATATAGCCTGTGAAATACAATAGTATATAAAGATGTGTGGATATTAAAATGCTTGCAAGAGCAACCTCTAGCCTTTATACCAGTGTACCAGTAGCCAAGCTGTAAAATGATCACGAGGACTCCAGCTTATTACCTTTCTCTCTGTGAGATTTATTTTGTGGCTTTAAAGAAGGTGCACAAGCCAGGTAAGATGGAAGAAACTTCCACGTTTGCTGGGTTGCATCTCTATTGAAAGCAACAGGCACAGAGTTCACCTGACCCAAAAGTAATAGGACAAAGCTCTTCCTGTAACTCTTTCCACAGAGCAGGGACAGGGTGGCCCACCAGATCAGATATTGCTTGACTCCATTTTCCCTGAACATTGGCCATGATGGCCAGGTCTGATGGAAGCACAACAACATCTCAAGTGCCACCTTTGCCACAGAGCTTATTAGTGCATGAGCTCTGAATCCCCAAGGGATCTATTCACTACTTCTTACCCAGACACCATTCAAGACTTCAGTAGTGGGATTCCTGCGTTTCCACTGTTGCGATGAACATGAGCTCCATTGGCTATAGCCATACAGTCTCTGTCACTATGCCAGAGTAACTTAGTTTCTCAGTGCACAATTCAGCAAGCAATCGTAGAAGATAATCCAGAGGAAATCCAAGGGCAAAGGGCTACAGTCTCTAAGAGGCAACTATTGCATGTACAGTTAAAAGTTTATGGCTGAATTCTGATCTTTAATTGTCATGAATGAGCCAGCTCCCAGGGAAGGTTTGCAGCCAGCTCCGAGGGAAAGCTTGCTGCCAACTGAAGAAAGCAGCCAAGAACAGAGAGGGTTAACTGCCATGCAGGATAAGCATTGACTAGTGCCAACTCCCCTGCCCCTTGGAATGCCAGCTGATAAGGGAATGGTGGGGAGCAAGCTAGAATGCAGTCAAAGCTTGCCAGAAACACAAACAGGTGGGAAAGAGTTAAGTGACAGCCTCTTACAGAATGGGGAAGAGGAAGGAGCTGGCTGATCCACTCAACCCGAGGTCTCGACGAATGGGAAGGCTGCAAGATAGGAAGCAAAACAAAAGGTGTATGAAGCAAAAGTTCTGTTGCTTCTGGTCACGCCGGAAGCAGTCTTCAGAAGGGTCATCTTGATTGATGAGAGTGGAGGCTGTGTTAAAGCCATATGGAGCTATCTGTTTGTTTTGACAATAAATCATCCTTTTTAATTAACTACGCTCACTGTGTTATCAAGCCAGGGACTGGACTCCTGACATTAATCATAGCCACTAAGAACAGGATTGGAGCCTGCCTGTGTGTGTGGAGGTGCCAATTGGATATTGAGTTCTCAATGTGAATGACCAGCAGCATCAGAGGCAGGGCAGGTGTGCTGAGTAGACAGGGATAGTATGTGTGCTTTTTGTTCCTCTACATGTGTAGGGAAGCATATCCTATGAACTCTCTGACTTTTCAAAGTTCCACTGGCCCTCATCCCCTTGAATATTAGATACTCCTCCAAGGTATCAAGGTTCAGGGAATCCTATCCCTCCCCCAGTGGCAGCCAAAGAAGAAGATAACATGAAGAGTCCTTACCGCATAATTTATTCAGTATTCACAGATAGAGACAAAGGAATGTAGTCCTTATTCAATAATGGCATTGCTCCGAGTAAAGCCCAACCCCCTCTATCTTATCCTACATCACTCCTGTGTCAGTTAATCTGAGCTTTCTGCCTCTGAGCTTTTTGTTCTACTACCCTCAATGCCTGCCTGGTCCTGGAAGGGGGGGTCAGGAATACTTTCCAAAGACATTGAGTCTGTCAGCTGTCTCTCACCGGTGCTTCTTCTTCCTGCTGTTCCCCTTCCAATATTTCCCCGCTTTTCCCCTCTGCAGCCTCTGAACTATGCCCTTCTGCAAACCACTGCTCTAAATCTATACTGTCCTCCTGTTCTTGGGAAGGTTCAGGAAAAGGAAGGGTGGCCCCCACCATTCCTCCTCAGTCCAGCCCCTGACACAAGGCGAAGACACAACATTTTACATTAAAATCAGTAAGTTTTATGCTCTGCTTTTTCTATGCCATATAATATCTTATTTAATAAGAATATTGCCAGAAGGCTCTGACTTTGCACTTGTGCTGTGCACATGAGATGGTCCATTTGACACCTTGCACACCTGGAAATGCAGCACACCTGGGAATTCAAGGAAGCATAGAGAAAAAAGCATGACAATCACAAAATTTGACGCCAGGGCATTGGACTTCATCTCTGATGGCTTCTGTGAGATCCTTGCAACATTGCAGGGGGGGAGTCAGTCAGGAGAAGGATTTTGAGCAGAAAAACGGGTAGGCAGTGCTCTCCATTCCCTAGACTAGACTTCGCTGCTCTAAATTTTCCAGTTCCAATCTTTTTGTGTAGGGGAATCTAAACCCCAGGGGCCAAACGTGATTCTCTGCCCTGTGGCTCTGTGAGGGGAATGGGGGTGGGTGTCTAATAACACCCTTAACAAAATACATTTCCTAGGATTCTTTAGGGGGACTAGTGATAGTTTAAAGTGGTATAATAGTGCTTTAAATGTATGGTGTGAATGTGATCATAGATTGGATAGCCTTTGAAACAAAGGACTCCTTTGAAGAGAGGCCTGTCCTCTGAAAAATAGGACACACATGCCCCCCCTCACCCAGCACTAGGTCTCAGTTGCACACATTTGTGTGTAATAAGTAGTTAGCCAGTAAAAGAAAGTTATTTCCCCACTCCAGCAATGATTTTTTTCTGAACAAGTTACAGTGGAAAGGGCCTGAGTACAGACATTACGTTAATTGTGGAAACTGTGTCACTCACAGCCTTAACCATAGGTTCATAAATAAGAGGTTTCGTATGTGTGTATACAGTTTCTAAAAACACCACTAAAAGAGGACTTGTCCCTACATTCTGCAGTTAAAATTCACAGTAGAATACTTGTCCAAGCCTCTCTGCTTGTTGAAATGCAGCCTTTCTGCTTTGATTCCTCGGTCAAGAGTGAAAGGGGGCGAAAGCTTTGGGTTTTATTTACTATGTCACGGTGTTAAGATAAGCCTTAAAATTACTTTTTTTGGGTGCACAAACACTGTGATTTCCCATTTAAAAAGGTTATTATTAAAGGGATTTATTCAGTAAAACTTTGGGGACATTTACTTTTTCGAGCAACCAAACAGTCTAAGTCGGTCTCGAACAGTTTAAACCCCAAGTAATTGGATTTTCTGATGGCTCCTTCCATGATTATAGCAAAAGCAGGAGATGCAAGATAGCAATTTTCACCACTGGGAAAACTCTAAAGCTCAGCTAACACAAGAACTTTCATCTTTGGTACTTCATTTCTAAAATGAGATTTGCTTGTTTGCAGCTGGCTCCTGGTGTTTTGAGTCCCCCTCCCCAAACTCCACAACAAAGCGGCCTCGGGTGGGCCTCATCCTACCACGGTTACTTGCTGCCAGTGGCAGCAGCCCATAGCTCTGTATTGGACAGTTGTGACACCCACCATTTTAATTTCTCAGAGGGTTGCACCAGAGTGCTGGACATTCAGAAGCTCTGGTGCGACCCTGCTGAGAGCACCAGAGTGAGATGCTTTTGGACCAACACTCTGGCACGAGGATCAAAGAAAATGGTATATCTGGGAATCAAACACAAGCCAGGATTGGCTTCTCTGATTCTGGGTGTCCAACTTAAAACAGGGCAGTTAATGGGTATGAAAGCAGCAAACTGGAGAGAGAGTCAGAGCAACGTTTGAGAGGAACATTTGATTTCTGTTTGAACCCAAGGCTGTGTGGCTATGGGAGAAACAAGACCCTTTTGGGGTGCTGTGAACCCCTCTAGCACAGGTTCAAGTTGTATATATGTATAAATAAACCATATGTCATAAAGACACCACAGTCTCTGCTTTACCTCATTCCCAAAAGGAAACACAGACCCTGGGTGAGCATCAGGGACCCCTGAAATCTCACACGGCTCGATGATTGGGGTACCATGCAACAGTACTATGATACCCCTTTATACACATCCCACAAAGAAGTCTGAGAGCTGTTGTTTGTTAAAGGTGCTGACAGACCCCTAGTCCCTTCACAGAGCTACACTTCCCAGAGTTCCCTGGAAGAGAGAATAACTATTAAACCACATCTGAGAATTTTAACTCTTGTGAGGGGAAGAGCAGGTCTCCTAACAACTCCTAACAAAATACATGTCTCATAGCTATTTGGGAGAAGCCAAAACTGTTTACAGTGATATCATAGTGCTTTAAATGTATGGTGTGACTGCGGCCTAAGCTACACTCAGAGTAGACCCATTGAAATGTCACCCTATGTGTATAGGGTGCTGGTCACCCCTTGCCTGGCATTTTTAGAAGCTGGAAACAGGCTCTGAAGAAGTCTTCAGGTTCCCCTCACCCTCCATATTCAGTGAACATGTTTTGAAGTGTGAATTGGGATTTTGCGTTTTTTTCTTATCTGTGCAAAACAGTTGCTTAAACCCAGCAACACAGAATATCAACTTGCACAGAGGCTAAATCCCAAAATTAGTGTTACTGGGCTGAAACCTTTAAAAAAGGTCACACCATCAGACCTGAAATTCCTGCAGCCAGTCCTGGATTTTCTAGAGAGGTTGTGCCTCTCAGTGGCAAGGGCAAATCATTCTGCACATGCTCAAAGAAACCTTCTTCATCACTTATATATGTCTTCTATGGCTGAGGTATAGTTGGGAAAAAACAGGCTCTGTTTTGAGCCCTGTCTCAGACTGGAGCACTGAGTTTGCAGTGGTTTCTGTCCATATTTACTCTCACAGTGTTAGGAATTTTTAAAATATATGTTTCATTGCTTTCTTCCCCTTGGAGACAGCCATCCTTATTTTTAACTCCCTTTTCCCATTTGGAATTTGTGTGCATTTGGTTTTTTCATTCGTTCTCCTGTGTAGGTCAAATGTCACCTTTATTCTTACCTTCAAGGAGGTTTACTGACCCACTTTAGTTATTCTAGGTGCGCTCAAGAAGACAATGTGCCAAGTGAATCACAATTTTTAAAGACGAATCCCCATCAGCAACACACATGTGTCAGCATTAGACCCTCTCAACTTTGTTTCTCTACCCGTGGGCAATCTGTTAACATCTCTTCTTCCTGGCTTTGCTTATGTGGTGTATTTAGTTATTTATTTATGTTAGCTGTCTTTAACCCACTTACCCCAACAGCCTCAAGGCATCTTACTATAGAATTTTAAAAGCATCAAAAATAAAATAAAAGAGCAGAGCGAAACAGCAGACAACAACCCTCTTACACACACACACACACACACATGCTCGGCCCCTACAAGGGTGTGGTTGTATATTGTTGGATTAGGATTCAGGATAGAGTCAGATTCAAACCCCCACTTAGCCATGAAGTAACACTATGGGTGACCTTGGGCCATTCACACTATAGTCACTTCCACACCATACATTTAAAGCACTTGTATAGCACTCCAAGGGACACGGGTGGCGCTCTGGGTTAAACCACAGAGCCTAGAACTTGCTGATCAGAAGGTTGGTGATTCGAATCCCCGTGACGGGGTGAGCTCCCATTGCTCAGTCCCTGCTCCTGCCAACCTAGCAGTCGAAAGCACGTCAAAGTGCAAGTAGATAAATGGGTACCGCTCTGGCGGGAAGGTAAACAGCGTTTCCGTGCACTGCTCTGGTTCACCAGAAGCAGCTTAGTCATGCTGGCCACATGACCTGGAAGCTGTACGCCGGCTCCCTTGGCCAATAAAGAGAGATGAGCGCCGCAACCCCAGAGTCGGCCACGACTGGACCTAATGGTCAGGGGCCCCTTTACCTTTAACTATAGCACTCCAACATGCACAGAGAATCCTGAGAACTGTAGTCTGTTAAGGGTGCTGGGAATTGTAGGTCTTTGAGGCCAACATCCATAACAAACTACAGTTCCTGGGATTTTTTCCAGGGGGAAGTGAAGTGGTATAATAGGAGTGCTTTAAATATATTAGGTGAACGTGGTCTCTCACTTATCCTAACTTACTTCACAGTGTTGCTGTGAGGATAAAATGGGAGGCAGACCCATGGACTTGAGCTTCTTGAGAGAAATGGCGAGATATAATATATAAAGATGGCAGGTCAGAAATTGTTAAAGGCCAAAGAGAACAACAGACTTTGCTTGGTACCTGAAATAAAGGAAAGAAGGCACCAGATGGATATCTCTGAGGAGGGCATTTCACAATTTGAGCATAACCTCTGAAAAGGCCATCTCTTTGGCACCCAAGCACCTAGCCTCTGAGTGAGCTGGATGTCTCCGGCAGCTGAGTCTCATAAGAGAGTAACAAATTGTGAGTCATTTAACATGTTGTTGTTGTATTTTTACTGCCAGGGAGGGAGAGAGGCACTTGTGAAACTTTCTGCTTCAAGTACCAAAATAATTTGACCTGCTTTGGGTACTATGTATCTGGACATGAAACGTGGGAGATACCATGTGGTACTGCCAGAGCCATCTGGAGAAGAGTTTCTTGAGAAGATAATAACTGGAGGCTTTAGATGGAAGGTGGATTTAACTTCTAACCCTGTATCCCCTCTGATGCCCATGTTGCATTCTGGCACTGTTTCCTATGCGCTCCTCAACCCATTGCTACATCTTACTGCCTCCTGTCAGCAGAACAATGTGATCTGGGAAAGGTTGACCTGATCAGGGTAACCGTAGCATATCATCCCACAATTTTTATAGCCACAATCAGTGATATTTTCTAATGTGGTGTGTTATTTATTCACCCAGATTACAGCTATTTTATCTAAGCCTTCCCATTAGCAGAGATTCACTGGGACAAGAATTCAAAGCTTATATTGCCATCTTGTGTTGGGCAGCAGAAATAACAGCCCCGTTCCTTCTAGGAGTACCATCGGCTACATATAGGTATAACCAATCTGAGGGCATGCTACCCCCTTCAGATGCTTCATACTCGATTTATATTTGTTTGTCACCCTTAAAGGCTTCATGCCAAACACTCTTAGGCTGATCATGCATTGGAATCACCTGGTAGAAACTGAGGTGTTGACCACAAGAAACTGAGCTGGTGACCACAATCTAGTCCAACGCCCTGCAATGCAGAAATCTTTTGCCCAACATGGGACTTGAACCCATGTCTCTGAGATTAAGAGTCTCATGCTTTACTGACTGAGCTATCCCAAGGATTATTTTTTTTAAATCACTGTAAATTAGCAGAGGTAAAAATTTCTAACCCAGCCCATCCCCTGCCATGCTAGGTTTTTTATTGCTATTATTAAGCACAAGGATTTCTGTTAAAGGTACCAACTTTCAAAAATAGTCTCTCCCACCTGCTGTATGAAGCAGAAGAGTCTATTCTTCTGCATCACACTGCTGGAGAAGTGAAAATTTTCACAGGGGAAGGGTTAGGGCTAGATGCACCAGCTTGCGAGGGCAATTGAGGGAGGGGGACAACAACGTCATGTGCGTGAGCATCACACCTCCCTCCCTTAACCAGGCAGAGGTGGGCTCAGGACAGGTGAGGGTCATGTGCTTCATCAAGCCCAGATGCTGCATCAGTAAACAACGTATAAAAGGGAAGCAGAGCTGAGGTACTGTGTCTTCTCAACTTCCCATGTTGGTTGGAGCACAGCTTGGATGCACCAAGACTGTGCTTATGTGGGACTGACCTCCAGGTTCCCTGCTCCTGGATTGGCTGCAGAGGTGGAAAGCTGGCCTGATGGGATTTTGGACTTGTTGGTCTGCCGGACTGCGTGCTAGCATCTGTTGTAGGATCATACACACCAGCCCGGACTTACTACCAGGTACCCTGTGATTCCGAGACAGCAAATGCATTTGAATTTGAATTTCAACTTGCTGATTTATTGGCCTAATGCTTGCTACTTATGTACAAGATAGATGGTCTTTTGCGCCTGCCTTCCAATATGGCAGTGCCCTCTTCTCCCTTTACCTTATGAGGGTGCACAAAGAAGGGGAAGGGTTGAAGCTCGGTTGTAGAGCATCTCCTTTGCGTGCCAAAGGTCCAGGTTCAGTTCTTGGCATCTCCAGGTAGCATGGGAATGTCCCCTCTGAAGCTGTTCCCAGTCAGTGCCAGCAATGATGGGCTAGATGGACCAGTATAAGGGAACTTCTGGCGTTCTTATGTTGCTATGAAATGACAAAAGGATCTTGAAGGAAAGCGATGGCTCCTCCCACCACAGAGCCTTTCACAATGTCAGTCTAGCAAAGTGTCCATCATCATGCCATTGTTTTCAATGGGAGGAAGGAGATAATTGAATGTTTACTTTCTCTCAGAAAGGTCAATTGCAAACATGAACTTATGGGTCAAAGTGACTAAAATGTGGGACACCATTTAGGGGTGTGTTTGTGTGTGTGTGTGTGTGTGTGTGTGTGTGTGTGTGTGCAAGCTCCGATGCTGAGATCACATTACTTGAGGCAGGGACAGGAATTTTTCCACCTTAGCTAACTGCATTCCCAGTTAGTCACCAGGAAGCAGTATGGTATAGTGTTTAGACTGGTCATACTAGAACTGTGGAAACCCAGGTTTGAAAGCTGATCCAGCCTTGAAGCTTGCTGCGTGATCTTGAACCACTGAGCACCTCTCAACTAAGCCTACCTCATAGGGTTGTGTGAGGATAAAAGGAGGGAGAATCATGGCATCCTGAACCACACATTGAAGGAATATTGACAGAGGGGAAAAATGTAGTAAATAAAGTATTCTTCTCTCCCCCACTGAAATGATGGGAGGCATTGTCTTGGAAAAAACCAATACAGTCTATCAAATTTATGGGCACTTCAAAGTGACCCAGGGTTCTCTTTCTCAGAGGATTCATGAGCTTGTGTATATATGCATTAGATCCCTTTAACTCTCTTTTAAACTGAAAACCTGTTAAATGTGGCATTTGCCAAGTGCCTTCACTTGATGACAGTGGACAGTGAGAAGGGAAAAGGGGCATTGAGTAGTGGCTCCTCAACTGTGCAATGTCCCAGTCTCTAGACCCTACATTAATACCTTTGTGGTGCCAGACCTAAGGTTCCCAGCGCTCCTTTAAATTGCAATGGATGCCTCAAGAATTGTTCTTGTTGTTATGCCTGAAGGACAAATATCCATATATGATTTGCATCTTCCCAGAAGATGTGGGGAGTGGGGAAATCGCTTATTTACCAATAAATCATTTCTATGTACACTCATTTTTTTAATTGGCTAGAAGCGATAGGCTATGCCATCTAGCCAGGTGGACAAACGTGCACTGGCTCAAACCATAGAGGACATAGGTGTGCGTTTCCCACAGTACTCTATAAAACAACCCACTCTGGCTCAGAGCAATATGAACGCTGTCTGATCTCACTCAGACTTCTCTTTTCTTTTCTTTTTAATTAATTTTTATTGATTTTAACATATCAATTATAAAATGTACCACAAAACTTATCACTTATACAATCTTTTTTTTTTTACTTCTATCAGCACCTCTGATAATCCACCGTTTTATCTACTTCTTAAACATTTCTTTGTATTGCCTTTAAGTCTCTTAACAAATTATCCTTCCCCATCTGTTTTTGCAATACTTCCAATAATACTCCTCACAGAACTTCTTGCAAACCTACAAACGTCATCTGATCTTCACAAATACTTTTCAAATAGTCCGTAAATTTACTTCAGTCTTCCGTGAATTTCTGGTCCTGTCGGTTTCGAATTCTTCCTGTTAGTTTATCGATCTCACTCAGACTTCTCAGTCCAGTTTGTTCTCCCCAACCCCCAGTCACTATGGGGAAAACAAACAAAAATTGGTTTTAAGACACCCCCCTTTTGACAGAAGTGGGTGAAAATTGCAGGCATATTAGTCCCTCTCGCCCCCAGGCTGGATGAACGTGCCAAATTACAGACAAATATGTCCAGGCAGAGGTTATGCCTTTGAGAGATCCCATTGCTACTGTGTTTTTGATCTGAGGATGCATATTCATAAATAAACTGAGTACATAGGCTCATGCTGTAATTCTTCAACCCTGGGCGCTACACTGTTTACTCGTTAGCACTTTCCCCTACAAATTCCATCTCACACATTATAAACAGGTAAAGAATGAAATGCGGCTGGCAGGAACTGCCCATTCATTATTTCCATTTGAATGTGCAAGCTAGTGATGGGTGTCTGGAAATGGATTAACAATTCAGTCTAACGATGGGCGGTTTAAGGAAGCTGGCTTGTCATTTCCCGGAATGTCCGCTAGATGGCATGGCTAGGTTTTGGAATACCTTTGTTCTGTGGCGCTTGAACTTGCAGTTTTGAGGATGCCCAACTGCCTCAGGATGGTTACCAACATCCAAGGCCTTTAAGAGATTGGCAGTGCAAGCCTAGACTCAGTAGGTCCTACTCCCAGGCAAGTGGCTGTAGCCTCAGGAAAGCCCTTTCTCTCTGCCTTGGAAAACAAATCTAAGAATTCCTTCCAATACATCTTATAACAATTCTTTTAACATTCTATAGAAGGAACAGTGGCGTAGCGTGGGTTGTCAGCACCCGGGGCAAGGCAAGTAATTTGCGCCCCCTAACCCGTGGATTTGCCCTAACCCCAGATGTTGCGCCCGGTGCGGCCGGCCCCCCCTGCACCCCCCACGCTACGCCACTGAGAAGGAATCTCTCCATCCTTATTAAAATATTTTGTATCCAATGTTATCAAATGGAAATATTAAATATTAAATATTAAATATTAAACTGGGAACTGTTCATCCTGCTGATTTCGGCGGTTGGAATTTGCCAAGTGTCTTCCATTGATTGGTCATCTGCAACCCAGTTAATTCTGGGATCTTTAGACTAAAATCCCATACCTATTTGTCTGGGAAGAAGCTCCGCTGAATTCAATGGGGCTAACTTCTGAGAAAATCAGACTTGGATTGTGCTGTTGATCTGATTACCAAGCAATAAACCAAATGTGTGTGTGTGTAAAAGTGTACAGTGGTACCTCGGGTTACGTACGCTTCAGGTTACATACGCGTCAGGTTACAGACTCCGCTAACCCAGAAATAGTACCTCGGGTTAAGAATGAGGATGAGAACAGAAATTGTGCTCCAGTGGCGTGGCGGCAGCGGGAGGCCCCATTAGCTAAAGTGGTGCTTCAGGTTAAGAACAGTTTCAGGTTAAGAACAGACCTCTGGAACGAATTAAGTACTTAACCCGAGGTACCATTGTAATTACATGAAGCCCTGTGATCTCTAAACACTCATAGAAGTCAGTCACTGGAACCAATGGCAGGTTTACTTATAAGGAAGTATAGGAACCCTTCTACACTTTACACCAGGGGTAGGCAACCTAAGGCCCATGGGACACAAGTGGCCCACAGGGGTCATTTAACCAGCCGCCCAGCCGCCCCCGAAACAAGACACCCACTCGGTGAGTCCCCACACGCTGCGCTAAACCAGCGTGGTGCGGGGACTTGCTTCCACAGCGCCGGAAATCACATCTGCGCAGGCGCAGACACCAGAAATCGCATCTGTGCAGGCGCAGGTGCTGGGAATCACGGGTGCGTGTGCAATCTGGCCCACGAAGGGATCTCTGCTGGAGTGAACTGGCCCAGGGGATAAACGTTGCCGACCCCTGCTTTACACAAAACAGGGTTGTAGAATTTTGGACTGTATTACCTCAGAGCACAGGAGGAGAGGACACGGTGTTTGCAAACGCCTCCACAAAAACAAAACGTGACAGCCTCTGCTCCCTGCGCGTAGTAATCTAGCCCATCAGGAACAAAACTATGCTAAATCTTCCTCGCAGATGGGTTAGTTCATGGAGCTGGAGTGTTGTTTTTGGGGGAGGAAGCTCAACATCTCTGAGAATTCTACCACTTCACTTCAGTCTGACTTCCCATCCTGTGTTGTTGTTTGTTTTAAAACATAAGAACAGCACGTGCTTTGTTACAGAGCATGAAAGTAGCTGGATCCTAGCTCTGTTTGCTGGGAAGCGTCACGGCAGGGCAACCGGTCGCTCTCACGCCCTCACTAAGGTCCCCATCCTGTGCACTCATTCCCTCGGACAATAAACCTCGCTGAATTGGCCGGGCTAACTTCTGACGCCGGCGACATCCGGAGAAATCTGCAGTCTTGGAACGATTGCTGCAACCCTGCAAATAAACAAGCCGGTGTGTGCGTCTCCTTTAATGGAGACGGGGGCTACTGTTTCCAAGGAAAGCACGCACATAGCATTTCCTTGTGTCGGCTGACGGACCTTCCCCCGCGACTGATGGGTGAGGGGGCTCGACCCTGGGGGTCGTGCGCTCGTTTCCGTGCGCTTCGCGAAACTGGCCCGCTGAGTTCAGCCCCAGGGCGTGTCCCGCCCTCAGATAGTTGCCAATGCGCCTCGCCGTGCTTTGCATTGTGCCTTGAACCAGCCTGCGCCTGTCTCCCGGGTGCTTTATTGCCCCTGCAATAAAGGGGGTTGTAAAAGAGAGAGAGGGAGGGAGGGAGGGAGGGAGGGAGGGGGAGGGAGAGAGAGAGAGAGTACAGCCTGCCAGTTCAGAGTTTCTGCAGGTGCCTTGACAATTGTGCTCAATTTGATAGGGTGGGGTTAAAGAACAGATAAATTAATAGAGGAAAGCAAGCCCCTTTGCCAAAGATATTCAGAGAACTTGGCATCCGGACCCCTTTCTCACGACGGAGGGCTTCGCTGGCTTGCAGGGACCTAGGCAGCGGGGCCCGATCCTGTCCGGGTTGACTTGGAAGCCAAGTCCTACAGCAATCCAGGGGGATGATTCCCAACTCAAGCTGCATAGGATCGCAGCGCTCAGGGATCAGCAGCACCTGGCGCAAAATGAGATGTACCTTGGGCCTGCCCTATAAGAATTCTTTGGGGGGGGAGGAAGGGGTGCAACCAGCAACAAGGTCTGACTAACCACTGTTGCGTTGTTCGATAGGGTTGTTCCAGGACAGATAATCACATCTCAGATTTTTATTGAAATTGCTGTACTGTACCTTATGTGTCAAACGTCACTGGTTTGAATCAAAATGTCCTGTGCCTTATAGTTTTCGAGTTCTGGGGTGTGTGAAAATTAGGGAAATATATACATGCGTGACTGGCAGCTACTACAGGCATGGGTGCCTTCCGCTGGCAGCTGCTACAAGCACCGGATCCTGAGGGGCTTCATCCGCAGCATTGCTGGTCTTTTTGATTGGGCTTTTTAAAGTGAGGGATTAAAGGGAAGTCTTCAGGCCCACGCTTTCTGTTCAGGTCTTGCAGCAGGATCATAGACGTGTTTACACAACGAGTTCAATGTGACTCACTCCCTAGTCCCTGTGTTTAGAATATGTAACCTAGAGGAGAACAGCACCGGTATTAATTCCACTTCCTTCGAATTAAGCCCCGCACCATTCAAAAGGACTAGGGAGCTACTTGACATCCTCCCTAGGTGCTGGTCTGTTGAAATTATGACCACGGAGTGGACCTGCCTCAAGAAGTGGCTGAGAAATCGGCCTCAATAGGGACTGGGAACCTAGGAGGCTATCTTAAGAGGAGTAGATACTGTGTTGACAATGGCAATTTAGGGTTTCAGGAGACACCATTTCCCCAGATCCATCAGAATCGAACTGGGAACTTTTTGCATTCAAACTATACGTTCTACCATAAAGGCTTTGCCAATCCTAAAATGCCATATTGATTAGAGTGGCACCAAATCCTGCTATGTTGGTGGTGGGAATTGGGGACCTGTTTATGGATTCAGGAAGGGGCAACAATTGAGGCAGGGTCTTCTCAGATGGTGCGTTCTCCCCATATTTCACGCCTCCGCCCCCTAACCTGCTGTGTTCCCCTCCAGTCGTTTATACATAATTAGGTGGGGAGGGGTGTTTGTGTGTTTCTCAGATTTCAACATTTCCCAAACGATTTAAGGTTTATATGAGCGCCCCTCACAAAACTGGACCATCAGAACATCCTCGGTTAACCTCTTGTGAAATTAGGCGTTTGGCTCTTTCTAAATCAAGCCTTTAAATGTAACTTTTCTAAAGACAATGACACTAGCGAGACTGGCTGTTGCATAACTGCTGGAGATTAATTTCGCTTTAATTGCTAGTCTTGTTTGACTGCTCCTCTGGTTATCCAGGACAGGGGGTCTGCAGACTTCAGACTTGCGGGGAGGAGGATCTGCTTTGAGCTTATTGGTTTTGCTAGATCACTAAGATCCGCCTGGCGTCAAAAGTCAGATCCTTAAAAATTAAAGGACCCAGAGCCTACGGATTTGCTTCGAGTCCCAAGAACTGACCGGAGCTCGCAGTCTTTCCAGGAGAGAGGGGGAAAGCCCGCTCTGGTTGCCCCAAGCCATTTAAAATCTGAGTGGGTGAAGTCTTTTAGCGGTTGATACAATCCGAAGTCCAAAATGTTTGCAAAGCAGCAGCTAGATATAGAGCCAGGTCTACCTTGCGGACACTCTGAAGATATCTAATGAAGAGAAGGGGATACAAAATAGCACGATTAGACTCCATACAGGATCCCATGGAAGGCGGAAGTCAATTCCTTTGTGATCCATGGGACTTTATTGCCATTTAAACTGGGAGGAGAGGGAATGGGAATATGACCATTGATGTGAATGGATATTTAGTTTGCTTCTGTGATGTGTGGTTTCTGTGCAGTCCCACGTTGCTGAATCTACTTTCTAACGTTGTCCTTCTGGTGTGTGCGTGTGGGAAGGTTCATTTGCAGTCTACTTTTGAGGAGACCACGAAATCACGGGGTCCTCGTGAAAGGGGAAGGGAACTTTTCGAGAATTCCTTCCTGGCGCTCGCCTGTTGTTGGTGTTCTCTGTGAAAATATGTCCTTTTAAATGCCTGTTCCCTTATTAAGGGACACAGGAAGGCTTCGCTAAATCCCGATGAATTGTCCTAAGTTACCTTCCAACGCGACTGCTGCGACTAATAACCTCACAGTTCACGATACGTCCACATTGTGCGCTGGTTTCGTACGGCACGCTTTTTGCCGTCTTGCGTTCCCGCAGCCCTATCCTACGCATGTTTGCATACCAACAAGCCTCGGTGGGGTTTTAATACAAGCTGCACATGAGGCAAGCTGTACATAGGTTCGAGAACTCCAGTTCCATGGGATCCGGCTGCGATGGCGCGCCAGCGCGCAGTTTGAGACGCTTCGGTTCGTGATTTGCAGACCAATGAAACAGTCCCCGGGGAGATGGATTGCCAGTCTTAGGATCGGGATCTCATTCGGCCTCCTTGAAGCCCCCCCCCCTCCGCCGACATCCCCAACCATTAAATGACCATTCTACCGTGTAAACCTCGCTTAGAAATATATGGAAACTCAACCAGCTACATTCTAGTTAGAATTTAACCGAGTTGCAGAAAGAACTATAAATACGTTGGCCGCTGCTATCAGCACCCGGTGCTCGCTCCTTCCAGCATATCCCGGCAGTGAAGCCTTAAATTAAGATCTGCATTGTAATGTAAATAAACAGGTAAAGATGCAGCTGTCAGGAAGGCAGTGACGAGGCAAGCTTCACCTGTTGACTTTATACTTCCAGGTCGTTCACTTTTCTTCTCTCCAGGAACTCTTTAATTTCACGAGGAGGGGATACATTCGCAGCCTGGACCCCCGGACTCAATTCTGCCCAGGGGTTCATGGCTTTATTTAAAACCATACGGTTCTGTACAGTGAACAGAGCCAAACCCGAGTATAGAAACCTATCCCACCGCCAGCAAAAGTCCTATTTCTCCCAGGGAAATCTATTGGCGCCGAAATCCTAAAATAGACCACCCTGCCACCGAAGTCCCATTCGTATTAGTACAAGGTTAGGATCGCTTCCTCTGGTTTCCCGTGATATGTTTTAGGCTTGGGATGGCAGAGCAGTAAGTAATGTCTCTGGGCATATGCAGAGTGTCTTCTACGCCCCGCTGAGTAACGAAAGCCTCCCATCCTCCCCCTCATGGCGGGATCCGGCTTTCAGGGTAAAAGGAAACGCTTGAAAAAGAGTATTTCTTTCTTAAACTAAATTTACCAGCGTCCCATCCCAAACAGCATTTCTTTAAAACGAACCATTCGGCGGATTTTCAAGTTTGTCACGCGTTAATTGCCAAGTGTCTGAACGAAACCCGGACATCATCTGCGAGGATTAACGGGGCTTCCTTTTTCTTCCTCAGAACATGACCATGTGTTTAGGATCTCTGCCAATATTGTCGCACAGCCTAGCCAGAATTTGCTTTGCTGTCCTGTCCTCTGTGCGTTTACACGGGATTAAGACTCCGCCCCCCCCCCCCCGCGATCAAGGATACTTCCTACGGAATAGAATGGCAACCCGAGTCCCAGTGGGAATTTAACAGGGGCGTAAAGGGAAGGGGCTGCGGATCCGGCTGAAAAGAAGGCGCTTCCTTGTGGTGGCATCCAAATATCTCCTCCCTTTTGCCTCTCGTTTCACACGCAGCTGAATGCAGCGGCAAAGTTCTGGATCAGGGATTTAAGCAGTGAAAAGAGTCGAGCAGCCCTCTGCTTTTGTCCATCTTCCTAAAGTAGAAAAGCCTGTTTCAGCTTTAATTGTTGTTGAATGCCAGCCACGATTATCTTTTTAAAAAGAGAATCAAGACTCAACCACAGCAGATCAAATAGCTGTTTACTGATGTGGTTCTGGTTTAATTCCGGCCACCATCCCGTAGGTAAGGCTCCTCCTGCATGTATTTGACACACACGAAAGAAAGGAGCAAGGCAGGCTTTATCTGAGGAGGTTGAGCTCCTCAAGCCTACACAGCACTCTCCAGATTTCAAGTGCAGAAAAAGCTGAGGAGTTCTGTAAGACCGGAAAGCCTGCCTGTTGCCCTGCTCCAAAACAAGCTGGTCCTAGAGAACGCGGGGGAAAGCGGGGGAAGAACCGCAAGTACACACGCACACACATGCGGTTCTTTCCCCCTTCGCCTCCTTTCATTGTGTGTGTGTGTGCGCGCGTGTCCCTCCTCCCATGTTATTTTTTTTTTTTGGGGGGGGGGAGCAAACGGCAATCTGAAAGAGTATGCATATAATAGGCCTCTAGATCTGCGCGGTTCTCCCCTTCCCTTCACAATCTGGCTAATAACTCTATGCCCCAACAGGAAACTGCAATAAGCCTCCAGCTTGAGAGATCCACCGCCCGATCCTACGCAGAGTTAGGCGCGCAGAATCTCGCTGATTTCAATCGGTTTAGGCGCAGCCAGCTCTGCCTCGCCTGCTTCTTTTACATCCATTGCCTTGCTGGGACGGGGATCATGTTTAGCTTCCATTCTAACCTCAAAAGTCCTCCTCTTCCAAGAATACTTAACTGAACATTCAGATCGTTTCACCGCTAAGGCTGTCACAGAATGCGCGCAATTAATATTCTAATCGGGGGGCATTTGGTCTTTGATAAAAGGCAATGGCTGCAACCCTCAAATTATGTACTGCACATCCGGGGTTAATGCATCCTTTGCGGCTGTAGCTCAATGACTAAGCACCGCACGCAGAAGGTCCCGGGTTCCAATCCTCCAGTGGCGTAGCGTGGGGGGTGCAGGGGGGGCGGGCCGCACCGGGCGCAACATTGGGGTTAGGGCAAATCCATGGGTTAGGGGGCGCAAATCCACGGGTTAGGGGGCGCAAACTACTTGCCTTGCCCCGGGTGCTGACAACCCACGCTACACCACTGCAATCCTCGCATCTCCCGGTGGAGGTGGGGTTGATCCCTGCCTGAAACCCTGGAGAGCCACTGTCAGTCAGTGTGGACGGTACTGAGCTAAATAAACCAACGGTCAGACGCGGAATTAGAAAGCTTCCTATGTTCCTGGGCGAAGCGGAGCTTCTCAATGGAGGGCGAGTTTTATCTAGCAGGGAAGCCAGTACAGTATAGGCAGGAGAGGACGGGGCAATCGTTGGGTCAGAGTCAGACCCGAAGGCCTATAAATGTAAGAGATGGCTAGGAAAAGCACAAGAGAGAACAATATCCAGAGAGAGAGAGAGAGAGAGAGAGAGAGAAAACAAGGTCAGTCAGGCTGCAGTCCTATGCGCACTCAGCTGGGAGTGAGCGCCATTGAATTAATTGGCACTGACTTCCGAGGAGGCCAGGCAGAATGAGTAGAAGCCACTCCCAAGCGATGATGAATGAGGAGAGCAAGATTGATGCTGCCAACTGTGCTTCCTCGGACATCGTCTCTATTGAGGCCAAGTCTGACACTATCAAATGTGGAAATGATTCCACCGCGACACTTCCAAGCTGCTTGCAGAATACCCGGGGAAATTGGAATGCTCCTTTCACTGAAAGTTACTCTTGTGAATTATTTGCGTCCGTTTATTCTACGGAGGCAGCTGAATTTGGCCTATCAAAATGGACGTGAGCGTGTATTAGCTTTGGAGTGAGACAGAATTCTTGAAAAGGCAGTAGACTTTTAGGTGGGGGTGGAGAGGTTCGTTTGAATCACAACCAATTCAGCCTAGGCGGAACACAGTTAGGTCCTACTCATTTGAAGACAATGTTACAATCCGTGCTTAAACTTATTTCTCCAGGGGAAGGGTTCGCGTTTCCTTTTAATACAGCCCTCACAGGGTAAGCGAAGTCAAAACAAGAAATGCAGCGCAGTGCAATCCTAGACATGTCTACTCAGCAGCCCTTTTGAAGTCACTGGGACTTACTCCCAGTAAGCAAGTACAGAATTGCAGCCTTGCTGAGTTTAATGTAACTTTCTCCTTACCGAGCAATTCACTAAACCGCAGCCCCAAACAGATTTTACAGCAAAATTCTAACCATGTATCAACTCAGACGCAAGTCCTATTGACTTTAATGGGACTTTCCCCCAAGCATGTGGGGTTAGGATTGCAGTCTTGGATGCACGCTAGCTTCAGGTGGAGGCGAAATGAGCTGCTTTTCGTCAGCGACCTACACGGCTCACTAAAGAATACGAATCGCAGGAAATCCATGTAAGTTCTGTGGCATTCATATTCTGGACACAAATGCTCAGGATCGCGCGCAGAGTCTGAAAACTGCCATCCTGCCCTTACTTGAGAGTAAGCAATATTGAGCGCAAGCGGTCCTCAGTTGCCTCGCTGGTACTAAAACCTTGGTGAACTCCAGGAAACCTCATGCTGACGAAGCACGCGCGGGATCCTGTAGGTGACAGGCGGTCGCTATCAGTTGCACTTCCCTCCCCGCCTTTATTTATGGCAATCCTTCGCATTCAAACCCGGGACCAGATCCCCTGGAACGAAACGGGTTTGCTTTCCAATAAACACACAGGAGATCGGGTTTAGGAGACATGACGTAAAGAAGCCTGGTACTCGAAACCCCTAACCTTTCAATTCCCTGGCTAATTCGCTGGTTGGGAGAATTGCACTCTGCATGTGCTCAGAGGCACGCTCGCCTCCTTTTTTTCTTAATGCGCGTTCGGGCGCCGAGCTCTAGCGGTCAAGCCGGAAAGCTGCAGGGGATGGGCAAACCGGGCCCTGTCGTGCGACGAGGAAAGGTAGCCCTGCGGCGGCCGCTTTCAGTTTCCCTCAAGGCTCCTGGTTACTGTTTAACATCCCCACCCACGTTTCAGTTTGTTTAGTAAATCGATCTGATGCCGCTGGGGCTCCGTCTCTCGCCCCGTCGCCATTGCGCCAAAGTGAACAGATTCCCCTCCAAGGCATAGATCTCTGCTCGAAGGAGCTGGGCGAAGCGAAAAAAGCCCAAGGCCCAAGAGGGGAGAAGGAGGAGGAGGAGGGAGACGAGAAAGTGGCGCGCTGGGGGCGGGAGGAGGCGTGGAGATGCTCGGCAACCGCCGCTAAGCTGACCCGCCCGAGGGCCAAGGAGCAACCGACCCGGCAGGTAAGTTTCATTCGTGCCGCTGGCGCCTCCTGGCAGAGCGAGCGCAGCGCAGCGTCGCCCGCCTTGCACTGCCCTTCCTGGCCGGGACGAGACGAGGACAGCGCGCAGCCAAATTCCTCCGCGTGCTGAGGGCGAGCGGTGCCAAAGCAGAGGATGTGACAGAGAGAGCGAGAGAGAGAGCGAGCAATGGCTTCTGGAGATCTGGGGTTGTGTGTGTCACGTGCCCGCCTTGCCTGGTGGGCAAACCTGCACGCCCACCACGTGCCACCCCCTGAAAGAGCTTCGTATGGATGGGCTCTTGATTTGGGGAGGGGGCAACTTCCCTTCCTTGCCCCCACAAAGGGTAACTCCCCGGTTGCTATTCTGCTCTTGTTTTACTTGCCCAATTAATACTGAAATGATTTTTAAGCTCACGACAGAATCTTTAAAATGAAAAAGAAAAAAAAGTGTGGACCTCCTCCAGCATGCAGAGTTTTACTTTCATCCCACAATGACAAACCACACGCACACACACAACTCCTGCTGGGTGGGCGCTGGGAGCACTCCAAAGAAGTAGGCTTCCCCTCCCAGTGGCTCCAGATAGTCAACAAAGAGGCGTGGCTTGAGACATTTCTTCCTTGTTGATCATGTGATTACAACACTGGAAGACAAACTCTGAGGACTTCTGAGGGCAATCAGAGATTCCATACAGGTAGGGGGTCCACTATGGATGTGACAGAGTTTGTATCTATAACAGATGCTGGGAGCGGGGGGGGGGGGCTTCCAATCACAATCGAACAGGAGGACTTGAGGGTCCCAGTTACCCAGCAATGCACCATATTTTGGTTTTGTTTCCCACTGACGGCACACAACATTCTGTGGGTACTCGGTCTTCATTGGGCAGGATTGTTTTTTGGGTGTGTGTGTGTGGTTCCCCCTCAGTTTAAGTAATAATAATAATTTATATGCCGCCCATCTGAGTGAGTTGCCCAGCCACTCTGGGCAGCTTCCAACAAATCAAAACGTAGTAATACACCAAACATTAAAAACATTAAAAAAATTATCTCACCAGTGCAAACTTCAGGGTTGCTGTGAGCATGCTGATAACCCAAAATGAGGCCCCTTGACACTCAGTTCCCGAGTTCATTATTAGAGGGAATGCTACCCATAATCTCCCCAGTTTTGAGGTGGAAGGTTTGCAGGAATAGGGATTTCTCCACTTCAGAGCTTACATTGTCTCATGTGGTAATAAGCATGCATGCAAGGCAGTGGCATAGCGTGGGGGGTGCAGGGGGGGCCGGCCGCACCGGGCGCAACATCTGGGGGTTAGGGTTAGGGGGCGCAAATCCACGGGTTAGGGGGTGCAAATTACTTGCCTTGCCCCGGGTGGTGACAACCCACGCTACGCCACTGATGCAAGGCCACATGCCACTGTTGAGCACAGTATTCCTAGCTAGCCTATTTTGTTTAAACAAGCTCCAATAGCTCTGTGCTGCCACATCTGGTTGGTTAGTTCAAAATCAATAAGTGAAATCCAACCCTCCTCCTCCTGAATGCATCTTTATCATATCTCTATCCAGCCTTTTTCCTCCAAGGAGGTCAAAGTGGCATACACTCACAATAGGTTCTTCCTTTTATCCCCACAACAACCCTGTGAGGTAGGTTGGGTTCAATGAGCTTCATTCCTGAGCAGGGATTGGGAACCTGACTCTATTAACCCCATCACAATTACCGGGCCTTTATGCTTTAGCTGTGGTAGCAGTCAGTGTAGTGGTTAGAGTGTTGGACTAGAACCAGACAGGCCAGGATTGAAATCTCCACTCGGCCATGAAGCTCCTTGCATGACCCTGGGCCAGTCACTCTCAGACTAGCCTCCCTCACAGGGTTGCTGTGAGGATTAAATGGAGAAACAGAGAATTGTGTTCACCACCTTAAGCTTATTCAAGTAAAGGTAATAATAATAACAGCAACAAATGGATGGGACTTCTGCACCTTTAATAGCTGTGTTTGAGCAGAGTTTCAGCACAACTATTAAAGATGCAGAAACCCTGTTCTTCTGTTTTTCTTTTACCCAGTAACCCTATGCTGTACTCTTTTTCAGCCATGTTATTTCTTGGGTTGCTGGCCCCAACTTTCCTACCTTCTAGGACTGGTTTCTAGTTCTTAGCCAGCTCCACAAAGTCCTTAGGGCTTTGGTGTGGTTTTAATTCCAGCCAAAAACACAATTTCATCAGGCATGTGGTGCCATGTTGAGAAAGCTGAACCCGCTTTCCAGATCCCCTCTTTGACAAAACTGATTATGATGACCCGGAATCGGCTCACTGGTTGGCACAGAGTTAAACGCCGTAAGCAGTACCTAATAAATTACTGTGTGTCCTATGCACAACTGCATAGATGTATGCCCATTCAGTTCAAGGGGGCTTATTCCAAGGTAAATGGGAATAGAATTGCGGCCCTAGATGCATTTTACAGTCTAATCCTGTGCACGGTTACTCAGAAATAAGCCATACTGTGTTCAACGGGGGTTTACTGTTAGGGATGTGTGGATAGGATTATAGCCTTAAAGTATGATGTTTGCATTTTATGCAATATACACAAGGAGGAAAGAAAACCATGACAATGAAATATTCTGTTAAAGCCAGATATGGGGAGAGTATTGTGAACATTTTATTGATCATCCCTTTCTCTGTTTCTCTTCCCCTGTGTGTGTGTGTGTGTGTGTGTGTGTGTGTGTAAAGGGAGTTAAGGTGGAAAGCACTTAAAATGCTCTTTTGTAACCTGCTCCATACTTCCCATGATTCCTCTGTCGCTCTGCAGCTTTGAGGAAGGAAAAAAAAACCACCACAGTTAAAAATGCTGTTTTCATTGCCTGGTACTCAATTCCCTGTCCCTTTCTTCCTGTCTCACAGATGCATGGCAGCTCTGCCTGAGGCTCACCTCATACACATTAAAAAAATCAGGTGTAGGACAAGATCCCAATGCAGTTGCCTTGTTCAGAATGTTGTCTTTCATTTTAGTGGCTCATGAAACTGGAGCACACACACAAAAAAACTTCTCACTCTTCCTCGTCTTTCTCAACTTTCCTTAAGTTTTATTGAAATAAATCCTATTTCCCTTTCACTGTTGGGTAAATGCAGAGTAGCTCGCCATTGGGTAAACGTTCTTTTCATTTCTGAGGCCACAGGTAAGAAGTCTGTTGTGGGAGGAAATCCTAGGTGGGGTGTGTGTCTAATGTAGAAGTTATCACCTTTGGGAAATCAGTTGTGAAATTCTAAGGCTGTGTACATAACATGCCTTTAAAACACATCACTTCCCTCAAAGACTCCTAGCCAAGGTTTTCTTTCAGTCGGAATGTGCCGGAACTTGGTTTTGGCACCTCTGAGGTGGGCACCATTCATGGGCGTAGCCAGGATTTTTGTTAGGGGAGGCAGGCCTTTTGTTGGGGGGGAGGCAGAACCTCAGTTAGCTATGTATTTTTATTGATTTTTATCGATTTGGGGGGGCAGCTGCCCCTCCCTGCCCCCCCACTCCCATGGCATCATTGCCATTATAAGAGAACAAGAGAGGCGTTCATGGTAAATTCCGGCACCTCTTTTTCTAGAAAAACAGCGCTGCTAGGAACCATAGTTTAAGGGCGCTGAAATTGCAGCTCTGTGAGGGGGCAGACTATGGTTCCCAGGATTCTTTGGGGGAAGCCATGTATTTTAATTGTGTCAGTAGGCATATCACACCTCAGTTTTTTGAAGATAGTATTGCCCCAACGCTCTGCATTAATAAAGTTGTATATTTGGGAAGCAGACTTCATATTCTTGGGTATCTGGTTAACAAGGATGTTCTTTTGGATAAGGTAGGCAAAATGCAGACTGAAGAGGAGTTCAGAAAAGGAGCAAAATAGATGGGAAAATTGTCCCACTAGTTTCCACCTGCATGGTAGGAAGCAGCAGCACTGTGAATAGGGTGGGTAATCCACTGCATTGTGTCCCCCCTCCCACAACTCAGAATTTATCTCTAAAATTGTATTGCAGCCACTGTTCTGGTTTTCTCCTTTGCAGTCCGCCACCTTTGTTTCTATAGGAGTGGTGTAGTGGATCAAAGTCTTGAATTTGGAAGTCCTCAGATTGAATGTTGCTTCTGCCATGAGTTCCCTAGGTGGCCTTAGTCAAGCCACTCACTTAGCCAGGGGTGGAGGAAGGGGGTGCAGTGGGTGCAGACCACCTCAGGTGTTACCACTGGGGGTGTATGTGACAAAATGCAGTGCTCCTAAGCGTTGGGAGAGACACGGTGGCTTTGGTGTGTGCAGGCTCCACGCTGCCCAAATGGTCCACCCACTGCCTCCCCCCTAGCTGTAGGGCTGCTGAGTGGGAGGAGGCAGGCAGACTCCAGAGGCCCTGCTGTGTGCCCTGCCCCTGTGGGCAGCTCGCCCTGCCCTTGCCCCTATGGACAGCTCGCCCCACCTCTGGGTGCGCCATCCCAGGCGCCCGAGCGGCTTCCTCCGCCATTGCACTTGGCCTCTTGTCAGCTACAATATTGGGGGGGGGCAATAACTCTGACTTACTTAACGGGGTTGTTGTAAAGCAGTGGTGATGCAGAACTCCTTCCATCCTGGATCTGCAGAGCCACAGGTTCCTCACCCTTGTTGTAAGGATCAAAATTAGATGAGGCATGTAAAGTGCTTTGAGCACTTGAAAGCACTATACCAAAGAAGAGTATTGCAGCTTCTGCAGGACAGAAGGAAGCAAAGCATTTGGAAGGCATTCAAAAACTCAACTCTTTTTGCACTTGGTTGCAAGTGAACAGAATACTTGAAAGTGAATCTGCAAAAAGTTGACTCTCTGTTTAGCTTAGCGACATGAAGTATGTATAAATATAACAGTGCTTTCTATCAACACTTATTTCCCTTTATCCTGTGCTTCCATTATAGTTACATAAAATTACTTGGTTAATTGTTCGTTCCAGAGAGATACTACTAAATATGTCATTGTGTGCAGTACTGAAAATAAGTTATGTGTGGAAATCATATGCAAACCTGCCTCTTCTTTGTATCTTATGCAAACAAAAAAACATTTGTATCTCCATAAGTTAAAAGTGGTTTGTACAGAAATAGTATCTTCTTCCACACAGTTTATCACATTATGGATAACAACTGAACTTACTTTTACTAGCTGATTAAATAGTTTTTACTCTGAAGTTAAGTCCCACTGAGTCACATGGGGTATAGGTCTGTTAAGAACTCTTAGGATTTCAATTTTAGACTTGCAGGCAGCAAATCACATGATTTATCTAGCCACATAATAGCAATTGAAAGAGAGGGATTCAGATGATGCAAGCCTTGCTTCAAGATTCCCTGAGTCATTGATCTTTTAACTTTAATTGTAGTATTAATGGTAATTTTATAGGAACATATACAATTGTATAAATGTGAAGATTAATTTCTTTTTGATGCCTTGTTTAACTGAACCAATCAGATGTACAAAACCCCTTTCTTGCATCCCAACTTAAGTTGAAAAGCAGGTTAAGAGATTCCCTATTACAGTGACGCTAAGCATGAAATGTAAGCAGGGTTGCATATCCTGTATCTGTTATACGGAACCAGTTCTTGTTGCTGCCTGATTTATTGTTTTGATAGCTACATTGTTCCAGTGCTTATACAGAGCCTCATTGAAGGTAAGGAATGCTATTTTTTGGCGATAGATACAACTTATCACAAAGGTGAATTTTATAAGGTCTTTTATGAAACAGCATTCTCCTAGTAAATTATCTTGGTAGCATAGCGTGCAGCAACTTCCAGAAACGGAACACACATTGCACCCACTTTTATTTGCATTGCATCTTATTGAAGCTAAGGCTGAAACGTGATGCAAGCTTAGAGGGAATAAGTTCCACTGAAGTTTGTAAGATTTAATTCTGGGCAAACAGACATCGGGTTGGACTGCGAATGCTTTATCATGGTAAATTAGCACAGATGTAATGGTGTAACTGAAATAATTGGCAAGGGGCTGAATCAAAAACAAAAATCGTGCTAAATTTTGGATCACTTTAGAGGCATTTTAAAATGTAATTCAGCAACTCTGATTGAATCAGGTTTTTCACTTTGCATTTTCATATATATTCATATATATATATATATATATATATATATATATATATATTTATGTGTGTGTGTGTGTGTTAAATTCAGGTTGGAATAACACGTATAATGTCAAAGCTGAAATCTATCAAACTGAAAGAGCTGGGCTACATTTTCAAACCTTTTCCAATTGTCAATTTAAGTTAATTGAAAGCGAAAGGTCTTGGTTTCAGGATTGGGCCATTTAAACACAGGCGTGCTGCTTTCATTTCATAGAAGGGCAATCTCCCTCCACACACGTATTTTTAAAAGGTTCATTCATAATTCTCCCTTCACACTTCTATTGGAAATGACAGAATTCATTATTTTTGAGCTTCAAACTATTTTCCTCCAACTTGGGTGATGAATTGTATGAGATTTACTTCACAACATGACATGGCAGCCCTTGAGATTTTAAAATACTATGGGCTAGCTGCCTGCCCTTTGTAACTCCTCGGGAGAAAGAGTGGAGGGAACTTTAGACCAGACTCCATGTCTCACTACTCTGTAAGTAAGAGGAACGGATTGCTATGTAGTGCTTGCAACTGTTTTGGGGGCCTAAGGATCACTAGAGCTCTAATAGGAAACAAATAGCCTTTGAGAGACAAAGAAACAGGCTCCCTTTTCCTGCTTTATCTCTAGGCACATAAACCAATTGGTTATCTTTGTTCCCCTTTCATATATTCTAAGCATATTCAATAACAGAAAAGCCTTGTTTATGATACGGCACCAGTTAAGAAATTATATGTATGCCTTTTATAGTGATCACATTTTCAGGCATTGTAATAAGTGTATGTCTTACCTTTAAAAAATGTGCATATCACCTATTGTTCTAGTGTTAGTTTCACCGGTAAAGCTGAATGTGCCAGAATACAACAGGTGAAGTTTATCATCCAGGGTTGGTTCTGTCCACACTGTGCCATAAGCAACCATCATTGGGCAAAATCCAGAGAAAGTTATGCACTGAAATCCTATTCATCCTTGTGAAATTTAGGATTGTGCCTCTGCACTTTATTTATTGTAGGATTTATATCTCCCTTTTCAACTCTCAAGGCCTCAGAGTGGCTTTACAAACTTCAAAATACAATTTTAATTTCTCACTCCTTCTCCTCTTCATTCTTAAGGTTATGGTGATAGAATCAACATTATTGTAAGCACTTGTGCATTAAAGAGCGCATGTGAATTTTTCACTGGTCGTTGGCAGTCATTGAGATTGGTAGGGCAGAAGGCAGAGAGACCAATGATAGTGGAGCCAGAGCATTGACAGTAAGAGCTTCTGTAGCTTCTATATTTGGAAAGGGGTGGGCTGAGGACATTGTGCACCCTTCACAACTAGCAGAGCATCTTAGGAATGGATGAATCTGTCAATGTTGGCTTCTTTCAGTTTCTTATTTCATATATTTAAATTCATATATTGTTTCAGGTAGTGCAAATTAGGTTTGCTTGCATTAAAATGCAAACCAAGCTTTCCCCATTCCTAAAGCACATGCTTATTTTGTCTCACTCACTGGATCATCACCTTCTTGTAGTGAGTGGGAAAGTCTTACCTGAACAAGAATATTGAATACATGGAGTAGTCTTTGCTATCAAAAGCAATCCTCTGAAGCTCTTGTCAGAAGTCCCTACCGGCATTAATGAGCGACTTTCAACCCTTCGAATAAAACTCACCAAAAACCGACAGGCTACTATTTTAAGTGCTTGTGCACCAACACTGGATTCCATTGAAGACATTAAAGAATTTTTTTATTCTCAGCTGGATGCCATCCTATCAGAGATGCCTAAGGAGGATAACATTATCGTCCTGGGTGATTTTAATGCAAGAGTTGGGTAAGATTTCAATCTGTGGAACTATTGGGAAAGAAGGAATTGGCAACAGCAACCAGAATAGAATCTTACTTTTGACTATATGTGCAGTGCACAACCTTGTTATTACCAACACACTCTTTTGACAAAAAGATAAATTTAAAACATCATGGGGGCACCTTCAGTTGAACCACTGACACCTCTTAGACTATGTACTGTAATTGTTTGAGTTGAAGACCGCTGTGATGTGCTCCTTACCACAGCTATGACAAGTGCTGACGACTGCTGGACAGATCACCAATCAATACGTTCCACGATGGCTATCAAGATTATACCTCAACAGAGGTTTCAAGGAAGGAAACCAAGGTGCAAAATGAACACTCAAGCCCAGGGCTCAGCAAACCTTTTCAGCAGGGGGCCGGTCCACTGTCCCTCAGACCTATATTTTGAAAAATAAATAAATGAACGAATTTCTATGCCCCACAAATAATCCAGAGATGCATTTTAAATAAAAGAACATATTCTACTCATGTAAAAACACACTGATTCCCAGACCGTCCATGGGCCGGATTTAGAAGGCGATTGGGCTGGATCCAGCCCCCGGGCTTTAGTTTGCCTACCCATGCTCAAGCCCTTCAAGATCCCATTAAGCAGGATTGCTTAAGGACCATCTGCTTTTAGAGTTCCTTAATAACACTGAGGAACACTGGACCAAGCTAAGAACATCCATTCTTGCAGCCTGCAAACATACTATTGTATACCAAACCAAGAAACACCAGGACTGGTTTGATGAGAATGATAGTGAGATTGAATGCATTATTGACAAGAAAAGGAAGGCCTTTCAGATTTGGCAAAGAGATAGAAACTTCACCACTAAGAAAGAAACATATGCCAATGCTAAGGCTGAGGTTCAAAGAAGAACCATAGGACCTGGTGAATAAAAGCTCAAGGGATCCTGCACTTAACCGACACCCTCCCAATTGAAGTGCAGAGTGTTTGAGGACCAGGGCATTTGCAGGGAAACCAAAATTCTTGTTTACAAAGCTATTGTACTACCAACCTTAATGTACGCTTGTGAAACGTGGACCACTTATAAGCGCCATCTCCAACTCCTTGAAAGCTTCCATCAATTGTGTCTCTGAAAAATTCTACATATCACTTGGGAAAACAGGCAGACTAATGCCAATGTACTGGAAGAAGTAAAGATCAGTGCTGAGGCAATGATTTTTCAACATCAACTTCATTGGAATCGTCATTTTCGGTTGCCTGATTATCGTCATCCAAAGCAACTACTCTATTCCAAACTTAAAAATGGAAAGCGTAATGCTGGTGGTCAACAAAAGAGGTTTAAAGACTTTCTTAAGGCAAATCTAAAAAAAATGTAGGATAAACACCAACAATTGGGAAACAGTGGCTTGTGAGCGCTCCAATTGGAGAACAGCCTTTTCCAAAGGTGTCATGGACTTTGAAGATGCTTGAACTCAGGACGAAAGGGAGAAACGTACTAAGAGGAAGGCGCATTTGGCAAACCTTCACCTTGATCAACTCCTGCACAGAAACCTCTCTCCCCATGTGTGGATCCAGAATTGGCCTCCACAGACACTTACAGACTCACTGTTAAGACCCTGTTCATGGAAGGCAATCTAACTTGGCTATGACTGATCACCAAAGAAGAAGCTTATTTTGTACCTGATCAAGGTCCCCATGATTACCATTAGTCTGTAAAATATAGAAAGAAAAGCTACTGTATGCTCCCTTCAAAGATTATTGCTGTGCTGCAGGAAGTTGGTTGTAAAGAGGATCTATGGGGAAGTTGCTATTAAGGACAGAATATAGAATAAAGTCCCAAGGAAAGCCAAAATATTGGACTGTAGCCAATACTAGTCCTACTCAAAGGAGACCTATTGAAATTAATAAACATGACTAGCTTATCTCTTCAGTTCTACTCTGAATATAACTTAGTTGGATAAGACCCTTTTTTAAAAAAAGAATGTAAAGTGGAGATATAATTTCCCTTTAGGTTCAGATGCATTTCTTTTGTCCTGTTGCCACCACCTGTTGTCAAACAGGTTTTGCAGGGTTTTGAAACAGTGCAGCAAAATATGTTTGTCAGAGTGGTCATAGGATAAGGCTACATGCTATGGATACTGAAATTTCTGTGATACTTTCCTCCAGAGCACTGAAGGTGGTATCTATTGTCCATCCTAACGTGGGCCATCCTAATTTTTTTAATTTTATTTTAAGTCTGGAAATTACTAGTTGACACTGTCCATTGTCTGCCCATTTATTTCTGGCAAGGCTTCCTTGTTTGTGAAATTTTTTTCTTAAGGAAGCACGGAGCCAGTTGAAATGCTTCATAGTATTTTGTATTAAATCACACTGAAGACAGAGGCTTTGCATCTTAAGCTGATGGCCAAATCTGCCAGTTCTTGTTCTCTTTGATGCAGGTAAAATGGTTAAAAGCAAATTTTGAAACGTGGGTGCTTTGTATCTTTTAGAAACTTGGCTGAGAGGCCCACAAATGGATCCCAACTTCTTGCAAAACTCAGTGTTGAATGCTTATGTTATGTTGTTCCATTGTTCTGTGCTGTTAAGCAGTTAGGAATCTGTCTAATCTTCTCTGGGCTCCAGTCCATCAGTAACTGGAATCAAAGAAGTGAAACTGACTAGTCTTTGTGACTGGAAACCTAAAACACACACACACACGGGGGGGGGGCGGGTAGGGAGGGAGAGACTAATAGTCCTTAAAAGTGAAACCAACTAGACTACCCCAGTGGCTAAATATCTATTCCCACACAGTCATACCTTGGTTCTGGAATGCCTTGTGACTCAAACGTTTTGGCTCCCGAATGCCAAAAACCCGGAAGTGAGTGTTCCAGTTTGCGAATGTTTTTTGGAAGCCGAACGTCCGACGAGGCTTCTGAGGCTTCCGATTGAGTGCAGGAAGCTTCTACAACCACTGCACCTTGGTTTTCAAACATTTTTGGAAGTTGAACGGACTTCCGGAATGGATTCCATTCAAGAATCAATGTACGGCTGTATTATGTTTTGGACAACAAACATGCAGTTGAGAAGTATCTAAATAGTCACCTTCCGGCTAGCATATCACAGAGAAATGGCATTTTACCAACATTTATGATATTCTTATTTAATTCAGTTTATTTACACACCTCTTTTCTACAGCAAGCTGTGCTCAAACAACAGTGAGCTGTGGCTTTACAACAGATACCCATTTATTATCAGAATACATGGGAGAGAAACCAGTTAACAAATGAAAAAACAACAAAACCCAACAAACAGAATAGGTTCAGCATTACAAAGAAATAGCCTAGGCTTCACTTTTATTTTGCTCTGTACTTGTGTATAAACAAGCAAACAAGCATTACATGAGTAAATACAGTTCAGAGGAAGAACAGACTTCTTGCCTGGCTAGGTGAGTCACAGCTGACTCCCTCCTTCCTCCTCCAGAGGGGGCCGACAGATCTCCAGAGGTTCTAGCTGCATTCTTGAGTGGAAGTCTGGATAGACGCATAAACTTTGGGATGCAGCTTCCCAGTGGTTTTAGCTGGATGAGAAGAGTGCACAGATCCTGCTCTGGGAGCATCCCATAAGCAATCTGGTTGGGCACTGTGAGGGCAAGGATGCTGGCACCTTCTTGATCTCAGCAGGCAGGGAGTTCCAAAGTGTAGTTGCCACCACACTAAATGATCAATTTCTTACAAATGTGGCCTTATACTACCCAACAGGACAGGTCTGGATCTAATGGACTTAAGGTACAAGCAGGAAGGCTTGGGTGCAATATTAGGCAAAATGTTTTGATGGTAAGAACACTTTGACAATAGAACCAAATACCCACCAGCGTGGCTGAGGACTCTCCCTCCCTGGTGGTCTTTAAGCAGAAGCTGGGCAGCTATCTGTTAGTGATGTTCTCACTCGTTTGATTTCCTGCTTCAAATAGGGGGTGGACTACATGCTCTACGAGCCACTCTCAATCTCTAGGTGCTTTTGTGCTTCTATGCAGTAACTGCTGTTGCTGCATCACTGTTGAAGCCGTCAAGGAAGAGGTTGGTGTCACAAATCCAAATTCAGCGCAAAATGATTCACACAGATGCAGGAAGCAGTTTGTATTATAACACTATCTGGTAGTTTCCAGCTCATTTCTAATTCTTCAACACTGACTTGTTAAAACAAGCCTCTTGTCTTTACACTCTCTGAAAGGAGTTGCATAACATCAATTTCCTACAGGAAGTTGTCCTTTCATCCATGACTACCCCTGCAGCATTATCTTAGTGTTTTCTGATGCAGCCAAGGAATGTTTGTGTGTGTGTGTGTTATTTGAAGAATTTTGGATTATCCATAGCCGGATGGAAATCTGATGTGTGAGATGGGATTGTCAGTAGCCTATCTCTCCATGCTGACGAGAAGCATTTAATTCTGTTATTGGGATATGACATTCTAGATCACTGTTGAAAATCGATAAGCTGCTAAAGGGCAGCCTTACAGCTTGACCTAAATCCATTTAGAGCCACTTTATATACCTCATTAGTAATGTAATTTAAGGGTAAAATGCCTTACCCACATACTGTTATACAGTGTCATTAGTATGTTTATTTTTATTTTTCCCGTCACACAGCATCTTGATAACTGCGTATGTGCCTGGTGGTCTCTCGACGCACACATTTACAGAATAAATAGATCAGAGGTTTTCACATTGTGGTCCAGAAAGCTTTTCCGGGTGGTTTGCAAACAACTGATGGATGACTTGATGGTATATCGTCTTCCTTATTTACAGAGGCTAAATTGTATTAGCAGAAACTAAAAACCCATTTAAATATTTCTCCCCTCATATTATCCATGTGAGTAATTGCTGTAATTTCAAAATGATCTTATGCACTTTTGGGAGGGAGGAGTGAGCTAGTGCAGGAATGCCTGTCTAGCAAATAATTCATGGTACAGGCTAGTACAACGCAGAGAAACCTTTACAAACTCGCAACATTTGAAATGTCTTGACATCAAATGTAAAACAAAGTTTCTAATGAGTTTACTGAGAATTCTGCTAAGAATAATCATCCTATCAAGTATGAACAATTGGTAATGATCACTGTGTGTGTGTGTGTGTTCCTACAAGCAATTATTTTTATTCAACTTCTGATAGATAATGCTTGTTTGTTTCGGTTTTCATTAGTAAAACTATCCCAAGCCTCCCTCAGTTATTCATTTATGCAGCGATGGATTCTGTAAAGGGAGGAAATTGGCACAAAACAATTTCTCAGACAACCACAACACTTTCTTTACCCTAAACTCAGACAGTAGTGCTTTAAAGGTGATCAAAGGACATTCCTTTGTATAGTAAGTCTGGTGTGCCATTTGTAAATAGCTTCAGGAAACCTTTAGAAGAGAAAAGAAACAAAGGCAACGTTTTTTCCATGGAGAAAGGAACGGGTGCTGTGTTCACCCAATCTGTAGCGAAAGGACATAGTGGGACTCTGGGGTTATGCGAGAGACTACAGGCTAAGGTGGTGCAATGACTTTTCCTTTTACAGTAAGGATTCTGAAGTCTCATCACAGGCAGAACCACGTGAGATTTGGACCCTGTGCGGCCTGTTCTTTTTTATGGCTCCTCATAGAGATAAAAAAGGGAGGGAAGAGAGTGTGATGCTAGAGGTGGCAATGGGAGCTGCCCCCTGCCTAGGTGAATAGATGAGGGAGGAAGATTCCAGTTGGGACTGCACTTCTGCCCACTTCTCCCATTTCCTGGCAATTGATTATTTTATTAGAATATCAACTATGCAAGAGCAAAGCATCTGACAAATGTCACATGTAGTTTGACCCTAATGAGGACATCTTTACTGGACCTGCAGACATCAAGGGGGAAGCTATAGATAAGACTTGGGAGAGGCTGGGATATTATTATTTATAAATAAATAAATCTTTTTATTGAAACAAGACTTGAGTGGGACTGGGAGATTTCTTTTTATTATTCATTTCATTTATTTAGAAAAATAAATTCTAGACTGCTTATTATTGAAACAATCTATAAGCAACACGTGTCAAAAGACAATGAAATTGCCAGTATAAAATTTATAAGATGAATAAAAACAGCATCAAGCTGTACAAAAGGTATAGGGCCCAGCATTACAGTGCTGGGAAAGCTCAAGCACCAAGGTATGCCTTCAGGAGATGTCTAACATACACATAACTGATGACACTTTCCCTAAGAGAGAATATTTGTGTGTGTGTGTGTGTGTGTAGATAGATGATAGATAGATAGATAAAACATATTTGGGTATTTAGTAGAAAGTTACTGTGTTTAGCTGTGTGCTGAGTTAACAACCAACACACACACACACACACACACACACACACACACACACAGGCTTTCTTGGAAGATCTTATTTTGTTTAATCCTTTTGTTGTTAACTTTGCAGCAGCAGAAGTAGCCGCCTCTTCAAGCTCAGGTCTGTTGATGAATAAAAAAGAATTTGCCGAACCTGTGAGAATGGGACTCATAGGATTGGTTGTGGTCCACTTTCTCTCCCCCCCTTTGCTTTCTCTCCCCCCTCCCTGTTTCTTTTCATTTTGTTTGAGATTGAATTTGAGAAAGAGCTTTGTTCCAGACAGTTGCTTATGGCAGTGGGTTGAGATGAGATTTCGTTGAATCATAGAACTAATACACAAACAGAAAATATGTGAAAATTGAAATGACAAGGTAGAGTAGCTTGTTTGTTGAGGTAGATAAAATAACTAGGTTTGCAGGGAAATGAGAGGAGGTATGTGTGCTTGTGTGTAAGAGAGATAGATATCCGAACTGGATTTAACCTGAGCCAGGGTTTGTTCTTCATATGCTTATATTCTCCAAACAGCAAACAGGCACAAGGGATTATTTTGCCTCAGACAGACAAGGGTGTTGCTAATTTCCCACTCCTCAATTGGCTACTTCTCTCTTCCTGGTTATTTCCCCCCTTGTTTTTCTGTGACATTAGCTCTCTGTGAGGATCTTCTTGACGACAGGGTGGAAACTGATGCAGAACCCAGCAGCCATGGTACTGGTAGGTCCCACTGGCTGGACACACATTACACCTGTCTTGAAGGAACTACACTGGTTGCTGGTTCATTACAGGGCCTATTTTAAGATACTTCTGTCAACCTATAAAGCCCTAAATGGTTTGGTATCCCTGTTGGTGCTTGCCAGGACTTATGGGAATTGTAGTCCCAAGCATCTGGAGGGCATCATGTTAACAAAAGCTAGGCAAGCATACTATATTAAGCTTCCCAAAGAGGTGGCGTGTTGATGTGTCATTTATATACGATTCAGCTTTTCTTCCAAGGACCTCAATATCCCCTTCCCCATTATAGTTTCACAACAGCCCTGCAAAGGCCTGAGAGACAGTGTGACTGGCGCAGGGTCATCCGGTGGCTTGTATAACTGAGTACAGTTGACTTTATGTGTGAGAATGGTTGTGACTGTGTCATCTTGGTGTCACAGCAGCCATCCAAATCATCTCAGTTCCCTTGAACAGAAGCACATACTATATGGTGGATCTGCATGGCTGCAGACTAGGGCCACCCAAAAAGACCTCAAGGGTTGCATGCGGCCCTCGGGATAGGCATTGGACCACCCTGGTTTAGAGTAACCGGGTACATTTGACACATTGTGTGTTGGTGCACAGGTGTGTACAAAATATTTGTGTAGCTGCAATATTTCTCCATTTTGAGTCATTCATTTTACCATATGAAACAACCAGGGGCGTCTTGCCCATAGAGGCAAGTGGCGCGGGGTGCCAAATTCTGGAGGGCACCAGGGAAGAGGCGGAGGCTGGGCGTGGCGCCTCCTGGCGTCAGCTTGCTGCCCTTGCCTGCCTCACACCGCGCCTGGAGCCTCTGCCTCTTTCCCGCTGGAGAAGCCACCCTCTAGCCGCTGCCTGCCTCCTCCAGCCCCGCAAAAGCTGCCAGCAGTGCCGTAAAAAGGTTGACAACTCTGGGAAAGGGGGGGGGACCGCCGGAGGGATATTTGCACCACGGCGTGGGATATACTTAAGATGGCCCTGGAAACAACATTCTTTTTAGAAAGGTTTAGCTGCTTTCCCTTATCAGTCTGTGGGGCTTTCCAATGTCAGGACACTTAGGTAGGTGGAGACTTCTCAGAACAGAGAGCTTATCAGTGTTTGCTTAGGATCTATTGCTCCCCCTTTTGCCATAAAAAGAGCTATATTGCCTACAGGTGCCATAAACCTTAAGATCAAACTTTTCTCAAGCAAGTTTGAATACAGATCCTCTGCGAAAACAACAGGAGTCAGGACATTTCTTCAGCAGAGCACTTCCAGTCTCCAAGCTCCTCTGGTGGCAGTAGTTATCATTACCTTGCTAATTGTAGCAGTTTCACTACTACAGTGAGATACTGCTGTGCTGCTTATTAGGAGAAAAATAGCTTGCACAGATAGATTTGATAGAGCTATCTATTGCAAACATAACAAAATTCAGATAGTCATATAAGCAATAGACTAATAAAAGTATATCATATTAATAACTATAAAGTAAAATTAAACACTATTCATAATAATATTTAGCAATAAAAATATAAGAATATAATCCAGATAACTAAAAGAATCCATAATAATAATAATAATCTCAAAATCTAAAGATGGACCCCAGTAAAATGTATGTGTATTGTTTCTTTCTGCGAGCTGTAAAACTTAATTGATCTGATTTTAAAAAAAGCTTTAGATTGAATGAACTTTTATTCTAAACATGCAGACTTCTAAAAAAAACCAAACCCAAATATGTTATTTTTATATGCATACTAAAAAACTGGAAGTAGCAATTGCCATTTTAGAAGAGGCATTTGATCTGTGCTTTCGTAGAATAAGGAGTGCCTCTTTTCATCCTATGGGTAATGGCTATTTCTTGCATATCTGCACTAACCCTGCATGCTGCGCTCTTGCCTTCAAACTCTTATCTTCATATTGTGTGGGAGACACAGCAGAACTGCCCCATCCCACAGCGCAAAGGTGACACAACAGATCACATGGGAAGGGCTCATGTCAGAAACACGACAAAATGAGTTTAAAGTGACCAGGAATGGCTTGATCATCAGCCACCTCAGGTGGTAGAAGCTGGAGAGCAACAGAACGTATGTGCCATAAGTCCTGCCCCAGCCAACAAGCTAGCTCCCCGACAACAGGTGTGGTGGATGACATTGCCTTGTCCCCAGTGCTGAAGTAACATTCAGTTGCCAGTCCGATCAGTTTTCTACACGTGGAGTGGGCAGTGGGGAGAAGCATCTCGTACAGGCAGCAAAATTCCCTGAGCGAAACTGGACAAGTACGTGAATTCTACGGATTCTACATTAGAGAAAAGCTCTCCAGAACTTCTGGGCTGAGGTGGGTGTGGGAAAACTGGTTGTGTGATGCTCTCCTTAGCCACAGGCATTGCCTGGTACGAAGGTCTGTCATTAAGAAGCATGGCTAAATAAACAGGTTGGGATAGGATTACTTTAGTGCCCTTCCCTTCACTTTATGCCATTTTATTGTCCTACTAATGGTTATTAGATTAGGTGTGTAAGAGCTCACGAAATATATGCGGTGGAAGAAGTATGCAAGAAAGTAAATGTTTTCCACAGAGAGTCTAGCTTTTCTGTATTTGATGGAGAGACTAATTTACCTTGCATAGATAAGTGATGGTATTGGAGGTGGGTTTGAAACCCGGTCCATTCCATGCTTTTATTATGCTCAGTGCTGTGCAGCCATTATTTTTAATGTAAACTTACAGAGGCCCCTTTGGGAGAAAGGCTGTTATTACAGCCAATGTTTTTGTTTTTAAGATTTACCCATTTTTGATCCGTGTGCTGTGAAAGTGCTCAGTATTGAATTGTATATTATTTTAATTTTTAAATACAGTCCTTCTCGCCATTGTGGATATTTCCAAAATAAATCTGGGAGATTGGATTAGGAACAGTACTCCCAAGGAGAAAGAACAATGATGGCCTACAGTAATTTTTGTTTTCTATCTTGCGTTTGCTGCAGGCGATGATAATAATAATAATAAAAATAATAAAAAAGAGGAAGCTGTGGATGCATAGTCAAGTTGTTTTTTTGGGGGGGAGGGGGTATACAACCTACCTAAAGTTAGGCCATTAAATTAGATTTTATTAAGAGACAGTGTAGCCTACATTAGGATGTCTGAGATGCATACAAAATGACCTGATTTGCATCTCGCTGGCTAATTTGCAGATCTGAACATCTCTAAAAATTGGATTTTGCACTTCTCCAAATGTGGGGGTGCAATTCTTGGCTTAAAAAAAGTATCAAAGTGCATTTAAAGTGCATGGTTTTTCAAATAAAATAAGTTAGAACATTTTGACAAAACGCATTGTGAAATGCATATTTTAAATAAATAAAGTAAAAAAATATGTTTAAATGTTTTTTTTGACGTGGATTTTCTTTTCTTTTTCAAACAAAAATAAGCCATAGATGTGGGAATAGAATGAAATAGACTGAGTGAATGCATATGAATGTAATATGGATCAGAAGCAAACTGGTTTGTCCAGTCCTAGTCTAGATGTCATTCAACAATTTCAGTGGTGGACTCATAGAGTGAGCTCCATGTAGGTTATACAGTGGTACCTCTGGTTACGTACTTAATTCGTTCTGGAGGTCCGTTCTTAACCTGAAACTGTTCTTAACCTGAAGCACCACTTTAGCTAATGGGGCCTTCCGCTGCCACCGCACTGCCGCCACGCGATTTCTGTTCTCATCCTGAAGCAAAGTCCTTAACCCGAGGTACTATTTGTGGGTTAGCGGAGTCTGTAACCTGAAGCGTATGTAACCTGAAGCGTATGTAACCCGAGGTACCACTGTAACTAAAGATAAATGGCAAAACCCAGTGTATTTTAAGACAATTTATCGTGATTGTTTTTCCCCGTGTGTGTGTGTGTTTGTTTGTGTGTGTTTGCGCAAATATATAGGGCCAGATTCAACTAAACAGTTGCGCTTGTGAGAACCAGTACAATGGCTTTCTTCCCTCCCCTCCCCTCCCCTCCCCTCTGTCATCCCAAGCTTGTCCCCAACACAGGGAGGAGAGAGGAGACCATTCCATCAGGCATGCAATGCAGGAGCAATCTCCCAACACTGCTTAGCATTCCAACCATAATTCCTGACTTGAGCAGCGTTACCAACAGAGAATGAATTGCTTTCTGACATTTTTTATAGCATAGGTGCCTATGGCATACACACGTAACATAGGTCTACTTCATTGTTCTTAACACTAGTCACTCAGTGTATAGGACTAGCGACTGCCCAGTAAGGATGTACGAAGGCATTGATTTATCTTCCGACCTGTGTTTGTCACATTCAGCGATGCTTCCATTGCACCCCAGTTTGGCTTCTGACGAAACAGTTGGTCACCTCACTGTGATGGAAAGTTGCCTAGTTAATTTATTACGTTACGTTCTGCACAATTCATTTCAGTGCAAAGGAAAAGCTATGCAAATGCGGGGAAGGGGAGTCATCAATTGCGTATTGTTTTCAAACTGGAAACAACAGGGACTAACAATTGTGTTCACTGCACCAATTTTTGTTAGACATCAGATGGAAAAGGAGACACCAGCAATCTCTGCTCCCATTTCTATCATAATTCCCTGATAGCCGTACGGACCAGAGACGCAAATTTTCCTGAGGAATAGCCAAATGGTCTGAAACACAGAGGATGGGGAGGATGCGTCCTTTGATCTCCTAATCTAGTGAGTAGAGGTTTGGAAATTGAAGGCCTGGATTCGAGTTCTACATCATAGACTCATTGCCTGAGCTTGACCAAGGGGCTGTGCTTCACTCCTTGTTCCCCATGTCATCATTGCTCCCATTTTACACATGTTTTACAAGGTTGTTATGAGAGTAAACACAGAAGAGATTGGAAACTGTTTCGGAAACCAAATTTTTTCTGCAGTTTCTTAGTAGTAACAGCTGCCCAATATAGAGCCTGATCCTAAGTACTTTGGCTACAATCCACTGCAGGTCAGAAATGCTGCTGAAATAAATTACAGCTCTCAGCTGCAATGTGGGAGTAAAGAATGCCGTGTGGTAAAGATCAGGCTTACATGATGAACTAATTGGCTTAATAGGGTTTGAGCTAGCTTAATGTGGATTGCAGTCCTTGTGAAGAAAGGTGTTCCATTAAAATCACTGCAATTTACCATTAGGTACATGAAGTGCCAATCTAAACGAAGACAAATTAAAATCTTCTCCTTGCACCTATGGTAATCACCAGTCCTCAGCATCTATTAATACTTTTTCATGTGTTTACTAAGGAAAAGAGTGTGATAGATGGCCCAGGGATTCTAGTGAAATAAGCCAGATCTCATGGTCACAGCCCACGCCTGGGTTTGCTGCAGGCTGTGTGTGTATTGGAAGGAGGTTTCCCTTCACTCAGCTCTGCGGTTAACTGCTACCAAGCAAGTGATCACCCTTCCGATGTAGAGCTTCCCTTTTTCAGGGGTGGACTTTGTTTCAGAAGTTGCAAATTAGGTAAATTCACATTAGAATGTCAGCCAAACCATTTTTCACCACCACTGCAGGGTCAGTGTTATCCAGACAAGTCCCAGTTTGCATGGTTATCAAGAGTTTCCAACTATTGCTTTCTGTTGGAAAGCTCTGAAGAATGTAAGGCAAGGAAAGCTAAAGGGGAGAAAATTGTTAAGAGTGATGTCAGAGAAGGAAACCTCCACTCTGATGTACAAGGATGCTGCGTTCATGATCAGAGGCCAACAGGCCAACCCCCTCCCTGCTATGTTGTGGTGCTTCTTCCCTATACAGGGCTGCAGTTGATGTGCGCCATATAATTACAAGCAGTCATTTATAGCTATTGTTAAATCAGATGCTATGCTTTGGAATGGAAAAGGGGCAGAGGCAATGAGAGAGATTCATCATTGCTTCTAAAGTCATTGGGATTAGAAGCAGGCATTTCTAGCTTGAGAACAGCATGGGAAACCCTGACTCACAGCATCTGGAACACAGAGTACTCATTTCAACAATTCCTGTAGCCTCGTAGGTTCATGACCTATACAGAGATCTTTAGACCTCTGGCTATGTTTGCCCAGTTTGGCTGGGGCACCACAGGGCAGACGGATGTAGCTCTGGAAGCAGAGCACGTGTCGCCGTCTCCGAGATCTGAGATGGTTGGATCAAATACCTGCTGTCTCTGATTACAATCCTTTGAAAAAACAGTCACCCCACCCCCCACTCTCATCTGTGGTATGTCAGCACAGAAGAGGCCTTTTGTCTCTTTCCCCCTTTCAAAGCTTTATAGGTTATATTTTAGGACATAAGCCCAACCCCCACCTTTCTCCCTAGTAGAAGGAAATCAGGAGACACAAACAACGCTTTTGCCCTTTAGATTTTGTATGTCCCTGATTGTGTAGCCCAGAAGTAGTGCTAAGCAAATGGCAGGCTCACAAACTTGGGTATAGTGGATCTGTGCTCAGCTTGGTGGTTCAAAAATTGTGCAGGTATGCAACAGAATGAGATACCACAATATTTTAGCTATGATTTGTCACATGGCAACAAATCTCAAGAAGGCTGGAAAAAACCAAGGATGGAGAAAGCTAATAAGAACATAAGAGCCTGCTGGATCAGGCCAATCATCCCTCTAGTCCAGTATCCTGTTCTCAGTGGCCAACCAGATGCCTGTGGGAAACCAGCAAGCTCTTCTTCTCTTTGGCGATCACTTGTAGCCAAGTAAGATTGTCTTCCATAAACACGGTTTTAACAATGAGTCTGTAAATGACTGTGGAGACCAATTCTGGATCCACACGTCCTTCCACAGTGGAGACATTGATTTCCAGGCAGGAGATGACCACGGTGTGTATTTGCCAAGTGTGCCTTCCTCTTAGCAGGTTTCTCCCTTGCGTCCTGAGTTCGAGTGTCTTCAAAGCCCATGACACCTTTGGTGAAGGCTGTTCTCCAACTGGAGCGCTCGCAGGCCAGTGTTTCCCAGTTGCCAGTGTTTATACTACATTTTTAAAGATTTGCCTTGAGACAGTCTTTAAACCTCTTTTGTTGACCACCAGCATTACGCTTTCCATTTTTAAGTTTGGAATAGAGTAGTTGCTTTGGAAGACGATCATTGGTTTCTAACAACTGCTATTGTGTGCTTGAATCAACTGTGTGAGAAGTGCTATACATTGTTGCTCTTTTGTGTATTGGAGCAGGGCGGAAGTGGTACAGGACAATTCAAGGCAAATCTATAATGTAGTTCATGCTTAGAATTCATTTTGATTTCCACCCTCTCATTTCTAAAGCATTTAAATTGAGCAGCTCTTTAAACTTTTTTTGGCAACTTTTTCCACTGAATATTCTAATATGGGACAAATTTCTTAACGGGTGTAGCTTTCTTTTGATTACAAAGCAAGTACAAACTGGTTCTTTGAACTGAGGCCATGTGAAAAAAGAACTAAGGTATTAGAGACACCCTCCTCTCCATAAATTGTTAAAGGAATTGCCACCAAGGGGTAGTCTCACAACAAACTACAAATACATTTTCAAAGAACGTCTTTTCATATTTAATGTACAAAGAGTTCACGTTTTCCTAGAAATGTCTGGCGGATTTTCTTTGAACTTAAGAAGTTGCTAACTTCTTCTGAATCTTGAGTTGCACCTTTGGCAAAGGCTCTTATATTTTCAAAGGTAAGAATCAAAGTAAAAAAACAACAACCCTCAAAACCCTGGCATACATGATAGTGAAATCATCAGAGTTTAAGGTTCGAAGGAACCCCAAGAGTCACCTATTCCGATGATTTGTGCTAGAGAACTCATACACCAAAACCGTTTCTTACAGATGCTTGCCTAACACCTGTTTGCAAAAACCCTGGAGATCAGGATTGCACCACCACTCTTAACAACTTAACCCAGCCAACCTGCCAGGTAATATGAGTTTCCTTTGCCTAACATTTAACTGAAAACCTTCTTTGTGGTATCGGAAGTGGCGGAGAGCAGATCTTTACTACCATATATATCTGGCAGCCTGAATGATGGAGTTAGCAATGGAAAGGCTTTTCAGAAGGAATGGAGTATTTAAAGACAAAGAAGAAGTTGGCTTGATGGCTATAGTGTGTAAGGGTGTTTATTGCCTGCCTGTTGCAATGGCCTTCACAGAACTTGCTTCTCCTTGAACTTGCAGTTGCCCAGTAGGACCATCCTTTTAATGCTTTCTTCTCACTCATACCTTCCTCTCCTTCCTGCATGACGTCCTGCCCCTTGACAGCCCCAGATGTGTCTGGGCTGCTCAGCTGACCTGGAGTGATTGGGACAGTCTCAACCCAACCTGATTAGGCTCAGAATCTGCTTCACAGCCCTGGGTACAACATACAATAGAGACAGGGACTGGAAATATATTTGTCCATTGCTGAACATCCCTGCCAGACTATGCTTTGGGTATAGTATTCTCTTGGCATTTGAAGAGTGACTAGGGATGCCTGTTCACATGTGTGATGTCACCACACCTTGAGCCCAGCATTGCAGTGTGTGTGTGTGAACTCACACGAGCATAGTTCATGCTGTTAGTCCAATTATTCTCATTTATTCAGTTAGTTTAGGAATAGCCCATATTCTGTGTTGATTGGAATGGGGGACATTTTCCAGCCCAAGGGCTGCATTTGACCCTCAGGCCTGATTTTCCCCATCCCTGATGTAGTTGGTCATCCTTTTCAGGTGTTACAGTTGGGAAGGAACAACACATAGAAAAGGGCTACAGGCCCTTTATATACCAGAATATTAGGTTTGCAGACGTCTTTAGCATATGTGATGCCGGGGTGCAAAAAGCTGCCCAGCACCCCCAATTCTTTTTTTGGGGGGCAACTCAGAATTGTTGAGCTTTTTTGGGGGGCACGCAACTCTCTGCTGCGAGTGGAGGAAGAAGAGTAATCCCTGCAGAGGCACACAGGAGGGTAGCTGGCCGGCTGCCTCAGTGCCAGAAGAAGAAAAGCCTGCAGCACTCCAACGGGCTCTGCTCTGCTTGGCAGCAGCTGTTGGCTAGCCTGGCTCTTCAATTCCCGGACTCCAAATCTCAGCCTGGCACCCCTGAGAGCCCGGCGCCTGGGTGCCCCGCACCCCTAGGGCCTGTGGGTAAGCCGGCCCTGTTTGCAGATTTAAAGTGGATAAAGGGCTCTGTTGCCTTAGAGCAACAAGTTGACTTAAAACAAGAACAAAACCTTGACTTTTTAGGGTTTGAAAAGTGAAGATGAAATGTACTGAAGATGTGGGAAGATGTGTAAACACCCTAGAAGCAAATCAGGACAAATGCTCAATAAAGACTGGATCAAGACTAACCTTTGCCTTGTGCAAGCAAATGAGAGTAATGCTCTAAGCAGGTTCTCTGGAAAGCCCTAGAACTCCCTAATAGGGAAACTTTATATAAAGCATAGGACACGACTGTATTCTGAAGCAAGATATCCTTAGTCCCAAATATACCTTTTACTGGTTGAGCAGAGACTATATTTCATGTTAATTTCAGACATGTACATTATATAGGTACAGTGCAGGCAACCTAAAACTTTGTTACCAACTCACTTAATGACAAAAAGGAGACTAATTGCGCAGCCAAGCACATGTATTGAAATTCTTATCTCAGTGATGTGCCAACACACATACCCCTTGGGAAGCTTTAAGCAGTTAGTCATGGCTCCTTTGAGCAAGAATCTGCTGTGTCAGTTTAGCTTCTAGTTAAAATGTAAAGCTGTCTTGAGTAGGCTGAAAAATAACAGATCCCACTGTCCCTGATGATTTGCATAGACTATACTAGAGGTACATAATAATTAGTAGAGGTAGAGAAACTTAGATTGGATTTTTGAAACACATTTACCAGCTATTTATTGCAAAAGAATGATTGAATTAGTTTGATTTAATGAGGCTAGCTTGATGTGTGTGAGTCTGTGCCACGTAAAGAATCCAGCGACTGATAGCTCATGACTCCATGACCAGCTTGGTCTAAACATGCAGCAGGATGAGTTGGTAGTGTAGACTATGCCACTTTAGAGTACAGGTAGAGGATAACATTTTTGAATACCTCACTTTGTTTAAAAACTCAGTTCAAATACAAAACGAGTATAGCAGGTTAAAGGCTAGGATAGAACATATTCCCTTAAAATACTAATTTGTGGGGGTTAGGATTTTTTGCAGGAGTCACGTAGTGCAGGATTAATATATCGCCGTCAGTAATCTGAAGTGGGTCAGTCCACTCTACCATCTCATTCTCACCCCCCCTTTGTTGTAGGGTTGACCAGGGTTTGCCAGCCTGCCTGAAAGCTACTGACCTGTCTGGTTTGTGGGATCCTTATCACCTTTACTGAAAGGGTGGTGAGACAAAACCCACTTTTTCTGCCCCTGGCTGGTTTCCCATGAAATAATTGTTATTTGAAATTGCTTTCCTCGTGCCTGCAGAAACCCACCAAACACAGAAGAGACCCAGTCACCTAAGAACTACATGTTGGTAGGAGAAATCCAAGTCGTGGCCCTAAAGTGGTGCCATGCCATGTTACCTTAAAAAATGATCATATGGAATGGTCTCAATAGACAAACTTCCATTAGAGGATCACTGAAGAGAAAGCAGATAGAAAACTGGGATTAAAAATTTGGCACCCCCTTCCATTTTCTATTATGTTATCAAGCTCCAGTCTCGGTTTTTAGCATTCCGCCTCCCTTTCCAGGGGTAAAAAACCCCAAGCAAACAGTAATTCTCCAATAAAGACAGCCGTTTTATGAATGTATGTGTTTCTCAAGGTAAATGAGGATAAGATGTGTATAAAACTTATCTAATCATCTACATAAAATGTTTATGATCAAACATGAGCCAAAGTTTTCCATGAAAGATTATTAACGAAGTACTAATTGCCTAACTATTCTTCAACAAGGTTTTTTATCATATATAAACCAACCACAGCATGACATTTATCTCACATGTGAACTCTCTCCTATTTCCTCCCCTTTTTTCACTCTACCCTCCCTCAGTTTTTCTGTCTCCTAAATTGGAAAAGGAATAAGTTACTTGACTTAAGCAATATTTAACTAACTGCACTAGTCACATGTCATTTAACTGTAACTCAGCAAATCTTCACCTGATGATTGCAAATCTATACCCTAGAACACTTTGTCTTCTAGAGAATGAAAATATTATCACCATCCTGATTATATAAACACAGCAGAAATTGAAACACAGGTTAACACCCCCCTCTCCATTTCTGTTACTCACATACTGTAACAAGAATGGAGAACCTAGGGTTCTCCAAACGTTAGACTTTGGAGCTCCCATCAATCTGAGCTACCATGACCAATGGACATGGATGATGGAAGCCATAGACCAATGACATCTGGAGGGCTGCAAGTTCCCCATCCCTGTTCTATACCACATTAAATATGGAAGCACAATCCCTAGAGGCAGTGTGGTGCAATGGTCTCCTTGGAGCAGATCCATTTAAATTAACCAACCTAAGGTAGTCATGTTTAATAACATTCGTGTGCCTACTGTTGAGTGTGGAATTAAAAATGGTGCTCTTCCAGTCACCTGTGTTAATAAGCATTCCAGCTTGCTAGACAAAACAATCCTCCTTTCTCCCTCCCCCTGAATGCTAATCCAGAGGCTCTCACAATCCACCCCAGAGCCAATTCTGGGGGGCGCAGGGCATGGGGGGGGAGGAGAGGGAGGAAAGACCCATTGTGTAAATAGAAGTCCTTGCTCAGGGCTTCTGCTGATGGGTCTGGTTATGTCAATCCTGCCTTTAGGCTGCAGTCCTAACCCCACTAACCTGAAAGTGGGCCCTGCTGAGTTCAGTAGGACAGACTTCTGAGTAGGCATGGTTAGGCTTGCCTGGTCAGACAAATGTTAAAGACTGAACACTTTCAAAGTGATCTCAGTCTCATCCTCACCTATTAAAATTGCTCTTTGTCAATTTATAAATGATCACATTAGTTGACACAGCTATGAGATTATTGTTTGCAGCCCTAATTTACACATCCCCAGGGGATCGCTTGCAGAAACTTTCCTACATTCAAAATATAATGATAAAGCACCAAGAGGACATTCATATGCACAGCTATCGTTTTAGGGACTGGATGCACTCAGCCAATGCATTTGTTGTTTATAGTCCACACATGTGTCTGGTTTCAAGATATTCTGGTTCCTATTCATTCACATGGTGGAAAGAAGTAACTACAAACTGAGTGGTCAAAACAATGGTTTTTTTGGGGGGAAATTCTGGCAGGATTCTTTGGAATAAGCCTCGTTTGAACTCAATGAACTGAACTCATCTACTGGAATCCCATGTATATCACCTTCTTTGATGAAAAAAAAGGGGGATATAAATGGAAGAAAGTGAAATTATACACTGAGGAAGATGTGCTGTACAAATAAACTTTAGTTTCTTTCTTTCTTTGTTTGTTTATTATATTCTGCCCTTCCTGGTTTAAAAACTGGGCTCAGGGAGGCTAACAGCAAATATAAAACATTGATTAAAATGCGACTTAAAACCAGCATAAAACAGCATAAAATACAACATAAAATGCAGCATCAATATCAATAAAATTCTAAAATTCAGGGGTCATTTTGGGGAAAAACCAACAACCCCAGTCAGTAGACATCAAATGATCACCAGGGCTAACTGGCCAAGTTGGTCCTACTAAGGCCAGCAAGGAGACCAGGGAAGAATTTAAATGTGGGCTCCTAGAAAGGGTTTCTTCAGAGAAGAGAAAAGGGAAAAGGGAATAGAGGATCAAGCTAATTCAAACTGAAGGCCAGGTGGAATAGCTCTGTCTTACAGGGCCTGCGAAAGAAGATCATGTCCTGCAGGGCCCTAGTCTCGTGGGACAGAGCATTCTACCAGGTCAGAACTGTCACTGAAAAAGCCCTGGCCCTGGTGGAGGATAGTCTGGCTTCCTTAGGGCCCAGGACCGTAAACTATTATTATTCATGGATCTTAGGGTCCTCTGCGGGGCATTACCAGGAGAGGCGGTCCCATAAGTACGAGGGTCCTTGGCCTCATAGGGCTTTAAAGGTCAAAACCCAGCACCTTAAACCTGACCCTATACTCCACCGGGAGCCAGTGCAGCTGGTAGAGCACTGGGTGAATGGTAAGGACCCCGTGAGGAGCCTTGCTGCAGCATTCTGCACCCGCTGGAGTTTCTGGGACAGTTTCAAGGTCAGCCCCGTGTAGAGCGAGTTACAGTAGTCAAGCCTGGAGGTGACCGTCGCATGAATCACTATGGCCAGGTCGGGGCGGGAAAGGTCAGGGACCGACTGCTTGATACGGCGAAGATGGAAAAATATTTCAGGTGGTCATTAGTCTAATGATGCGTGCTAGCAAGTTGGCCACAATTCTGTGTATGGTAGCCATCTTTTGTTCCCAGCAATGCTCCTGGGAACTAGTATAGTCGCATGCTATTTGAAGTTGTGGAAGTGTGAGAACAAGATGCTGGAGGAGGAGGAGAGGGAAGGTGTCAGGGACTGGGCAGAGAAGGAAGAGTGGTGAAGACCGCCTCCCCATTCTGGCCCTTCCAGGGAGGAGGAAGAGGAAGACAGTATAGATTTACAACAAGGGTTTGAGGGAGGTAGCAGCTCAGAGGCAGATGGGGAAAAGCTGCGAAATCATGGAAGAGCTGGAACAACACCCAGTTGACGTGTTGTCATTAGAAAGCATTCCAGACCCTCCATCTCCCAGAACCTGGTGAGCCTGAAAAGTAGGAGAGCAAAGAGCTCGAAGACAGAGGGCATGTAGCAGCACCTGTAGAAGTGATGAAGTGGGAGAGATGGGGGTGTGTGAAGATTCACTCGGGACAACACCATTATCCAAGAGGCTCGGTTCTATAGCCTCTCTGTGTAAGGACTGAAATAAAAAAGGACTGTAAGAAGCTTTTCCTTGTCTTTATACTTTCCTGGGCAACCAGCCGGAAGCCGCTGCCAGCATCCTGACAGAATTGTATTTAAGGGAAAGACAAATATTCTGAAAATTCACTCATCCACTGAAGATCAAGCCAATGTTCGGGGAATGCTTTTGCCCCACCTCCTTGAAATTTAAGGAAATCTTTGGGTTGATTACATCTTCCCAGTGCTACTCTTCAATATAACATGGACTACCAGTGACGCAGGTGGCGCTGTGGTCTAAACCACAGAGCCTAGGGTTTGCCGATCAGAAGGTCAGCAGTTCGAATCCCAGCGACGGGGTGAGCTCCCGTTGCTGGGTCCCTGCTCCTGCCAACCTAGCAGTTCGAAAGCACGTCAAAGTGCAAGTAGATAAATAGGTACCACTCCGACAGGAAGGTAAACAGCATTTCTGTGCGCTGCTCTGGTTCCCAGAAGCAGCTTAGTCATGCTGACCACATGACCCGGAAGCTGTACGCCGGCTCCCTCGGCCAATAAAGCAAGATGAGTGCCACAATCCCAGAATCGTTCGCAACTGGACCTAATGGTCAGGGGTCCCTTTACCTTTTACCAGTGATGAGAGAGTTAACTATTGGTGATTGATAGAGCATTGGTGAGGATTGGCAGCCCAAGAACAGTGACATGAAAGAAATGTCTCATAAGTATGGTGGATGTTTAAGGAAAAGAGAGAGTTTGATAGCTGTTTCAGGGTGCAAACCTGAGAATTCACAGTGGCTGTTTGAATTGGTTTTTCAGGAAGCTTTTTATAACCTTGATTTTTATTAGCCTGTTTTCTATTCTATATCCTGCTTTGAATGATCAAACTCTAATAGAAAACAGGACAATTAGCATGCCAAGGGAGCCTTGCAGATAGCACAGGAATGCTTTCTGATAGCATTCTTATCAGCTGGTAATGAGCGCAGAATCTTTTAAAAGTACAGTACAATAACTTGAACTGCCATCCTTCCTCTAAGGGTGAGACTATGAGTAATAAGAAAGACAAGGCTGTTGCCAGAAGTGGTGGCTCCATCTTGCACTTCTCTCTGTGTGTCTAGGGTAGTATCTTTTAAGTCCTCTTATCATTAAGCTGTGCCCTCTTCTATTCTCCCTCTTGTGTCCAGCCCTATCTGCATGATGCACCACTATGTGAAGCCCCTCTGGTTTTGTAGAAGAGCGGGCCTCAGTAATGAGCAACTTGTGACCCTACAAGTGTTGGACTACCATCCCCAACATCCTTGATCACTGGCCACGCTGGCTGAGGCTGATGAAAGCTGGAGCCTGACAAGATTCGAAGGAGCACAGATTTCCCATTCCCTGGTGTAGATGACAAATGTGCATATATATATATATATATATATATATATATATATATATATATATATATAATTAAAAGGTGTTTTATTTAAAGAGTGAATGACTAAAGGGCCTGTTATTGTTATTGTGTGTTTTTAAAGCACCATGGAGGTTACACTTAGTTCAGATATTAAAATTAAATAGAAACCCTGCCCCCAGAACAGGAATGCAATAAATAACATACAATTCTCTCCAAGCTAAATTAAAGTAATTGGTGGGAGCGGGGGCGGAAGGTCGGGGATTTAAATCAGTGGTGTCCAAACTTTTTTCAAAGAGGGCCAGATTTGATGAAGTGAAGGGCCGTGAGGGCCGACCAAAGGGCCGACCAAAGTTGTGGATTTTACGATTTCACCCCAAAGTTGTTGAGCTTTTCTTAGGATTGAAGTTGTTGAGGTTTTTTTTTAGGATTTTACCCCAGGAAATAAACTGCCACAGGGGCCGGATTAAACCGACCAGCGGGCCAGATTAGGCCCCCGAAACGGAATTTGGACATGCCTGATTTAAATGGGAAACCAGAGCCAAGATGTCCAGCTCAAGTGATGGCATACAAGCAGCTCTATGTACAGTGGACGCTCGGGTTGCGAACGTGATCCGTGCGAGATGCACATTCGCAACCCACAGCTGTGCGTCTGCGCACACATGCTTCTGTGCATGCACAAAGCGTGATTTAGCACTTCTGCGCATGCGTAACCACCGAAACCCATCCGTAACCCATTCCGGTACTTCCGTAACCCGAAAAAATGCAACCTGAAGCATCTCTAACCCAAGGTATGACTGTATAGGTAATTTTTTCCAGAAGCCCCAAAGACTTCCTCTTTCTTCCCCCATAAAGGAAACCAGGGAGCCAGGCCAGTGTTTGGATCATCCCCACAAATGCCTAAGATGCCCCTGCCTGGTCCTTGTATCCCCCTCTCCTTTGCAGAAAGCGCACAACCAAACTAAGTCAACGCAGGAGGCTCCTTCAGCAGGGGCACTGAAAGGGGACAGGGAGTCAGGGAAACAACTGCATACTTTTGAAATCAACTTTGAGGCTGAGGCTGCTACTAGAGTGTTAAGAGGGTCTATATAATGAGAGAAATTCTAGGCCAAGTGATTTTGCTGAATTAGTTACTTCCTATAACATCTCTCTCTCTCTCAGGATGACTTTATGTTTAGTTTAGACCTGACTTTTAATTATAGTACCTGGAGCTGATCTTTTAAATTAAAAATCCAGATTTATAGAAAAATCAATGGCAATTGTAAAAAAAAAAAAAAGAAAACTTCTCAAAGCTTACTTTATCTCTTCTGCTGCTGTTCCCAGGAGGAGCTTTGAATTGAATGCAGCTTTCATATTGAATCCTGAGGGATCCTAGACCATTTGGCAAGGAACTCAAGAAAAGTTTTGTTCAGCTGCTATAAGCCTTTCAAGTGAAGATTTGCTTTCGCGGTTTATTTCGAGGAAATCTTAAAAATGCTGTTTGAAAAAGCAATTAATAAAGTTTTGAGAAGGATACTGGGGAGAGAAAACCTACACAAAACCACACATACGCAGTGCACACAGAAAATAGTATTAGAACAACATTCTTAATCCTGACACTTCTTGGCATGAAACATTTTAATGCTTGAGATTGTAATCCTGACAGCTTGGTAAAAGTCCCAGAAATCATAATAGTTTCTTCTCTTCTGCTTCATGGTGCGCCAAGAACATTTGCAGTTATATTGATCACTGCGTGAAAGTCTTTAAAGTGGAAAGTGGGGGGAAGGCATGGCATGGCATCTCCTTTTCTGATATTTGGTTTAGAACAAGATGTTTTATTTAGAAACAAATGTTGCTGCTGTATGAAAAACACATTTGAAGGCTTCTTAAATAAAACCCTAACCTTTCCCATCCCTGACAAGAGATGGGACCTTCTGTAGGCTAAGGAAATGCTCTACCACTGAGCTAAATCCCGTTCTGTACACACTTCAGTCCTTCCATATCTGTTTTGAGATTTGACAACCAGAATCGCAAACACACTCCTGGATCTGTAAGTTTAAAAATGCTCAAGCCTGTGAGATTCTAACAAAAGCCTGAAGGCCAGAAATACATTACATTATCACAAACCACACACGAGCAAGAACACTAGTATTCAGGGCTTGTAATTTGCCTATAACCTAATTCTTAAGCAGATTAACAATTATTAAAAAACTGAAATATATATATACCTGTAAATAAAATAGGAATGAGTGGAGAAAGATTGGGACATGGGAATGTGTTGCATCTGCTGAACACGGGCTCAGGTCCCCATAGCTGTTATGGTCAAATGGGATCTCAGAGCCGTAGAAATAACTTTTATGAGTCTCCTGAGGGAGTAAGACAGAAATGGCGCTTTCCCCCTCCACCGCCTCATGGGTTCCAGGCAAGAGGAGATAAGTACTATAAGCTACTCAGAAGAAAAGAGTCTAATTGGCTATTGATTCCATGGATTTAAAGTTAGATGGAACATGGCTTGATATATTTATTTTTAGAAGTACATCAAATGGTTTTCCATTCCTTGCCATACAGTTTCCTGCTGATAGTTCAGGAGTGACGGTTTGCCTGCTCTAGTATGAATGTTTTCTGGGGTTCACAAGTTGGGCTGGCCTTTCTTGCCAAGCCCAAAAACTGTGGTAACCTACCCCAGCCTATTTGTTTGCTGGTTTGGCCAAGCAGACTCCACCAGCAGCAGCTACGGAAATCCCCTCTCATGTGGGAATGAGATGTGTAGAAGTTGTGTGGGTACCAAGGTGAGTGCCTCAATCAAGTGGCAGCCAAGGACATAGGCTGCTTCTCTTTCCTATGAGAGAGGCCTGAGGGCTTTCCCCACTTGACGGCCATAGAGCTAAGGAGCTCATGCTCCGAAGCAGGAAAGTGTGGAGACTTGGCAACCAAACCACTCCCAGCTAACCTTGAAGCTAGCAAACGGGTGGAGGACCACACATCCATGCTCCCACAACTTCAAAGCTCCAAAGAGTGGTCAGCATATTACACTTGTCAGACTGCAGCAGGTTGCCCACCACAGCAAGCATGGCAAGTGAAAATGTGGAAGCCTGAATGTAGTATTTGTGGAATTGCAGGATGGCTACTTTGTGCTTCATCAACAACTTCAATTATCTGAGACTCTTTCCCCCATTTGAACAAGGTTCAGAACACCATGTTAACTATTAATGGGATGCAACAAGTCACCGTTTTACAGCTCTTTCAGGGGAGTGTATCATACAAAGAGTACATTGCCAAGTAATGAATTACTTTGATTGGTGTGTGTGTGTGTGTGTGTGTGTGTGTGTGTGTGTGTGGTAGCTTGTCAGCAAATGTTCAGAGAACACAAAGTAGTAACACTGAACAGAGGATCTAAGAAAGTACAGTGGTACCTCAAGTTACAGACGCTTCAGGTTACAGACTCCGCTAACCCAGAAATAGTACCTCAGGTTAAGAACTTTGCTTCAGGATGAGAACAGAAATCGTGCAGCGGCAGCGGGAGGCCCCTTTACCTAAATTGGTACCTCAGGTTAAGAACAGTTTCAGGTTAAGAACGGACCTCCAGAACGAATTAAGTTCTTAACCCGAGGTACTGCTGTATTTGTTCTGCTTCAGCTAGTGCATTTCTGTGGAATGGGCGCACTTGCAACAAAGAACTGGATTGACTGCTTTCATGAGGGTTGCTAAGAATGTATTTGTGTCTCTCTAGTGAGTAAAGTGTAAATGTGTAGGGTGCAGGACCAAACTATGAACTTGCACTTATAATCATAATCATAATCATAATAATCATTATTATTTCCTTATTTATTAATGTTATAAAATTTATATACCTCATGAGTGCAGGAAAAACCTCAAAGACCTTCCCCTGAACAGAATCTCTAGGAATAATTGAGGGCTAAGTTGGTAAATTCAAACACACAAACATGCCACATATATTTAACTAATTCACTTATTTTCTGTGGTAAGTTATGTGTGTGGTGGAGACTAGTTATGCAGAGTGTACATGTTTTAGATGCTGTTTACAAGTTAAAGAGGCTTGCTGCCGTAGCCTGTTATGTTTGCAACTTATACACTATGAAATATTGTGAACTACCTTTATAGCTACAGTTCTAAAATTTCAAAGCAAGATACACCAAATGATTCCCCCCCCCATGAGGAAATCATCTTATTTTTCACATTAAGAAAAATACGTATAAACCAAGCTAATGAAAATAAAATTAACATTTCCATCCAGGTGGGTAAGTGCTTTTCCGGCTAGGATAAATTATCTAGAGAAATTCTGTCTTTACAATATATGTTCCTGTTTTCGTTTTACATTTTAGCTTGCATTTTAGTAAGTATTTGCTATGAGAAAAAAAACTGTTTCAAAATCATGACAATATCCTATTCAAAGCCACTCATGTCAGATATATCTTCAATCTCAGTTGCAGGATTACTTCTGACACATGCCAGTCAAGCCAGAAAGAGCAACATCCACCTTCCTCCTTGACATTTCCCATGCTTACAAGTGTAAAGTGCATTGCCTTCATAGTAGCTTTATTTGAATAATTATTAAATGCATACCCCTGAAAGAGAAAATAGTCTATAAGTACAGAAACATTTAACAGTCAGTGTTGTGACGCAATAATAAAATATTTTAAAGATCAGACTATAAATAACATATAGTGTGTGTGTGTGTGTGTGTGTGTGTGTGTGTGTGTTTGTGTGTTTGTGTGTGTAAAGGTATTATGATGTTGGCAGTTTTATTCTCAGTCTCTTTCCTAATGATTCCTAGCATGGAATTTACCTTTTTTCACAACTGCAGTTCACTGGCTTGACATCTCCACCAAGCCATCCAGTACAATCCCATGGCCCCATTCTGAGTCAGCCTCTGTTCAGACCCCATATGTGAAATTAAGATCCGGTCCCCCCAGTTTTATATCTCTTGCTTGCCAATTTCCACCTCAGTTAGAGGAAGGCCCATATCTCAGTGGTACAGCATTTCCAATCTGGCATTTCTAGGTAGGTCTAGGGGGACACAACTATCTAAAACTTTGCAAAGCCATTGCCAGGTCTGTCACAGTGCTGATAAGCTATATGGGCCCGTGGTCTGATTCATTATGAGGTAGTGACCCATGTTGCCCTCTCTGGAACTAACTTTGCCATACAATATTCACAAACCTCTTTCTTGCCTTGCTACGCAAGGAGGACTGTAATAATCACAGCTGCTTAATTAGAAAAAGTCTTTCTGCCTCTGCAGTCTTGTACTTATTTATGTTTACCTTTATATCTTGCCTTTCTTCCAAGGAACTGAAGCTGGCACATATAGTTCTTCCCTGTCCCCATTTTCTCATCACAACAAGGCTGTGAGGTGTCTTAGGCTGAGAGATGAAGACTGGCCCATGGGTCACCCAGTGAGCTTCTTGGCTGCATAGGAATTTGAACCCTGGTCCCACAGGGCCTTGTCCAACCCTGACACCGCACTGGCTCTCATCTTATGGAGTTTCTATTAATTTAAGTCCTATAATTTGTGTGCTGTAAGAGACAATCTGTTGTCAGCCAACAACAAAAAAGAGGGGGGGGCAGTTTTATTTTGTTTTTTAAGAAAAACTGGAAGCATTTGAGTCAAGCCAGTTGGAACTCTCATTTAAAGGCTCCCATGAAATGTCCCAATATTATCGCAAGAAATAGCTAATTGTGTCCCATAAAAAGGGGAATGATACAAGGCATGGCATGGCACACTTAGCTGGTTTTATGACTCCTCCCATTGCAACACATAAGTGATATAGTTAGAGTTAGCACTTGGATTATCAATTACTGATTGCCAGAAAAACAGAGTGGTTCACATCTTCTTTCCTGGAGAAGTAGTCACTTTCAAGGTTTATGTTCAATGATGAGGATCTCTGAGTCCGTCCTGGACATGGAAATGGCAAATTATACAGAAGTCTTGGATCCCAGTTATACTAGTCTGGAGTTTGAAACAATGCAAGTCTTGTATAATGGCAGTGGTGAGTTTGTATCTTCTCAGAGATGAAAACCTGAGTGTTTGAGTGAGCAAGAAAGAAAAGGAAATGAACATTATAAAAGGGTTTTACTCTTAATTGTGTAGCTGAGGTTTGCTTTTGAAAATTACATTTCTCTGTGTCTCTCTCCACTTCATCTCAAAATGCATGTTAATAACATTATACCATCTTTATGGTACAGAAAATAAAATGGCAGTTCTGCATAATAAAGTAACTGAACAGGATTGTCATCGGTCAGTTAATCAAACAAAGAAAAATGTTAGAGGAGGTTCTTTCTGTGTTTATTTTATTTACTGTAAGATGCATGAGTAACTATCTTTGGCAGTTTGGGAATGAGAAATATTTTTGTACATGATATTTTAAAATGACAGTTAAGATACAAATGTCCAGAGGGAAAAATAATGGGTCACACAGAAAAAGTATATTGATGTCTATTTGCAGCTGATAAGTTTAATATACGGTAATATTTCCAGAGCGTTGATATGCAAACTGGACTGAGTTGTTAATCACAACAACTCTCTCCAGGCTAATGGTTAGCTGGGACAACTTTTAGCTATTTGGTTAAAGTCACTTTTTAACTTTGGTTGGGTAGAAATTGCCGACACAAAGAGTGCAGTAAGAACTCGTGAATGGGATATGAAGCACATACTATTTAACTTTTCATATAAAAGCAGATTAACATGTTTGGACATAATGGTTAAATCTTTTTGATCATGTTCCTTGTAAATAAGTGTTCATCCTTTATACCTTGTATCAAGACATTTAAGACTTAAATAGTGCTAATTACATTTAAAACTATATTCACACAAATTTGATCTCTTGGTATTTATTGGTATTTATCAAGGTGAAAGGAACAAAACCATTTAATGAAAGAGAAATCTCCGCATGATTTTGAGAGTGTACAGTTGCTTTGCTTTATTTAAAATGTTAGCTTTTGCATTGGAATACATGTAATATACATTGATGCTGTGGTTTAATAACAGAATAGGCAGAAGTGGAGCAATACCGGAAGCAAGAAATTTTGGGGAAATACCAGTCAACTGCCAATTTAAGTTTGATTATTTGTTTTCATAATTTTGATTTTTGAAGAGATAAATAAATTTTTCATGTAACTATTAATTTAGGGTTACCAGATTTTTTCAATGAATCCGGGGACACTTTTCAACTTCAATGGATTTTGTATGGGGGCTGATTTGCAAATCTGGGGACTGTCCCCAGGAAACAGGGACGTCTGGTAACCATATATTAATTCTGGGTAGAATTCTTTAGCCGTTGCAACCAGTAAGACTTCCTACATTCATCAAACGGTGGGATTTCATTGAACATAGCTTCTGATACCCCATTAACCTCAGCATGCTTCCTACTTCCTGTCCTTTAAAAAATACTCACAACAACATTATCCTCACAACATCAAAAACAAAACCCAACATGCTTCCACTGAATTCTTTGAACAAAACCACAGCTGAATCACTTACAATTATGTAAGTGTCTTAATGTAGTGAAATTGTTGCATAAACATTTTTCTGGTTGCAGGATATAAGAATGCTTTCCAATCGCAGAATTCCAGCAAGGTTTCCAACCCAGTATGTTCCATGCAGTAAAAACATCTAACATCCAGAAGCTGAAATCGGCCCATCTGGTTGCTCCTTAACTGGATTAAGATTGCACACTTCCACCAAAGAAACAATGGGTCCTGTTACTTTAACCAGTGGCAGTCACCTGCCTCAGAAGGTTGAATCGAAACACAAATCCTAAACAGTGGTGACAGATGCTGTCTAAGCTGATCAAACCGTTTTAGCAACAAGATCCTTGGCTTTGGGGGGAAAGCCCAAAAGCTTCATTATATAGCTTGATGCTAGGGCTATAAGTTTACCTGCAGACGGTCCTAGGCTCACTCTACAGCATCTCTTGAGTAGGGCTGGGCATGTCCCCTATCTGAAACCATTGGCTCCTGCTCCCAGTAGGCGAGGGTGATTTGCCCAGTAATGTAGGAAGTGAGCATAGACAGTACTGAGCTTAATAACCCAAGGCCGGACTACATATAATACAGCTTCCCTAGTTTCTGTTTGTGTGGATGGAGGCCCCTGGATATTACAGCTTTCTTACCGGGAGTCAACCATGTTGCTGGCCACTGTCAAGTCATCTGAAGATTAATGCACAGTTAATGCATACCAGCCTCCGAGAAAATGTTGCCTTATGGCATTGTCCCTCAATTATTTAAACTAACAAAGATATTTAAGTAGTTAGCTACACATGCAGAGCTGGGCAATTGTGTCAGTACTCTCAACTTCTATCGCAAGCCGTGGAGTTTAAACAAAAAGCATTCGTTGTCATGAGCATCATAAATTCTGACAAGTGGGCACGATAGGTTTGAAGGCATTCATTAGCATAACAATCAGGGGTAATTAGGCATGTTGTGTTATCTGCAGTCTTGGGATGGTGAATGCTAATTAAAAGAGAAGGCCAGTAAGCCCCCACCCGGATGGTATAACTTAGCCACATTGTTGTATTCCTCCCTGTCAAGGCTCTACACCAAACTGTACACCTTGTTCTTCCCTTTCCTCAGACAGTTGCTCAGCAGAGCCGCTCGGCATGAACACTGCAGACAGTGGAATTGGTGGCCTTTGTGCAATATGCGGAGACAGAGCAACAGGCAAGCATTATGGCGCCTCCAGTTGCGATGGATGCAAGGGGTTCTTCCGACGCAGCATACGAAAAAATCATGTTTACACCTGCAGGTAGGAGAAATAATCCCATCTCAGAGGTACATCATGCAGTATTTATTTATTTGAACCTTTACTATCCCGCTCTTTATAAAACCAGGTGGGGTTCCAGAATCCAATATACAGTGGTACCTCAGGTTACAGACCCTTCAGGTTACAGACGCTTCAGGTTACAGACTCCGCTAACCCAGAAATAGTACCTCGGGTTAAGAACTTTGCTTCAGGATGAGAACAGAAATTGTGCGGCGGCAGCGGGAGGCCCCATTAGCTAAAGTGGTACCTCGGGTTAAGAACAGTTTCAGGTTAAGAATGGACCTCTGGAAGGAATTAAGTTCTTAACCCGAGGTACCACTGTATTGAGATGACAGGTGTCATATTTAATGGGAAGGGATCATGCCTTATTTGGCAGAGCACTCGCTTTTGATGAAGAAGGTCCCAGGTTCAAAAGATGTGGCTGCAGGCAGTGCACAAGAGACCCCAGAGAGCCATTGCCCGTCAGAATGAACAATACTGAACTAGATGGGCAAATGGTCTGACCACGGTATTGAGTACATTCCAATGTTCCCTTACCACTACACAATGCCAAGACTAAGGGCCACTGTCACAGCTTACACAGCCCCCTCCACATTGGGGGAGCTGAAGGTCTGCATCAGGGTTCCCACTCTCAAGTGAAAAAAGGGGAAGATCAGGTTTCTTACTTGTGCAGGTTCTCATTGCAGAAGTTCAGACCCTGACGCATGGAGTGGCGATGTAAAGGGCAGGAAGTGCACCTCCTCTTTTGGCAGGTGTGTTCTTCAACATACTGTTGACTCCATAATAATGCCTCAGTGGTGGACCATCCACTCACCATTCTGCTTTTTTGGTTGTCCTGTGATGCTATCTAAATGTCACCACAGTATTGCCATCCTGTGCTATGGCTTAACAAAAGCATGCCAGAAAATAAACTGGAGTTTTTTGTGGTATGAAAAGTTACAGGGTTTCAGTGGGAAGTTACGGGACATGCACTGATTGGAAATTAAGTGGCATGTCTACCCTGAAACTTTTGCAGGCACAAACAGGCATAAAAATGGGATCACATACTGTATAACCATCCCAATACCACCCCGAGCACAGGTAATCATGAATGCACAATAAAAAGGACACCTGGCAGTTAAAGGAGGTTTAAAGCTTGTTCAGATGAAAATATGTCTTTGAAAAGCAAAGCAGAATGGGCAGTAGCAGATTTCATTAGCAAACAGCTCCACGGGATTGAACCCATTAAAGGTTTTACTTTATAGGGAGTTGCTGTCTGCGAAATGATCTGTAGGTACTAAACTTTTGCCGATTGGGAACAGCCAAAGCAAGTTCAATCACATGATTTTCTTAACTGGGGTGACGGCATGTACAGGAACAGATCTGGATCCAAAAATCTAGAACTGAAGGTAGACAACGGTCTACCCTTGCAGGCAACTCTTCAGTCTGATTCCAGTCCTGGCAAGACTTGAGTCCCCTGGGTGTTCAGCTGCCCACTGCCGCTTCTTAACAGCAAGATTCTGCTATGGGTCCTTTTAATTGTGTCTCTTGTCTCTTAATCTTTGCAATGCTCCGCTGTTTGAATGCAGAAGAGTTTCCTTGCAGAGTGGTACTTGGCACATTAAAGATGAAACTGTTTTCCTCAGCAGTCATTTGCAATCCTGGACCAAACCATTTTCATTTGCAAATGACAACAAATGTAGATTTTGATCGTCAGCTATGGCTTCACAAGCAATGCTGTCTTGTGAGGTTCCTTCCTATCCTTGGCTCTATTTTGTCCCTCTATCTCTGTTCTTTCCCCCCTCAAGTCTGACTAGATCTGTGCTACGAGGTGCCCTCTGGCATTTCCTTTTATCCCCTTCTCGTTTCTCAGGAAGGCTGCCTAGGACTGTTGCCGAGGTTAAAAGGTACTCTCCCTCCTGCTTTTACCATCACTTGACTTATCGAGATCTTCAGTTATCTTGAGACTCTCAGATACAAAGACATCTCCGTATGTTAATATTGAAATCCAGGAGAACCTCAGCATTTATCAGTGTGTACTTGATTTCAGTCCTTACACAAGTTAAATAAAGCAATTTAACTTGCCTGATTGCATCAGCCCATTTTAAGTGCAGCAGCTCTAGTTAATTGCACCACCACAGCTAAAATGATGGTCTAACCCAGACAAACAGCCAAAAACTATTTCTCTGGCTGGGGCATTCTCCTGCTTTGCCCCATAATTACTTGAAAGCTTGAAAGCCCTGCACTCTCCCTCCCAAGACAAATGTGTTATAGGGTGTCCCATCGCTTCAGGGGAAGAAAACCTTCCTAGGTGCGTCAGTGCATCTAAGCTGGGGATATCACCTCGTTTTGACATGGGTATCACTTGCAGAGTTTGTTTTTAAATTTGGTTAAGGCCCTCTTTCCTATGGATCCAGTGGATCCATGGGAAAAGTCAATCAGTGGTGGGTAGAGCAAGAGACCATACAGATACAGTACTATGATACCATTTTAAACAGTCAGTTCTTCCCCCATAGGATTCTGGGATTTGTAGTTTGAAGGGTGCCAAGAGCTGTTAGGAGACCCCTATACTCCTCACAGATCTACAATTCTTAGAGTGGTTCAACAAACAATCCTTCTTCACAGGGAACTCTGACAATTGTAGGTCTGTCAGGGGAATAGCCATCCCCTAGCAACTCTCAGCACCCCTAACAAACTACAGCTCCCATAATTCTTTGAGAGAAGCCATGACCATTTAATATTGTATCATAGCACTTTCAGTGTATGGTGAATGTGGCCAGAGTCAATAGCAGGGTTAGAATTGCCTTATTGCATGGTGTCCCACCCCATTCTTTCTCTTCTTCTCTACCTCTTCTCACTCACACAGACACACAGGTGCACATACACTCACACATGGAGCAGAAGCAGTTCTCAGAGGGGCAGCAAGAGTGAGAACACAATGTCTGAAGAGCTGAGTGATTGTTCGTGAAATTTGGCCTAGGGCCACATATGGCTATTGGGCTGCATTCAGTTATAAAAGTTAGCTTGGTAAAATAGAACCAGTGTGGTGTAGTGGTTAGAGTGTTGGAGTAGGACTTGGGAGATCAGGGTTCAAATCTCCATTCAGCCATGAAGGCTGAGTAACCTTGGGCCAGTCACCATCTCTTAGCCTAAGCTAAGAGTACATTGGGATAGCTCAGTTGGTAAGAACATGAGACTCTTAATTTCAGGGTTGTGGGTTTGAGCCCCACATTGAGTGAAAGATTCCTGCACTGCAGGGGGTTGGACTAGATGACCCTCATGGTCATTTCCAACCCTACGATTCTATGATCTCATCAGTATCAAAGGCTATAGCCAGGCTCATTCCAGTAGCTTCCATGAACAAAGGCAGTCTACCTTTGAATTCCAGATGCCAGGGACAAGCAAGAGCAGAAAGCTGTTTCCTTCAAGCCTTGCCTGAATGCTTTCTACAAGATCTGGGGGCCCCCTTGGAAATCACATGCCAGAGCAGACAAATCTTTGCTCTGATCTTACAGTGCTTTTCTTTCATTTCCTATTCCTGACCATTTGCCCCAGCAGGATTGGATCAAGCTGTAAGAAAATTCATCCTAAACATTCACGAGACTGGGAGCAAAATTTATATGCCTTGCGTTCACAAGATGATGAATAACCTAATGGGATTTTACTTGCCCATCACAAGGAATTATTCCGTAGAAGAATGGCAAAGAGAAATGTTTCAAGGCTGATTAAAGAAAAAATACCACTGAAGGTTGATAGTTGGAGACATTGTTTTGACAGTGCCCATTAATTGTTTCAGCCGTGCTAATCAGGACCCTCCTTTACTTGCACTCTAATATATTTACCCTTGATTCTGTCCAACAGATTTAGCCGGCAATGTACTGTTGATAAGGACAAGAGAAATCAATGCAGATACTGTCGTTTAAGAAAGTGTTTTCGTGCTGGGATGAAGAAGGAAGGTAACTTTTTTTTAACCTCCTGTTCAGAGGAAAACACTTCATATCAATTAGCAGGAAACAAAATCTATAAGCAAATGCCTAATGAATATATATTGGTTGTGCCTACAAAAGAAGGAGATTTTTATAGCAGTCGAAATATGTCTCCAATAAGAAGTCAACTTGCTATGTAATTTTTGGTTAATGCTAAGATTTGACACATGGGTCATTTGAAAACAAAGCAAAGCATGCTTTCCTCTAGTTTTGCATGCTACGAGATATTCTTTGTTTTAGTTGAACTTGATAAAAAAAATTTTTTACTCTTCTCAAGTCATTGTGGCCTCATGGACAAAGTGGTGGATTTAGGCAGGTAAGATCTGAGTTCACACTGGCTCAGCTGTAGTTTGGTGACCTTACATACACTCTTGTCCTCAGATCTTCACCTGTAAAATTGCAATAGTAATAGGAAACATAGGTTTGTTGTGAGGCCTCTCATATTATTAATACTATTCCCAAATTATTGCAAACTACCTTGTGCATCCAGTTCTTTAGAAATGGGACAGGAAAAAAAGAACCATTGACATAGAACATCAATGGTTCTATACAGACCTCATTTCTATGCAGAAGGATGTTTAAAAGCAGACTCATGAGTTCTCCTATATTTTAGCATGTCTGGAAGTAGGCATAGATAAACTATGGAATCCACCCCAGAAGTAGTGGTGGCTGCTGGATGACTTTAAAAGATTCGACAAATTCACGGAAGATAAGAATGTCGATGGATACTAGCCACCATGGCTGCACTTTGCCTCCATGGTCAGAAGCAGTATTTTTCCAAATTCCAGTTGCTGGAAACTGCAGGAGGGGAAATTGCTGTTGTGCTCAAGTCCTGCTTGCTGGCTTCCAATGGGCATCTAGTTGACCACTGTGAAAACAGGACGCTGAGTCAGTGGGCCACTGGCTTGGTCCAGCAGGGCTATTCCTTTGTTCTTATGTTTCCTGCATGGTGGGAGCTTTAAGATAAAAAATGGAATTTTTAAAAAGTGGGGTTCAACATTCCATACTCTGCTGTTCCACAGAGGATGCTTTTCATTTCTTCTTCTTCAAAAATTGTTTTTGGGAAGGAGACACATGACTCCCAGTGTCCACTGCTCTTTGTCTACAAGGGCAGCTTTTAGCCCTCAGCATGTGTTGAATTCAAGATCATTTTGGACAGACTGAAGGAGCTTCATTGGAAGGCAGCTTATATATTCACACTGAACAAATCCCATCTGTTCTGAATTCCAGGTGAAAACATTGTATGGTGGTTGATTTTTAAGTCAAAAGGAGGTGGTAATGCTGAAAATCCCAAGGGATGAGGGAGAATAATGCCAAGCTTGATTCTCCTTTGCAACTGGTGTATTCAAAGTAGAAGTTAAATTTCAGGCTTCTTGCAATGTTGTTTTGTTTTGCCCTCTGTGGGTGTGTGACAGACAGACAGAAATTGCTTAGTGCTTCCTTGGAAAAGACCTTTCTCTTGCTGTAGAAGACTTACACGCAGCTATACTTGTAATTTCAGAACGGTACTCCCCAAAATTCTCAAGTGCATCCCTTTGAAAACAGAAAAATGACACATTAAATCACATCAATAAGATTTGTTTAGCATTAAAGAACTCAGTCATAGTATTTGCTTACTAGTTTTATCACTGTTCTTTTTATGTAGCTATGACCTTGTAAAATCCAAGACTTTTTAAGTTTGTAGAAAGTCTTGCATATATTTGGCAGGGCTTTCCTCTTCTCCCACCATTGCAGCCTTCACATGAAAGTTAGTTTCAACCTCTCCCAGCTTATAAAGGATCACAAGCGAGAGCTTAGGAACAAAATTATCTGGGCACTAGGAGCTGTGCCAGTGTTCCTCCATTATTGCCTTTGTGTTCTTCCTTGAGTCCTCCAAGCTAAGGAATACCATTTCATTCTATTTTCACCATAGGTTTATTACATTTTTTAAAACAAAAAACAAAACAAAAAAATAGTCTTTTCAAACTGACTAGTAACAAACTTTGAAGTTGAATTATGTGCAGGCAAAACATTTATTTCTGAAAAACTTCTCATTCTTTTTTTTTAAAAATGGTTTGTAATGCATTCCCACCATTTATTCAGGGTGATCAAAGTAGTTAGATGCCAGTCCTCTGGTATAATTTTATATTTAAAGCATAACTACATTTTGTTGTTGAGGTGCTGAGTTAAGAAATGAAAAAAGATAGCTTTTCTCCAGTTAAAAAAGACTGGAGCATCATTCTTGATTCACGTCTACGTGACCATTTATCACTTAAGTGTTTATCACTGTACGACATTTCTTATTATGACCTTAATAAAAGGCCCATCATGAATGTCCTTGGCTAAGAATCTAGTGCGCCTTCACTATAAAGCGTGTTCATTCTTCATATAAACTGCAGAACACTATATAGTGCACTGAGCACATTTTTATTGAAGCATTGGTGCTGCCTTCTCAACTTCTCTGATGCAGATTGCTTCCTTAAAAATAACAAACGGATCATTGGAAATACAACTGATGCTTTTACAAAAGGTTATGAGGTTCTGTGTGGAATGGAGAAATATGTTGATCACAACTCTGTTTTTCTCTCCTTGATATGACCTTGGATATAAAATAGGTTCAGCAAAGCTGATGGGTAGCCTTATTTATCTCTTTCATTTTTGCATTAAAAGGGACACCTTGTTCGAACACAAGCTTTGTGTTCCACCATGCCATTCTCTTTCGAAAGGCTACTATGCAATTATTTTTGCTCCATACTATCTGCTCTGAACCCTAATACTAGCATCTCTCAATGCTACATCCTTAAAAATGAACTCTGGCTGGAAGTCAGTTGTTTTTGAAAGCTGAAAGTGGTTTTAGAGAAGTTTCACATTAGGGATGGAGTTGTGTTATTTTTTAATCCACTTTTTAAAGCAAACTTTCCTAAGTCACTAGTCCCGAAGTTATATGCAGATTGAAACATAGCTATCAGTGTGATTGCTTATCCTCCCCCCAAAAATCCATCAGCTACTACAGCAGTTCAAAAGCTGTGTAAAGAAAAAAGAATGTTGGGGCAAGGAAGGAAAGGTTCAGACCTATCTCTAAAAGTTATGAGACTTTTTTGACTTCAAAATTTCTAAACTTGAAATGGTGTTCTTTGTAAACAGAAATTATTTTAGGACCGTTTCTTATAATGCTTATATAAAATGTTATACAAATGTTTGCCATTGCTCTTCCATGACTTTCTGCAATAATGTCATGACCAACTTTGGATATCTATGGTTCATACAGTTTCTTAATAACACTTTGACTGCATACAAATCATAACGAGGTAGGACTTTTGGCTTATCCTACAATGTTTCTCAAACTTGGGTCTCTAGCTGCTGTTGAACTGCAACTCCCACCATCCTTTGCTAGCAGGTCAGGAATGATGGGAGTTGCAGTCCAACAACAGCTGGAGATCCAAATTTGAGAAACACTGTAACATGTCGCAAACAAACAAACTGTCTGACTGCTCTAGCATTGCCCCTCCCCTGGCATGAGCAAGATAGACAAATCACAAACCTTTGACTTCCCATTACATCTGGATCAAGGAACATGATTTGTCGCTCACTAAGAAGCCACAATTGCTAGCCAGCTTCAAGCCATGGTTTATTGTTGGTTTGCTGCTTCTTTTAACTGGCTTATGTTGGCTTGCAGATTGTATTGCATTTGTACATAATGGCAAACCAAGGCTTCTAGGTTTCTTCCTCCTGCTCTTGCCAGGGGAGGATTAGGTAGCACCCTGCTCATTCCTGGTAAACCATGATAAGCTGGAAACTCTGGCTTATAGTGATATGTAAACGCTACCCTTGAAAAGCTGTTCAGTATCATGGCCTGCATGCAAACCAATGTGCAATTTTGTTTCCTTTCCCAGCTGTGCAAAATGAACGGGACAGGATAAGTACGAGACGAAGTGCATCTGATGGCAGCAACATTCCTTCTATTAATATGTTGGCTCAGGCTGAGTTGCTTTCTCACCAGGTACAGCAATCCACCATCATGGCGTATAGGATCCCCATGACCTTTAAAATGTTCTCTGTTTTATACATGCACCTATCCTTTTGCGTTTGCAATACAGAAATGAGATGGGAAGATTCTCTCTAGAAAATTATAATCTGATTCAGCTTCTTTTGCAAGAAGCTTTATACATCTTTCACTTTCAAAATACTTAGCTGCCTGATTCGGGTAGAGCCATTAGCCCTATTGAGTGTGATTTGTAAGCTATCTGAAGAAATGTTTCACTGACCACTTGGAATACTCCTGTTGAAGTTAGTGAAATATCAGGGGCTGAATGCCTAATTCTAAAGGTCTACTTTTTTCTGTAACAGTGAAAACAGAGCTTGGTTTGTGGGGTGCTAAGGGAAGGAAGTATAGTGTTGGTTTTTGACACTCAGTAGGAATATTCCTATGACCAACATTATTTCTGTGTTTAAGTTGTTTTAAACTGTTTTTAATGTAGTGTTTTAATTGTTTGTAACCTGCCCTGTGACCTTATGGTGAAGAGTGAGTAAACAACAACCAAGAAACCCTACAGAACAACTTCTAATTGTTTATATAATTCAGATCCTGCTTGTCTTTGATGCCAGATGTTCCTCATCTGAACTGCCATTTTTTCATCCTTTCCTCTTAAGGTTTAGCAAAGATTGTTCCTCTTTTCCTTCGCATGATATTCAGAAACCCCATTACTTTTGGCTCCCACCTTTGCTTTCTCCTCCTATAACTCCTTGACTTTGTAGTGTGGATGCAGAAGTGGCTGTCACGAAATGGAAAGTCCAACAGTGCAATCCTATGCACACTGGTCCCATAAAGCTCAAAGTTTAGGCAATTGCATAGTGTAGGACTGCATCCCACATCTCTCTCACCATGCATATGAACATGATATACTCATTATTTGGTGTATATATGGGCTTGTATATACTCGCTATAAACCTATTTTCTGTTGGTATGGGGGGGTTATAATGGGTGACTGTAGGCAGACAAAACTTTATTATAAAGACTGCTGGAATAATGCGAGTTCATAATTTCTCTCCACTATAACCAGCTCCCTGTTTCAAGCCCCTGTGCTGGTACTGACATCAGCGTTAAGAAAATTGCTGGCATTAGCGAAGTATGTGAATCTATGAGGCAGCAGCTCCTGGTGCTTGTAGAATGGGCAAAATACATTCCAGCTTTTTGCGAACTACGGCTGGATGATCAGGTATGGGATAATGAGCTGAGAAGCTACAATAATGGCTCTGTGTCGAAGGCTCTCTTTTCACAGAAGACACTTCTAGGATGTTAAGCCAAAACATCAAGGGAAGCTCAAGGGAAGTAGAGATCATGGGGGAGCTGGTTCTGGCATATATACAGTTAGATTCAAGAGAGTGGGTAGGCTTGGGTCCAGAGAAGATCATGCCACACAGCAGGAGCCAAGCAAACAAGCCCAGGTGCAAACAAATCCACAGTAAGCAACTGAGATCTAAGAAAAAAGAGGGGAAAGAATCAGGAAAAATCTACCTTTTATGAGACACACTCAAGTTACTCTATAAGAAAAATGCCCAAAGGCCTCTTCCTACCTGCTTTCAACAGGGGTAGTGGGAGGCAGTGGGCAATTCTTGTTTGGCCTTCACTAATCTGGTGCCTTCCACATGTTTTGGACTACAACTCCCATCAGCCTAACCAGCACAGGACTATTGTCCAAAACACCTAGAGAGCACCAAGTTAGTTGCTCTAGGAACAGCAGAGAGAGCTGAGGGACTGAGTCTCAAGGCCTGATTTTCAGGACGTCATCAGGTATTGCCCATATTCAGAAACTGGAAACAAAGCCAAAACAGAGCAACTGCTTATCCAGATAGACAAACTTCCATTGTATTTCTAAAGTGGAAACCTCTTGTCTTCAAACCACTATGTCTTCACATAGTGTCAACAGCTAGTGTATGTGATTCATCTTATTCCACTTGCTTTATTTTTGAAGTTACTATTGTTCTATGCACATTGTTTTTCCCAAGGTTGCCCTGTTAAGAGCACATGCTGGAGAACACCTTTTGCTTGGAGTAGCAAAACGCTCTATGCTTTACAAAGACATTATTCTTTTAGGTAAGTTTATTTTTATTTTACTTTTTACAACACAGTCCTGGGCATATTTACTGTCTCACTGGGCCTGATTCAACTAAGTAGGTGTGCTAGCAGGAGCTGGCTTATGAGTTCTGCTAGGACAATGGGACTTTCCCCATCCTCCTCCAGCCCAAATTGACTCAAATGTGGTATAGAGAAACACTCTCCCCCCCCCCACACACAGGTGGAGGAGATGGGAGATTATTCCGTCAGGCTTGCTAAAATATGTTGATGGAATGACTGGAAGAGCTTGGATTCTTTGAATAGTGTTATTGGGGTTTACTCTTAGTAATTGTACATAGGATCACCACCTAAGACACATCATGCTCTAACTAGGGATGAGTGAATCTGCCAGTTTTGGTTTCTCAAAGTTTCTCCTTTTCCCAATTTTCAGTTCTCAACATTTCCACATCAGTAAGCAACTTTTAAAAAATAAAGTCACCAGCATTTTAGTGCACATGTACACATTTTGCATGCAATTTCCCACAATCCAGTCATACCTTGGAGTCGAATGGAATCCATTCCGGAAGTCCGTTCGACTTCCAAAATGTTCCAAAACCAAATTGTGGCTTCTTTTTGGGTTCCAAAAGAACATTTGCAAACCAGAACAATTACTTCTGGGTTTGCAGCATTCGGGAGCCAAAACGTCGGAGTTCCAGGGCGTTCAGGAGCCAAGGTACGACTGTACACATTTTTGCAAAGCCATTTCTGTAGTATAATGCATATTTGTATACATTCTCACTAACTTGTTCATTTTTTTGGTACATGTTACTTGGCTGGAGAACCACATTTCACAATTTGGAGTAGCACAAATTGCAAGGGATGGCAGTGTTTCAGTTTCATGTTGATGCAGAAATTGTGAATTAAGGAGGTTTGCCTTGCCTTGTGAACCGAACTTCTCCCCATCCATAGCTCTGACCTTTCCAATTCATTATCCACAGCACTGTATCTGCTGTTCAGGTTTGGAGAGAGGCTGATATGTTGATGACAAAAGCTTAAGGTGTGGTCGTGCTGGCTGCTGCAGAGCTCAGCGCTATATAGCAGCATTAGTCAATGGGGTGCCCTCCACATGTTGGACAACAGTTCTCACCATCCTTGACTATTAGCTATGCTGGCTGGCCCTGATGGAGCTATGTAGTTGGCAACATATGGAGGGCACCATGCTAAATACCCTGGTATATAGGATTCATGGTATATTGGATTCAAAAAGGGAAGATTCGGCCACCCATCTGTCTTAAGATGAACCTTGAAGATTTTGCTCTCCTTCTTGGTGGATATATTATGATTATGATTCCTCTGCTGGCATATTATTTGTGGAAATAAATATTGCATGTGTGGAGAAAGGCCTTTTGTGAACACATTCATCTGCATAAATGCACTATAGAAAATGGAAGCTGAATATGAATTTTAAGGCTACTTACGTTGTCAAAAGAGTTCTGATTTTGTTTTTGCTTCTTTAGGTAATGATTTTGTAATCCATCGCAACAGTTCCGAAATTGAGATCAGCCGAGTAGCAAACAGGATACTGGATGAGATAATACGACCATTTCAGGAGATCCAAATTGATGATAATGAATATGCTTGCTTAAAAGCAATTGTCTTCTTTGATCCAGGTATACTTCAGAATCCAACACACACACACACACACACACACACACACACACACACACACACAATGTGATAGAGATAGCATAGTCTTAGCTGAAAAGCTGAAGATTTTCCTATGCTAATGTTGACCTTGATGTGGTTCCTAATTTAACAAAATATGTCTTTGTCAGCCTTCCCCAACCCAAGGCTCTCCAGTCTTTGGACTAGGACTCCTATCATCCAACAACAGTTAAAAACAGAAAAAGTTCAAAATGACAATCAGTAAACCACTGTCAGAGGATATAGTCTTGATTGCCTATATAGGCCTGTCAGAATAGGATTTTTTAAAGCAGATGTTTAAAAGCTGGCACAGAAGGCACCATCATGATAGTAGAAAGATCTGCACAGCAACTAGTCCGCCCCTCCTTCCTCTTGAAATGCCCTGTTGTGAGTATAGAGGTGGTTTTTTTTCTACAGGCTACCACTGGTTGTAACTTCTGCCCATCTGTCATTGGGCCAGTTACATTGGTAAGCTCCAAGTTGGTGGAGGGACACCTCTGTTCCACCCCAAATCCCCTCCAGCATAGTATTTGGGGAATTTGGATTGATCTGTGAGTCTTCTTTATCCCCAGGGCCCACGTGGATAGTAACACTACCAATGATACATTGCTTTGGTGCTTTCTTCCATACCCTTATGAAAGATTTCTTTGTTGTTTGAAGATGCGAAAGGACTGAGTAACCCAATGAAGATCAGGAACATGAGGTTTCAAGTTCAGATCAATTTGGAGGACTATATCAATGACCGTCAGTACGACTCCAGGGGACGCTTTGGAGAACTCTTACTACTTCTGCCCACCCTTCAGAGCATCACGTGGCAAATGATTGAGCAAATACAATTTGTGAAACTGTTTGGAATGGTTAAAATTGATAGTTTGCTTCAAGAAATGTTACTGGGAGGTAGGTGTGTCAGTAGGTTTTATTGGACTTCCTTGTGTTTAACTGTACAGTGGTACCTTGGTTCTCAAACTTAATCTGTTCCGGAAGTCTGTTCCAAAACCAAAGCATTCGACAACCAAGGTGCAATTTCCCATAGAAAATAATGCAAAATTGATTAATCTGTTCCAGACTTTAAAAAATAACCCCCGAAACAGCTTCCGGGTTTGCAGTGTTTGGGTTCCAAGTTGTTTGAGTACCAAGACATTTGAGAACCAAGGTACCACTGTACTCAGATGCACTTATATTAGTGCTGTGCCCCCCCCCCCCGAGATACATTTTCCTGCTACTTTTGGGTCAAGAATTATTTTTGGAAAATTTAGGGCTAAGGAGGTTTGTCATTTATGTAATAACTGTATGTAAACAGATGTGGAAGACTTCAGGCCCTGGAACCAAATGCCCCCTTGTAGGCTTTTCTGTTTCTCCCTGCGGACTCTCTCCAGGCCACACACCTGGCCTGACCTGTTCTGTGCCCTATGAGAATGTCCCCTCACAGGACACTCAGTAGGAGCTAGCAGTCAAGGAATAGTGGTACATCTCATCTTCCTCTGTTTCCATCCTGGCTTTGTTAATAAGTGAATTAAGGTCTTGCAGCTCCTCTAAGTGAGGGAAATGTATTTTATTTTGTAGAATCAACCAGCATGACACTCTTAATTTCAAGGTTGTGGGTTCAAGCCCTCTGTTGGGCAAAAGATCCCTGCATTGCAGTGGGTTGGTGTAGATGACCCTAACGGTCCATTTCAACTCTACAGTTCTCTGATTCTCTGATTATCTGATTCTCTGTCCATTTGCACAGACAAACGCTTGGGTTTTCTGTTGCAGGTACGTCTAGTGATGCCACGAATCTCCACCAAGTTCATCCTCATCTAGCCCAAGATCCCCTCACTGGACAAACTCTGCTTATAAGTTCAGTGTCTGCTCCTGTACATGCAGAACCGATTTGTAAGTTTATTGTAAATATATCACTTGAGTGTAACTTCTGTGGGTTATTTTTAATTAACTGCTTAATTGGTTATCAGTGCTTCACATCTTTTTTTCCAGCCTTAATTGTTTTCTACTAACAACATTACAACCTGAGTTTAAAATTTAATTTCTTATATTGAGCAAATTTTTAGTGAAGGCTAGGCTATAGCATTGCCAAATCTTCATCCAGAATTTTTTTTTGGGGGGAGGGGGTCCAAAGAGTGGCTTTCAGAGGGCATGAAATTTTTTTTGAACAAGTCTTTAACACTGCCTTTTTCATTGCTGTTATTTGAAGAGGTTCACAGTATTCATTTTGTAGTTTGCTCCTTCTTCCGTATCATTTCTCCCTCTGGGCTTTCTTTCGATGTTATCTCAGCCAACTGCAGATCCTTCATCAAATATGATGGTGCCACAATACCATGTAACCAATAAGATTAGATGTTTTAGGTTTGGGGGGGTTTTGTTTTGTTTTTACAATATAGAATTTACCATATTTTTCACTCTATAAGACGCACCAGACCACAAGACACACCTAGTTTTTGGAGGAAAACAAGAAAAAAAATATTCTGAATCTCAGAAGCCAGAACAGCAAGAGGGATCACTGTGCAGTGAAAGCAGCAATCCCTCTTGCTGTTCTGGCTTCTGGGATAGCTGCGCAGCCTGCATACTCTCCATAAGACGCACACACATTTTCCCCTACTTTTTAGGAGGGGAAAAGTGAGTCTTATAGAGCAAAAAATACGGTATATAAATTCTACGAAGTAAATAAAAAATCATGAAATAAAAGGGTTGGCTACATCAGAGTTTCCCAAACTTGGGTCTCCAGCTGTTTTTGGACTACAGTTCCCATCACCCCTGAACCACTGGTCCTGCTAGCTAGGAATGATGGGAATTGTAGTCCAAAAATAGCTGGAGACCTAAGTTTGGGAAACCCTGGGCTACATGATGATGGCACTGAGAACCAACAAGCCAGTGTCCTCACTCTAAACGGGTATAGGGAGGTGGTGGTGCCTCAGTCCAAATTGACTGTGGGGCTGAAGCTACTACGCTCCATTGGGAGAGCCAGCATCCGCTGAAAGGCCTTGACAACTGGAAAGCCCCTGTGGACATATTTCCCACGTTCGGGCCCTCGCTGAAATAGTAGGGATTTCTTCACGGCAGGTGAAAAATGTTCATGAAAAGCACATTCCCTGCCTCTTGTTTCAGCGCAGCCCTAAGTTAAGAGAAGCTTGATTTGATTACTGATAATTCCTTTTCAATTCTTCCCCAGCAACTCCCGAAACTCCTCTGCCTTCTCCTCCACAAGGCTCTGGTCAGGAATACAAGGTAGCTGCAAACCAAGTTACGGTTATTTCACAGCAATCTCTTCCAAAACAAAAGCCATTGTGATATTGATCAATGCTTCTTCTTTTTGTAATACAAGCACTGCATTAAGCCATTGTGACACTGGAAAACTCAGGACAGATAACTCAGATCTGCTGTTAAAGAGACAAGTACAGTTCCTTTTCGAGAAGTTTTTATATATATATATAAGAAAACAACAAATAAATCACTTTTACTAACTTTTTTTTTAAAAAAGGTTGAATTCAGATATAATTTGTGGGTGCAAGTAGGTGAACGGAGCAGGGGAAGCTGTTTCCTGTTTGCAATGCGTTTGAATCAGTATTGAAGAAATTTAATTTATTGTCCCCTTATACATGAAAAACTCTCAAGTATCACTAGTGGAATGCAAAGCCTTGTTTTAATAGAACTGCAAGCTGAAATTTAGAAATAATGAAACAGCAAAGCAAGTAGTTTTAACAGTTAATCAAAGCAGGTGTCTCATTTTCTTGAATATACAATGGAGGTTGAAAGCCAAAATACTTCCTGCAAGCATCTATGTGACGTATGTGTGAATTATATAGTGAAATCCTGTACATGTTTACTCAAAAATAAGACCCATTGTGTTCAGTGGAGCTTACTCTCAGGCAAGTATGCATTGGATTCTAACCTATGTGGAAGCAAATCTCCTTAATTTCAATGGAATTTATTTTAAGTAAGTGAATACTGCTGTGGGATTTGTTTAAAAATGTATTGTCTTTTGTTCTTAAGTAAGAGTGTCTTGTAAATAAGTTCTGCTTTTAATGTTGAACTGTGGGTTTTTAAAAAAGCTACTATTCAAAATGTGAACTATAATTTTTAAAAGAATTAAATAAGGATGTTAGCAAAAAGTGGAGAAATATTTTCCCCATTTACACTTTCTCTGAAGTGAAAAAATTAGAAATTTTTGGGGGAAATGAAAAAAAAGCACATATCTTCTGAAGTATTCTATTAGAATGAATAGAGCAGTGTTCTAAAATAGCACTGTTGTAGCCAATACACACAGCTGCAATTTTTTTAGTTCCAACATTCAAAGTTGGGAATATTAGTGATTAAAGCATTGGTACTATGTTTGGCTTGGTTACTAAACAAGCAACACTTATCACTTGATGTTGAAAAAGTACAACTAAATATTTTTCAGTATAGAATACATTCAGATAGCTAGTAGCCTAACAAGCACAGCCTCTGACTGTTGATTCTATTTTGCATTTTTTGTATCAAGTGAAATAAATGGATGAATGTTAGAAAATAGACACATGCCCTCTTAGAACACGCAGACAGGAAAGTGTCGAGAAGCTTGCTTCAGTTCATACAAGACCTTCAAATGTTGATGGTTTATATTTTCATCTTCTGTCTTTCTCTATTTTCCCAGCTGGCAAAAAAGGGAGGGGGACTACAAAAGACTTTGATACCAAAAGCTTACAATAGCATGTCATACGCTGGATTTTTAATCAATAAAAATAAGCATATCCAATTTAAAATGTCATGCAACTAAAAAAATTTCACATACTGAATAGCACAATGTGTTGTGCTAAGTTTTTTAATGAGCAAAGTGAGTTTAACTTTAATAAGAAAGTACTGGATATATTTCAATCTCCCCCCAAAATTCTCTCTTTTGTTCTAGAAAAAACAAACAAATGGGAAAACATCCTCCACGTGACTTTAAAATATCCATAGATTTTACAACTGTACACCCTTCTGATGTTATCGGCATAGTATCAAAGCTGTTGCAGTTCAGTTCTTTGTCATGCTTTTCCGGTAACATCAAAACCATTGGACCAATGTCATGGCAACTTTCTTACACCAAAGTTGTTCCTAATAGAGATTGGGTTGTGTCATAATGCCCACTCTGGGTAGCAGATCCCAGAAGGCCCTGCAGTAAAGGCCATGGAAAAGTTAGATATAAGAACATAAGAAGAGCCTACTCTTTGAGGCAAGTGGCCCATCTAGTTCACCATATTGTTCTCACAGTGGTCAACTAGATACTTATGGGAAGCCTGAATGCAATAGCACTCCCTCTGGTGTGATTCTGAGCATCTGGCATTCAGAGGCATACTGCCTTCAACAGTGGAGGCAGAACATAGCCATCTTGGATGGTAGCCATTAATAGACTCACCCTCCATTAATTTGTTTAATCCAGACGCAGGTCTGGCACTGGTCCTGAGCTGAGACCTTTGCTCAGGAATGCCCAGAAAATGCTTCTCCACCTGGAGTCCCAAATACCACATCACTGGACCACTGGCATAGGCAACAAACCAAGAGGGAACTAACAGCAAGAGTGGGAGTGAGTTAGCCTGAGCATGACAATCTGGGTTGAGTACCATAAAAGGGAGTAGTTGGATTAGTAGGTGGATCACCTGGAGCTCTCCAAGGTCCTGTACCTCTACTTTGCCTTGCCCTTTGGGCTTCCATTTCATGATGGGATAGGACAAGATGGTGGTGATGGTGAAGGAGGCAGGTCCACATTGTGGATACTTCCTATCTGGTCTAAGTGCCTATTGTTACCTGAGCATTGCAGCAAGAAAGCAGAAGAGCAGAGTTTTTGGTGCTTAACACTGTACATAGCTCTCAGATGAATGACTAAATGATTTCCTAGACTGCCAAATGAAATGAAACTTTTCCTTTTTGAAACTCTTAATGTTGTTATCTATTTTATACAATGCTTTTCCTTGTTAAATAATAAGTATATTGTAATTTATTGAGAATCTGATTTATTTTCTAGGTGTAAAATTATTTTTGTAAGCCTAATTGTACAAAATCAAAATGACTTGCTTTGTTCGAATGGTATATTGTGCTGAGCTGTTTGAACCATGATGTAATGTATGGATGTTGGCTTGAGTAGCCATGAAATGGCTGCTGCAAATGTTTTCAGATAGACTGTTTTTCATCAATGCTCAATAAACAGATATTGAAAACATATGAATGTTAAATGGGCCTTGAACTAACTTTTTTTCTTTGCATAATGTAAACAGCAATGTTGGGTTGTTGGGTTGTTTTTACAAAAATTGGCTGTCATAACTATGAGCAGAAAAAGTTAAACTGTTATTGAAATCAGATGAGAACCACATCACAGCTCAAACTGCATCGGTTAGAGCTTTAATTAGGCTAAATTCCTTCTATTTCTTACTCAGTTCATTGAAATCCTTAGAATTTCTAAGAGGTGAGATTGCTCTTTGGGGATGGCAGTTATTGTATTGTAAGTTAATAGTTTCATTCCCCTCCCCCCCTTTTTTTGGCTTTTTGAGGTTTCAGATCAGAAAATTATGTGTTATTTAATTCAGGGAAGAATGGATGAGATAAAATTTTCTCCGGTCAGATAATTGTATGTTTTTGATCTATGTGTCTTTTTTCAATTTTTAAAAGGAAAATAATTTACAGTCTCTGCGTGTACATTCTAGTGGATCAGGTCAAAGACCTACCCAGTTCAGCAGCCTGTTTTCACAGTGGTGAACCAGATGCTTAGCCATAGCCCTTAAGCAGAACATAAGGGCAACAGCACTTTCCCCAAGTGGTATTCAGAGGCATACTTCTTCCAACAGTGGTTGCAGAACATAGCTAGTGATGATGTTCTTGTCCATGAATCTGTCTAATCCTTTATAAAACTCACCCAAGTTTCTGGCCATCACAACATCCTGTGGGTAGGAATCCCATAGTTTAACTGCAATGTATGCAACCTTATTTTCTTTTGTTTCTCCTGACTCTTCCAACATTCAGTAGCATTGTGTACTCTGAGGCTCTAGTATTATGAGGAAGATTTCCTCCCTCTATCCATTTTCTTCACATCTTGCATAGTTGTTTATATCTCTATCACGCCCCTTATTTTTATATATAAACTTGACAAGCTACACATTTTGTAACTCAAACTAGTTACTCCAACCAACAGTTTTGGTTGTCCTTTACTGATCCTTTCCCAGCTCTACGATATCCTTTTTAAGGGAGGGAACCAAAACTGTACACAGCATTTCAATTGTGATTGCACCATACATTTGTATAATGATGTTGTTATTAAACTGGCAGTTCTTCAATCCCTTTCATAATGATGGAATTTGCCGTTTTCATTAACTGCTCCACACTGGATCAACATATTCATTGAACTATTCATTGAGATGCCAAGATCTCATTCCTGGCACTGAGCTATACAGCTGCAACTAAAACGTTTTGAGTGTGTTGTAAATTGCAGTATACAAATGTGACACTAGATGGCGATGGTGAGCTATGTCAAATTCAATATATTTTTCAAAACGTTTTTTAAAAAAGCATTTTCACGGTGTTTTTCATATGCCTGTAGATTCAGCCATAATCATCCACAGTATAGACTCCATTAGTGTGGATGTGAAATTAGGATTTATTTATTGCTGAAATGTACACCCTTGCTTACATTGTGTTGCATTTGCCATTTTACTGCCCATTCACCAAAGTTACGGAGATCTTTTGGAGCATCTCACAATCCATTTTTGTTTAACCCACACTGAACAATTTGACACCACCAGCAAATCTGGCTACCTTGCTGCTCACTTATATAGCTATGAGACATGCTATGATCTTTGTACTTCCAAAGAGTTAAGGAACCCATAATGACATCACCTGATTAAATTTATTGTGGTAAAACAAGTAGTGAATTTTGTTTGAGAAAGTGATAGAGTCATGTTGTAGAGAAAGAATGACACTCTTTCCTGCTTCCTCTTGAAGTTCTTTGTACTTTTCAGATGAATTCTACTGGATCCAGCTTTAACCAGATCCCGTTGAAAAATAAAATCTTACTTTCTCTTTATGGGGAGCTGATCTGAGGGAGGGGAAAAGAGAAGTGACCAGATGGGGTGGCGCCCATAATACACACTCAAAAATCCAAATGTATCTTAAAAGGTTGGTGACACCTGAAATAGCCAAATGCCAGGCCTAGCCACCATCTGTCTACCCAGCAAGCAACATTTCCTTAGTGGATTACTTGTTCAAATGCCCTACTTCGTGTTAGTAATGGAAAAGGAATAAGGAAGAGTATATCCCCACCTCCTTTCCAAATGATTTGCTAAAGCAAATCATGCCTAAAGTTGAGGAAATAAGGCCACAGGAAAGTGATTTAAAAAGATAGAGCCCAGACTGTTTTAAGGCAAGAAAATTTGTTTTCCTCTTGGCCCTTCTTTACAGCGCTCATGATGAAGGCTAGAGGTAATATTTTCCACACTGATGGTATCTGTGGGTGGGCAAATGCATTTTTAAAAAAACCTTCTCAATTGTTGTGTGTTTCAAATAAACTGCCCATTTAATGTTCCTCTTGGCAAAAAGAATTATTTGATACCAATTATGGCTTAGATCTAAAGGTGGCCTTCCTCTAATGCAGAGGTGGCGAGCCTCAGGCCCAGGAAATGGATGCAGCCAACAAGGTCTGCATATCTGACCCTGCAGATTCTCCTCAGCTCATGCCCTCACAATGGACCACGCTCCTACTTGGCCTGCTCAGTCCCTCCTGAATGCTTTTGCATAGGTAGCTTACTGTTCTTCAAAGCTCTGGGATGGATGGAAGGAGTTATTTATTTTTATATAAAAAAGGCACTGATACAAAAACACAACCTTTATTATAAAAATTATCTATTAACATGGGGAAAGATCCTCTAAAGTTGATCTGACCTTGTATAGTTTAGATAGAATTATCTGCAGCTATCGACCGTATTTTTCTATGTATAAGACTAGGCTTTTTCCCTAAAAAATAATGTCCAAAATCTGGGATAGCTCTCTCCCCATTTTCTTATATCGGAGTCCCACAAAATAGGGGGCGTCTTATACATGGGGGCATCTTATAGTCAGAAAAATATGGTAACTATCCATAATACACTCTGCTTACGTACCTGAATAAAGAAAAGAAAACAAGAAGGAATATAAAAAATGGTAGCCATACAGCACTCTGGATAATTACGTTTTTTGAAATCGCTCAGCTGCATAGCCAGTGGCCACAGTTTGAACTTCTAAGTTTTGGGAAGAAATCTACATATTCAAAGTGCAGGCAGAAAGGGAGAAGCAGATTCAGGATCTCTGGGAATTCAAAAACAACTTTGATGTAGAACAAGTACATAAATATAGCAGCTGAAAAATTACTTTGGCAAAAAAAGTGACATAGATTAAAAAGTTTCTATACACCAGCCACAATAAATTCAATACACATAGATTTCCATCAAAGCTAGAGTCAAGTATTTCTTTCTCCATTTCATATTTTCATATCTTCTTACAACTTCATATTTCATTTTTGCTACTGTCAAGTGCAAGGAAAATGGAGATTCCTATGGCAGACAATAGCAGCAGCCATGTAGTTTGAACATTTGATGACCCAATTGTGAATTGGTGTCCAACTTGTGGAGATGGCAGCTTTCAATCTAAACAGTTCTTTGGCTGCTTTTCCCCTGGGATCTAGTCAAAGCAGGTTGATGTGCTGAACAAAGTCTTGCTCCTAGGCTGTAGAACTGCTGGATCTTAACAACGCTCATCCATGAGTAACTATCAACATTAAAATATAAAGAATGTACTCAAAATGGGTGCAAACTTGCAGAATAACAGACCATTTAAATTATCTTTGTTCCCAGAAATAGTTTTGCTATCAGTGAAATCATTGTGCAGTATTTTGATACTCTCTTCTGCAGCACACACATTGCTTTGTTCAATCTCTCTGGAACTTCTACTGAATGAAAAAATACAGTTGTGAAAGGTATTCATGCTGAACCCTACACACAACCTCCACCCTAAGTTAAAGACTGTTAAGAGTAGATTGACACCTGGACACATTCATTCATCTACAGTTGTACCTTGTTTTGCGACAAGGATCCATTCTGGAGCCCCAGCCACTAGCTGAAAAGGACGCAGGGCAAAGTGCTGCATCTGTGCACACATGTGGAATGGTTTGTGTTTCTGCGCATGTGCGAAGCACGATTTAGTGTTTCTGCACATGCGCAAGCGGCAAACCCAGACGTAACCCGTTCCAGTACTTCCGGGTTTGCCACGGACGTTCACTGGAATGGACGCTAGATGAGGCGGACATTCGCAGAGGTATTACTGTACTTTCTTATCTCAAAGAATGCAATCCTATCATGTCTACTCAGAAAAATACCCAGTTGAGTTCAATGAGGCTGTTCCTGGTGTGTATAGGATTGCAGCACTGGTCACAGTAAAATTCATGTAAAAGTTGGCTTCCTTACAAGCTGTCGGAATTCAAGCCTTAGTCAGAGGAATTGGCCACTCTCCAGGTGCCCGGCTTGGATTCCTTGTTGATCTCCCCCGTCAGCGACTCCCGGCAAGACAAGGCGAGATCTCGGCGATCCTCCTCAAACGTGAGAAGAACACACCATTCCTCCCCTTCCCTCATTCCCAGGGAGGGGAGAGAGACAGACAGAAATGTATTTACATGCCTTTATTTCTGTCTTTCCAGCAGTACAGAGAAAACGTGTCTGCACTCTCTCAACACCAACAGCAGAGAGAGAATAACTCCTCCCATGTACTTCCAGTACAGGGTCATGTGACACTCTGAGCTAACATCCGGTGCTCAGTGCACAGAATAGACTGTCCCTTTGTTCCCACGGTACAGTCCCATAACATCAACATCCTGTTTGGCTTTCCAGCCATCTGGAGCACTCTTCAGCATTGCTCCTTTTTCGTAACACAAGCAACAGCCTTATTTTAGATCCAACTCAATGTGAGAGATTTAAGCATGGATTGATGCTTCCATTGAAGTCAATGGGTTTTGAATGAGTTTAGGTCTGTCTGGATTATAACCCGAGTATGTTTAACACATAAGGTTAAATATTTAAGAGTTAGGGGTTCACAGATCTTGGAGGAATTCAAACTCATTAATATCTATCAGAACACTACCTAGTTGCAGTTTATGAAAATACAATATACAGTGGAACCTCGGGTTGCGAATGTGATCTGTGCGGGAGGCACGTTCACAACCCGCAGCGTTCACAACCCACAGCGCTGCGTCTGCACACTCACGTGATGGGATTTGGCTCTTCTGCATATGCTCAAAGTGCGATTTAGTGGTTTTGCACATGCGCGAGCGCTGAAACCCAGAAGCAACCTGCAGTGTTCGCAACCCGACGTATGACTGTTTATGCATAAAACTTGCTCTTTTCATGACACAGTGGCTGCAACTGTATTCATAATTATTTGGAAGCAATTCTCATTGAATGGAGTGGGACCTGCTTCTCAATGCATACAGACAGGTTGCCAACCCACTCTTGCAAACTTCATCGGTGTCATCAAATGGCCACTGAATAATCTGCTAAAATTTTCTAGGAATGCACATGTCAGTTTTAATCAAATGCATTATTTTCAGAATAATAAAAAAGAGGAAATGGCTCTTCGACATTTATTCAGAGCAAAACCACCAACTTCTTTTGACTTTGATCAAAACTGAGAAAAGGAAGGCGATGAGGGCTGAAAATTGAATGAAGTGACATACCATTGCTCAAGCGTTACTGTTGAAGTAGCAGAAAGGAAACAAGCACTTTCTACTAATATGACAGAACAGCTTCACCCATTTTGAGCACCAGGGCAAGTTGTAGGGAACTTAATAAGGAAGTGAAATAATCAGGAATAAGACTTGGAGGACAAAAGACAGCAGTATCACTACTGAGACAACATGTTTATGTTCTATGAAATAACTTCCACTGTGAAATTTACAAGTTTGGATCAATGCCTGTGCAACTGAAATCAACAGGACTCAGCGGTTCCTCTTCCTCATAGAAATAAACATAGCATCCTTTTCCATCCTTTTGCATCCTCACCAATAATGAAAAATAGCCACAAGGGGTGCTTATCAATTAAGTCATATGCCACAATTACCAAATGCAAGAAAAAGCAAACCACACATTCGTTCACTGTGAATATGGCTCATGCAGGAATGAATTCCAGACTTCAGTGGTGCCATAAATGAAGTATGATGGTTTAACCAAGTTTTGATCACACTGCCAGATTCCTTTCTCAACACACATCTGAAGAACATTATGTATTGTAGAGAAGGGCTTGTGGACACTCTTAATGCTGCTGTTCAGGTCAGGATTCCTTAGGAATTATTCTCTGTGCAATAGCAAATGTTATGGTCACCACTAACAGATGAAGCAGGGCTGGTGTCAGACTCCATAGAGCCTTTGGCATGGTGCCAACTGGGACCCCTCCCAGCGCCAACCCCCAAATCAGGGAAGGGTCCAGCCCTGTTTGGGGTGCTTGCAGGAGCTGCCATGCTTTCTCTGCCACCCCTGGAAACACTCCAGCAATGTGTGAGTGGCAGAACTGGAGCAATCCTCAGTTCCTATCCATGTTGGCTGCCAACGATCTTAAACTGCCCCAAATGCAATGCCCGGACCAAAAGATAAATGAAATTACTTTTGGCAATTTAAAATGGCAGTGATTGGCTCACAGCTGAATGGGTGCTGAGATTGGCTCACGGCTGAAAAGAATTTGCAGGGCTATCCAGGAATGCAATTAAGTTGAATGCAATTAAGTTGAGCTGCTACCAAGCCCTCCCCAAGCCCACAGGGTGCTTGATCTAATGTGGTCGACATCTGGCACCAGGCATGATATGAAAGCTTTTGCCAGATCCAGCAGGTCAGTTACAACATGGCGTACGCTTGCGACAGAAAGGACAACTGAGAAAGCAATCAGTGCAGGTAATTTGGGTGGTTTTCAATTAAGTTTTACTCAGAGTAGACCCATTGAAATAGATGAACGAAACTTAGACATGCTCATTTATCTCAGGGGGTCTACTCTGACTAAAACTTAGTTAGAAGTCACTCTCTTTTAATCAACAAATTATCCACTTCTAATGCAATGGACTGGGAAAGAAAGATGGTTTGTGGAGGCTTGGCACACATATGGGAGCCAGCAGAAAATGCACTGGGCTAGCTCTGCTCCTTCAAAGATGTCAGGGGGCTGGGCAGAGGAGGAGTGGTGGTGGAGATCCTCTCCTCATCCTGACCCTTCCAGGGAGGAGGAAGAGGGAGACAGTATAGCTGGCTAACATATTGTCACCAGAAAGTATTCCAGACCCTCCATCTCCCAGAACCCGGCAAGCCTTAAAAGTAGGAGAGCAAAGAGCTCAAAGACAGAGGGCACGTAGCAGCACATGTAGAAGTGACGAATGAGGGAGTGGGAGAGACGGGGAGCGGAGATTTACCCGGAACAATGCCATTATCCAAGAGGCTGGATTCTATAGCCTCTCTCTGTAAAGTTTGAAATAAAAAAGGACTGTAAGAAACTTTTCCTTGTCTTTAGAATTTCCTGGGCAACCAACTAGGAGCCGCTGACAGCCCCCTGACAAAAGATGATACATGTGATAGCAACATCCCTCAGCTGACGTGTGATTGGTTCAGTCTTGAAGGAAGCAACTTGAAGATATATAAGGCAGCCTTATCCAACCTGGCGCCTTCCAGAAGTTGGTCTACAACAACTTTAATCATCTCTAACAATTGGCAACAATGACTAGGAACTGCAATCCAAAAAACCTAATGAGCACCAAGTTGGAGAAAATGGATGTAGGTTCTCTCTATGGGGGCAAGAGCTTTGATTGACCAGTGTTCCCAGCCCTGCGGAGGAAATTCTATGTGCATCAATTGTCTCCTTTCAGCATGAACTGATCATGCGTCAGCTGAGAGACATCTGTATACAAGCCACTGAAGGATTGTGCTTTCCTGTTTTCTTCTTCACTGTCTTTTCCTGTATGGTGCTCCACAACACACAAAGGAGTTCAATGTGTCTGCTCCCAGTTGTTTAAAGATACCACACACAGTTATTTAGAAATAGTAGTAATTATTCTTGTACTTGTCTGGCACCAAGAAGGAAGCTTAATTCAAAAACCCAAGATAAAGAAAATTTTGCATTGTAGATAAACATTTTTGCTCTTGCAGTCAAATGACAGCATATTTGTGAGATTACATTTCAAAGGCACAGTTGCACTGGTTCCATGCAGCAGGGTTATCTTTGATGCTTGTCAGACTTCTCAGGAGAATAGGCCCATCATTAAAGAAATGCATTATATTCATTATTCCTTCTTTCCCCCACTATCACCTCTCCTCTTCTTTATTCACTTTGTTCCTTCTGCTGTACTGTGTGGGTCTTTATTTTCAAAACAAGCCATTTGCGTGCTACCTTTTCAAATACCTTTGGAAAATTTAAATATATAATGCACTTAACGCTCCCTTTATCTTTCGTGCCAGAAATATCTTCAAAAAGTCCAGTGCATTTGTAAAGCAAGAACAGCTCTTCTGGAATTCTTTCTGGACGTTGTTAACTAATACCCTTGTCACAACTTTCTTTCTTTTACTTCCACTACAAATTAATCCACCACACCTCTTGTAATCTGAATTATCTTGGTTTCCTGCATCATCTCTGAAGAGATGTGAAGAGGGGATCATAGTCATGTTTGTATTGCAATAGGCTTCTATTCCAATTGGAAGAATATTAAACCTAACAGTGACAGCCCAAGTCCCCTTCCTCTCCTTTCTTCTACACCCCTCTGCACCCCTCACAGTCTGCTTGGGGAGTGTCCTACAACCAGGAGTACCAACTTGAATAAATTATAGGGGGGTAGGTAAGCCCTGCCCCATATAATCAATCACATGATGTGGTGCAAACACACCAGTTGAATGGCAATGGCCATCAACTCAAATATTTTATTGTGGGGGTCAAAGGGACCTCAGCCCCTGGGAGTGTTTGGAGACCAGGGTTTGAATCCCCACTCAGTCATGAAGCTCACTTTGTGACCTTGGGCCAATCATCATCTTTTGGCCTAACCTACCTGACAGGGTTGTTGTGAGGATGAAATGAGGAGGAGGAGAACCATGTACCCCACCTTGAGTTCCTTGGAAGTAAATGTGGTAAAGGTAAAGGTAAAGGGACCCCTGACTGACTCTGGGGTTGCGGCGCCAATCTCGCTTTATTGGCCGAGGGAGCTGGCGTACAGCTTCCGGGTCATGTGGCCAGCATGACTAAGCTGCTTCTGGAGAACCAGAGCAGCGCACGGAAACGCCGTTTACCTTCCCGCTGGAGCGGTACCTATTTATCTACTTGCACTTTGACGTGCTTTCGAACTGCTAGGTTGGCAGGAGCAGGGACCGAGCAACGGGAGCTCACCCCATCACGGGGATTCGAACTGCCGACCTTCTGATCGGCAAGTCCTGGGCTCTTTGGTTTAACCCACAGCGCCACCCACGTCCCATCAAAAAAAAAAAGTGGTATATAAATGCAATAAACAATTTTTAAAAAATGTTACAACTCACAGAGTTGGGGCCAGGCTAAGGGATGAAGGGAAAATGTTGATTCAGTACTCATTTAAACACAAACCTACCTGAGTTGCACTTCCTGGAATAATACAAGAACTAAAAGACAGCCATTTTTTTGAACGGTGCCCTTCTCTGAATTTTGCGATGCAGTCCTCCAGGCAAGTAATGTGTAAAAGAAAAAGAAAAAAAATATTCTGGGGTATAGTAATTTATCAGTTGTGTTATATGGTGGTTGGGGAATCCCTTGCATAAATTTGTATGTTAGTCAAAACTGCATTCAAAAAATATGTTTATTAGGAGGAATTCAGATCCAAAGTGCTGACAAATTGTCATGAAGATATATTTAAAAAAAAAAAAAAACCCACAAATTGCTGCAGAAATGTGGAGAACTGATCTGAAAAATCATGTGAAAGAAAATGGACACTTGGGCACCCTATTAGAGACACATAGCACCTGTCAGTGGAAGAAAAAAAGAACTTTGACACTCCTACCTGGCACTGGGCATTATGGAAAAGTAGTTATCAGCTGTAAAGAATTGTCTCACCTCTGGGATGATGGACATGGAACGCTTTGCATTTTTGAGGACAAATCTATTTATGTGCAAATGATTTCTTGCTGCTGTCGCAGGAACTACAGCAAGCAGTGCCAAATATTTATTTGGTTACAAATTGAATTTGCAGAGGCAAACTGGACACAGGAGGACCATCAATCACAATGGGACCTAACTGTTTATGATGATGATGATTATTCCTGTTTTTCTGCTTTTATAGCTTTTTTATTTTATTTTATTTCAAGCATTAGACACTGGATGCAAAGGCAATTACCATCCCTGCATGGATGCTGCTCTTTTTCATTTCTGTCGCTTTATTATGGCAATTGAATTCCCATCCCTATCCCATTTTCCTTTTTATCCTATAGGGGGATTCGGGGATTCTTTTTTTTTTTTAGTTTTTCTTTCTTTTTTTTCATTACACGGTATTATTGCTATTTTCAACTCTTTCCTGATGTCCTTTCCAGGACTTCATGTGACTTGTCTGAGCTTCTTCAATCATAACCTTAGCTGCAGTTCTGCAAATAGCAACTGTTCTATGTGAATGGGAGTCAGAGAACTTAGTTCTCTAAATTCACACAAAAATGGGAAACTTTCTTATTATTGCCATTACTGTGCCTTGTGTATAATATTTGGAATCAAAGCCTACTTGGGCTTGACATTTTGCTAGTGATGGGCAATGTCTCTCTGCTCTGTTCAGAACTGGATTCAGAAAACAGAGTTCCTTCCCTCCAAAAGTCAGGAAATAGCCTTCTTATTTATATTTTAATTCGTCCAGTTTTGAATTTGGTTCCTATTGTTCTCCCAGCTATATTACTGGGAGGGTAATGAGGTCTGAATTCTCTGCCCCCAACTCCCACAAGCATCCCAGCCGCTGGGGACCCTGGGATATTCATTTTCCCTAAGACAGCTAACTGGTTCTCCAGTTTATGGTAAAGGTAAAGGTAAAGGGATCCCTGACCATTAGGTCCAGTTGTGACTGACTCTGGGCTTGCGGCGCTCATCTCACTTTATTGGCCGAGGGAGCCGGCGTACAGCTTCCGGGTCATGTGGCCAGCATGCCTAAGCCACTTCTGGCAAACCAGAGCAGCGCACGGAAACACCGTTTACCTTCCCGCCGGAGCGGTACCTATTTAGCTACTTGCACTTTGACATGCTTTCGAACTGCTAGGTTGGCAGGAGCAGGGACCGAGCAAGGGAAGCTCACCCCGTCGCGGGGATTCGAACCGCCGACCTGATCGGCAAGTCCTAGGCTCTGTGGTTTAACCCACAGCGCCACCCATGTCCCTTCCAGTTTATGGTATTTAGAGGTTAATAATATCCTAAGGTTTGCGATTAACACTGTTACTGCCCAGTGATAGAGAACTTTGCACAGAGACTAAAAAGGGATTGTGGGGTGTGTAGCAATCCTACTTGTAATGGAGCCAAGCATTGCAAGTGGAGCAAGGTCATAATATGAACCAGGTGTAGGGAACCTGGAGCCCTCCAGATGTTAAGGAACTACTACTCCAATCAGGCCCAAGAAGCATGGCCATGGATGTTGTAGTTCAGCAACATCTGGAGGGCCAAAAGTTCCTTACACTTGGACCAGATAATTATCAACTTTGGCAGCACCCAAATTTTTTGCAGAATACAGATTCTTCTCCACCCCACCCTGAAAAAAAGTGTCCTAGTGTATACATGTAAGTTTCCACCTATTCTTTAGTAAGTAAAAGTAAATAATTGTCAGTCTCCAGAGGAAACATCTGGTAGCACAGTGAGTACCAAGGACAAAGAGTTGTAGCAAGAAAGCTGAAAGTCTTTGATTTAAATCTCAACTCAAATTCATCCTTTGCCCCTAAACTGCAGTTCTAGCCTTCTTACAGGGCTGTCACTGAGATAATTGCATAAGTAGTGATGGTGTGAAGATTGTGATTACCTGATCGGAGATACAAATTTGTCTAGGTCATAAAGGCTGGATGCATTCCAGATCAAGCACCATTTCCCAAGTTCTTCTCTGGCCTGGCATTTTAAATGAGAAGGATTTATTTATAAAAGCCTTCCTGCCTCACCTTAAAAGGTTCCCCGGGACAACTTGCAACCATAAAAAGCACACGGTAGTACAATAAGAACAGAGAGCAATATGGCACAACCAAAAAGATGACCCTGTGTAGGAATCCTGGCATTGTATTCAACTAACTTCTATTCAGAGCAGACCTATTGAAATTAATGAACCTGAGTTGGTCATGTCTATTAATTTCACTGGGTATACTCTGAGTATGACTAGCATTGTCTACAACCCATCGTGTCTAGATGAAGTAGGTGAGTTCACTAAAGTCATCCGTGTTAATATCTTACTTTGGATTAACCTCTCCTTGGTTATCATAGAATTCTAGCCTGCAATGCAGGAATATTGTAGCCCAGTGTGGGGCTCGAACCCACGACCTTGAGATCTCAAGAGTCTTATGCTCTATTGAGGGGTTGACATGAAGCTGCATGGTTTTTTTTAATGGGCACATAAGCTACAAAAAAAATGCAATGTGCACAAGTAAAGTCATTTTTTTGAGTTCCTTAGGGAGGAAGGGCAGGATATAAATTTAATAAATGATAGAAATAAACTGGGACAATGTCTGAGCTGTGGCATTGCAGCAGCTAATGCATTTGGTGCCATGTCGCTCCCTGCTCCTGCCAACCCAGCAGTTCGAAAGCACATCAAAGTGCAAGTAGATAAATAGGTAGCGCTCCAGCGGGAAGGTAAACGGCGTTTCCGTGCGCTGCTCTGGTTCGCCAGAAGGAGATCTTGTCCATCATAAACAGGAAGCACGTTAAGTATTTAAAGTATGCTATAGAAATTCTCAGTGTTATTATTTTGCATTATGCAATCGTTCTTCTGAGCCGTTGAGTAGACAACTTCTGTCATTGTTTTTCATACCTAGTCTTCTTTAGAGCTGCCCATTCTTTTCTCTCTCCTGGATACTTATGTTTTTCACAGCCGGAACAGAAGTACAAAGCCAGCAGGTGAAGCTTCCTCCTATCACTGACTTTGTACCCTAGAAAAGGCAATGCTTTACCGCCACTTGTCAAGCTCAAGGAAGGTGACAACCTTTTCCTACTGTTTTTGCAATATGGACAAACTAGCAAATCCTGAATATAAAATACGGTTTTAGCCCTGCAGATAAATCACTAAGGGACTAATTGCATGCAAACCTACCTTGGAGAAAGTCCCATTCAACTTAACGGGGCTTACTTCTGAGCAGCAGGCATAGGCTTGTGCTATAAATAAGGGTTGGCCATTGGATGGGGCAGCTATATTTATTGGTCTCAAAATTAGAGCTCAGTATGCATTGTTGTTTCTGATGGTTGGGATTTAGCTGTGCATATCCCCACCCTTCACAGAGAACACTATTGGATCAAGTTTTGGTGTGTGTGTGTGTGTGTTTTTTACTGGGACTGAACCATATTACTGAATGCTAAGTTGATGCCTAGTCTCCAATTCCATGGTAGATTTGGCTGGAGATTTTAATGCCAGTGTTGGAAATTCGATTGTTTGATGAGTCCCTGATTTTTGCTGATTACTGTTTTATTATGGATATTATGTTATTTTATTCATTAGCATTTTCTTTTTGAATTTACTGATGGTAAATTTGAAAAGCACTGAGCATTCCACACAAAAAAAGCTGTTCAGCTGGCGGTGGTGTTTGCTGGCTGAACGGCAAACCTATACTTAAATGGAATCTTTCTTTGTAAAGTGTAAAACGGGTGGCAAGTCCAGAGTCCTGTGCTTTCAGATTTTCACCTGCTGGTCCTGGGAATCCCAGGCACATGTAAGATTCTGGACCCAGAGTCAGAGCTATTGACAGAAATATAGCTTCTTTTACAGTCGGTAGAGCATGAGATTCTTAATCGCAGGATTTGAGCTCCATGTTGGGCAAAAGATTCCTGCATTGCAGAGGGTTGGACTAGATGACCCTCATGGTCCCTCTAGCTCTGCAATTCTACGGGTCTGTGCTTTTATAGTAATCAGTGGTAAACAACAAGCACATTTGCAGCACTGTCTTCAAAAGCAAGTATATTTGATGAAATTAGTTCATTATTTCCATACTTTAACATTTCTCTTTTTATCTGTGCAGGGAGACGAGAACATGAAGCTAGGGAATTAATTGCTATTTCACCTGGAATGTTATGCAATGCATTTCATTATTTGGGGTCTTTGCACAAATCTTTCTCGCTAATGTGACTAACAGAAAAGAAAAGAGGAAGATATAAGGAGTCCCTTCTTTTTGCACGCTGAATCCTGAAGTTTCGGAGTGGTAAAATTTTAAATGCTTCATGCAAAATCAGGTCAGCTATAGACAAATGTCAGTAGACTGGATGCAAAATGCACTGCAGGCAGAAAAAGATGACATTTATCAGTCATCCATACATCAGTAACTAAAACAATTTTAGGGTTGTCTAGACAGGCATCTATTATTTCTTAAATTTAAAAGCTTTAGTAGAAAGACAACAGCAAATGCTCTTTTTATATTTAGGATTTTCTCCCCTTCCAAGAGAGATGAGACAGGCAAAGGAAAAATGGCAGTTTTCAAACCGAGAACTGCAGATTTGCTGATATATAGAAATATTTTTGACAGATGTACTCTATATATATGTACATGAACACAGGATAATTTATTGCTCTATATCAACGGCAATGGAACTAAATTATCAGAGTATGCATATTGTATCGGATGTTATTACTTTGGTACTCTGTATTAAGGGCACAACTGAGCTCAAATTAAGCACTTTTAAGTCTTACTCATTTCCATGGGAGAGTTAAGCACATGCCCACACTTTTTATCACATAAATGGATGAATGCAAAAAAATGTTAATTTTTATTTGCCATACTGTATTTGCATCCAGACTTTTCCTTAAAGAACTCTAGCAGTCTATGTGGATGTCTGCTATTTTATTCCCACAACAGCCATGTGGGTGAGATGGAACCTTGCTAAAGACTATTCAGTGGGCTCAACATCAAACAATCTGAATTGGAATATACACAATTCCAGTCTAACATTCTGGCCAGAGTGCTATTGTGCTCACATTCTACTTTGGGGCTTCCCATAAACATTGGGTTTGCCACTGTGAGAACAGAACACTGGACGAGATGGATTTTTGGTCAGATCAAGCAGGGCTCTTCTTCACTTTAATACACTCATGTAACAATGATATAAAAGTACTTGTCAGTTAGAATGGATCATACTCAGTATTGAGCCAACTGTGATGGCCATGGTACTAATTGCAAAGAAAGGGTACATCTGCTTTGGCAGTTTTAGAACACAGGAAGTATTTCCGGAAGTATTTCCGGTCGGGTTCTTTTTTGGTCCTCCCTGGAGATGCTGCGCCACTGAGCTACAACCCTTCCCATTTTCCCTGCTCCTCTTTCCCTCCTCTTTGGCTGCCCTGCTGCCGTCTGAGTACCAATGCTCAAAGCAGTCATTGGAAGAGCCACACATAGGACTTAGTCTCAAAACAGCGATTTGAATGTGTTATACAACACCAGAGGGAGACAGAAAGCAGAAAACCTTTCTACAGTGGTACCTCATGTTATGTACTTAATCCATTCCAGAGCTCCGTTCGTAACAGGAAACCGCTTGTTACATGAGGTGCGCTTTCCCTAATGGCGCCTCCCGCTGCTGCAGCACCACCAGAGCGCAACTTCTGCTCGCATCCCGGGGCAAAGGTCACAACAAGGGGTATCTACTTCCGGGTTAGTGGAGCGCGTAACCCGCAGCATTCGTAAGGGGGATGGTATGTAACACGAGGTACCACAGTATAGCATTTTTATGTACTTTTTCTTTTTCTTTTGTTATAATGATTTAATTTCTGACTTATTTATAGCTGGTTTCCCCCCTGTGTGTAGATCCACCCTGAGACCCGATGCTAAATGGTCTGCAGCATGATTTTAAACAGAAGTACAGTGGTACCTTGGGTTAAGAACTTAATTCGTTCCGGAGGTCCGTTCTTAACCTGAAACTGTTCTTAACCTGAAGCACCACTTTAGCTAATTGGGCCTCCCACTGCCACCGCGCCGCCGGAGCATGATTTCTGTTCTCATCCTGAAGCAAAGTTCTTAACCCGAGGTACTATTTCTGGGTTAGCAGAGTCTGTAACCTGAAGCGTATGTAACCTGAAGCATCTGTAACCCGAGGTACCACTGTAGTAGCATGCCCAGAGGCGTAGCAAGGTCAGGTGGTACCCAGTGTGGAAATATTTTGTCAGCCCCCCATTGATGGCTCGGGGTAGGCTTGGGAGTTGAGGGGGCGGGCGGGCGGCAGACCGAATATCACCCCCTCAGCTATGACACCCAGGACATTCTGTCCCCCGCCCCCTTCCTATACCTCTGAGCATGCCTTCTGAATTTAGAGCAGTGCACAGCCCCCCTTATCTGATTTGGAGCCTGATTCAGTGCTTCAGAGTAGCTCTGTTCCAACCTGGGATGGTGTGGGGCCAACCTGACCCAGGTCCAGGTCCCAAGCCAATTTTGGAGCCTTGTAATCAGGTGGAAGGTGGGGGAGAAGGAGATGTGGTTCCTTAAACATGGCCACATGTTTAAGACACTGGTTAAACATGCAGTCTGGAAGGAGGAAAAGGAGACACACAGAATATGTTTGCATGTCACCTCCTCCCTTTCCTGACTACCAGACCCTGCTTTTGACAACCCTGGATCAGTCAGTGGGGGGGGACCTCATTCAGCTCAGTGTCGTCTGGGGCTGCCTCAATCTGGGTCATCACAAATCAGTTCAGGATACAGGATTCAGATGGATCTGAAACATAGCCCTTGAAAACATAGCACTCTCGAGTTGCCTCTAAAACTCCAGTTCTTGGAGTTTTGTGGTGGATGTGTAAAGTAGTTAAAAACTTTTGGGAGATGATATATAATGAAATGAAAAAAAATATGTTCAAAATAACTTTTGTTAAAAAACCAGAAGCTTTCTTATTAGGAATTACAGGTACCGAGATCCCAAAGGATCAGAAAAGATAGTTTATGTATACGACAACAGCCGCGCGGATACTACTGGCCCAGAAATGGAAGGAAGAGTCAACCCTGGCCAAAGAAGAATTGCAAACCAAGATGATGGACTATGCCGAGATGGCAAAATTAACTGGGAAGCTCAAAAATAAAGAAGACAAGAACTTTAAAAAAGAATGGGAAAAGTTTATAACTTGTTTACGAGACCATTGCAAGCAGGTCAAAACATTTGGCAGGATTTTAACCACACTTGTAAAGTAATTGAAAGTATGGATAATTTAGAAGGAAAATAATTGGATAAATACTGATATGCAGTTGTAAATATTTTCATTATGACCCATGGAAGAGATGGGGGGAAGTCAGGAGATTCAGAGTAATCACAATATTCAGATTTTGAATGTTTGTTTGTTGTATGTTTATATTTTGTAAAATCAAATAAAAATATAAAAAATAAAAAATAAATGTCCAGTTCTCACAGTGCTCTCTTCCCAATTCAGTATTACATGTTTCTAAAGGTGCTTTAGAAGTGATGACATCAAAGGTTATATTGTCCAGCTGACTGGTGATACAGGAAATCCACTATGGCAACATCCGATAGGTTTCCACCCAGTCCCTGCTTAGAAACCTTTAACAGAGGAAAGTCCACCATCTTCCAAGGAAGTCTCTCCCACTGTCAAACAGCTCCTACCACCAGGCAGTCCTTGGTAATGTTTTGCTGAAATCTCCTTTCTTGTAAGTTGCTTTGGATTCCTACTGTCTGTAGCCACACAAAGAAAGAAAGAAATTTGCTCCATCGTCTATTAGACAACCCTTTGAATGGTGTTCACATGTTGCCTCTTAATCATCTCTTGTCCAGGGTAAATGCAGCTTACACTATTGTATCCTGAGTACACTTCATTTCCCATTTCCAAAGCAGGTATGTTCGTAAACTGACTGTAGCAGTTTCATTTAAATTATTTGTTAGTAATTTATTTTTATCTCATTAATAAACTTACGTCCTGATTAATAAACTTACGTCCTCTTAAGCTTAAGAATGTTTAACAGAATGTTTAAACTCGCAACAGATCTGATATTTTTTTCTTATTATTATAGTAAACAAATATGTTCAACTTTCTCATTTTCTTCCAGGACAGACAGGTGTGTGAGTGTGTGTGTGAGAGAGAGTGCTTTACACTGCCGTGCACATGTTGAATGCATGTTTTAAATGCATTCCCCAAAATGTGTTTCTTCAAAATATTTTATAAGTCCATCATCAAAATGGAAACCGGTGCTGTTTGCAACAAGGTAAGAATGAAAAACAAAAAAAAACCCCCAAACCACGATTGAAAATAGTATATAATAAAGCAGAACACAAATGAAAGTGGCAGATAAAAAAATCAGAAACAGTCCATAAAATGCCTGGATCAATAAAGAGGATTCTCCCCCACCCCCTGCCGGTGCCAAAATGATAACAATGTTTTCATCAGTTGGGCCTCCTTGGAAAGGGAATCTGCAGACTGGGAGACCGTATCTGACACAGCCCTCTCCCCAAAGGCAAAATGAGGGCATTGATTTACTGGGGATAAAATCAAGGACTCTCCCTGGCTAAGGCAGGGACGGGGTTTAAGGTGTGTTGTGTGGGGAAAAGATCTGGCTGGCAGGCTAATTCCTGAATTTCCCTCACTGGCTACCAACCTGTCAACAGGGATAGACAGATCCATTGGTTTCAGTTCTCCATTCTTCCTATCTCAAATGCAGCTTTTCACATTTCCATAGCAATTTCCAATTACGGTTATTATTTTTTAAACCCTCGTGAACATTCACCACCCATTTAGTACAAAAATACAAACACACTGTTGCATGCAATTGGGACTAATACCACCCCCCTTTTTTGCAAGCCATTTCCCATTATATAAAGCATTTTTTTTTGTACTGTGCTTTCACTAATCTATGCAATTCCATGCCCCACAAAAGGATACATTTTCTCTCTTCATATTGCTTGGCTGGAGAGCTGCAGAGCAAAATTCAGGGAAGCGCAAAATGCTTCTTCTCACGTACTGGTCTGAGAATGAGGTGAATGAGGGAGCGTCTCATCAGGATGCAAACAAAATTTACTTTCTCCTCCATCCTACCTGTCAGCTACCTGACAGCACCCTCGAAGGGAGAAGAAGAAACGCCACACTCTCCAAAGGCATTCAACCTCTTTCCGTGACACCCCCCCCGAAGCCTATAGGCCACCAGGAGAAGTCTCGAGGCTTGCAGACTCTTGTCACCCCACTCCCTCCCCTGACTCACTTGCAGCCCATCCTGGTGGATTATAGGTCAGGCTACTCGGGAGTGAGCAGTCAGTCTAGCTACTTATTCTTCCCATTCACTGTATGCATGCTTCCTCATATGCATTCACAATATGTGGTTATGGAACTTGGAAGGGTTCCTTCCTTCAATTAAACTACCTCCAGGTACCCGGTAGTGAACGGTGCACAATCAAAACTCGAACTGGAGTGTTTGTCCTAAGCACTGACAGCAGGGTTAAGGCAGAATAATTACTGCGATGTAATGATCGTCTGACAGTCAGATGCAATGCTCTCATGAAACCGGAGCGTTTGAGGCTGCTGTTAAAATTCAAGCTGGGGGCTGTATTTTACTTGTCAACATCTCCCAGATAGGGAAACTTTTCCTATCCCAAATTAGGAGGGTCCCCTCCCATGAATGCAGAAACCTGAAAGTATGTTACAGTAATTGGAAGCAAAACTTTCTCCTCCTGTGTGTACGTGCGACACAGAACTTAAAACCTGGTCAAGCCCTCTGTTCTCACTGTGGCCAGCCAGATTAGGAGCACCACCTTTGTTCTGGCAAAATACAGGGCAGGGTAGGCTGGGCTGTTCAGGGGCAATTGTTTTGTTTTGTTTTAATCTGGTGCTGAAGTGACTTCAAGGCAATCCATTACACCCTATGGCAGCACACACACATGAATTTGTAAATCTGTTTGTGCTTGGCTGGCCAGAGTTTGTACATGACCTTTCACACACATGCATTTGGAGAGGATCCCTAACCACACACACACACACACACACACACACACACAGAGAGAGAGAGAGAGAGAGAGAGAGAGAGAGAGAGAGAGAGAGAAGACCTGAAATACTGTATCAATACAGGAAATATACAATCCTGTATTATACAGGACATGTGGCAACCCTAAACCAGATGCCTATGGGAAGCCCAATGGTTTCAGCAACTGATACTGAGATGCATTACTGCCTTTGGCTGTGGAGGCAGATAAAGTCATTGTGCCCAGTGTAGCCATGAACTGCTGGACACTTAGGGCACATTTCAAAAAGTCAGCTATTGCATGCGCCATGCACACTATGGACATTTTAGTCTTTAAGGGACCACAGGAATCTGGATTCAGCCAAAGAACTACATGGCTGTGTTTTGGGAAATTGCAATTTTAATGATTTTTTTTCTTCCCAAGGGAAAAGCAGATATGGGAACAAAAAGCATATTTTATTGACACTGTATTCATCCTTCCAAATTGGTGCTGTCTTGTGCATTAAACATTACTTTCAGCTCATTTCCCCTTATAGCACAGTTTACAAATCATAGCTCAATCCAAAGGAAATCCCATATTGTCCAGTGGCTAAACTGGCACAGGATTTTGGCTTCAGAATTCCCGATTTACTGTACCCTATTGTAATCCACCCAGTTTTGAAGAGTAATGTTTGATGATATTGATTGAACTAGTAATCACCCTGCTTTTAATATGGTACCTTTGTATAAGTTCAAAAACACAAATGTATTTTTAAAAAAAGGAATGTAAAATTCAAATACTGAATATGAAATGGAGAGAAGGGATGATGCCTTCTATCCCCTAGCAATTGTAGGGTTGTTGTTGAGTTGCTTTCTTGTTTGTCCTTTTACATTTCTTCCTGCCCAAAGATGCTTAAGTCCTGTTTCTTTGATATTGCCAAGGGACCGAGTTTCAAGTGTCTTTCATTTCCTATTGCAATCGAGCTATCTGCCCACTAGGTGGAGCTGTAACAATAGGTTTCTTCAATTTATGATAATAAGGAAAGTCATGAACCAATTTGAAAGGCAATGTTCATTTTAACAATTCAGATACACTCCTGTTAATTTGTATTTTATAAAGGTTCAGCAGGCTTCACTGAATGTCTTGTTAACCAGAGTTTTAAATTTGCTTCCAAATCTGCCATTTGATTGTGCATTTTAGAGTGATTTTTCCCCCTTTATGGGTGATTGTATGGCATATTTGTATGAAGTGTATGCATTTGTGTATGTGCATTGATATATAAAAATATTCCCTTCACATACACGAAATATGATTTTTAATGCAATTCTTCTGCATGGATCAGGACGTGATCAAAATGCAGTGCTAGCACAGGACACAGACGCAGTGCCACCACGCATTGTTTAGAAATACGCCCAAATGGAGAGGGTGATTGCCCTCCCTTGTAAAACCCAGCAGGTACGCTATTCAATATCCAAGAGAGAGACAGAGAAAGAGAGAGACATAGCAGACATGGCTTTCTTTGAGGAAACACTTTTGTTCTTTAAGGATATTTATAATCTCTTAAAGGGCCAGTGTGTTGACAATGAGCTAGCCACAAACCTGTGATTAGCGATGAAAGGGGTGGGATTTGAAGGATCTCGGAGAATCCCGATCCCAAGGCCACGTTTCTCAAATCAATTCATTGTCAGGACCGGATTAACTTCAGGCAAACACAAGCGGCGGTGCCGAATTGCAAAACTGGGAAGCTCCAACGCGATTTAACGCCACTTGCATCCATGCCACGTTGCTTGGATGCAAGCTCCATTGAACCCAGTGAAACATTCTTCTGAGTAAACATGCATGGGCTTACCCTGTGCATCGCATACGCAAGGCTGGGTTTGGACTCCCTGTTCCCTTGAGGCAGATGCTGTTTTGCGCTCTCTAGGGTCCCCTCCGGTTCTTATAGCAACAGCCCCCACAACTTGGAGTTTCTCCAGGCTTGGGAATCTCCCCTTTCTAAATTTACGATGCTTTCTGAGGCTGCCCTGCTCAGCGCCAACTCTTCTGCAGCGTGGAAAGATTCTTTCACGTAGTTGTGCGTTCATACAGTCTGCTGTTGCTGCATGCTAGGATGGGTGGGGTGAAACAGGGGGTCCCTCACTGGAAGTCTAGCGAAGCAGCCCTATGTCTACTCTGAAGTAAGTCCTATTGAATTCAATGGTGCTGGCTCTCAGATATAGCCATCCTCAAACCAGGCATGAGGAACACAGAAGTACAAAGGAGAACGTCTTTCTACAGCTGGCACTTCTCAAATCACATTGGGACGATGAAACAGTAAAGAGAATCCAATTCCTGGGGGGCGTTCAGTCTAACCAGATTTTGGGGGTGGAGAGACAACTTTTATGAGGAGTTTGTCTGACTCTGGGGCTGTCTGCCCCCTGGAGTGGCTCCCACATTATATGAAGCCACAACTCAAGAAATATGTTGATAAGAGGGGAAAGCACTCTGCACATGCTCAACAGCACTTTGTTTCCCTTTTGCAACAGAAATTCTAGAACCAGCCCATTATTATGTACTGTAAAATAATATGCTTGCCCACCCCTAGTGACCCATTTTTTTGGTCAGCCATGTCATGTTTATGATTTATGAGGGCACAATTTTGTAACGGGATTATAAACAGAGGACTCTTTCCCTAGGCGTGTCCAAGAGCAGGGCTGTTGTGTTGACTGCTGTCAAAACACATGTGTGTGCACCCCATCCATAACTGCAGGATTATAAACAGGGCTCCACCTAGAAACAGAGTGTATGGGGTGGTGTCCCTCAAATTAAGAGGCTTCCTTTGCTCTTGTGTCTAATGCCTACATCGCAGGAAGGTTGTCCTTTGATTTCTAAAGGGAAAGAGCCCCCCTGAACTTAGCTGGACTTGCTGTCAAGTAGACGCACACAGACGAAGGCTGCAATCCCAAACTTGCTCACTTGTAAGCAAACCCCATCAATTCAATCTCAATCAACAAGGCTAGGGTTGTGGCCTGGATGGGGTAACTTTAGGGGGCTTTTGGGGGGAGGGGGTGTCTGACCCAGTAGCAGCTGCAACAAGTTTCTTTCCAAGGGAGCACTGAGTGCGGAAATGGTGGCTACAACCACAAAGCAACCTTTCAAAAGGAAAGAAGTGGGGAGGAAAGCCACAGTCCCCCCCCAACTAACAAATAAAGGCATGGGGGGGTTTCAGTCCCTCTTTGATCTCCATTCCTCTCTAACATTTGAATTGATCAGTCTTAGCAGACCTTAGTACAGCTCCACATATGACCATTTTTAGTTGATACCCCCCCATTAACCTTATGGCAACATTTGTTAAGGTGCTTTAACATATATACAGTGCTTTTTTTCTAAAAACAAATCATGTTTAGGGGTACTCTCATTTTGACTCAATAAAATCACCATTTTATAGTTCATATCAGGGGAAAATGAATACGGGACAAAAGTATAAAGATTCACAAAATGTTTAGGGGCATGAGTATCCCTGCGTCCCCCCAGGAAAACAAAGCACTGAATAGATATATTTACTTGCAACACTTGGGGAAGGAGAAATACACAAAGCCATAGAAGATGTCAATTTGTCTGGATTCTGCAAAGCTGAACATGAGTTGGGTCTTTTGGGCTACCACAAAGACCTCTTCCCTTCCCTAAATGGCTCTTTCTAGCTAATTTGCTAGAAAGTATAATATGGTGGTATCGTTGCACATGCAACACCCAGTTTTCCCACTGGCTTTTTCTTCACTGACACCAGCAAGCTTGCCTATGAAAGGGAGGGGAGCCTAGGTTGCTGCATAAACATGGAAGAGCTGTGGCTTTCGGCACTGCAAAGAAGGGTTGCCCTGTAAAGATGCGGCCAGATCGCCACGAACTTAGATGACTTTTAAAAAGGGATTAGATGCATTCCTCAAGGACAAGGCTATCTATGGCTGATAGTCGTGATAGATGGAAGCTACCTCCTGCATCGGAGGTGACATGACTCTGAATATCAGATGCTGGGGGACAAGACTGGGAGAATGTATAGTGTGCTTCTGTCCTGCTTGCAGACTTCCCAGAGGCACCTGGCTGAGTGCTATGAGAGCTGAATGCTGAACTAGTTTGGGCTTTTATTTTATTTATATAAACATTTATATCCTACCCTACTAGTACCCATGCGCCACTCAGAGTGGTGTGGAACAATTTCAAAGTTACGCACACACACAAGCACGCGCGCGCGCGCACACACACACACACAATTAAAATATACATTAAAAATACACTGAAAGTAACAATGGCACAGATCACAGGTAAAAGTGACCTTAGCAGGCAAAAGCCTCTTGAAATACAGCCAGCGAAAGATATCTAGAGAGAAGGTCATCCAGACTTCATGGGGCAGAGTATTCTACAGTATTGGTGAACCCACCAAAAAGGCCCTGTCTCTTGTTGCCCTTACCTGTGCCTCTGCCTGAGATGTGTCTCAGAGAAAGACCCGTCCTTTTGCTCTTAGGAGAAGGGCAGAAGCTGGGTCAAGGCATTTTGGGTGCTTATGTTCCTGACAAACGCTAAGCTATAAACGATAACTCCTGCACTATTGTGAAAAATGTCACTTCAGCTAGTGGCAGTGTGTGTGTTCCAATAGATGTGTTTCCCATCAAAATTACAGAATGTCAATCCACACCAGATTACTTTCGTTCAACAAACTGATGGAAAAACAGCTATTTTGTGATGATGTTAATCAACAAGAATCTGGCGATGAGCGTGCCTCATAATCAGGGCATAATCTTCCAAGGTGGGAGAGGGGAAGGGAGCAATTTATTTTTTTACTCCCAAAGGGACTCTTTATTTTTTTAGTCACAGATATTTTTGGGCATCTGAAAACACACCTTCACAGGAGGAAGACGTGGCTGGGGAAAGCGAAGAACAGGACTGCACAGAAATCACACAGCTAGAGGTAAATCTAAAGGGACTTCGTAGGATTTTCATTACAGCTGGGTTACCTGATTTCACCTACCCAAATCCAGAACTGTCTAGCACTAGACAATGATAGACTAATTTGCTTCTGATGATTATGTTTCCTTAATTAAAATATTTTTTTAAGATATGAAATTAGGTTTGGGGGATTCACTGCCCTAGTGGCTTTAAAGTGAGGCTTCCAGACTGCTCTGCAAATATGTTCTTTTATATACATGGTAAGTCTGGAGAATGCCTGCTGGAAACAAGATGCACCCTAAGCCCTTTGAAATGTGGCAAATCACTGTGTACTGTAACCTCTTTGAAGTTTGTTTGTTTTTAGACAAACAGCTCATCGTATAGTAAAGCTGTTCCTAGAAACTGTTCAGTTTTTCGATTGCACAATTGCACCACTGAATGGTTGTGTGTTGGTGTGCCCGGGGCACACAAATGCACACACTTACATCCATAGAAACATCCACAAATAGAAAAGTGTGGGTGATATTCAATTAAGTGCAGGACACCCCCCCCCAAGTATCCCTATTTTCTAGGAACAGTCCTGGATTTACAGAAGCCATCTCTGTTTCTGATTTGATCCCAGAATGTCCTGGTTTTCCTTAGGATGTCCCTATTTTCATCTGAGAAATGTTGCAGTGTATGGAGTTATGCAATACCTGAGCCATCTGAAGGTAGCCCTGTATAGGGAAGTTTTCTTAATTTTCAATGTTTTATTATGTTCTTATATATGTTGGAAGCTGTCCAGAGTAGCTGGGGAAACTCAATCAGATGGGTGGGATATATTATTATTATTGTTATTATTAGGAATAGGATGTCCCTATTTTCATTGGACAAATGTTGGGGTATGTGTAAGTGTTACTCAGACTAGACATATTAAAGTTACTGGACCTATCTAATGACATTTGTTCATTTCAATGGGCCTACTCCGAGTAAAATTTAGTTGAGTATCACCCTAGATCAGGGGTCAGCAAACTTTTTCAGCAGGGGGCCGGTCCACTGTCCCTCAGACCTTGTGGTAGGCCGGACTATATTTGGGGTGGGGGAAATGAACGAATTCCTATGCCTCACAAACAACCCAGAGATGCATTTTAAATAAAAGCACTCATTCTACTCATGTAAAAACACGCTGATTCCCGGACCGTCTGTGGGCTGGATTTAGAAGGTGATTGGGCTGGATCCATCCCCCGGGCCTTAGTTTGCCTACCCATGCCCTAGATGCTGGGGAACAGACAGACTAGTTAGGCACAAGGAAAGCAGCACAGCTCTGAGCACATGGTTTGCATGTCAAAAGTCCTGAGTTCCCTGGTATCTTCAGGGGAAAAGGACTAGGTAATGGGCCTGAAGCCCTGCGCAGCTGATGCCAGTCAGATCAGACAACCCTGGGCTTTATAGACTAACTGACATTTGACAGACCTGGTGTAAGGCATCTTCCGATATGCAGAATTTTTATGGGGGCGTAACATAAAACAAATACCATCTGAAGTGGTATCTGCAAATGAGTTGTTTGTCCAAAGAACCTGCAAGACCTGGTTCTTGCTTTGTTTTGTTTGTGAGAGCCATTGTAGCAGTGATCTTTCATTTGTTCCAGCCTTGATGTGGACAGAGTACGGCCCCTCTCTATGCCAGCATCGACCACTGGGAAATTGGTTTGATGTTGGGAGAAACCACAGAGTGGCTTCCTACACCATTGAGACTGTACTTCTCACATTACTTGGCAGCAACGGAAATAATGATACTGTAGCATCAACTGTCCTACTGCAGTAATGTAAGTACTCACCCTGAATAGTAGTGCAACACATTCTCAGTATTGTAAAGGTTAGTTGTTGCAGTTGCTGTGAATCTCAGGTTGTTAGGAAGGAATTAACACTGCTGCTAGTTGAACAGCACAGGCTCTGTCTAAGGGTGCACTCAGATGTGGGAATATTGCCTAAGTTTTCCGGACGATAAAGCTTGCGTTTCTATCCTGTTTTCTAACATTTATCTCACACTGCGGCACCTGTTGCATTACAGAACGGTGCAATGTGTAGTTTTTGAGATCATCTGCACCCCAAGGGATATGTTTAGCACACATCTGAGCTAAACATTTTTTGGACGTTGCTGGAGAGTTTCACTTCCTTGCGACGTGCAGTGAATCACCCACCCTCCTCTCCCTATATTTAGGGTTGTTCTTATGGCCTTGCTATGCCTGTCTAGGGGTCGTCTGTGTTGGAGTGACATTTTTGAATTTCTGGAGTGTTCTTCCTCTCCCCCTCAGAGCACACAAGACTACAGTTAATACATTTCTCTACATGCATGGTATTTACCATTCCAGATGCAAATAGTTATATTTCCTGGAAGACCTACTCCTTGTTTTGATGGCCTTTCCCCCACCTGGTCTGGGTGGATGGGGCCGGGACTGACTCCAGCTACAAAAGCTGAGCCTGCTGAACAGACTCCTGAGTTGGGGTGTTGCTTAGGGTGGATTGCTGCTGCTATTGATATTTTGATATTTTTTGTATCTGTATTTTTACATATTACAGACTTCTGTCGAAATAGTTAAGGTTGGTTGTGTGCTTTTTGATGTGTTTTATTTATTGTTTATGACTACTTTTGTTCTGTTTGTAATTATGTCAACCTTTTCATGCTGTAAGCCGCCTTGAGCATGGCTTTAACTATGGAAAGGTGACATATGGCTCTATGCGGCCTAGGACCCACGTACCTACGGGACCGCCTCTCCTGGTATGCCCCGCGGAGGACCTTAAGGTCCACAAATGACAACATTTTGGAGGTCCCAAGTCACAAGGTGGTTAGGTTGGTCTTAACTAAGGCCAGGGCCTTTTTAGTACTGGCCCCAGTTTGGTGGAACACTCTGTCACAAGAGACTAGGGCCCTGCAGGATTTGACATCTTTCCGCAGGGCCTGCAAGACAGAGCTGTTCCTCCTGGCCTTTGGTTTGGACTCAGTCTGACCCTTATGTTTCCTTCCCCTTTATGATTTTGACTTTTAAAATGAGGCTGCATTTTAAATTGCATTTTAACCTGTATTTTAAATGGTTCTTTTTCTTATTTCTTATTATGTTTTTACTGAAATTTTATTGGTGTTAGCCTGGCTCTGGCTGGGGAGGGCGGGGTATAAATAAAATTTATTATTATTATTATTATTATTATTATTATTATTATTATTATTATTCAAATCAAACGATGGTGATTATGACAATATTCTAAAGGGAGGGATCATATCTCAGAGGCACACAGCACACGCATGTTATGCAGAAGGTGCCAGGTTCAATTATTGGCATCTCAGATGGTAAGATAAGGCTGCCGCTTGTGTGAGCTGACCAGCCTCCCTGGGTTAAACTACAGGTCCCATCATTCCTATCCACTGTCCATGTTGGCTGAGGCTGATAGGAGTTAGAAGTCCACATCATCTGCAGACAGCAAGTTGGAGAAGGCTGGACCAGGCAATACTGTGCCCGAGGGACAATTAACCCAAGCAGCTTCCTATGTCTTCTTAAAAAGCATCTTAAAAAGCAGAGACATCACCTTACCAACAAAGGTCCATATAGTTAAAGCTATGGTTTTCCCGGTAGTGATGTATGGAAGTGAGAACTGGACCATAAAGAAGGCTGATCGCCGAAGAATTGATGCTTCTGAATTCTGGTGCTGGAGAAGACGCTTGAGAGTCCAATGGACTGCAAGAAGATCCAACTTATCCATTCTTAAGGAAATCAGCCCTGAGTGCTCACTAGAAGGACAGATCATGAAGCTGAGGCTCCAATACTTTGGCCACCTCATGAGAAGAGAAGATTCCCTGGAAAAGACCCTGATGTTGGGAAAGATGGAGGGCACAAGGAGAAGGGGACGACAGAAGATGAGATGGTTGGACAGTGTTCTTGAAGCTACCAGCATGAGTCTGACCAAACTGCGGGAGGCAGTGGAAGACAAGAGTGCCTGGCGTGCTCTGGTCCATAGGGTCACGAAGAGTCGGACACAACTAAACGACTAAACAACAACAGCTTCCTATGTACCTATATTTGCCTTCTTTGAATGAATTGCTTGAACTCCATGGGGTTGCCGTTCAAGTTTGCATATTGGCAAAAGACCTTGATAATAACATTTGCTTCCAATTTGTTTCCAGGTTCAAATGAAGACTTTCGATTTCATTTATAAATCTTTCTAACAGCTTAGATCCTTTGACTATGAGATTTCTCTCTCAATGAAAAGCCCTTTGTCTTTCTGTCTGAAATGTGACAGCAATCTAAGGGATATAGATATGTGCCTGGAAGCTTCATGATCAAATCCCCTATATAACTATGCCAAAACAGAACATACATTTATACATCTGGCCAGGGGCTCTACTTGTCATCAGCACTGCACATCCCTCAGCAGAATACAGCCCCATCTTCCTTGTGTGGATATTTATTTAATGACAATTGAGGGGCTGGAGATACTAAGTGAAGAATGAGCCCGGCATTGACCAGCTGCTAACATGGACGTATTGGGGCTTGGAGCATGCGGCTCAGATTATTCATAAGAACTGTACAAGCGAAAGAAAGGGGCCCTGTGAAATGACTCCCTCAAAAGGCTTTAAAAGAAAAGAACAAGTTCTCATACATGTAGGAACATTGGAAGCTGCTTTATAAAGATCCAGCTCTGTATCTAACACTGACTCTCCAGGGTTTAGACAGTGGCTTTTCCCAGTCTTACCTGGAAATGCCTGGGATTAAACCAGGGACCTTACAAAGCAGACGTATTTTCCCCGCCCCACCCAGTTTCTCATCTTTGGATGCAAATTTGCCTAATATACACATTTTTGCAATGCTATTTCCCCATATATAATGCTTTTTTCTATGTTATTTTCACCAACACATTCATTTTAACATACACTTTACCCCAGTGTATGCATTTTTGTACACATTATTTGGAAAACTGCATTGCAAAATTCAGTGGAAGTGCAACTTTTGAAGGATGGCTGTGTTTCAGTAGTTTCAGAAAGTGTGAATTAATTAGGTTCACATTTAAATTTGAATTGAATCAAATTTCTCCCCCATCTCTATGTTCTACTCAGACAAGCAATGGCACACATGACCTTCCTGAGCCTTTGACTGACAAACATTAATTGTGAGCCTCTAGTACATCGATAACTTCTAGTCACTATTTTTACAATCATGGTTGCATTCGTCCTCAACATCAGAATCAGAAATGGCTGCTGACTGAATCTGTGCACTGCTGGTTCACACATTATTTCTCCTAGACATGTGCATCCAAAAAAACATGCAGGAGTGTTCTTTTGAAGGAGACAAGGCATGCCGTACATTAGCGACAATAGTAATTTCAATTTTTCAGTGAGAACAGGCCTCTGTGGAGAGTGGCTGCCAGTCAGTGAGCTACATGCACCAATAGACTGCCTTGGTGTAAGGCAATTTCCTATCTTCCTACTGGCAGTCAATTAAGAACACCTCGCGTTTAGAAACAACAACAACCTTACAAAAGAATGAACTCGATTCAGGGGAATCGAATAAGTGACGTATTTTTGGAGGATGCAGCAATGGTGGGGGTGGGGAAGGGTTGGAGACATAGGAAATGCTGATTGTATGCAAAGCGAAAGGAAGCATGCATAGCAGATAAGAAACTGACAGAGCAGAATTACCAAGCATAACAGAGATGTGGGTGAGACTCGCAAAGGACTGGGTGAAAGTATTCAGAACTTCATGGACAGTCAGAATCAGGGGTGGTCTTGTTTTTGTTGGTCAATGTCACCAGTTAAAGGGATGGTATTTTGAAACTGGACAGCCAGTTTCAAAGAAAAGAGAACAAGTAAAATTATTACTCCGAAGTTGGTAATTAAATTCCAGTAAAAGAACTCAGCCATCAGTTCACTTCAGGACAAACTTGCACAATTTGTGGCTCACAATCCAGGCTAAAACAGGCCACACCACTGGTGCATTATGGTCTTTCCATTACTGGAAAATTTCTCCCTCCACTTCCCAAGCAAGTAGCAAACAGAGAAGGCTGACTGAACCCCCAGTGGGTTGGTATACATCATTGTAGGGTGGGTGAATTGTGTTTTGCTTGGTGGGTCCTGAGCTGTATATGTCAACTTTAGTCCATCAAACTTTGTATGGCAATTGTAATGATGTCTGAAGCAGGTTTTGAATTTGGAACGACTCTCCTCTATTTTAGAACATGCAGTCTTCAATTTTCTTTCCTTTTGCTTTAAGTTCAGCTTCATTTACACTTAAAGAAAGCAGTGGCAGTTTCCAAGCTGCTGCTGACATACTCAAAGTGGAGAGTGCATTTGAAATAGGTGTAAAATCTCACAAGGCTCACCTAAGTCCCGTACAGAATGACAAGTCAGAAAAACAGCAATCTGTTTGTGAACCCAAGAATCGCACGCTGTAACTAAGTGCCTTACCAATAAGCCTGGTGTAGGCCATACAAGCAGCTTAAAATGTGATTGTCATGGGTACTCTATACATAATATATTCATCCCAAGGTGCACATACATTTTTTACTATTAGCTTTAGAGAGATTCAAGTGCATGTGCATTTGAATGTGAAACCTAATAGAAGGGGGAAAGTGAACAATAAGGTGCAATAGTGGGTGGCACAACAAGAATGATGAGCTCTGCTCAGGATGAATACCAGAATCCAAACAGATAACTGCAGCACTTATTGATGGCACAGATGCCAGGTAACTAATCTAAATCATGGATCACACAGCTCAGCATTACAGTTCTGAAGTCTCTTTTAGAAGTCTTTGATTTGGCAGAGGCCACCTAGAACAGAGACTGGCAGCCTGTGATCCTCCAGATATTGTTGGACTTTGACTCTCCAATATGGCCCGGGGTGGTGGTTGTTGCAGTCTCCCTCTCTCATAGCACAAGAACTCATGCAGTTCATAGTTAAATGATGGGATTTGCACACACAAGAGGGGATGGGTCAAAATGCTGAGGACATGTTATTTCTCCATAGCATCTGGCTCAGGAGAGGCTGTGAAAGCTCTGGATCAGTGTCTGAATGCAGTGGTTGACTGGATGGGAGCCAGTGAACCATATGTGATTTTGATGAAGACTCTTTGGGTGGGTAGAAACCTTGTGTAGGAGATAGCCAAGTTACCTGTTGTGGATGGACTTAACTCCCTCTGAAGGAGCAGGATGGTGGTTCGTAGAAACATCTCTGTCACTAGAGGCCAAAGTGTCCTCCATGGCTAAGAGTGCCTTTCACCAGCTATGGCCATTCCTGGACAGAGATAGCCTGATCACTGAAGTCCATGTGTTGGTAACCTCAGTGTTGTATAGCAGCAACACACTGTATGTGCGCCTGGTTTGGAAGCTCTAACAGGTGCAGAATGTGGCAGTCAGACTGCTGATAGGAGCACATGGTCAACAACATGTGGCACCATTATGGAAAGATCTGTATTGGCTGTCCATCTACTACAATATGAGGTCAAATCCTTGTACTGATTTGCAAAGCCTTGAACAACTTGGGTCCAGATTGCTTTAAAGACTGCCTGGACCCTGATATCCCAGCTCGACCACTGAGATCATCTGCCAGAGCATGATTTGTCATCCCAATCTGGCCTTGATGAACCAAAGATCTTACTTAGCATAAGGCAACTCCCTAAAAGGTAAAGGTAAAAGGACCCCTGACCATTAGGTTCAGTCGCGGACGACTCTGGGGTTGCGGCACTCATCTCGCTTTATTGGCTGAGGGAGCCGGCGTACAGCTTCCGGGTCATGTGGCCAGCATGACTAAGCCACTTCTGGCGAAGCAGAGCAGCGCATGGAAACACTGTTTACCTTCCCTCCTGAGTGGTACCTATTTATCTACTTTGAAGTGCTTTCGAACTGCTAGGTTGGCAGGAGCAGGGACCGAGCAACGGGAGCTCACGCCATCATGAGGATTCGAACCGCCGACCTTCTGATCAGCAAGCCCTAGGCCCTTAATCATCTTGGGTGCTCTTTTCTGAACATTTCACAGTTCTGCAATATCCTTTTGAAGGTGCGTTTACCAAAACTGTACAAAGTATTCCAAATGCAGTTGCTCCATATATATTGTATCTATAATGGCAATGTGATATTGGCAGTTTTAAGGGGATAAACAGTAATGCACTTTGTACATGAAAAAAGGCTCCATAAACTACAAATAGTAAGTGCATCACTGCTCAGCAGATGCAAATTACATGGCTAATCCCTGTAGCTTTTTTTTGTGTAATATAACTAAGACTTTGGTGAAAGTTGTCTTAGCAGTGGAATCGCATACATGAGTACTCATAAGGAAGTTCCATTGAGTTCAATGTGGCTTACTCCTAGGTAAGTGAATTGCAGCCTAAACCACCTTTGCAACTTTTTATTTGTGACTAGCGAAAATTAGTGATTTTGATTACATGAACCATTTTGTATATTATTATTATTATTATTATTATTATTATTATTATTATTATTATCATCTATTTTATAAGATTCAGCATCTCGTTTTTTATTTTAATATAATTATTTCAGAAGATACCTTTTAATGTATTCTGTCCTTAGTACTATCACTGCCACAACACACTCTGCTTGGGCTTATTCATGAACAGTAAAATAAATGATTTCCATCAGAACTGGGCTGGTTTTAAGAATCTCCTTCCTGTGATTAAAGCCCCAAACTGCCCCTTATCATTTTTCACCCTTGTGTTCCCTCAGACTTCCAGGCTTGTCTTGGCTAGATCAGCTAAATTTCCCCTGAAAGATTGAGAACCTATCCGGCCCCACTCAGTCACAGTCTAAGGGAGGAATTCAGTCATTTCAAAAAGTCTCATTACATAAGATCCTTTTATTGCCTCTTGTTATTTATCTTTTTGTGCTATCACCTTTTCCCCCTCCTCCTCCTCCTTAATTCAAATTAATAAAGTCCTGCAGTGAATGGTCCTTCTCTTCCATAGAAAATTCTTTTTTTGAAAAGGCTGAAAAGTCCTCAAAAATCACAATGCTCATAAAATGGGGGAAAGGGGAGGCGGAGAGGACACCTTTTATTCTTTCCCTTAGACTTCAGTGACACTATGAAGTTTCACATAATTTGCAGACTGCATCTCATAAAATACTGGCAAAATTTATTCATTTCAAATTAAATAGATGTAGCACAGAGTAATCTTTCTCTATTAAATATGTCACTTTTTGCAATTGTTTCTTAATATCCCTCACAGCTTCCATCTAAGATTAGCACTTTCTTTGCTGCCACAGTTTCACTAACCCTACTGAATTATTCACTGAAGCAGAACCTTCAGATATCAGGTTAGAAAGGCCTTGATTATGGCAGGAAGTGAACTGTATAAACCATTTTTCTTTAAAGGAAAAATGCTCCGTATAGAAAAGTCAGAAATCTGTATTAAATGTGCATTTTTTTAAAGTTTATAATTGATAGGGATTTAGTCAGCTGTGACCTTCTTGTATTTTGTTTATAATAATGTACAATAACATTCGGACAATGCTAGAGAACGGTTTAAAAACACGCACGTCTTCATGGTACTATTTAAAGTGGAGTTGGATGTCAGTGGATATTTTTCCTGTTTCGTTTAAAGTGGGAGGACACTGTGAGCAGGTTAGTCCTACGATGCTTCATTTTACATGGCTGATTATTTACATTTCTCTCTTCTGGTTTTGCTCCATTACTGCATGGGCATCAAAATATTGGAATCCACGGTGACAGTGCAGTAACGCTCCTTTTTATGGCTAACTGCCAATGTGGGGCCATTAGTTTGTGCCAGCCAAGTGCTGAAAAGTTGTTTGAACCTACCAAGGAGACAGCAGCTCTCTTGCTGGTGCTGAAATCCAAAAACTCAACACTCACAACTCTGCTACTTGATGATGTGTCCAGAGGCACCCAGGAGTTTGAAATATAGTCCTGACACAGAACAGGCTAAAGGCACTAACTTGAAGGCTCGGCGAGAGGAAGAAAACGTGTTTCACTCATGTCCATTAGTCAGAAAAGGAAACTTTCAGGAAGCAATTCACCTTAACAGAGACAAAGAAACATCCTCCTCGGCATTCTCAAAGGTTTGCTGAGCTATGGGACGTTTGGACATAGATGGACAGCATTCACCCTCAGAAATGGCTAGCTTGGATTCATAAGCATAGATGTAATCAGGGCAATTAAGCGACTGGGCCCAGCGACAGAGGAAGCTGCTCAGGTGCCTGTGGCGGCATGTCCAGGGGCGGGGGCAAGCCACCCATAGGAATGGGTTGAGGGCAGGGCACACCACGGGGGCTCCGGAGTCTGCCTTCCTCCTCCCACTCAGCTGCCCTTCAGCTGGGGGAGAGGCAGAGGGCGGACCGTTTGGCCAGCGTGGAGCCTGCCCCCGCCCAAGCCACTGCGTCTCTCCCAGGAGAGATGTGTGGCTCGAGCGTGCTGCAGGCCACACGATGAGTGCCGCCTGGCATTTTGTCACCCCCTCAGTGGTGACACCCGGGGTGAACCACACCCACTGCACCCCCTACCTCCGCCTCTGATTGGGCCATTCCCAGTATCCAACGTAGTTTGCCCCAAAATGGCACAGAAAATAGTTGTGTTCTGGAAAGCTTTTTTTCCAAAAAAAAAAAGGGGGAAGGCTGTACTTCAGTGGCAGATTACAGTGGTACCTCTGGATGCGAACGGGATCCGTTCCGGAGCCCTGTTCGCATCCTGACGTGAATGCAACCTGCGTCCACACATCTGCGTGTGCGTGGGTTGAGATTCACCACTTCCGCGTATGCACGTGACGTCATTTTGAGTGTCTGCGCATGCGCAAGCAGCGAAACCCAGAAGTAACGTGCTCCATTACTTCTGGGTCGCCATGGAGCGCAACCTGAAAATGCTTAACCCGAAACTACTTCAGCCCGAGGTACGACTGTACATACTTTGCTGTGACGGTGGGTGGTTCCCAGTGCTGTTTTTCTAGAAAAAGTGCTGGAACTCAACATGAATGCCTCCCTTGTGCTGATATAATGGCAGTGATGCACACTTGAGAGGTTCTGGCAAGCTCCAGCTGAAAAAAGCCCTGATAGTGCCATTCGGATTGGTAAGGTAGAAGGCAGAGAGATTAATGGGATGTGAAGCCAGAGCCAATGGCAGACAGAGCCAACTAATTCTATTTTCTTCTCCCATTCCCTAATGGACCAGCCTACACTGATGCTTTGCATACAGAAGGTTGAATCCCTTGAACCTGTAGGTAGGTGTGGCCAAGGCTCTTGTCTGAAACCTTGGACAGCTCCTGCTGGTTGGTATTAAATAGACCAATGATCTGACTTGGCATAAGGCGGATTCCTAGGTTTTACTTTTCAGTAAATGGCCTTGCAGCATTGCCAGTAATTATTTTACAGTATGTTCCCATTTGCCAAAAATAGGAAAATGGTGGAAACTGAGCACTATTAACCGTAAGATAATAGCCAATTAAAAGCAGTATCGATTTTCTGCATTACATCATGGATCCTTGCTGGGCTACGGCAAACCTTTCGAGAAAGAATTTCGGCTAGAAACAAGTGCATATTGTACTCATCACCCATGCAAACAAGCAGGCTATTAAAAATACCAGTCACAAATGGGAATCTCTGGATAGACTTGCTGGGATGATACTCTGGGAAACCTACAAGCAAAGAAAAAGCTATCTTCATCAATAGATTTAGAAAGATATAACCTGCTGCTCTCCAACTCTCTGTGTTAAAAATGAAAATAATAAAAATAGTATGAAAATAATAAAAATCTGTGTGTTTTTTAAAATAGAAGAGTATATGTTGCCTTTTCTAATTATGTGTTATTTATTTGTAATTACTTATTTAAAACACTTCTGTCTTGCCCTCCATCTTAACTGAGCTCAGCTTTATTCCTCTCTTGTTCCTGATATACATCTTCATTCACCGCTCCTTCCCTGGTAGGGAGGACACCATTTGGTGGCTTGCCTCAGTCACTAAAATGTCTTGGGCCAGCCTTGCTTCCTGTTCCTCTATAATGCCTGTACAAGGACTACAGTAATTGGATGTTAAATTGCTAGCACTGGTGAGGTACAGCAAGTGAATTCATACCATGTCCTATGGCCAGTCTTGGATTTTGTCCATCCTGTTCCCAACCATGACTAGCCAGCTACTCCTAGGAAGCCCTAAGCAAGGTACAATGGAAACAGCAATTCCCTGGCATTCCGAGGCATTATATTTCTCACCATAGAGGTTCCAATTAGCCATTAGTGCATCCTGGTAATTTTAGATCTGGATTCAATGGTCTTAATGGTGGACCCCCTTGGTGGACCCATGGTTCCTGTGGCTCTTATGGGGGTTGTATCGTTTTCACGGTATAATGTTTTAAATGTGTTGTAAGTTGCTTGGGGACTTTTGGCAAATACCAAGTCTAATAAATACTATGATTACTATTAGTAATAATACAGTTGTGAGACATACAATATTCTTTCCCATATTTTACTTTCCCTTCTACACTGTTCTTAAAAAGAAAGAAAGAAATGATATAATTGGATCATGTGCAATTTTGCATTTTAAAATCATTTGCATCGTAGAGTCATCATGACTAAAGGGATTAAATGGGGTTTGCTGCTGCCGTCCTTATGGTAAACACATTTGCTCAGGAAAAAGGACTATTTTGTCGTAGAAAATGATAATAAACATGTTTTATTTGGCTAGGCATTTCTGTTTTCCTGATTTGCTACTCTGTTGTTTGCTCTGCAGCTTAAGGAATTTTATTGGTGATATTATAGCGGCTTGATTTGTCTTTCCCTTCTTGTGTTTTTTTTTGCTAAGTTGCTTTGGACTCCATCTTGGTGCCTTAGAGGAAAGTCCCACCATAAGTCTGATTTTATTTATTTATTTATTTATTTATTTGAGGTGATTTATGAGTCAACGGCTACAAGACGTCTAAGAGCCAAAAAGGCATAGCATAAAGCAAAACAATACATTTTGATAATCCACAAACGGACCCAGCAGAAAAAAAGAAAAAAGAAAAAGTCAGCCACAACAATATTTCAACAAATGGGCCCTCAGCCAACTAGGCATAATCCATCAAATGCCTGGGAGAAGTTAATGATGGTGCCAGGTAGACCTCATCTCAATACATTTTTTTTCTTTAATACATGGATGGGAAACCTGCGTTGATAAACCACAACTCCCATCATCCCTAACCATTGGTCTGACTAGGCTGATGGGAGCCAGAGTCCAACAGAATCTGGATTGTTAAAGCTTCCCTATCCCTAATGAAAAGCAGTCATGGAAGGCTTCAATCTTTAGTGGAGGACTGAACAAGAGGTTGCCTTCCCTTTCTTCTGTTTCCCTTCCCAAAATACATTCTCAGCTAACCAATACAAGAAATAGCACGGGTACCTTTTCCCCCTGGGGTGGAAAAGCCACAGGAAAATGGCCAGGGGGAAAAACACAACCCAGTCACCAATCGAGATATCACAGCTTCTTTGAACAATGATGCTTTTAAAAATAAACAAATGTGGTGACTGCTGCATTTAAGTTCCACATAACGTTTAGGTTGACCCTGTCCCAGCCACTAAAAAGGTGATTGCACTAAACATGCAGCCCCCATCACTTAACACAGGACAAGAGTAGTGGCTGGTACCCATTGGGGTGGAAAACGGAGCCAGAGCCATTGACAGGCAAATTAAAGTTTTGTCCCCAAGAGTTCTACAAAGGACAACAGTCGGACTAAGGCATGGTTAGGCAAACTAAGGCCTGGGGGCCGAATCCAGCCCAATTCCCTTCTAAATCTGGCCCGCGGATGGTCCGGGAATCAGCGTGTTTTTCCATGAGTAGAATGTGCCCTCTTATTTAAAATGAATCTCTGGGTTATTTGTGGGGCATAGGAATTTGTTCATTTTCTTCTTCTTCAGAATATAGTCCGACCCCCCACAAGGTCTGAGGGACAGTGAACTGGCCCCCTGTTGAAAAAGTTTGCTGACCCATGGACTGAGGAGAAGGCAGCTGGCTGGCAGTGCCAATCTCTGGACTGGTTGCAGGTATGAAAGCAGGCAGGCGGGGTCTGGCTGAGGACAGCAGCCTATGGTTGGTGGGGCACTGTCCCATTGGTCCTAATGGACCAGCCTCCACTGCACTGCAACACTATGGAGGCTGCAGTCACAAACTCATAATGCTAGGCCGAGGCTGCATAGCTGGTTCTCTTCTGTTCTGGTGGTAAAGGGTTCTGTGCACACCCAGCACCGAAGAGCATTAAGAACACAAGAACATAAGAAGAGCCTTCTGAATCAGGCCAATGGCCCATTTAGTCCAGCATCCTGTTTTCACAGTGGCCTGTGAGAAACCTGCAGGCAAGATCTGAGCACAAGAACAGACTTCCGTCCTGTGGTTTCTGGCAACTGGTATACATAAGTGTTGCTGCCTCCAGCATTAAATAGTCAGTAGCCCTTCAAAGGTGGAAGAGACAGAGCTTGCATCCCCGCAATGCAACATCTCTACTGTGGGAGAATGCCATGAGGTTGCATGAGAAGACTTGGAATGTGGAACTCCCTCCCCACCTTCCTTCAGAACTTTTGTTAGTTACCTCATTCACCTAGCTAAATTTATTTCAGTGTTTTCACTCCAATGTGCTGTACAGAAGTTACATTTTGGGAATATGGGCAGGGCTTTTTCAGTTTTAATTGTCTTTTTATGTGCTATAATGCACTTGGGGATATTCAGACGAATGGCAAAGGAGGAATAAAATGTTGTATCCAGTGTTGACTTCCAGTTGGATAACAAGTGGCTCCCAGTATGTTTCTGAGCACAATTCAAAGTGTTGGTGCTGACCTTTAAAGCCCTAAACGGCCTCGGCCCTGTATACCTGAAGGAGCATCTCCACCCCCATTGTTCAGCTGAGGTCCAGCGCCAAGGGCCTTCTGGTGGTTCCCTCACTGCGAGAAGTGAGGTTACAGGGAACCAGGCAGAGGGCCTTCTCGGTAGCGGCGCCCGCCCTGTGGAAGGCCCTCCCATCAGATGTCAAGTAAATAAACAACTATCTGATTTTTGGAGACATCTGAAGGCAGCCCTGTTTAGGGAAGTTTTTAATGTTTGATGTTTTATTGCTTTATTATTATTCTGTTGGGAGCTACCCAGAGTGGCTGAGGAAACCCAGCCAAATGGGTGGAGTATGTATGTATGTATGTATGTATGTATGTATGTATAAATAAGGATAACAGGACTTCTCCTTCCTCTCCATTCCCCTACAGTCCCCTGTGTCCCCCTCAAAATCTGCTCCACAGGATTTTGGGACTCTCTGAAGCTGATTGGAAGGCCCTCAGGAAGAGGAGAGGAATGGGGAAGTCTATTGCATGAGTGGAATTCTGTGTTGGATGTAATGATGACTAAAAAATTTACCAGACTGCTGTTCTACTATGGTATATACTGTAACATGAGAGAGAAGGAAAATGGAGCATTGGCCACCTTCACGTAGCACTGGAAGTTGTTGGGGATTCTAACAGGGAATCTTGGTCTGATCTATCAAAGCTCTTCTGATGCCTTCATGCGAGAGTACATACTCAAGGCTACTTAGTACAGATTTGTTTATGCCTTCACTGTTAGGAGATCCTGCATGTGCTCTGTTTGCTCTGTAAATTTATAGAATATCAACGAGCTATGGGCAGTCCATGCCCATGGACTACATAATATGGTCTACGTAATACGTATCCCAGCCCTCCTCTATAATACCAAAATAAAGCCATGTTTATACTTGGAAGGTAAATGGTTTTTAAGCTTCCTGGCTGCAAGGTTAAAAAAATACTCTGCTGCAATCATTCCCATATTACAAAATTAATGGATTTTCACACATGGACAGGTGTGCAAAAAGAAAGAAAGTAATGTGGGAATTTCACCTGTATAGTTCCAGTGCATTGTAATACTTTCTCCTTGCACCTGAGATCCATTCAGAATACTTTTTCAATTTTTGTGAATGATGGCTTGATACTTCCCCACATACTTCATTAAATGTCAGTATTTAATCTTATTGCTTACCTGCTGTATATTTTGTATATTTTTAAAGCATTAATTGTTGGCATTAGTTTGAGATTTGGGATAATTTAAAACAAATATAGTCATAAATGAGTATGACACTGTTGCAGATAATTGGGCATAGGTATAATTATTTTACCTAGGAGTTGTACCACCATCCTGACCTCTGAGTGCAACTAAGGCTTGATAAAAAGGCATAATTAGTTACCATTAAACAAGCAGAGTCTTTCTTGATTTATTGTTTTTCAGCAGCAAACTTGCATGGCTTCCTCAGGGAAGCGATGCGGGATTTTGCAAATGACTTCTAAATGCTATTGTTTCCCCATCAGCGGTAGGGAGATAATATTTCACACAGGCCTTTTGCAGCTTAATTGTTTATAAATAATTTTCAGATTTTCCAGTAATGAAGTGTTCAGTATTTTGTGAAGAAACACACGCATTTTGTATAATATTTGGGATCAGATTCCACTAACAGGTCCCACTAGTGGAAATCTGCACAAGGGCTTCCAGTAGCACTAATAATAATAATAACAATTCCAACAGATTAAAAACAGAACAAAACGTCAAACATTAAAAACTTCCCTAAACAGAGCTGCCTTCAGATGTCTTCTAAAAGTCAGATAGTTGTTTGTTTCCTTGACACCTGATGGGAGGGCGTTCCACAGGGCGGGCGCCACCACCAAGAAGGCCCTCTGCCTGGTTCCTGGGGCTATGTTCTCCCCCCTGCTCCTCAGTTGACTCTAGGGGGTCAGCAGAACCCTCAGAACAGTGTTTGGGGAGGAGCAGGGAGAAATGCTTACAATGACAAAGCAATCTTGGCATTATATAGTGGTTCCTCCGGTTGTGGACAGGATCTGTTCCGGAGGTCTGGTTGGATCCGGAGGTTTCCACAACCTGAGGACCACTTCTGTGCATGTGCGCACGGCGAAACTCAGTAAAATACTTCCGGGCTTGCCGCGCACGCATCCTGAAGTTTACATAACCAGAGGGTTACATAAACGGAGGTACGACTGTACTGAATTCCTCCCTTTGCCTCAATGATGATGAAAACATGTGTGTAGAGAATGAGCTCCCAATCAGAAGACTCCATATTAGAGAATAGTTTCAGGTGGGTAGTAATAGCACCTATCCTATTTATCAAGTTGCTGACAATGAAACCCATTTACATGTATGCAAACTGTGTGGCATATAAGTCACATCTGTAAAATATGGACACATGTTTTAAAGAAACACTATACATTTCTGAATTTTACTGTCATAGAGAGCTGGTAACATGATTGGTGGACATCATGACTCTAAAGAAAGATTGAAGACCAACAAACTTGATCAATTTCATTTTTTTGTTTTGTTTAGTAAATCCTGTGAATTATCACGTGAATGCTACATGTTTTACAGTGAGGATTTTGTGACAGGACAGGCTTTTTTCAGACATGGCCAATGCCATTTGCAGTTTTTAAGGTCCCTAGCTAGAATCAACATACAAAAGAAAATGGCGCACAAAAACATCATAAGGCACCAAGAAAGAGTGAGTGGTTTATGGGTATAATTAGCTGATCTGCAAGGGCACATTTATCATGGTCTAATATTCTGCCACCAGAACCAATATAATTTTAATGAACATTTTAACTCTGTCATGTGACAGAATCTATATCAGAAAAAAGTGCTTTAGAGCACATCTATTTGCTGAAATTTACTACTCTAAGGTGAGTGTATGTCACATTTTGGTCCAATGTGTGTTAAAACATGTTGCAAAATTTATCAAATGCAAAAAAGTAAAGGCGTCTAAATGATTGGGGCTCCCCTTTGAGCTTGATGCCTAGGGCAAATGCCCCCCCCCCGCTCCCCCCACACCTCTGATCGAGCCTTTTATATCTGTAGACAGAAGGTGCTGAAAAACCCTCCTCGTTCTCTCTATTCTTGCTCCTTGTATTACCACCATGTTATGTTTATCTGAATAAAAGAATGATTTTCACTGTAAATTGGTCTGTGAGGCTTGGGTTGAAATCTATCCTAGACACATCTGGGCAAGTTTCAATTTTAAATAAAGTTCATCATACAAAGTCTGAATGCAACGTATTGTTAGACTACTTGAAAACAAGACATAAATTATAAGTGCCAAGGCAGTCATTGATGGTTAAGATGGTTGTAATCTTCACTATATTTTCAGGTTATTGTGCAACATTTTAATATTGATGTTAACTTTAATATGTTTTGTATTTTAACTTTCATATGTTTTAGAATACGGCTGTATATTTATCTTGATCTTATTGTTTTATCCTTTTGTAAATCACTGTGAGGTTTTTAACAATCAGTGTATAAATTTCATGAATTAAATGAATAACTGTACTTCCCATTTCTTCCTTACTTTTTACTTTCACATTTTAATGCTATTTAAATTTTGCTGTATGATTTTATATGGTTATGGGCTACACAATTAAATTACTATTTTGGGCATCATGTGTCTCTGGACCATGGGTACACACAGTGAAGTACACTTCATTTTTGACAGGCTCAGATACTTGTTTCTAATTTTTATTTTAGAATGTTTTTATCATAGTCCTGAATTATTTGGAGTTGTATAATATAAAATCAGGTTAAAGGTCTTATAACAACAATAAACTGTGTTCACATTGCTGTATGCCAGACTACAACTTCCATCTCCCCCAGCAGGCATAATCAATAGTCAGGGATGATTGGAGTTGTAGTCCAAAAACAACTGGTTGTATGCTTCCCCCCAACATATCAATGTATGTGTGAACTGGTCCTGAGACTAGGAATTCCCATCCAGCATTCTTCTTATCTTTGGGTCAGAATATATGAACAGTAGAATGTCTCCATAGATCTGTAAGTGAGGGATAACTCCCCTATTCACTTAATAGGCATGGAACTTGGGTGAGAGATTAAAACATACTATTCTGCTTGCACATTGAAATGCTAGAATCCAGGCAAAGCTTCACTATATAATTCTTCTGGAAGTCTAAACTGCCCTGAGTCTAAGGATGGGAACCTGTGGTCCTCCAGATGTTGTTGGACTACAACTCCCATCAGCCCCAGCCAGCATAGTCAATGGTCAGGAATGATGGGAGTTGGAGTGCAACAAAACATCTGAAAGGCTGCACTTCCCCTGTCCTTATATATTCCCTTATATATATCCGCCCTAGTCAGACATGATAGCCCAGCTTTTTATGAATCCTCAACTGCGTAGATAGTAAATTGCATTTCCTCTTTAAAATGCGGCAAGTTTTCTGCTGTTTTTCTTTTCTCTCTCTTGTCTGAGCTCATCCTGTTCTTGGATATTTTCTTTTGTTTTCATGTCAGGAATGCTAGAGAATTACAAGGAGAGAGGCAGAAGGATTTTTAAGAATGTAATGGAAAATAACACTTAATCTTTCAATAAAATACTGCTAACAAAAACATAGAACAGGACAAGTCATTACATAAGTAATATGCAATTTACTTTGCCCTTAATAGGAACTGCTTGAGACCTTAGGAATGTACGATAAAACTACCAAATCACGGTTTGTCTATTCAGAAGCTTCCAATGGGGCCTGCAAAAATGTTGTATGCATGCCAGCATAGTGGTTTGCCTGTGTTTCTGAAAAATCTGTGAATAGAAGGTAACAACAAACACTCTTTAAATGAAAAATAAAAATAACCAGCACATCCTGTTGATTTGCAGGGCAGCCTGTGCTTAATGTATTGCTTTCTGCCTTCTTGCCTAGTATAGAGCACAAGGCCCAATACAATTTAGACACTGTATCGTAAGAGGAACATCTCCCATATAGCGAAGACTGGATCAGGGGTGTGGGTATCTGACTGATGATAGTTGGTAGGTAGACTCAAAAGAGGGTAGAAAGGAAAGCTGTTGGTAACCAGAACAATAAATATCTCTCCCATTTCTCTTTCTATTTAGAATAGAAGGCATCCTCCGTGGTGAAAATATGGCATAATTCAGGCACAGGGGCTAAAACTGAAATGCAAGAAGCCACGAAAGTCATATTGAACTGGTTATGCACCTTCCCCTTCCCGGTCGATGGCCAGTTCTAAGAGCAAAAGCAGACTGGGAAACACTGGATTGATGCCTACATTTGAACTCTCATGCTACTTGGACTTTGCCAACACATATTCCTCCAAAATGACATCTTTCTTTTACTCCTGTTCCAGTACGTGGCTGCATAACAGGCAACTTCATTCAACATATTCTCAGTCCTTATCCTTCTATTAAATGATAATGCTACTAAGCAAAGAAAGACAACGTACAGTCATACCTCCTGTTGCTTTAGCTTCACGTTGCAGCTTTTTGGGTTGCGAACGCGGCAAACCAGAAGTGTATACTTCTGGGTTTTGCCGCATGCACACACGCAGAAGTGTTCTGCATGCTTTATGCATGCGAAGAAGCGTTCTAGGCGCTTTGCACATGTACAGAAGCGCTCTATCGCACTCTGCACTTGCGCAGAAGCACGCTCTAGTTGCGAACGGCACCCCAAAATGGATCGTGTCCATAGCTAGAGGTACCACTGTACATAGAGTAGATGAGAAAGAAACTTGTTCATAGTCCGCTTGAATCAAGCAAGGATCTCAACAGATGTCTTTGACCATAACAGCAAAATAATTTGACTTGTGGAAACAGACTATCTAGCCCAGTATATGTTGCTGTTTTGATTCTGATGCTGTTGTAACTGCCTCAAGCTTTTATGCCTGCCTTCTATTTTTATTTTTCAGAGAGAGGCTTCTTTTGAATATGGTGCACATTTTAGTATCACGTCTAACAGTTATTGCTAAGTTATCCTGTGCGCATTTTTATCTAATGCACACCGCAACTTCTTGAGGCACTGGATTCCATACAATGCAAGTGACAGCGGTGAAAGAAAAGTACATAAGGCTCATATAATAAAAGCCATATTAAATTTGACACCTTAAAAAATCTGCTGGTATGTGGGCACTATGTGTATCTTGTGGTCCTTCTTGACCTTATGTCAAAGATGGGGAACCTGCTCCCATCAGCTGTAGCCAGGATGGCCAAAAGCCAGGATTGTAGAAGTTACAGTCCAACAATACAGGGGTACCTCAGGTTAAGTACTTAATTCATTCTGGAGGTCTGTTCTTAACCTGAAACTGTTCTTAATCTGAAGCACCACTTTAGCTAATGGGGCCTCCTGCTGCTGCTGTGCCGCCGGAGCACGATTTCTGTTCTCATCCTGAAGCAAAGCGAAATATTAACCCGGGGTAATATTTCTGGGTTAGCGGAGTCTGTAACCTGAAGCGTATGTAACCTGAAGCGTATGTAACCCGAGGTACCACTGTACTTGGAGAGTCACAAGTTCCACACCTTTGCCTTATGATGAATTCACAGTTTGAAGAATTGGATGGTTTGGCAAAGTCCATACATTTGTATATATTATGCATTTGTATGCCAGGCTGAACATTTCCACCAGGTTGTATAATTTAACATTCCTTTAGCATCCACATCATTCTTAACAGAATACAGAATGAAGCTGCCTACAGTTCAAATTAGATGGATTGGACTGAAAGTGTGGTGAAGATGCAATGTGAGGAAGTCCACCTGCAGTATCAAAAGCCTGGTTCCGCTGAAAGCTTGTAGAAAGAATTTTGGTAGGGATTTTTGGAGTACATAATTTAGTATGAACTTAACAAACTGCAGTTTCTTTCTTAACTGGTAATGGAGTTTGTTTTTAAAAAGAATAGATTCTAATGGCTGTACTTCCCATAAATGCCATGGTTTTCAAAATGAAAATAATAAGAACCAATTTTTATCACTTAATGCGAGAGCTTCCTTCAGTCCTCAGAATATAAGTATGTGTGTATCTAATAGCGATATATATTTTGTCTACTTTTCTTGAATATTTGTTCTCATTATTTATTTATGTAATAAAATTCATACACTGCTTGATTGCTTAAAAAAAAGTCTCAAAGCAGTTTACAAGAAGATTAAACAATAAGATCATTAAAAAAAAATACTACCCTACTTTAAAACATACAAAAGTTAAAATGCTAAAACATGCTTGAAATCAGTAGGGAGAAACTATTGATTACAAGCAATATCTTTAATATGACTGCTTGCATTTTGGTGAGTTCTCTAATACAAATTACTTCACATAGTGCTATAGAAAACATTCCCTGCCCTCCTTTTGTAGAATTTTTTTTTAAAACAGATTTGCTTGGATCCTTAGAAAGTTACCCATCCATCTTGCGCCTCTGCAGCCACCTGTGGTCTCCAGAAATGATCACTGGTGGGCAGGAGGTCTTCCTAAAAGAAAGAGGGACCGCTAAGTTTTAATTTGTATATTTTTTAACTGTTGCTATATCTGTATTGTCCCTGTTATACCTAATTGCAAATTCAAATGTATCCCTATCATGTTTTATGACTTCCTTGATATTGTATGTGGGCTGGAACTGGTCTGTGACCGAAATAATAAATTCATTCAAAGAGGGACCGCCCCAAATAGCACTGAACATTCTAAAACAAGTATAGGCAATCTCGGCCCTCTAGATGTTTTTGGCCTACAACTCCCATGATGCCTAGCTAATAGGACCAGTGGTCAGGGATGATAGGAATTGTAGTCTCAAAACATCTGGAAGGCCAGGTTTGCCTATGCCTGTTCTAAAAGAAGTTAACTTAAAGTGCAATCCTCTCTCTCTCTCTCTCTCTCTCTCTCTCTCTCTGTGTGTGTGTGTGTGTGCGCGCGCTCAGAATTAAGCCCCACTGACCTCAATGGCTCTCCCTTCCATTAAAGTATATAGGATTTCAACTTTAAATAAGTTCAAAGAAGGAAGTTCATGGACCACGGTCTCCTGGTCCTCAGAAGAGCATTCTAAGAAAAAAAGTGGGTTTGGGGAACATGTATTTTGTAAACTTCCTTAAGTTAATTTATCTTAGGATTCAAGCCACAGTGTTCAAACAAGGCTTCCCTGACCCAGAGCATACATGGGCCTTCTGTACTTGTCACCTTCATTGTTCACGTCAAGGGCGGGTGGAGCTCTTTGCAGAGCTGTCCACCTTCTGGGAGGTTAATGCAGAAGGCCTTCTTAGCAGGGGAGCCCTAATGTATCCAGAAACCTCTGGAATTCTTTGTGCAATCAAAGTGAATACTTGGATTGCAAGAAGAAATATTTCACAGTATTTGCCATCCATTTAGTCAGGCCTAGAAGAAGAAGAAGAAGAAGAGTTTGGATTTGATATCCCGCCTTTCACTCCCTTTAAGGAGTCTCAAAGCGGCTAACATTCTCCTTTCCCTTCCTCCCCCACAACAAACACTCTGTGAGGTGAGTGGGGCTGAGAGACTTCAAAGAAGTGTGACTAGCCCAAGGTCACCCAGCAACTGCATGTGGAGGAGCGGAGACGCAAACCCGGTTCCCCAGATTACGAGACTACCGCTCTTAACACCACACTGGCTCTCCTAATCTCTCTGAACCAGCCAAGGATCTTTAGTGCATCCTTGGGAAGAACTGTAGTTTTGCATGAAGGAGGCCTCAGCTTCAATTCTTTGCATCTTCAGTTAAACTGGGAAACTCAGGCATTTGGGGAAACAGTTCCACATGCCACCTTAGAGAAGCATTGCCAATACGGGGCTAGCTGGATCAATATAGCCTCACCCAGAATCAGGTGGGTTCATATGTTGATATATTTAAGCCTCAAATGGCCAGCTGCTTACTTACATCAAATGGAATTGGGAACAATTCGCCATAGAAGTCAATGACTAATGCTCCTGCTTATACCATCCACCTCTTTGTATCCGTCAAAATGAGTTTGTAGCAACGTATCCAGTATAATAGCATTCACTAGAATTGCAAAGCTCTGGATTTAATTTCGGTGAGTACTCGACTTGTGCATAGCCTACAATAAAATACTATCCATTGTAAGTAAAGGTGTCAGAATTAACTCCTAAGTAATATTTGCTTATGCAGTGGAAAACCCCATTGACTTCACTGCATTGTTAATGCAAGTAAGATATTTCATGATTAAGGCTCTTTATACTTTAAAACACAACATTGATTTTTGTGAAATTACACAATGAAAATTAATATGCCTAAGTGATAACTGGGCTTTCTAGATGTTTCTCAGATATGTGCATTTAATATAGAGAATGTGTGTGCGCGGTTGTGTGTGTTTGTGCACACATACACACACATTTAAAGAAGGAAATTTCAGTGTGACAAAAGGACATAATGGGTTAAAAACTATGTAAATGTTACTCTAGTTAAATTACAGCTTGTTGTTCAGATGAATACTCTCCACTTCTCATATAGCTTTAAATTATGGACAAATGCTTGCAATTGTGAACTACCCTACATTGTGGCTGCCTGTTCCCAGGCTTCATCAACCCGAGCTGTCCAATGGGATTACTGTAAGCTTTCACGGCAGTCTGCCAGCCACTGATCAGAAATTCATATCCCTGGATGTTAGATTGCTCTCTTTATTCCATCCTTGTGATGGCTGTGATTGCTGTCATGGTGTTAGGTTAGAAATTAGCATTTTGTGGCCCAAATTTTGCCATCCAGAACATAATCAGAAAAGGGGGAAGGGAAGGGGGGCCAGTAAAAAAATAATAATCAAAGAATAGTAATTTCATCTGTCAAAGAAGAGAAATGCAGTGCTACCATGATACAGATGTCTACAAAACTTAGGCCAGGGAATGTTGTGGTATTTATGGTCTGATCTGGCAAAATGCATAGGGAGGTGGTGCTTTTTGCAAACCCAAGTATGTGATAGCAGATTAATGGCTGTTCTCTGCTGCTGCTGCTGCTGCAGCAGCAGCAACAACAAGATACCTTAGCTTCAGGAATGTTTACAGGAAGGAAGGAAGGAAGGAAGGAAGGAAGGAAGGAAGGAAGGAAGATTTTTAACAGACAGTTTCAATGACATGCTGAATTAATTACAAGAGGCTGGTTATCAGGAGGTCAGAGATGGACTTGTTAGCATTGTTTTGGGTCTAGAGACAATAGTGGTATGTATGTATGTACTGAACTGTAATTTCCCTTTCTAGTTTACATGTCTGAGTCCCAAAAGGATGAATGCATATTGCACATAGGGAATGCATATTTAACATAGGGTTGTTAAAAGGAAATAAACATGGATAAACACCACAAGTCTATCTTCCCTTCCTCCCTGTTTTTAAAAATCAAATCATATTTAGCTATTGGAATTTTGATGAAGAAAAACACAGTTTAAGCTCTTTGGTGTTTTATGTTCAATATTCTTCCTATATTGCTTTTCTCAGGGTGCTGTATAGGATGCTATTAAACAGCCCTGCAGTAGTCACTGATCTGTTAATGTTCTGTCAAAACAATTCATTGATGGTTAATTACAGAAAATGATTTAAAGGAACTATTTATCTGAAGCTGTAGATAATATAAGGTAGGTCCTTGGTAGCTTGTTATTCTTTCTAGACACTTTGTGGACATGGTAATTCCCCCCCGCCCTGTCCTGTCATTAGTGCTAAGCAAACTGGAAGGATTCTGACATGTGAGGTGCACAGATTCTGCAAGGAGCCTTGATTTTTATCCAGCCAAGCCTATCTGTCATCTTTAATCATGCAAAAAGCAGGATTACTTAATCATTTCATTTTATTGAAAAGAAAAAGATTTACATTAAAATGATGACATGGAAAGGAGGGGGGGAAATTGAAAATGATTATCAAGAAAATGTAATGTGGAGACGAAAGCTCCATTGCTTTTGTGATGCTCATTTAAAGCAATGATCTAGTAAAGCTAAGATATAAAAGTAATGATGATGTTAGCTATTGGAGTATAACCATATTTCCTATGCATTTTAAAATGCATTTGAACATAGTATCTGTTCTCAAGGGCAGCTCATCTCAGAGGCATTATTTTCCATCCCTCTTCTGCTTTTGTAAAATTGTACTTTTGCTAGATTTTGCTACCCTTGCTAGCATACAAGCCCTGCTAACAAGTGTGCTCTTTACTATTAATATGCACAAATTTATCTTTCTTGCATTGCCTTGAACTGTATGCCAGAATGAAATCCACTAATTAGATGCCCAGCTTCTGAAATCTTAATGTCCTCTTTCTTCCAAATTTGAATGTACGTATTTTTAGAAAGAGGGAAATTTATTAATTTCTCACATACTAAATTGTGAGTTTCCACCTCATGAGTTATGTTCAAGGGTCCTTTTAGCAAGCTTCAAACTATTATTTTTTTCAGTTTACTGTCTCTTGCCTTGGCTCCTTGGTTCACAATCGTGTTTCAAAAGCTTTAAATGTTTAAATGTCTGGTTAAATTCTGCATGTCACCTGTAAGAAATGGGAAGTACAACAGAAAGCCAAGTATTAGAACTTTTGTATGGTGAAGTAAGTTTTATTCGTTTTAGCAAATGCGGGTTCACAGGTGCTTTTCAAAATCCAACAAGTGTTATGCACCACCACAACCTGACTGAATGCATAACAGTTCTTTAATTTTTTAGATTTCAAGGCCCTAATCTGAATTAGTTGTGTCCTAGTTATTGGTAGTTAAAATCCACCAATCTGTGGTAAAATAACTGAATCAATTGCATATGTGGATGCAAAATTATACATATTTAAAATACATAAACATGCAACGATATCTGAATACGATCTAGGTTTTTCTCATTGACTTAATAAAACCTTGCACTGATCAGATATGCAGACAATTTAGGATGTGAGCCTAAATGTACTGGCTTTCAAGTAAGCTTCATCAAAATTAAAGAGACTTTGTTTGGACTGATTTGGAAGTATTACAACTGACATCTTCTCATAGATTGTTCGAGGGATACGACTTAACTGGTTTAAGGATAAAGTTGTGTGCAAAATTCTTTTTCTAGGTTTTATACATTTCAGCTTCTCATTCCTCTTCAGTTTCAACATCAGTGCAATGGAAACCTAGGAATTACAGTACAGAGAAAATGATACTGCACCGAGAAGGAAATACTATATATCAGTTGCTTTTGTAATGCCAACAGGATTGAAGCTTGCTGCTGGCTTGTTTGTTGTATTGAAACTATAATCGCTTGACTATTGGGTTGCTTCTGTGAGAATGGCTTGATAGGTAACTTTCTGTAGCAGCAAAATAATTAAAGTGTCATGGAATACATATATATATATATATGCGTGTGTGTGTTATTTTGATGCATGCCAGTCAAAACTTTCACAGTCATCCTCTAAAAGCTAGGAATGAGTCTGATTTAAAACCCAGTATTACTAATTCAAATATTTATATATTGGTAAAGGTTTTTATAGTACTAGAACCATCTTTAAATTGGAATGTTTTTTCCTGTTTAAAGTGAACTCTAATGCTGTCTCAGGACTTTGTTTTTCTAATATTCTATATGATGATCTTTGAAATGTAGCTACATTTAGGTCTGAACGGTTTAAGAATAAATATAAATTAGCATCTCCCCTCTAAACTCTAAAGCAGGCTTCCAACTCTTTTGAGGGTCTAGCATGTAAAACTGGCAATGTGAAATACATATCTGCTTCCCTTAGTTATGAAGCAGACACCAAAATGTCATTGAACAAATATTTCAGTGCAATTTGGCTTCCAAGTAATGTAAGTAGTTTTCCATTTTCTTATGCTTAGTTTTGATAGTACTTTATATAGTTGTATGCAGGTTCCTATTTGCTCTGAAATATTTTTTCCCGGGCTGATGTATTATCACATGTGTTTTGTATTTACATAGACATGTTGAATTTTTGTTTGACTTCCTTGCAACTAACAGGAAATTTTGTTTTCCATCCTTTGCCATTTACAGCTTGTGCTAAAGTAATTGTACATTTATTTAAAATGTTTTCTTATTAATGCATAGGCCCAAATATTATCTTGCTGGGTATTAATGGCCTTGAACTTAATGGAACTCTTTGGAGTTGGATAGGATTGACGGCCGCAGTGCATAATTTAAACCTGTATCTGATTAACCTTCTACTACAAAACTGGATAGTGTGTGTGTGTGTGTGAGAGAGAGAGAGAGAGAGAGAGAGAAAGAAAGAAAGAAAGAAAGAAAGAAAGAAAGAAAGAAAGAAAGAAATACAGACAGACAGACAACTTGGGTATATTTGGGTTTCTTACACTTAGAAACAATGGAAATTTGAATTTAGACACCTGTTATGCTTATGCTGCAAAAAGTTTAAATTCTGACTTTGAGCACATCTTTATTCACATGTGATTATGCTCACAATCAACACTGCATAAAACGTTGATCATATTATAATGATTTTAACAGGTTATATTGTTGTCAGCATTAATTTATACCTCATTTCTTAATACTTCCCTACCCTTAAAAACTAAGCAAAGATAACATGGCATTTTAAGCATCTCTTAAGCATATTTCCAAAGATGAGCTCTAGAAACTGCAATGGTGTTGCTATAAGATTTAAACAATAGGTGGCAGTGTTACCTAGATACAATTTCCTTTGGATTTTAAAAGGATGGAAGCACTTAAAACGGTCAGTGCGTTGTTGTTACTGTACATAATTGCAGGTATAAGCAAATTTAATCTGGTTCAAGATATATTACAAAACTTTTCCTACCAAGTTATGGCTTTTTTTAAAAAAAAACACAAACGACCAACATACGCAATAGCCTTTTCATGTCCCCCTATTAAATATTACCAATTAGAACATTACACAGCCTTAATAGGTTCCTATTGTGTAGCTGATCATAGATTTCATCAAATTTAATAGCAGCTTGTACACAGAAATCTTCAATTGTATTTTTTTTTTAAATCCTTAAATTAAAAGTAACACACATCAATAGAAAACAGTAGCTACAATATTCAAGAATAGCTGCGGTGAATCCTTTTTGGGAAATTAACAATCCATAAAATTAGGACCAGTTTAACACCCAGGTGTTGTATGCAATAGAACTTGAAAACTTACAGTCCTTACTACATCATTAGCCTGAATGAACACCCATATGGTATACTTATTGCCTATACCGTTCCACCCATATCTATATGATCTGTATATTATTTTTTCTCCACATTTCTATGCAAGAGCTTCTTTTTCTTATGCAATATCTTCAACGAAAGTAGCACCCCAAACCAAAATGTGAAGTGGCATTATTTACAAGGGAGATGCGTGCCTAAATCCAATATGCCAATACACATATTTGCCTGAAGTGTAAAAATACACACATACACATACAACAACCCACGTAATAAAGGCTGAAGCAGTACAAAAATGGAAAATGGTTGTAGTTAGCTTAAATGGGTTTGATGACACGAATGTGCATCTAAGATATGGCAATTTCAGCATGAAATAAAAACACCATACTGACCACTGCAGGATCCCTGCTCCATGTTTATGTCGTCTACTTCTAGGATACAGCTTTTCTATTGTGCCTTCGCCAAGAAATACATGCATCACTGTGTGCTAGAGGCATCCATTCTATAATTTTAGTCGCCTTTTCTTTAAACCAGAAAACGTTTGCTGAGAGATACCTTAGTGGCCTAATCGGTACTAACCATTTTTATTTTTATTTTGCTCGATAACCAGTTTTTTAAAATCTAAAAATTAGCATATTTCTAGGTCGGGGGGGGCGGGGAGAGAGAGAAGGAAGATATAGGATAATCATGCTGGGGAAAGGAGATAGCGATGGATAGCAGGCATGATGAAATGTGTCTCATAGGGTCGTTTTCTTCTGTACCACCATTTCCTTGCTGCTGTGGGATTACAGAAAATGGTGGCTTCTTATACTTTATGGAAAATGTAAATTTTACGGTATAACCTTTCTGTGGAATATGGATTTGCAACATCTCTGCTGCCGTCCAGTTTGCCATGTCAAATTTAGCAACAATATTGGCAATATTCTGTATACATACAGAAAGGCGTCATCAAATTAGAAGGCAGCATTTCCCTAAAACTGGAAATTATGGATTCAGTTACTAATAAGAACTAATGCTGACCAATCTTGTATGATGGAAAATTACAACCTTATCTGCAATACTATGGCACCCCCCCCAAAAAAGCCCAGTCTTGTTACCAAACAATTCTAATATGTGGAATAATTCAGGAAGGAAATAAAGTTTTCAGTGCTTGCTTTCTGTGGCCACCCAGTCTCAGCCTCAATATTTGATGGGCCCATAGGAATGACTGCAGTGATGTTTTGTAAATGAGACCCTTATCTGCTTTCTGGTTTGAAGGTAAGATGTTTATAATAGTATGAGCAGATTCGCCTTATTACAGTTTAGAAAAAGACTGTGGCTTTGTGCTGATGCTGATCCCCCCCCCCTTTTTCCCTCCCAGTTGCTACTTCATGAAATGGAATGGAATGGAATGGATGTAGAATATGTGACTAATAAAACTGATTTTATTAGCCACATACATTAAAAACAGAAGAGTGACAAGCAGAAATAAAGGAGCAGGATAGGGATAGAGGGGAAGGTGTGGGCTGCACTGGGGGAGCATTAGCAAAGACATCAATAAATCAAAGGATGACACCTATTCTAGTCAGTCAGAAGAGTGGTACAAAAGAATTTTCTTTGCAAATTATAAATACACGGATAGCTAAAACTGCAGGCAATGCAATCTTTTAAATTATTTTGTTTTATACATATTGCATTTTACATGTTTAATTTTGTGCCGTGTTGTTTATGAACCAATAAAAATTGTGTTTGTGGATAAACACAATTTATTCTGAAGGAATCTTATTTTCTTTGGTTCTTTTTGGATAAAAGAAAAAGAGAAATCTTAACAGGCTTGTACTGTATGAATGGTGGTGGTGGTGGGGTTACTTCCAAGTAAGTATGCTTAGGAACAGATTCTGCCTCAGATGGCAGCCTTTTATTTTAAAGGGGGAGGGGAGAGAAGAGCTGAAATAGATATATGTCATACTTCCATATGAAACAGACCATAAGGAACTGGTAATCAAGAATTAATGATAAGACCTGCTGTAATGGATCAGGCCCAAATTTGTTAAGCCTTACAGATGTCAATGGGACCAATAGCTCAGTCCTTACTTAAATGTAGCTTCCCCCATAGTTCAATGTGACATGCTGTCAAGGAAGTGTAGGCAGCCTTCCTCGCTTGAACCCCCTTCTTGTTCTGTGTGCTGTGAGTGCCATTTGAAATTTTGGTTAAGTTTCAGTGCTGCTCATAGACCTCTTTCTGGATTACAAAACAGCGTAATCAAGATGGCAGTTTTGTTTTATCTCTGTAAACAAAGACCGCAGATCCTGAAATATCATTTACATGAGCACCTATGCTACCCCCATGCAGTGTGTCGTAGGAAATGCATGCCAGCTGGGAAGAGAAGTGCCACTATGCTTCAAGCATCCCCTTAACTTCCACTTCACCCGAAACACTTTTACATAAATGACTCGGTTGACTTCCTTTAGAGTAACAGCTGAGTGATGGCAATATGCAAAAACAATGGCCTGACTCCTTTCATGTGCCCCGATAAAAAGCCTTCAGTGGGATTTCATTGAGTTTGCCATATGCAATCAAATAGGAAAACAATGCTTGTTTTGTTGTCCCCCCACTATACTATATTAACTTTCTTTATTTCAAGCAACAATACCCTTCCATCATGAACATGAGCAATTTATTCCATTTGCATTCTTTTACCCTGTTATAGCTGTGCACTTAGCAAATGTGTTTGCAATGAGCTTGTGAGAGAAACACATAAAACTTCTTGTTGAGCATACCAATATGCCTTTGAGCCTGTGTGTGTGTGTTTCTGTTTTAAACTAACTGGTTTGCCTTGACACCAGTACTACGCCAGAAATTTCTGTTGCATTTTTGAACCACCACACATCCATGAATGTGAAAAGAAACTGCGTTCAAAAATGTGCAAATGGAAGAGAAAATTTCAGTGAAATTCTCATGGATGGGGGCAAGTTTCTTTTGCTCTGCTTGCCTCACTTTTGTGGTGGTTGAGGGCTGTCGTAGGGGTGGGGCAGATTTCTGATTCAGTTTGCATTTAAAGGCAAACTTAGCCAACTTGCACTTGGCAAAGCAACTGTAACACAGCTATCTTTCAAAATTCACACGTTTCTGAATTTTGCAGTGAGTTCTCCAGCCAAGCGACATATACACCAGTGCATACATTATGGTAAAGTGTGCACATAAATGCACATATTGGTGAAAATGACTTTCAACAATGCATTGGATAAGGGTATATTACTTGCAAAAATGTGTGCATTTGTCAGGAGTGCATACAAAAATGTGTTTATTAGAACAAATTTGTACTAAAATGCTGAAGCATTTTCACAGGGATGTTTTAAGTATAAAAAACTCAAATTACTGCATAAATATGGAGAACTGAATTTAAGACTGGAAAAATGAGAAACAGAGAGCACCTAAAATTGACAGAATCATCAATCACTACCTGAGAACGTCCTTTTTTTCATTCTACAAATCATCTCTCTTGTGCTCTGCACTTTGTACCTCAATTAAAGCCCAGGGGAAGATATCCTGATATAACTCCTCCCATGGGACTCTTTCAGGAAGTGAGGGCAACTGGGAATGGGAAGGCTTTAGACTTCCAGATCAAGTTTTAATGGAAAGGGGGGAAGGAACCTGCCTTTGGCCACCTCAAAATGATAAAACCTAAACTCAAATCTCTGCACCCTACAAAATCCTGAAGAAATTCTTAAGTACCCAGAGAATGAGTCAGAAAAACAGAAAACGATTTTGGATGGGAAGAAAACTTTGGAGAAACTGAGGAGCAGATTTCAGCACTACTTAATAAAGATCAATCCTATGTGTGTCTATTCAGAAGTCAGTGCCATAGAATTCAATGGGACTTTCAAGTGTGCAGCTTTCATTAACTTTCCTTTGACTGCAATCATAAAATAGACTTTCCTACAAGGAAGGATGGGCAAATCTGACAATTTTGGGTTCTCTCAGTTTCTCATTTTCCCAATCTCAATTTCAGTTCTCCACATTTCCACATCAGTTTGTGATTTTTCTTTAAAAAGAAGTCCTTGTGAAGACTCATCAGTTAATTTCTTCTAATTTGCACATTTGTGTGCAATTTTGCCTAATATACACATTTTTCAGAGAAATGCCCCCTAACATAATGCATTTTTGTATGTTATTGTCACTAATATATGCATTTTATACACACTGTACCCTAGTATATGCATTTTTGTAGTCATGACTTGGTTGGAGAACAGCATTGCAAGATTTGGATATGTTTCAGTTTGCAGATTGTTTCAGACAATGTGGATCCTTTAAATGCAAACTGCTCTACCTGGAACCAATTCCCATTGATATCATTGGGGCTTTCTTCTTTGTAGATATCAATGTTCTTCTGCATGGATGTGCACAGGATTGCCCTGTTAATATACTAGGGAAGACTGTGTGAAGCACTGCAAAACCCTATATTGCATGGATTATAGCAAAGGAGACCTAAGAAACACTTTCCTTGTTCTGACTGCAATGGTAAAAAGATGTCGGTGAGCGTCACACAAAAGCAGGAAACTAATAGTATGGCTTGACAACCCCCTTTATAGATTAAAACCAAATTTAATTTTACTATTGTATTTATAATCCCACTAATGGGCAACATTTGTTTCAATGCAACTTTTTAGGACAGTGAGAGGAAGGGAAAAAAAGCAATCTAATGCTACAGTAATAGCAAGTATACATGCCCTTTATATTCCGCCTGCCTGTAACACATTCGGAATATTTATTAAACACTCAACAGCATGAAATTTTTTGCAGAGCTGTATCGGATGAATCACTTGACCCTTAAGACTTGCTGTATCTCCAAATAGGCACTTAAGTTAGAACAGAGTGTATATATAGTCTCTCGCATCAGGTTAGTGTGTCTCGTAATGTGGTATTTTACCAGCACTGTAGGGATGTTGTACTGGGACTGCTGGCGTGTCTGCAAGCTTAGAAACTTGGATGTTAATGGTCCGAGCTCCAGAGTTTCTACTTCTTTGTTCCAAACAAAGAAAAGGATATATTTGAACAATGTTAGACCCATTTGTCTACACAGGGCTGCTCTAGCGAAGATCTTTCAAAGCATACTGCGAAAACACCCCCTCCCTTGCTTATTTCTCATTTCATCAACATACAGCCTGGCAGCAGTAACAGAGTCCCTATAAAACATCAGATCGCCCAGCTCTATTTTCACAATGCGCAACTTTTCCTATTATTGTGAGAAACAGCAACATACTTCATGCAAAATCATTTAAATATTTTGCACTTGCACAATATGGTTACAACTCTGTGCAACTGGGAGTGTAAGATATATTTAAAATGTTATTTATTCATTAACAATTTAATGCTGTAATCCTATACACACTCAGTAAGCATGCATAGGATTGTGCTGTTAAACATTAAAAATGGGCACGTGGAAAGTTGGGAACTTTCTCAAATATCTCATTAGTCTACCTTAATATGAAATCTATGCTGAACATTTAAGATTATGTTCCATTAATAATATTTCATGATAATTGTGACATTATATATTCAGTGGTACTTGTAGCAGAGTAGCCTCAGAGATGTTGTCTGATATCAATTAGTGCTCTTAAAGCTTATCAAACAGATTTGAATTAATCGGTAATTTAAAGCACCATCTCTATGAGCTGTTTTTTGCTGGTACTTCTTAATGGGGACATTTTAATGTTTTAAAGGAAAATGTAGCATGAGATGTGTTGCTTAGTGCAAATTTCTAAAGGAAGAATGTTACTTACTAGATTCTTCAGCTGATTTTCAAAGCTAGACTCCTTGGGTTACAATCCTGCACATAGACTGACAAAATATCATTCAAGACAATGGGACTTAAGCAACCTCACTGGCTGCAGGATAGCAGACTTGAACTACAGTAATAAGCAGTAAGTCCTATTAAACACGATGGGATTTACTTCTGAGTAAACATGCTAAGGATTGTGTTGTAATATAAGCTCCCTTCAGGGGTATTCTAAGAGCTTTCGTTTGGAAATCAAACTACAGATGGTAACAAGTCTTGTTGAGATTGAGGGTATACATAGGCTAGATTAAATTTCAAAATTTAGGCACAAAGAAATTTTAGCTTGATTTTGCACACTAGTTATAAAAACAGTTTCACTTTATGAATAACACAGTGCTCTTCTACGTTATGTTGAATCAGAAATGTACATTTCATTTTAAAAATAAACTGCAATATGAGATACATGTTAACAGCCCCCGATTTATGCAAAACAGACCCATTGAAAGCAATGGGTTTTAAATGTATTCAGCAATGGTCTTAAGTAGTGTTAAATTTAATGTAAATATTCTATTACTATTAATTATTTTACTGTTTTTTACTGTTCATAATAACTGAATGCCTGAATGCATATTATAAAAATGGAACAGAATTCTGCATGATGAAAACACAGGTGTCACAGGAAAACAGAAACCTGCTCTTCCCTGTTTACGTATTGCCAAACCGCCTCTCATGTTGCCATTCTGCTTTTCAGTGAAACTGTTTCTGACTGGCAAAGCCCCAAAAGTTTTGAATTAAGTCTGCTGTGGAAAGAAATGCAAGTTTAGTTATAATCACTGTTACTTAAACACATTAGTATCTGGAGGTTCAACTTGAGAATGGTTTTATTTTGTGGGGGCGAAATGAAGGATCCCGCTAAAAGCAGCCTGCCATTTTACAAAGTGCATTCTTTACCAATGAAAATTATTCAAAAATTATCAAACATTAGTGCCAAGGTGAATGTGTTTGTGCATTACAGGTACATTAGCCTTTCTTCCGAGTATCATGAGTTTGTTGTTCAAGAGTGGTATTTTGCAGATTTTCTAGAGTGCAGTTAACAACAGCATGTGTCCTGCTTGCAGCTTAGAATGCCAGTCCTTTAGACGTGTATAGCTACAATGATATTGAAGGGGGAAAGGGAGGGAAGAGTCACAGTCTCATATTTTTTTTCTCATAATTTTTTTATAGGATAAAAAAAATAGCAGCTCAGATCTGACAGCTAGCTGCCTGTCAGCTGAAATTCTCTTGCAATTCCTTACCATACTAAAGTGCTTCAATTTTCTCAAAACTCTTTCTAGATCTTGCTTCTCCAACTTTCTCCCAAATAATGCTCCTGTTACCTGAACATTAAGGCATTAATACATTAATGCAAACAACCTGCGGAACTTTGCGTTCAGTTTTCAAAATGTTTATGTATTAAAAATTTCTCCCCCATTTCCAACAGCCAGCTGAAAATTTGACACAGCATTGTGTCAACACAAATGTTTCTGCATTATGTCAAACATTGCCACTTTTACACATTTTATTTTTATTTATTTGAAATTGTTTATATCCCACTCCTTTCCCCCAAAGGAGGTTGGAATAGCCTACAATAAAAGCAGTAAAAATCCATAAAATATAGGAGTTGTGATCTCTCTGCCTCGACCTCATTTGCAATTCTAACTTGCAACGGTGTTCTAAATTTGAAACGTCATTGAATATTTAATTTTAAGAGTAATTTTACTCTTCCTGATATTAAATCGGAATCTCCTTTCTTGTAACTTGAAGCCATTGGTTCATGGCCTACCCCACAGGACAGGAGAATAATAGCCTAATAACCCCCTCACCACACACAGTTTAAAAGGCCATAAATTGTTTAATTAGCCAAAGGCCTGGGAAAAGAGGAATATTTTTTGCCTGGTGCCTAAATATATGTAAGGAGGGTGCCAGGCAAACCCCCCTTGGGAGAGCATTCCTCAAGCAGGGAGCCACCACAGAAAAGGCCCATTATTGTGTTGCCACCCTCCAGACCTCTTGCGGAGGGGACACACAAAGAAGGGACTTAGGCCGGGCCGATTCATATGGGAAGAGGTGGCTCTTGAAGTATTGCAGCCCTGCAATATTTAAGGCTTTACAGGTCAAAACCAAGATTTTGAATCAGGCCCAGAAACTAATTGGCAGCCAGTGCAGTTGGCCCAAGATAGGTGTAATATGCTCAAACTGTCTGGCCAGTTTGAGCATATTACAGCAACTTGGCTGATCAGCACCAGCTGAAGTTTCTGAACTGCCTTCAGAGGCAGCCCCATGCATAAAACATTGCAATAATCTAGCCTCCACGTGTAGATGATTTTTCCTACTGCACGTGTTCTACCCTGGGCACATGGAGATCTGCAGGGGCAGTGACAGAATGGAAAAGGCTGGGTTAGGAAACATGCCTCACCACTCTCCCCATATCATGTGGGGGATGGGGGGGAGGGAAATGACTGAAGAGGACTGTTGTAATTGGAGTTGCACACTATGTACACTGTATAGTTTGGCTTATACAGAGCAAATTACAGTGGAACCACAGGTTACATACGCTTCAGGTTACAGACTCCGCTAACCCAGAAGAACTTTGCTTCAGGATGAGAACAGAAATCGTGCTCCGGCGGTGTGGTGGCAGCAGGAGGCCCCATTAGCTAAAGTGGTGCTTCAGGTTAAGAACAGTTTCAGGTTAAGAACGGACCTCTGGAACGAATTAAGTACTTCTGAGGTACCACTGTACAGAAAATGTCCAAGCTTTTCCTGCTTTTCCAGAGGATTTCCTCCCATTTTGTGAGAAGAAGCACGAGACACAACAGCCTCATCACATTATATCAGTAACATGTGGCTACACCTAGATAGGCTGGGATGGTGGCTTGAAGAGGTTTTTCATGGTTTATGCTAGGTGTGGGGAACCTGTGGCCCTCCACATGTTGTTGAACTACAACTCCCATCTGTCCCGGCAAGCATAGTCAATGACTAGGGATGATGGGAGTTGCAGTTCAGCAATGTCTGGAGAACCAATGGTTCCCTACATCTGGCTTATGTGAAGGCCTGCCCTCGGCTTCCTAACCTATTATTCATTGCTTTGTATCATGTGGATGCTTTAGTGTCCAAATAAATGGAGACTTCCAACTAAATGGGTGGAATCCAGACTCCCATCACCACCAGCAGCATTCTTTAAATTCACTTCCTCTTAAGATGCTACCACTGGCAGAAAAGGAGGCAATGTTCACCAGTTTCTCCTTTCCCCCTGCTGTCTCCAAATAATACAAATATATGGAGGCTTAATATCCAAATAAATGTGTGGGAATCACTTCCCACCTCCAGTGGTAGCATCCTCTAAGAAGAGTTCCTCTCTGGATGTCCATATAGGTAGAAAGTGAGGATGCGAGCTGCACCTTTCCCTCAGGGGTCCAGTACCATGTCTTACACAACTCTGAACCCCAATGCTGCAAAGCAGATATTCAGGAGGTACAGACTGCAAGTAGAGAGAGGAATAACAAAGATACCTGGCATCTCCTTCGTTCCTCCATCCAGATTCCTCTGGATCAAAGAAGCCTTCCACGGAGATAGTCTGTCTGCTCACAGGGGGCAAAGTCTGAATTCAAGCCAAGGTTATTTGGGCCACAAGGCCCTGGTATTCAGACTTTTACAGACTTGGGGCAATGGCTACACCATCCAAAATGTGATTTTAGTTGCTACCGATTTTCAGCATAGGATACAAAATACTTGTTTGATGCTGCAATCCTATGCACGCATATTAGGCAGTAAATTCTGTTAAACACAATGGGATTCATTTTAAGGGTACTCTAAGAGCAAGATTGCCAAAAGCAAGTAGTGGACCTATACATAGACAGTTGGACATACACAGAGCCTGTTCTCTTTTGCCGAATCCATGGAGCCTAGTGATGAGGCCATCTGATGTAAGGGGACAGAGTAGAAGTGGTAAATGATACAACCATTGGGATTGTTTTAAAAAGAAATTGTTGAAACCATTGTCTCTGAAACGATTCCCTGGATTCCAATGGAACAGCTATGGAATAAGGAGTGTGAGAATGTAGTTTAGCTTTATTCATTTATCTCAGTTCTGAAGATTTTATTTTTTAAAAGTTTTGGCTGAAGAGATTCTTTGTTTTTCAGTAAGACAACCACCCCAACCCTTTATGACCCTTTCTGAAGGGAATGGTTTTTTATCTTCAGGGATAAATTCGTAAGATAAACAAAGTCTTACAAGCAGCAGACTTACGCTTTCCTTCCATCTTTTGAAGATATAAGATCCTTCCGGGGATTTTATTTTGTTAACGAAATATTCTTGAATTTGCTCTGTGATTCCTTCAAGCACATAAAAGGTGCTCCTTGTAAACAGGTCTCCATGACCTTGTTCTTCAGATCAAAGCAAGGCTGTTGAAAGTTTTCTGAATAAAGGTGCAACGTTCTAAATTAAATATAGATTTGGGGTTCAGTCCCTGCTGAGCTGAACGCAGGAAGATTGTAGGACCAGTCAAAGCAAAGTGACTGACACAGATGATCCCCGTCAACTCTTCATTTGCCATAGCTGTTGGCTGTTCATTTAGACTGATGCTGTTTCCATGCTTTGAAATATCCTACAAGAATGTATGCTGGTGGAAGTATCTATTACAGTTGAAAATATTAGTAGAATCTCAAGGGTTTCTCATAAATGGTGTGGTTTACCACATTCCCCAACCTCGTACCCTCCAGCTGTTTTGGGCCATAACTCCCAACATTCAGACTCATTGGTTCTCCATGAGTTCTTGCATTATGGGAGAGGGAGAAAAGCTTTTCTGTATCTGGTTTCTCTGTTTACAGGTAGGTAGCCGTGTTGGTCTGCTGTAGTCGAAACAAAATAAAAAAATTAATTCCAGTAGCACCATAGAGACCAACTAAGTGTTATTGGTATGAGCTTCCGTGTGCATGCATACTTCTTCAGATGCACACGAAAGCTCATACCAATAAAAAACTTAGTTGGTCTCTAAGGTGCTACTGGAAGGAATTTTCTCTATGTCATGCATAATTTTATAAACCTCTGTTGTTACCTGTTACTTGTTTTTTCTCTAAACTCAAGGCCTGGATGAACAGGACTGCTCTTAAATTCCCCCTGAATGTTAATAACGAGAGAGGCAGATGGACCTCACCATGGAGGGCATTCCATAAACTGGGAACTGCTGCAGAGAAGGTCACAGTTCAGTGTCAACTGGCTGGCAGTGGCACCACCAACAAGGCCTCTCCTCCCCTGCCGATTGCAGGGCTCAAGATGGTTTATATCTTCCTGTTTCTGGCTTTGGATATCAGCTTGCTATTGAGAATATTAACCTCCATTATGCCTACCTGAACAAGGCTTGTTGCTCTTACGGCTAGAAATACACGATACAGAACCGATTATTAGGCTCTTCACCTCCACAAATACAAGATAGGCCCAACTGGGAATAGAAACAAATAAGAGACCATCCGTGTTAGAGGTGACATTAGAAGAAATGAACAAAGATGTTTTCAGCAGCAAACAAACCAATCATAATTTGCCTGCTATTAATCACTGCTCTCTTCAGGATGTATGTGTCCCTTAAAGGGAGACATGGCACTTCCTGAATGTCTCCTACTGGATAAGAGAAAACAGACTAGTTAGTTAGTGGCTAAGAACACCCTGATGCTTGGTGCTACAAATTGAAAGTGAAGGTTACTTTCTTTGTAGACTTTATCTTAAAGCAGTAAAACGGGTAGCAGCAGCTACAACTGAAAGTATTGATTTTGTAATTTCAGCAAATTAAGAACAAGACAGGAAACCTATTAAACCTTTCCACTGATTGCCAGGGCACTTTTTGGCGATGCTGGTGCTGACATTAAAATTACATACACCTGTCTCTTTAAAGCAAAAATATACATCTTGGGGGGAAGATAGTGACAGCTAGCATGCGGGAAGAGATTTTTGTATGACTTTGTGTGATTTCACCTTTCAAACGTGGAAACATTTGAAGCAAAGATGACAGGAGCATTGAGCATCACCTATAAAATATTCGCAGTGCAGAGTTCGACTTGGAGGTTCCTTTTATTGCATTTTAATAAATTAACATTTCCACGAAGCTGGGAGATTTTTTTGTAATAACAGCAAAGAGGGTAACTTATCTGTCAGAACTTTATGAGTAATGATTATGTAAAAATCCACATAACAAAAGCTAACAGCAGAAATCATCAAATTATTCTCTTCTGTATCCACATATGAAACAAGTTTTATTTTATTGCTATAGAACAAGAGTGACTTCAATTAAAGCAGTTGGGGGGGGAGGAATTAACTTATAATAATACTGCATTTTTGTCGATTAGAGGGCTTAAGATTTCTTGTTTCAATAGAAAGTGTTTTTCATCTTTCCCTCTTTGAATTAAACTGTTACTGTTTCATATACTGAAGTACCACCCATCTTTTCATACTGTTCGTTAGAAGAATGGTCTTTAAGTTAGCATACCAGATCAAGTCATTAAAATGACATTTTTGGAGCACTGAGTTGCATTCACACACACAAACACCACACAATGATTTCTCAACTCAAAGTCATGATAATTCAGTGGAATTAACTTGCCTGAAGAAGCGAAAGTTTCTATCAAACTTTTCACACATCTCAGTATAACTCCTGTTCTATTAATTGTATACTCTCCATGGTTTTATTTATTTATTGCAGAATTATTGAAATCACAAGCTATGTGTAACATAGTTTAAATTTTCTTTCCGTTTGCTTCTTTGAGCATATCATTAACTTTTCCTTTTCTAACCAATATCTAGAAGTTATTTTCACTGTATTCTCACTAATCATTGCCAAAGCACCACTTGAGAACCTCATAGTAATATCTGAAGTGCATGAGCAGATTCATTCCTCTTATTTCAGTTGTCATCCCAGTGGTACAACATGACTCTTTATCCTCCCATCTGGAATAATGAAATGCCTCTGGAACTGTCTTACTTGCTAGCTGCAGTAATATGCTGATCAGGACTGTGTGAAGTCAAGTTGCCACCAACATTTTGAAGTTTCAAAACCAGAAATGTCATGGTAGGTTTTATCTAAATTCTGTAGGGATTTGGGGCGATTTGTAAGGAAACACGATAGGATTTTCATTGCTTTGGTCTGCAGTGCGGTGTAGTGGTTCAAGACAACACACCTCACTAGCCTTGCTTTCCCCCCTCCTCAAGTGTTGCAGGTCTTAGGGTCCTTCCAACTCTACAATTCTATGATTCTTTGAAGCGCTTTTGCCTGGCTGCACTGCAAATAATAATAATAATAATAATAATAATAATAATAATAATAATAATAATATTTTATACCTCACCCATCTGGTTGGGTTTCCCCAGCCATTCTGGGCGGTTCCCAACAGAATAACAACAACAATAACAATAATAACAATAATAACAAAACAATAAAACATCAAAAATTAAAAACTTCCCTAAACAGTGCTGCTTTCAGATATCTTCTAAAAGTCAGATAGTTGTTTATTTCCTTACCATCTGATGGGGCGCGCGCGTTCCACTACTGAGAAGGCCCTCTGCCTGGTTCCCTGTAGCTTCACTTCTCGCAGTGAGGGAACTGCCAGAAGGCCCTTAGCACTGGACCTCAGTGTCCGGGCTGAACGATGGGGGTGATGCTCCTTCAGTTATACTGGGCCGAGGCCGTTTAAGGCTTTGAAGGTCAGCACCAACACTTTGAATTGTGCTCGGAAACATACTGGGAGCCAATGTAGGTCTTTGAAGACCGGTGTTATGTGGTCTCAGTGGCCGCTCCCAGTCACCAGTCTAGCTGCCACATTCTGGATTAGTTGTAGTTTCCGGGTCACCTTCAAAGGTAGTCCCATTAAGAACATGCAGTAGTCCAAGTGGGAGATAACCAGAGCATGCACCACTCTGGTGAGACAGTCTGCAGGCAGGTAGGGTCTCAGCCTGTGCACCTGATGGAGCTGGTAGACAGCTGCCCTGGACACAGAATTGACCTGTGCCTCCATGGACAGCTGTGAGTCCAAAATGACTCCCAGGCTGCGCACCTGGTCCTTCAGAGGCACAGTTACCCCATTCATAACCAAGGAGTCCTCCACACCTGCCCCCCTGTCCCCCCCCTCAAACTGCATCCTTGTACTGTAATAATGCCTCTTGCTTGCCTGGCCAAGGAATGGAGTTGGGGGGAAATCTCAAGTATTTGCATTACTAGAATGCCATCTGCTTTAATACAGAGGTACCTCGGGTTACATACACTTCAGGTTACATACTGTCAGCCCTGACACATACGCTTCAGGTTACAGACTCTGCTAACCCAGAAATATTACCTCGGGTTAAGAACTTTGCTTCAGGATGAGAACAGAAATCGTGCTCCGGTGGCGCGGCAGCAGCAGGAGGCTCCATTAGCTAAAGTGGTGCTTCAGGTTAAGAACAGTTTCAGGTTAAGTACAGACCTCCGGAATGAATTAAGTACTTAACCTGAGGTACCACTTGCATCTTTTGCTTCATCCACTTTTTGCCTCTGGCCCCAACCTCCACTGACAGGTGGGTCCAGAAGGTGACTCATGAGGGAATACAGTGTTTGGGGCTAAGCCCACGCCTGGCCTAGGCCACAGCTACAAGCTTGCTACAGTGAGAAACCCTTTGTCTGGAAGTGGGAGTGAAACAAGGCAAAGCTGTGAATGTCCCCTGCCTGAAACTGCTGCCTGCCAAGCAGTCCAGGTCAGACAATACTGACCTGGACCCTATAAGACCCATAAAGCTCCCAATTATGCAATTATCTAAACCTGAGGTACTGCACAAATCTCACAAAAGCTGGTGCAGGGAAAGTCTCTCTGCCTGTGTCGCACCCACTCTAGGTCTTGGCCCTGGTGTCTTAGAACTACAGTCAAATAATGACTGGTCTTTCTGCTTTGGGCTCCAAGTTTTGTGAGAATCATCACATTATTTAACTCCCTGATCATCTATTGACAAAATAGATTGACAGTACACACAAGCACTTTGCGCCCACAGCTACACCTGGAATAAATCTCGTTCTCCAATCTCTCTTTTTCTTCATCAACTCTAGTGCTGACTGAACAACACCACAGACTCCCTGTGCCATGTTTTGACCCACTAAGGCAACCAGCCTTCTAGTTGTTTTGGACTACAAATCCCATCAGCTCCTGGCTGAGGCTGATGGGAGCTGTAGTACAAAGCATCTGGTAGACATCAGATTGGTGAAGGATGCTCAAACACCATGGGTGAGAGAACACAAAAGGGTATATTTTTGCCTATATATATAGGAAGGTTGTTTGGGGTGAGCAAAGAGGAACACACAATTAGAAAGGTATGTTTTTATTTGCCTTCAAGGGGAAAATATGGAATGAAAAAGAACTATATCAAAATGAAGGCATAATCCAATGTTGATCAGTATTTATATTGCTTAAAATAGAGCTCTGCTTATTCTCGCATGAGGCAGGGCCTTCTCAGCAGTGGCCCCTGTCTATGAAACTCCATCCTGACTGAGATTCATTCAGTTGTCCCCTACATTGCTGACATTTAGACCTCAATTAAAATGTATTTATTTTGCTAGACTTTTTGGTAGTTATCTCTTCATTTGAACACAGGGTTTATTGTCTGTTGTATTGTGTTATAAAGGTTTTTATTGATCTGTTGCTATTTTAATTACTATTTTATATTTGCATTGTGTTTTAAGACTGTTGTTACTTATCCTGGTCTCTGACAAGGGTGTAATTAATTAATTAATATATTTTATGCTTTTTTTGGGGGGGGGACCCCATCAAAAATTCCTAATAAGGTTTAAATATTTAAAAAACCTGAACTAATCACAACCAAGTGCAATGTAATAAACGTCAATCCATGTTGGTTAATGGGAATTGTTAATTAGCAACAGATTAATGACTGTATTTAACAGATTAAATCTGGGTAGCAGGATGTGGAAAATTTGGAATGTATCCAACTGAATTCTACTCAGCGTAGACCCATTAAAATTAATGGACCACAGTTGTACGTTGGCTGCATCCCGTTCTGCGCAGCTAAGAGATATATGAATTTATCACAGAATTTATACGGCAAATGTTTCTAAAAGAAACCAAGAGGTAATCGTGGAAGATACGTAAAGGAAAGGAACAAGAGCAGAGAGGCAAAAACAGATGAAAGAAATTTCTGAACAGGCCAGAAGCTTACAGTATTGTTCATACACACATGATATGCATCCATGTGTTGATAAATAGCTCATTTCACATGCTACACCGGTATGTGAATACTGATAGGCTGTAGATAGCCATTATCACTTATTAGGATAACTTAATTAAGCTAGCTTATTAAAACCCTTTAATTCATTAGTGACAAAATCTTGATTAGTACATTTTCCTTCTAGGTGACCTTATAATTTAATAGAAAATGAATTTTTAAATGGAGAAAAATGCCTGTGGCAGAGATTTTGTGTAAATGAATAGAGTTTGTAATACACACAGGGATATAATCGAGCCTAATTAGTGAGGGTGCAAATGAATTTTTATTTCATACACCAGAAGTGTCATTGATGAGCCATGGTGTGGAGTTTGAAATGCATTCAGATTGGCAGTGTGAGACTGAAGTCTGTGGGAAAATCACTAGCTAATTCATTGATTGCCCCTTGGAAATACTGCTGTTAATTGTTAGGTAATTAACATGGCGCTACAATTATGTTGGCCTTAGGGGGTGATTAATGTTTCAATATGTCACATTAGCAGCAGCTAGGTTTTTAAAAGCTTGCTTTTTCACATGGCTGTGAGACAGATGGCATATTGTCCCTGGAAATTTGTTTTCTTTTACTAGAGTTTAAACCAAGGTTGGAACTTCCCCTCCCCCTGCTGCCTCGCACACATACACAACCCTCAAGCTTATTTCCATAGGGCAAGTTGTTAAAACCTGTGCATTTGAACTAACAGGATCTGGGCTGCCAAAAGGATCAGTCCTGCATCTGCCGCAGACATGGATGGAAGCGTTCCTTTCCCCTAACATGTGAAATCAAAAGTGTGTCGGATTTTAGGGGAACAGCCCTTCTGCCGCCCAGCAGCTTTCCCATTATTTAGTGACTGCGAGAAGCAAAGGATTGGCCAATGTGATATTTATTGTGATCAATACAATTTAAGTAGAAGCCAAATAAAAGCATGTTGAACAAATGCGTTTAGTAACACTAATATTGAGTACATTAATGTCGGCACACTTCGGTGCTTCACTTATTTTGAGTTGAAATCTATGTTCTTCTCATTGTTTAGTGATTCGGGTTAACATTTATCCGGTTGGCAGCTACCACCTGTTAGAACTGTACCTCAGGTTTGACTTTAGTGCTAAGTATCCAACTAGAATTGTATGGAGTATTATCCACCTTTGATTTCCAGACAGAAATGAGCTGTTTTAAGAGCTTTTCCACACACACAACACCCCCCTGTCCCAACACACACACACACTTGGGACCCCTACATACTTTCTATGTTGGGTTTTCAGACACAGGGTTTATTGCCTTAGTTTTTCTGATTATACTGCTAATGCTTCTGTCACAGTTTCTAATGTTCTGTTCACAACTGCAGCACCCGTTGCATTACAGAACTGGGGTTTTTTTTTACCGATATTCTGGCACCTGACACTATATTTCATTCACACCAGTGGGCATGATGTAACACAGCAACAAACTTCACTGGACAGCATTGCTACTCCCTGTCCACACATGCATGCTTCTGTTCTCCCATGAGAATGGCAGGAAATAATGGTATGCTAGTATACTACTCCAATCTCCATTGGGGGGAGGTTTAATGGGTTTGCAAATGGATTTCTTCTGGAAGCAATAAACACAGAAATGAGTGCTTACAGTAGATTCCACTAGATTTCCAGAAGTGTGTTTTACATCATGTTCACATACAATGTAGAAATTAATAGGGAAACACCAGAAAAATACAATAAAGTGCCATCTGAACGCAGCCATTGTCGGCAGCTGCAAAGGTAGTGTGTCGCTGGTGAATTTATACTGGACCATCCACACACCCCATCCTGCTTTATTAGTTCTTCCAGTGTTGTTGAATTATTGCCATCCAAAGGGGCACTCTTGCACCATAGCACAGCAAAAGTGTGACACAACATTTGTGAGGTAAAATGGTACAGGATTCTAGCAGCGAGTTACGGGGCATCCATCAACTGGAAAGAAAGCAGGATTCCCTCCCCCAAACTTTTGCAAGTGCAAATAGTATTGAAATTGGAATTGGGTATAACCGCTCTGATGCCATTAAGCGTGTTCTCCTTCACAGAGAGCACGTGTTGCGGTGGGGGCCGCAAGGACACTCCAAAGTTGGGGGCGGGCTAATTGATCGTTGGCCACTGATGCCATTTCTTGACTGACAGCCAGAAATGCTAAAACTTCTTGCACGAAGCTAGGGCTTCCTCTTTTCGCTCGTGCATCGGATTGCCCATCCCCCCCTCCCTCCCTAGAATAGGGTTGTTCGCTTTGACCTTGCTATGCCTGTCATGGGGTCTTCTGCTTTTGGGCAGGGGTCCGGTAGGAATTTTGTCCATCTGGCTGACTGGCTGGGGCCATTTGGTTTTTGCCTACTGCGTAGCAAATCGTCACAACTTGTAAGGTTGCGGTTAGGCATTGGTTTATGGTTTGGTTGGTTGAGGGGCATGGATTGGCTGTGCCTGCCCCTCTAATGCTGCTGCTGCAAGGGATTCCGTTAAAGGAATCGGAGGCTAACTATTGCTTGTCCACTCTCTCAAGGGGGCTCGGGCCATAGCAATGAGCTCCTGGTTGCATTTGGGGTGAGGGCAGGTTCCCTGCTCCATTGTTACCTCCAAGTGTATTCCCCTATTCTGACTTTCGCATCGTGCGGAATGTCAGTCTGTCCCCCATGGTGGGGGCAGATAGTTGCAAGCAATGCCTAAGCAACCACTCACAAATTTGTATTTTAATAAAGTTGTGGCCAAAATTATGCCAAAAATCTTAAACAAAAATTCTGTGTGATGTGTGAGTTATTGGGGTGGCCCTGGGGACCTCAACACGCAATAAGCACAAATCAACATATAAGCAAAAGAAGTGTCTGGAGGCATCCTTCGATGGCTGCTTTGTTTAGACAACAGAGTTGTCCTCCACACATACTGTGAATCTGCGTAAAGTGAGGGACAGCTGTCTCTGCCTCCACACTGTATGTGCTTTCAAACATGAACATATAGCATGACCATGCATGTCCAGCATACAATTGCCTCCCATTGCAGGGGGGTGTATGGAGAGATTTCCACCTTTAGCAAGAGTCCAGACCCCCTTGAATGTTTGAGTTTCTTTTTTCCCCCAAGTCCTTCTAGCTTCTAAATGGTGGGGAGGTAGGTACCATTTTGGGATCTCCCTCAGGTTCAAAAGTATCTTTGGCTGGCCCTGGCTCAACAAGGCCATGAAAAAGAGGTGAAGAGGTCATCTCTGGGCTTGTACATAAGCATGGATGTTCTGTTCGGCTGTATATTGTAGTGCTGATACATTGGAGATATTCCATGTAGACTTTGTGTGGCCTGGCTATGGAGACCTCCAGCTTTCAAAGTGGTTTCCAAAGACAGTTGATTTCAAACTGGGCTTCCTGGATTCGGGAAGAGTTTATTCAACCTTTTGATGCAGCATATTGAAGGAATACATCCAAATCAGTTTTAATGAAAGCAGCAGCAATTGTGTTGGCAATCTAGCTAACATTTTGCATCTTCCACAGTGGTATAGACCTAGGGTGGATCTACACACAGGGGAAAAAACACTATAAATAAGTAAGAAATTAAATCGTTATAACAAAGGGGGGGGACCCACTATGGAAAATCACTCAAAATATTTTTGATGCCACCTGGCATTGCATGTTTATAACGCATTCAAAACGCCGTTTCTTGACTAATGTAGCTGAGTCCTTGATGTTGTTCCAGGTCCCTTGTGCAGGGAGAAAAGCAGCTTCCACAAAAATGCAGTGCCAGATGTTCACAGAAAATTCTGAGAAGTATCCTTTCTCTAGGGAAAGTGATGAAAAAAGAAAAATCTCTGAAATTTTCTCAGAGAAATCTTTCAGATCTACTTACTTTACTTACCACATTTCTTCTTCTATCATGGAATTCATGGCAATATCAGGCAGCATTCCCATGTGATCCCAGGCACTGACCAGACCCAGGTCCCCTTAGCTTTAGCAAAGTGGTTGCATCATGTGCCTTCTAAACATGCCAAGAACATCTCTTGCTTTTTACAAGTCTGAGACAAAATACAACATCCCAAGCTTTTACAGAAACTCATATGGCTTAGGCTGTCTTGTTTCTATTATGCATTCTCCCCCTTCCAATACACACACATTAGGTTCTATCTAAAAAGACTAGCATCAGTTGATTTGAGCTATTGTGATTAATTTTCAAGACGCCGTTAGTTGCTCTGCATCATGTGTAGATATTCATATCCTTCAAAAGTGTTCCAACAAGTTTCACCTGGCAGACGGAACCATATGCTGCAATGCAAAATGGTTTTCAGTTTTCTTGTAATATATCAGTACTGTATAGCTCCATTAAAAGGATATTTTAAAATGTCAGATCTGGAATAGTTTCTAAAATGCTTGTAGGATTTCTCTCTCTTTCTCTCTCTCCGTGTCCAATTAGGGCACATTATCCAAGAGGTGTAATGGACTCCAGGCTGTTCAAAGGATCATGTTCTATTATAAGAATGCTTCATTTCTCCCCCTTTTTTCCTGTGAAAATTCAAGATGTCATCTTCCTTGGTAGCACCATACTGTGGTCTTTGTTATTACTTCAGTCACTGGCTTTTATATTGATTGTTCCACTTCAATAAATGACAGAAACCTTTCTCTGCAGCTATACCAGCTATTAACTTTTAATTTCCATTAAAACAGCTAAATTTTAGGGGGCTCTAATGCTTTAAATTTAGCATTTTAGATTTTTTAAAAAACCCTAAACACTTAGATTTGAATGCTTCTTAATCTCCCTTCTTTTTTCCCAGTGAAAAATGAATGTATAGTTAAATGCGCAGGCGAGGTTTTCAGAATATTGGCTAGATTGGAGGAAGCTGTTGTTTTGAGATTCTGAAGTTGGGTTGTATTTACTTTTACTGTAATATGCATGTTTAGAATAATGCAAATTCAGTTTAGGATGGGGCTGGAGTGTTATTACTAAACTGCATGAGCACCTCACTTCAGAAAGATGGTTCATTGCTGTCAATACCACAATGCATTTTTCTCGCAGTAGCAGGAAAGTCAACATGTGATAACTGCAGATTATTTCATAGCTCGTTTTTAAAAGTAGCTCTGAGGGGCAGATAGTAGCTCTTCTGCAAACCTCCAATTTAATATTCACAGAACTCCTGTTTTTTTAATAGCCCATTCACACTGTGAAGGGAAGAATTGGCATAGCAGTGGTTGAAAATTGTTGTTTCGACATTGGGTTTTTGTTTTGTTTTCTACAATGCTTTGTAAACCATCCTGGGCTCCTTTGGAAGGAAGAGTGGAATACTAAATAAATAAATAAATAAATAAATAAATAAATAAATGGGGAGGAGGTCACTTAAAGGGTAAATAAATAAAAGAGGTGCACATTTGATGTATTTTCTGCATTTTGACTTGCCTTCTTTTGACCTATATGCATGTCTGGGTTGTATCCAATGCTGCTGTTCTGCTCACACAGCTGACTTACTCTTACACAATGGAAATCCTTCTCCTCTTCCTCTCCAGCCTCAGAATCTGCTCCACACCCTCAGAATCTGCTCCACACCCTCAGAATCTGCTCCACAGGGTTGGGGAACCCTCTATAGTGGGTTTGGAAGGGGTGGATGGGAAGAGAACAGGAAGGGGAAGTTCTGATGAATGGGTGGAGCACTGTTCATGCAAGCTTCCCTACAACCCTAACAACCTGTCCTTTCCTAGATGTTCCTCAAACGTCTCATTTTTTAAAAAGTATGATTTACATTGCAAATAATACAATTGCAAAACAGCCAATGCCCCAACTCTCTCCCATTCCAACTGATGATGCCAAATCCAAGGCTGGGCTGGTTTGGGGGATCTGCTTAGGCCACAAGGGGGAACAGGAGTGCTTTGGACACTGCAGATCAGGGTTGGCAACCTAAGGCCCATGGGCCAAAAGCGACCCACGAGGGTTGTTTAACCGGCCCACGAGCCACCCCCAAACTGAGCTGCCTGCTCAGTGAGCCCCCACACACTGTGCTAAACCGTTGCAGCGCAGCACAGGGACTCACTTCCGCGGTGCCGAAAATCACTTCTGCGCAGACGCCAGAAATCGCGGGCAGGCACGCTCTCATACACACGCGAGGGCCCACAGAGGGATCTCCGCTGGAGTGAACCAGCCCAGGCAAGGTAAACCTTGCCGACCCCTGCTGTAGATCTACAACGTTGCTGATATCCCCCCAGCATTCCCTGCTTCTCCTAATGGGATACTGATGCCCACAGGCAAACCAGGAGAACTTCCAGCGTCATGCATGTTGTTCCGCTGGTGGTCCTTTATGGAATTCTCCATGGCATGGAGAAAGGAGATATAGAAAAGCTCTCCTCCCCGCTTTCTCATAGCACTAGAACTCATGAGCATCCAATGAAGCTAAATGCTGGAAGATTCGGGACAGATTGAAGGAAGTACTTCTTCATGCAGCACATAGTTAAACGATGGAACCCCCTCCTACGGTGATAACCAACAACTTAGATGGCTTTAAAAGAAGATCATACAAAGCGTGTTCTCTCTCATGGAGAGCATGTGTTGTGGTGGGGTCTGCCGAAACACCCTTCTGTTGCCAGGCAGGGTTTCTAAAGAGGGCCTAGGGCAACGATTGGATGGCTGGGTTGCTGGGGTAAAAGTTATGTTGCAATTTGGGTGGGAGGAGTCAAATGTTTTAAATACTCTGCATGCAGCCTGGAGCTTTCTCTTTGCTGCGTGCAATGGATCACCCGCCCTAAATTATGGGTTTTTTTGCGTTGACCTTGCTATGCCTGTCATGGGGTCATTTGCCGTTGGGGCAGAGGCCTGGTAGGAATTTTGTCCATCTGCTTGATTGGCTGGTGCCATTTGGTTTTTGCCTACTGCGTAGCAAATCGTCACAACTTGTAAGGTTGCGGTTAGGCATTGGTTATAAATTGGTTGGAGGAGGGGTTAGGATAGGCTGGGCCTGCCCCTCTATGGTTGCTGCGGAAATGGAATTCTGTTAAAGGAATCAGGGGCTTGCCATCTTTTTGTCCGAATCCCTGGAATGGGGCTAGGGCCAGCAAGCCCCGGGGAGCATGCAGGGAGAGGTGAGGTCCTGTGACTCAGCTCCATTTCTCCCCGACATTGTTTTCCCTTACTGGCTTTCGGTGGTGCCGGGAAGTCAGTTCTGTCTCCAGGCGGGGGGACAGATAGTCTTAACCAATGCCTAAACAACCACTCACATTTATGTATTTCAATAAAGTTGTGGCCAAAATTATGCCAAAAACCTTAAACAAAAAATATGTGTGTGTTGTGAGTTATTTGGGGGGTGGCTTGGGGACATCAACACGCAAAGAGCTGTCAAGGGCTACTAGCCATGATGCTTATGTTCTGCATCCACAGCTGGAAGCAGCAGTGTTTCTGAACACTAGTTGCTGAAAACCTCAGGAGGGGAGAGGGCTCTGAATGGTGTTTGTAGTTTTCCAGTTGCCCCATGGGAACAGAATGCTGAACCAGCCAGCTCTTATCATGTTATTGTGTTCTTATAGATCACCTGTTTCTTCAATAAACTATTGAGAGTGCCTTCTTTTCTTTTTCTTTTGGAGAAGGCCATTCCTCATTTTGAGATCTTCCTGGGAGAAGAACTTAGCAGAGTGATCTGGGACCAGTGATTACAACCCCTATGGTGCTTCAAATGCATATACTAACCTCCTTTAGCCTTCAGAGTTTTTATTTTAATTTCAGTCTTTCTAGTTAATGGCATTAAGGCACATTTTATTTTTAGATTTGCATTTATATATTAAGTGGGACATCTGGCATTTCTCAAAATCTTTTTCACAATACAACATACATTTAAAATGTTGTTTTCCTAATCATTTTGGGTTTTTTTATAGAAAGGATTTTAATATGGTCATGTTCTTAAAAAAATCAAAATATGTAGTGGGGATTAATACAAATGTGTATTAGAAGAGCAAAGAAATCACTGAGACAAGACTAATCATCATTTAGATTATCAGGAGAAGATGATTAAAAAACAAAGGATTGTATGACAAGTTATGTTGATGCCATATTTGTGAAGCCAAATGTTTTAGCTTTATAGATGAAAAATCCTAAGCAGCTTACAGTGAGACAAAGTAATCATTCAAATTACAAACTTAAGAATTTCAAATTACATACTTCATCAAGTTGACTCTATTTTAACTTGGAATGCACAGTGAATGACTCAATGCCAATGAAGTACTGTCTCTAATAATTCCACAAAGATAAAATATTATTAAAGTTAACGTAAGGCTGAAAACCCAAACATTTTAATGAATATGTGTGCTTATTAAAAAGTCCTGTCCTTCAAAAACTATCAGAAATGCATAAATGAAAACTGGTATTTTTAACTCCTGTTTATATTTGCATGGCTTTTAAAGAATTTGCATAACAATCAGTATTTGTTTGTTTGTTTGTTCTTTAAAAGTGAACATGAAAGGTTTATGAATGCCTGATCATTACTTAGCTCTCCTCCTCTTTACAGCTCTTTAGAAAAAGAAATTATCATCATGTTTCATTCCCTTAATTTTTTTTTATTTGATTATATGGAATTAAGGTCATCATCCTTCTTGTGTTCTGTAGTCTAAATAACAGTTCATACCACAGTCCTGGTGGAAAATATTTTGTTCAAAACAATATATTCGCAAGAATGACCAATCCCTATAAATGTACTTCTATTTATATATGATGTCCAGGCTCTGTATATTCATAGTTGATGTATTTTCAGATCACTAGGCAATATTTTGCCAAGTTACATATATAAGATGTTCATAGAATCATAGAGTTGCAAACGGTCTTACAGACAATCTAGTCCAACTGCCTGCTTGATGCAGGAAACTTGGAGCTATAGCATCCCCAGGAAGTGTCTATCTGAGTTGTGCTTGAAGACCTCCAGGAAGGGAGAGCCTACCAAGTCTGTTGTTCAACTGCTCTTACCATCAAGACATTTCTCCTAATATCCATACAAAACCTGCTCTTCTATAACAGAAGCCCGTTAGATCTACTCCTGCCTACATTCCTTTATCCTAGGGATTCAAACCGAAGCCCTTTTTAGACGTTTGCCGCATGTAGACAGAATGAATGTAGGTGATGGTGAAGGTAGCATTGCAGTGGCAGACTCTGCCTTGGAGCTACATTTGTTTCTACAGATATAGAAATCAATGCTCATATAGAAATCAGAGGTTTTCATTATTTATGTGTACATTTCTGTACCACCTTTCCTCCAAGGAGCTATATATACCAGGCGTATATAGTTCTCCTCTTCTTCATTTCACCCTCCAAAAAACCCTGTGAGGTAAGACTTAGGTTAGACCAGGGGTAGGCAACCAATCCGGCCCACGGATGGTCTGGGAATCAGTGTCCTTTTATTTAAAATGCATCTCTGGGTTATTTGTGGGGCATAGGAATTCGTTCATATTCCCCCCCCCCAAATATAGTCTGGCCCACCATATGGTCTGAGGGACGGTGGACTGGCCCACAGCTGAAAAAGGTTGCTGACCCCTGGATTAGACTAAGAGAAAGTGAGTGGCCTATGGTCACCCAGTGAGCTTCACATACCTTCCAACATTTCTCTGATGAAAATAGGGACATCCTATTCAACAGCAGCAGCAGCAGCAGCAACAACAATTTTATTATTTATACTTCTCCCATCTGACTGGTTTGTGCGATCCACTCTGGGTGGCGTCCAACATATATAAAACCATAATAAAACATTAAACATTAATAAGCAAACAAAAGAGCTGCCTTCAGATACCTTCTAAAGGTTGTATAGTTACTTATTTCCTTGGCTCAGGGGTCATATAAGTCCATACTATTTCCTCCAATGAAAATAAGGACGTCCAAGCATACCCTTCAATATTTCTCTGATGAAAATAGGGAGGTCTTAAGGAAAAGTGGGACATTCCAGGATCAAATCAGAAACCAGGACGGTTTCTGTAAATCCAGACTGTTCCTGGAAAATAGGGACACTTAGAGGGTCTGGTTTCATGACTGAGTGTGGATTTGAACCCTGGTCACCCAGGTCTTAGACCAACACTCTAACCACTACACCACACTGGCTGTCAATGTGATGCCTCCCACCTCACATTCTATCTACACATGGTAAAGAGCGTTGGGGATTTGGCATCTAGGACCATGTGAGCTAGAGGCCATAAAAAACAGTGTCTTGGTATCCACCTTAGGTTCCCTTTGCCTTGTACACAGTAAAAGACTTCCAACGAAATATAACGATTCAAACATTTCCTGTTATTTCAGGGACTTCTAAGGCCCATTTTCCAAAAACCGGTTTATGTTACCATTTCTATCAAACATCAAGAGTTGAAGCAGACACTGATGTAGATCCAGTGGATTTTGACCTTATTTAAAGGGTATTATCTTGACTGGTTTTTAATAGGATTTCACTGTTCTCATGTACCGGTAGTTGAATTTGTTATATAAGAGATAGATGTAAAAAAAACACACACCCAAACAAACCTATCAGTCAGCATACCTTGAAAAGCACATTTATCTCTCATTTCACATTTCTTGCTTCCTCCCTCATTTACTTCCTTTCTCTGATGTGCTATTTGCCTCATTTCAGTCAAATTCCATGTTTATCATTACTGTCCTTTCTTGTTGTTGTTTTTTTATTAAAAGAGCAACAACAAAAAGGAAACGAGATTCTGAAATTTGTCTTTCCCAGACATCAAATCACATTCCCCAAAATTAAATGTATACATTTCTACAGTTTGGTGCAGACCACATATCTGCGATGTGCTTTTCTATTTGTTTTCGCTAGCAGTTCATCACAGTTGCCTCTACCATGAGTGAACTGTGCATGCATCTCCGTTGACACTGGTGTGATACCCTGAATGCCTTAGCAATAATTATTTTTGGTGTGCTCTAGCAGTTTCCATCTCAGTTCTTACAAGCACCATCTTTGGCAAATACTGAGTCTCTGCCCTGCAGGAGTGATTAAAACGGCAGATAGCCAGATGTGTCAAGATCATGTGTCTTGTTCTTGGGCCATAGCCTCTTCTTAAAAGAAGGGCTATTTTTTTCCCTGTGTTCATGTGAAATTTTCTCTTTGTACGGGTCATACTTCAAAATATTCCCCCCCCCCAGAGGTTTAACTTTTCTTGCACATTTGGTGAGACCAGTCCAATGGCTTCTTCCTAGAGTTGAGGTTAGCAATGCATTGCAAGCCAGACATTTCTCCTTATGATCCAGTGTTGAGACCCAAGCCAGAACCTAAAAGGTGATGTTGTTTTAGTGTGGCAGGAGAATGCACGATGTTGTTCCAGTGGTGGTGATGCTTTGGCAAACTATCCCCCCTGCCCCCGCATCAAACGCTGTCTCTTCCTTCTTTGACAACAGCTTTAAATCCCTTGAATAGTTTTCTCCCATTAGCACTACCTTCTCAACTAGCCATTGAAGGTGTCTGCTTTCTCCATGGGTTTGACCCAGTTATTGTCAGTTTAGCTCAAGTGATACAATATATTGTCTTGGCATATTTGTGCACACATATATATGTGCAAATAAATATACACTTATATGTGTACACAGTCTGACCACAGAGTTCATAAAACTGATTTGAAGTGGCATGTAAATTTGCATGAAAAGACAGTTTGATCCATTCGTATTTCCATATGAAGCACATCCATCAAGTTCCAAGAGAATTTTGTGCTCTGCAAAGTTGTTTTGAGCAGCTCACCATTGGTCATTCCAGTGTGCACTGCCTTTTAATGACGTGCATTTATTTAAGTTTATTTTTCTACCCTGCCCTACAAAATGCAAAAACATTCCTGTTTTCTAGTATCCTTTCCAATCCCAATTTCTATGCAGTGGTATGAAGATTTGTTTGATAGAAATAACTATCTCTTCTGTGAATAAATTACACTTTCCATTTCTTGGAGGTCACACTCTGTATTCCTCTTTGCTGACCTGTTCTTCTACTTGCACTTGAAATATTCTGATTTATCTTGGGCAATCTGCTTTTCATTTTCTACCCTTAATTTTCTTATCATTTTTTGTGCACTCTCTTAACTTCTTCCTGTAATCTTCTCAGTTTGCCTCTGTGGCTGATGTTTTATGCCTTGTATTCCCCCCCATTTCTCTTCCTTTGATTACTTGCTGGCCTTCCCTGCTGATCCTCATTGACTTTTTTTTAACTCTTCATATATTTATTGATGGCACATATAAACCATGGGCCTACATTAATTCACCTCATCAGCCTCTTTTTAAAAACCCTTCCCCGGTTTTCCTCTTAATACTTAGCCGCTTTTGGTTTTACCTAATGAAAAAACACATATTACATTTCTATTGGATTAGATACAATCTCACTTACTAGCATTTTTCCCAGAGAAAAACATTGGCCTTGGAGGGCATGAATACTGTTTGGGTTTCAGTTCAGGCAGCAAAATGCCTTGGGCCACCATTGCACCTAGTCATATGACCTCTTTCCATTGACTGGTCTGTGGGGCCTCTTTGTAGATGTGCGTACCTATCTATTTATGAAATCAAAGTGTTGATTGTTACCTTTAAAGCCTGACCATCACAATCCTGTGGGCCATTTTGGCAGGTTCATGGGGCCTCCCACTCAAGCACCTGACTTCACTATGATGTCAGGTGACCTAAAGCAAAGCGAAAATCTTTTGAGGGTGTGACTTGAGAGATGACACCAGAAGAAGGGCTTTGGAACTACTAGCTTAAACCAGTGATACAAAGGGATACTTGCGCTTACAGAAAACACTGTTAAACTGTCAGGCACTTACAGGAAGCCTGCTGGGATTGGCTATGCTATGACCTTTCCAATGGGGAATTCCATAACGTATCTGATGGCTGCAGCTGATCAGCTCTGACAGCAAGTTTCCCTTGCCAAGAAAAAACCAGGAGCCAATTAAGGCTCCCGAATATCCCTTGGCAGCAACCTTTTCGCCCAACCCACACCTGGCATCATATATGGCACCAGGTGTGGGGCAGGTGTGCATGGTTTTGGGGGAATGGCCTTGAAGGTTAAATTGAGAGCCGTGCCAGTTCTAATTAGGCTTGTGGGCCACAGGTTCTCCAATCCAGCCTTAGGTCATGACTTTTCCTCTGCTATCCTACCTGTTCCCTATGATCAGAAGGTGAGGTCCTTCTCTGTGACCACCAAGAGTGGAAGCACAAATGGGTGGGACAAGACAGATGGCCTTTTTGGTAGCTGCACCCAGTTTATGGAATGCCTTCCTTTGTGAAATGCAGTTGGCCCACCTTCTCATAGTCACCCTCTAACCGCCCAGGCATTGAACAATTTTTACTCCAGCAGGGATTTATTTTATGTGGTAGACAATGTCTTTATGGTTATTTTTCATTGCCCATATATTTTTTAACCCAGTCTTTTTTGTATTCTTTGTACTTTTGGTGTGTGTGTGAAATGGTAATTTTTGTATGCTTTAAACTGCCTTGGGTGGTAGTCTTACACCCAGAAGGTAGGATGCAAATGCTCTAATAAATAATTGTAAATAAATCTGTGGGCTCTGTCCCGCAAAGGCTTATGGCACAGAAGTTTTTGTTTTTTTAAAAAAACTTTTAAGACATCACAGCAGCCTCTGTTGTATACAGGCCCTTCCATATATTTCATTGTGTGCCTAATTCAGTTTCTTTACATATTTGTGCAAAAATGCCAGGTGCAAAGTAGACATCAAAGGCAGTGCCCAGTGACTTCCATTTAATCTCTCATTTGTGCACAGGTAGAAGCTTTTATTTCTCATTGCCAGGTGTGACATGTATTCCTGAGGAAGTGAGTGCTGCTGTGCTTGTGGGCCATTTAAATCTTCAGAAGTAAAAGCACAGGGTCAGACTAGACAAGTAACAAGGTTAATCAGTTTGAATTAATGACTTTTGTTTTAATCTGGTTCAAAATAAAGCTGTGGCCAGAGGCCTTTGGCTTTACCTATATGTCAGTGTCAGGACAGTTGTTTCAGGGTAGCTGGGAGAAGAGACGAGATGGCACTCATCAGTGGATAATTGGACTGATTGCAAAGTCATCCGACAGGGCGGCCACATCAAGGAGCTGTCTTCGAAGGAAACTCCAAATTGGCCCTCTCTGTGTATTTCTCTGAATGGATTTTAGCCCAGAGTGCTTTTCAGATCATCAATGAACCGAAGACTTTCATGTGGCGTAAATACAAGATGTGTGAGGCCTTGGAGTTTGGGATTAAAGTTGGTACTCCAAAACTGCCTCAGGTGCAGTCACTATGCAATTGTAATATGGCTGCAGACAAGGAATCGGTAAAACAGGGATGCATGTCTCGATTACTACAAAGTGTTTTATTGGGGGCCACCCTTGAGCCTGGTCCTGATGCTCTTGCAGATGCACAATGTTGCACCTAGGCTGCTGGTGGGGACAGACTCCCTCCAGCTCCAGCAAAAGGTTTCACTGGCCAGCCATATGCTACCAGGCCAAGCTTATGGTTTGTGTATTAGTCCACAAGGCATTTTAACAGCCCCAGGATGCAATGATAGGACAGTCCCTCCAGTGCCAATCGTATAGGATAGCCTAGTAGCTTTGGGGAACCTATCTTAACCCTTTATTTCTGCTGCTTCCACTTCCTTATCTGTTTAGCTAAGGCAAGGGATGTGGAAATGAGACATATTAATTCAAATACTGGTTTAACTAATCCTATACCTAATGTAAACTAACACTGCAGAATTTACTTTCAATGGTCACATCTAGTTCTGGAAGCTCCAGGCAGATGGATGAAGGCCGCATGGCTATTTTTAAGGGCTTAGGATCCACATTAACCTTAAAAGACAGCTGCCAGTTTTCTGCCAATCAGAAGCCAGGTCACTTATGCCAGGTACAGATCCACCTTTTGATGATTTGGGATGTGGCTATCTCACAGTCAATTATCCTTGGGAATCCTCTATCTCTCTGGTAGACAGCTTTAATCAGTAACTTGTAGACATGACTTCTCTACATACATATGAAGGAGAGCGGGACAATCTTAAAAAAAGAGAAAACAAATAATTAAATGGATGAGAAGAAGAAAGCTTGGGATGATAAGACAATAAAGATGGTGTCTGAAAGTCCTTCCAAGGGAGGGCATTCACAAATAGGGTAGCATAGTCGAAAAGGCCCTGTCCTGTACTCATCAACCCCTGCATCTCTGCCAGAGGGAGACACCTCTGGTGATGAATTACATATGATCAGTGCTTTTTGTGATGGAACTCGCCAGTACTGAGTATTATCACCTCTTTTTTGTTGCCAGTGGCAGCCATTTTGTGCTGATAACTGCAGCACTTTTATCAAGACGTGAGTACTGTACCAACACTCATTCTCTCCCCCCCCCCAAATATGCACTGGATATGGTGAATTAGACATGTGCTATAGCCTCTAAAAGCAGAGAGAAACTGATTAAGAACTACTGAATTGATTAATTGCACTTCAACAATTTTACATATTGCAAAGCCTCAGTGAATATGCACTCCTGGGGTTCCTGAAAGAAAAACACATTTCATCTTATGTAGGAAAAGGTATGTATATGTTAGTAAACGAAGCTTCCACTCCTCTGGTAGAAGAAAAGCAATGTATTCAACCACATTATGGTCCATTTTTATTCTGGAGGATGCAGATTTAATGCGGGGATGTGGAATTTGAAGTGTCCACCAGAAACGTATGTCCCCAGCTGACTCCATGTTCTGGTCTCCAGAGCTCCTGAGCATTGTGTAAAACCAGGGCTGGGGCTGATTGAAACCCTTATGAACTGGAATACGTCAAATGTGGACTGGATTCCTTAACATTACAATGATGGAGGTTTGCGTTCATATGTGTGCTGTGACCACCACAGACCTCCAAGTGTCCCTATTTTCCAGGGATATCCCTGATTTAGAGACGCCGTCCCAGTTTCTGATTTGATCCTGGAATGTCCCACTTTTTCTTAGGATGTCCCTATTTTCATTGGAGAAATGTTGGAGGATATGGAATTATCTGACCCCCGAGCCGTCTGAAGGCAATTCTGTATAGGAAAGGGTTTCTTTAATTTTAAATGTTTAATATTTATTATGTTTTTATATATGTTGGAAGTTGCCCAGAGTGGCTGGGGCAACCTAGTAAGATGTGTGGGGTGTAAATAGTAAAATTATCATTATGGAGTGGGATGTCCCTATTTTCATTGGAGAAATGTTGGAGGATATGCCACCAATATGGGAATGAAGCTGCTTCACATTGGCCATGGGAGTTGTGGTGGGGCACTTACATGCTTCTTTCTATAGACCAGTGCTTTTTTCTGGGGGAATGCAGAGGTACGCATATGAGTAGGAAAATGAGAGTACCCCCTAAGATTTATTTATTTTTTAGAAAAAAAGCACTGCTATAGACTATCATTCAGAAAGGCCCTATTTGTCATAGCTGTTTAGGGTTGGGATCCTAGTGCCTTCTGCATGCCACAGATGATGACCCTGTTCAGCTATGGCTGATAGGGGCTTATAGAATAGTCTGCTGGGGGGGAAAGATAGGATAAAAATATTGAACCAGGAACAGCACAAAATGAGGAAAGGAACGAAATGGATCCCGTAGTACCAGTCAACCCAACTTGAAGAGTTAGGATGAAAAAGAAGAAACCAAACTGTATTAATCGAAGTTCAATACCTCAAGGGACAAATGATTCTCATGCTTGAAAGAGATTTAACTCTCCCCAAACAGTAATCTCGCTCCTGCACAGCTAATGAAAATAAGAGCTAGCTATCAGCCAAGAAGGAACAGTTCCCATCTTCTGAGCTCTACAGCCACTCAGAAACTGGAAACTTTAATTCCACCAAGTCTCCTGTAACTACAATATGCAAGTGTTCACGTTTGGATGTTAACCTTTAAACCAATAGGGATTTTTTTTTTAAGGACTGTTTTTGAATGCTCCTGTTCACTGCTATTTTTCTTCAGCAGACATGGAGGCTAAATCACCGCTTAAAGATCTTGTAGGTTTTTCTTGGCAGAATTTGAGTGTGCATGTATGGAACCACTTCAAAAACAAAAGTCCCTTTTGGAGTATCAGATGGTGTTTATTCTGATATGGAAATCTGCAGGAAGCTACCTTCTAAATGCTTTGTTAGTTTTAGAAAATATTCCTAATGTTTCACATTTTTTTAACCCCCTTAATGCCAATAGCATTGTAGCAGCTGCTTGGAATTCAAGAGGAATGTAACTCTGGTTCAGAAAGAGTAGTTTTCTTAGAATTACACACACACATTCTTGTGTGTGTGTGGCATCAAGAATTAAAGCAGTGGGAGCATAACTTTATTTCTAATGTTGGTATATGTTTATGAAGGTCAGCACAGAGTATAATGGCGTGGTCAAGTGTCAATTCACCTCAGTGCTGAATGGCAGGCTCCATACATAGAGAGATGTAAATACAGAGATCTTCATTTCAACAGTGTTGGTATATTCGTGACATGGTTATCAATCCATCTATTTTGAAGAAATGGCAACCTATGATAAGGAATATGGTTGAATAAATGGTGACTATGTTTCTTCGTTCATTTACGCAAAATCTTCTGACTCTTTCTCTGGTTTAATTTAAACTAGAATGAATTAATTAAAAATGGAACTATCTGTAACTGGAATGAATCATGTTCTAATTCCTGAATTCACAGTGCAATGATAATGTTTTATTTATTATAACTATTTATATAATGCATGTCAGAATACAAGGTCTTCCAAGGTGGAATACACCAAAGAACCTTTTCAAAACAAAACACACAATAAAACAATATGTTAATAAATCTGCTCATAAGGATACTTCATGTGGAGTAGCTGGGAGGTTGTGTGAGAGAGCAGTCTAGCTGGATCAGCTTGTGGTGACTTCTTTGATTGCTGGGCTGGATCTACACTGCCCTGTTAAACATTATTAGAACAATATTAGATATGTCATTCTAAAACAGGGCATACTAGTTAATTACCGTATTATTTCGTGTATAACACGCCCCCATGTATAAGACGACCACTTTTTTGTGTGTGAATGCAACACAACTTGGGGGGGGGGATTGCCCACAGTTGTTGAGCTTTTTTTGGGGGGTCGCCAATCATATGCACATTCGCCGACAAAAGTCCACTGCCACACTCAACGCAACCACAGCAAATTGAAAGCACACCTCACTGACGCCATAGCCTGCCAAAAAATTGCCACAGTCACAGCCAATTGTCACCAGGCCTTGCCGCAGCAACCTATAACACGCTGCTGCCACCAATTGCCCATCCCCCCTCTGCTATCCATGTATAAGAATGCAATTTTGCCTATTATTTCTAAGGAAAAAGTATCATCTTGTACACACAAAAAAACAGTAATACATTTTTTACCTGCTGCACCCTCTAATGTCACATTTTTATAATGTATTATAAACATTAAACGTAAGACATCATGTGTCCATATATGTTATAATAACCATTCCTTAATCCTTACTTAACATTAAAAATCATGGGTGTAGATTCACCTCTGTTCCCCTTCTCATTTTTCTCCTAAAAGGCAGTTGTTGGTCCTAGGGATGTGGGAGAAATTCAGTTTGGTTCACTTCCTGAAACCATTACTGTATCAGCTACAATGGCTAACCATGTGTCTTATGAGCCCAATTTAAAGTGTTGGTTCCAACCTTCAAAGAATTAAGTGGTTTCAATTGGACTTATTTTAATGACCATCTGCACACATATCAACCTCCCTTTTAGGCCTGCCTGCCACCATTGCTGTCAGAGACTGGTTGGTTGCAGAGGAATGGTGGGAGGAACCAGTTGGGGAACCCACCAAAGCAAAGAAGGCTCAGAGCCCTGGGAGTGGTGGTCAGATGGTGATGAGTGGTCAGAGAGAGAAGACTAGGAAGAGGACGAGTTGGAAGCCGAGGAAGCAGAGATGAATCAGGCTGGTAAAGAGTCAAGGGTGTCTCCCCTCTCTCCTTGTCTTCTGGAACCAGAAGAGGCATGAAAAGGGTGGAGGATAGGTTGCCTTCATGCAGGCACAGCCTCCGATTTCTTGGGGAAAGCTCTGGAGAGGAGAGAACTTTGATCGCTGTGAGGAGATGGGACTTTCCGTCTTGGCAGCTTTTCCATGGGGAACCTACTGGGGATGAGCTGCTCTGCTCATTAGGCCTGATACTCTGCCAAGTCTGTGCAGATTGTGTTCTTGCTAATAAAGAGTTAACTCAAACTTTTACAGTGTGATTTACTGCCAGCTCGCTCCCGACAACTGCTAGTGATGCTGGCAGGCAAGAGAACGAGTGGGGAACTTCTCTGTGGTGGATCCCATGACTCTGGATCTCGTTGCCAGGTGACCTCCATAAAATGACCACACTTCAGGCCTTCGAAAAACCTTAAACACCCACTTATTTTCAGAGGCCTACACATGAAGGCTCTATTATTCTAATACTGTGCTTCTTTGGGGCTGCTAAACCTGCTGAGATTATATTTTCCTTGTAGCAGGATATGTATTTTTTTATTGTTGGTTTTCATTAATGCTGTGGCATACTGCTTATTTTTTATGGTGTTTTACTGTGTTACTTTTGGAATTTGTAGTAAGCTGCTTTCAGTGAGTTTGACTCATACAAGATCAGGATGAGGGGCAGATTGGCAATCACTCTAGAGTCTAATGGATATAATAGAATTTCCTTAGCTCATAAGATTAAGACTTTTAACATAGCCAGTTAATGAATATTTATTGATAAGTTTTATAGGTTTCTACACTGCACAATACACAAAGTATCTCAGTGGTATTTTTATGACAGCATGCACGCCCACACAATAACACCCCAAAATGTCTCAACTCAGACTACTGGCGTTGACTTGGCAGCAGTGGATTCGTGAATGAAGTCCATTAACTGTTGCTACTTGAGCTACAGTTTCTACCTTAAGTCTTTCCAGTCTATCAGACTCCACTTTTCTTTCTGCTTTCTATTCCTAGTTCTGCCTGCACTCGTTCAGAAGTAATTGTGTTTTCTAAAGAAATACATCAGTGTCTTCTGTCTGCCTAATTTGTACATCAAGGAAGCTTCTGTAGGGAGTCTATCTTGCCTGAAAGCTTTTTTCCTTATTTTTTCCCTTGTAATTTGAATTTGATTGGTTAAAACTTGCTACATAAAAATAAAATAAAAGGCTCACCTAAATTTAATTTCATAGGCTTCATTTTTTTGGGGGGGGAGGGGGAAACTTGGATGTTTAGGATGTGAAATTTATTGTTATTTCTCTATTAGAAATGTAACTTGTAGGACACAGCCTGCCCCCACCTCCCAAAATGCAGTTAGCCTCTTCTGTCTCTCTCTCTGTGTGTCCCCCCCATGTTGCCGCAGTCTTTTTGTGGGGAGAGTATCTGGGGTCCAGAATGGAGTACAAAGGAAAACTTGAAATCCTGGACCTTATTGATGAGAATTCCACCCACCCATCCATAACAAAACAAAAAATTTTTTTTCCTTCCAGTAGCACCTTAAAGACCAACTAATTTTTTTGTTTTGACTATGACAGACCAACACGGCTACCTATCTGTAACTGGAACCATCCATAACAGTTATACATCCTGTGTCAGGACAGTAATTTTAAAGCTGATCTTTATTTTATTTTTAAAAGGGGGAAAAGGCTGTTCTAAACAAAACAGATCTCTCTTGAAACCAACTTGCAGCAGCACAACCAGCGTACTATTATGTATGTTTCATAAATCCCGAGTTCACTGTACAAAGGTGGGGAATTTCATTTCAGCAGAAACCTCGCCAGTGAGGTAGGTTTTGCCTGCCTGGAATGGATAGGACAAAGGCGAGTTTGGGAGGGGTGGAGGGGGGGTGGGGAGTACGGCAAGCTCTTCAAGTCTGCATTAGAAGGCCACCGTTTTCCTGGATGGTCTGCCGTAAGTGTGGTGTGTGCTTTCAATAATTAGTATCCTGAACAACTCCAAGATGATTGTTGACACAGCTGTTGTTGTTTAAGGTAGCAGACACATCAATGGCCAGGCAGTAGGTATTGATTTGTGCAGTGACATCCTTCTTGCCGTGTCATCTGAGTGAAAGAAGCCCCCAAATTAACCAATAATAAAGTGTTAGAAGTTGCAGTAGCTGCCTCTTGGGACTTGTTCTGGAGGAGGGTAGATACCCCTCCTCTCCCCACAGCCATCAATCCTCCTTGAAGGGACTGAGTGTGGCTCTGAATTGACCCAAGCCAATGCAAGTCCAAGAGACGTAAAGCTGTTGGTCCTTGCTTTTACTGTATATTGTCTCTTTTTGCAGCATTAAGGATGGGAGAGTGGGAGGGGAGAAACACTATATTCTATTATCGTTGGGCATTTAATAATGTTTTGTGCATCTTAAGAAAACAGAACGTCCTGAATAGAATGACAGCCTTATTGAAACTGAGTGCTGGATATCTCAGGTATAACTTGGTTTTGCTTTAACTTCTTTTGTACAGTCTCTTTTTTCTTTTCTTCCTGGCCTCTGACTTTGCAGCATTTCTGCTCAAAGTGACAGGCAGTGAACACATATAATGGAGATGTTAGAACACCGAAATGGATGACTTTAATAACAAGTGTTAATCAAAGGTACTTTAGCATGGATTCAAATGAAAATCACCTACATCATGACAAAACGGGTTTCCAGTTCTGGAGTTGGAATGCTTATACAGAACATACTCTGGCTCCAATTCTATCGCCGTTAAGAAATATTACAATAATGTTGAATTTAATGTGGAATAGTTCTTCACCAGGCAGGTTCATAAGTAAGAATTACATATATTCCCATATCGTTGTGGAATAATCTATAGATAATTGGTTTAAACACAAAGATACGCACACATTACTTATATTTAATCACAGTCTCTCCTAAACATCTGCAACCGTATTTTCACACAGGTCGAGATCTGCATTTATTGATACAGTAAAACTTCACAAGTACGACTTCTGTGAAGGAAATGTCAAGGGGATCTTTTTCAACTTCCTCATGTAATTCTGAGTTAATGTTATTTGCTTTGGCTGTTATTTGCAGCACAGGATGACACACTAGAAAAGATCAGAGTGTTTTAAAGGTATGATATACCACTTAAGATGCAATATAAGAAGAATTTCATTTTAAGTGTTTATGTTTAGAAGTATATCCTTGAGTTAAATGTTTGATGTACAAATAAAAGAGAAAATGCAGCCTAACAATCTGTAGATTTCTTGAAGACACTCCTAATGGAGGCAGAGATCACATCAATTTTATAAGGTCCCAACGGTATTCACTCTATTTCAGAATGAGTGAAAATATATGTGGTGTCTTTGAAAAGTTCCAAATGAAGGGGGGGGGAACCAAGTGTACATTTATTTATATTTATATTTTCTAATTGAGCAAGTCATTTAAACACTTTACAATTGCTCTAGAATGATGGTAGGTGGAAACTGCATTTTTATTTTTATTTTGCTTTGATATAGATGTAGCAGCTAAAAGCTATTAAAAATTGGTTACTAATTAAATTTTATCTGCACAGATTGGACTGGTTTGCAAATGAAAATCTGAATATATATTTTAAAATTGTGGATTGGCAAAAAGTCTCTGGAATATCTTATTTATGATTAAATCAATTCATTCAGTTACATTCTGAGGAGGATTAAAAATGTCAATGACAAAGGGCGATATTAAACTGTTTTACACAGAGTAGACCCATTAATTCAATGGGTCTACTGTGAATAAAACCTAGCTGAAAACCACTTACACTGTTTTTGTGTGTGTGTGTGAAAAATGAAAGGCACTGTTTAAGAAAAAGAGACCAACTGAAGGGATCTCCCACTCCTCTTTCCCTGTGTTGTTCCAAGGATTCTTGTGACTTCTGCACATCTGCAGGCAATTTCAAGGGTTGTGGGGGCATAAAGGGGGATAGCTCTGTTGTGCGTATGCAGGGCTGCCACTGATGGGGCTCACCCACCCTTTATTTTTAATATTTCCTCAATATTATTATTTTTTAATCCCCATTTATTGCTGTAACTATTGGTAGTTTATTTTTCAGCAAAAGGTTCACATTTAACATTATGCTGTAATCTACTCAAGCATCTTGGAGAAGTTTCACTGAACACAATAGTCATGCATAGGATTGCACTGTCCCTGTACAGTGGTACCTCGGTTTAAGAACAGTCCGGTTTAAGAACGATTTGGTTTACAAACTCTGCAAAACCAGAAATAGTGTCTTGGCTTGAGAACTTTACCTCGGTCTAAGAATGGAATCTGAACGGTGGAAGGGCACCGCTGGCGGGAGGCCTCATTAGGGAAAGTGTACCTCGGTTTAAGAACGGTTTTGGCTTAAGAACGGACTTCCGGAAAGCATTAAGTTCGTAAACTGAGGTACCACTGTATAGCTAAACCCAACAGGGTTTGACTAGCACTCTCTTCAAGCCGCACTAATGACAGCGACGGGAGCGAGGCAGCAGTAAATCACACTGTTCAAGTGGGAGTTAACTCTTTATTAGCAAGAGCACAATATGCACAGACTTGGTAGAGTGGCAGGCCCAATGGGCAGAGCAGCTCATCCCTGGTAGGTATGGGCCCATGGATCAGTTGCTGAGACTGAAAGTCTCCGCCTCTCAAAGGTTTCTTCCCCAAGCAATTGTAGACTGAGCCTGTGTGAAGCCAACCTCTCCTATGCCCTTTTCATGCCTCTATTAGTTCTGAGAGACAAGGGGAGGGGAGCCTGTTGCAGCAGGAGAGGGAGACACCCATGATTCTGCACCAGCCTCTGCCTCTTGGCTTCCCTCATCTGGAGATGCCAATAATTGAACATGGGACCTACATTGGCTCCCAGTACATTTCTGAGCACAATTCAAAGTGTTGGTGCTGACCTTTAAAGCCCTAAGCGGCCTCAGCTCGGTATACCTGAAGAAGCATCTCCACCCCCATCATTCAGCCAGGACACTGAGGTCCAGTGCCGAGGGCCTTCTGGCGGTTCCCTCACTGCTATAAGTGAGGTTACAGGGAAGCAGGCAGAGGGCCTTCTCGGTAGTGGCGTCTGCCCTGTGGAACACCCTCCCAGCAGATGTCAAGGAAATAAGCAACTATCTTACTTTTAGAAGACATCTGAAGGCAGCCCTGTTTAGGGAAGTTTTTAATGTTTGAAGTTTTATTCTGTTTTTAATGTTCTGTTGAAAGCTGCCCAGAGTGGCTGGGGAAACCCAGCCAGATGGGCAGGGTATGTATGTATGTATGTATGTATGTATGTATAAATAAATAAATAAATAAATAAATATTCTGCATGCAAAGCAGATGCTCTACCACTGAACCATGGCCCTTCCCTGTGCAAAAGAGTACAATATAGAGGAACAAAGCTGGGGTCATCTTGAATCTTTTCATTAAAACGACCAAACAAAGGTTGTGTGTCTGCAGATATTGCAATGGAAAATGTGATAAGCCAGTATAGGGTGAGGGTTATACTTTTTATGGAGGGGGGAACTAGGGTCCCTAATGTTTTGCTACTGAATTTCTTTACATACTTGCTTGTATGCAGAAAGTAAATCCACATGTCTGCAGTGGTAACAGGCAATACCTTCCACTACTGGCTGCGTACAGAAATCAATACCAAAACCTTATGAGCATTCACTCTGCCCAATTTAATAGAAAATATGTCCTACTTCTACAGCTTTTGCAGCCTTGTTTGAGCACTGAGGGCATCGAAGTCTGGATACACATTTTATTGAATCATATCTTCAGCAATGTCTTCATATATATATTTTAAAAGGCAGGGAAACACTCAGAACTTCCACACTGAAGCAACTAAAAGATGCACACAAAGTCAATGTTTTCACTATTAAAACAGCAGCAGGATATGTGGACAAGTATCTGTATGAATGTTGAACAGCTGTGTTACTTTTGGAAAAGGGACATTAATTCCTAATATCAAGCCAGTTTATATCTTTCTCTATCACCTACGTAGAACACAGTGACGATGTAATTGGCTCTGCTTGCAATAAAGACAATACTACATTGTTAATCCAGACAACAGCTTTTAAGAGATCCTATCAATGTATATTACTTATTTTACCTTCTATTAAAATAGGTCAGTGGTGCAAATGTTTTATCAGATTTTCCTCCCCTCCTCTTTTCTGGATGCATTTTTAAAAGAGATAATCTTTAGCAACACATCACTTCTTTCCCCCTTTGTTATACAAGAAAGTTTAATTTCTGTTTAAAAATGAATGTGGACATCCTGGTCCAATGTCTAAAAGAAAGTGAGCTGGATTGAAAACAGCTGTCATTCTGGTAAACTAAAGAAACCAATAAATAAATCAAGAACAATATTTTTCCATCCCTGATGGGTTGCATCAGAACAGTGAGATAGCAGGATACCACTGGCTCTGTCTTATTATTTTATTTAAAATGTTTATAATCCACTGTCATGAGTAAAGCTCACTCAAGGTGGCGTACATTCTAAAAGATAAAAATAAAATCTTCAACAATTATGCAATATAGAAGCTCCCATAAAACCTATGACCTTAATAAAAGCCAGCAATTATTGGGTAATAACTAACCTCGTGTTGTATAGTCATTTATGAAAAGGGATGCACTCTCTATTGAAATCGAGCTCTTAGCTGTATTAGGGGCAGAAGGCCAAGGTGACCACATGCATAGCTGCCTTGATGGGGGGAAACCAAAGCAGCTGTCCCTTCCCTGCTAGTTTCTATCAGCCAAGAGGAGCAAGGCTCCAGAGCGCAAGTAGATGCCTGACTGATCCAAGCACCTTGTCCTCATCCTCAGGCTGTACTAACTGAAGCTCATCCAATGTAACTTGTCACTTGTCACTTCTATGGGTGCTGCTACGTGCCCTCTGTCTTTGAGCTCTTTGCTCTCCTACTTTCAAGGTTCGCCGGGCTCTGGGATGGGGGGGGGGAGTCTGGAATGCTTTCCAATGACACCATGTCCTGTTGCTCCACTTCCTCCTCCTCCTCCTCCTCCTCTCCCATTATTTCCCAACTTTCCCCCTCATCTGCCTCTGAGCTGTGACCTCCCTCAAACCCCTGTTGCAAATCTATACTCTCTTCCTCTTCCTGCTCCCTTGAAGGGTCAGGATGAGGAGACGGTCTCCACCATTCCTCCTCTGCCCAGTCCCTGACAATAAATCACATTCAAAATGGTGGTCTATACATGTATTACCTATTGTAGAACTACAGCTGCTTGTTGGGTCCCAACTTGACAAAAGCTGTAAAAGTTTTTCAGCAGACCAGTAGATACAGTTTCTAAGACTTTAGGAAATCACAGACTATCACAGATGGGGGTGAGGGAAAATTACAGTTCATTACTAAAATGTATTCATCACATTTGGAAGCTGTCAAGATTTAAGTGAAATACCTGAGATGTCCCAGGAAGGTGTTGATGCATGAGGAAAAGGTGAAACCTCTCTTTCCTAAGTAAATAATAAGAGAACAAGAAGGGAAAAAATCCCCGCTCCTGTTGCCAAGATCATCAAGTGCAGGGTTCTTACAGGCAATAGCATTGTCAAAGATGCCAAGTCAAGGCAGCATCTGACTGAATTCAGAAGAACATAATCGTGCGAGAGTGAGTTGTGTTAGATGCTGATACTCCACATGAATTATTCAGTGCAGAATTATAGGCAATGCTGAAACGCATTATAATTGACTTAACCAACTTTGAAAAGCATTTCCAAAACCTACTGAGGTGTTACATTGTTTCCATGCTTAGTGCATTATTTCAGAAGAGAGAAGGAACTTCAAAACAGGAAGTGGAAATTTAGCTATTAAATAATTGGGGTTTGTGTGTGTGTGTGCGTGTGTGTGTGTGTGCATTTGCTAATATCACTGAGAGGCATATAGTCATTCATGATATAAATTCGATGTTTCAGCGATCTTCAGAGAATTTAGTATAATCTGATGACTCATATCTCTGTAGGACTATTCTAGTGGACTGTGAGTTGCTCACACACCCATGGACTCCCATCTTCTGAACCACTTCACTGTGGAATTGTGCCTTTCCCCTAAGAGAGATACCATCTCCAAATCTGACTTTAGCAGATCCAGGAGCACTTCATAAATGGACCGCTAACATTGAACCCAATCCAAAGTTTTCACATGTACTTCTAAGGTGCTTAGGGAAACATCCACTTTAACATCATAGTAAAGGACCCCTGGACAGTTAATTCCAGTCAAAGGCAATGATGGGGTGTGGCACTCATCTCACTTTCAGGCAAGGGAGCCAGTGTTTGTCCACAGATGGCTTTCTGGGTCACGTGGCCAGCATGACTAAACTATTACTGGTGCAACGGAACACCGTGACAGAAGCCAGAGTGCACGGAAACGCTGTTTACCTTCCCGCCACAGCAATAACTATTTATCTACTTGCACTGGTGTGCTTTCGAACTGCTAGGTTGGCAGGAGCTGGGACAGAGCAACGGGAGCTCACTCTGGCACAGGGATTAGAACTGCCAACCTTCCAATCAGCAAGCCCAAGAGGCTCAGTGGCTTAAACTATGCGCCACCTGCATCCCGCATCATAGAAGGTACCGGTAGTTGCTTTTCTGAGGCAGTTCTGATTGTCCCAAGGTGATACAGGGAACTTCGTGGCTTGCCAGGAATTTGAACCCAGGTCCAGTCTCCCATGCTTTGCACAGTACCACACAGGCTTTCTCAGGACAACCCTGATACCACAACTCTCTCGAAGAATCTGTGTCATGGATTAAGACCCAGCATTTCAGGGTTATCACTCCCACATGTCTTAGCCTTGATACTGGTCTGACAAGCAAACCTAAATGTTTGGGGCTTGGGTACAGGTTTGACTACCTTTGTTCCATTTTTCACTGCTTCTCATTTGTTTGTTTCCCTCCTTTAAAAACAGCGTAAATGGAATACAGCCAACTCTGCCTTCCTATAGGCTTAAGCCAAATTGATGAACAACTCTATTAAAATGAAAGGATGTTTATTTGAGAGGTTTTCCTGATTTCCGTAAATCATTACCAAGATCAATTTCATTAAACTGGTACCCTTTTCTCATAGAATTAAGCCACTAAGCATCTTAAAACAGTGACTGGGAGCACACAATTTTCTCCTTTAATCCAACAAGCTTAGGTTAAAGAAAAAATATTTTCACCTGGCAGGAATTCTTCCTTCCGTCACTCCTAGGCAGTCGTCTCCTTCAACCCTTAACCATTTTCAGATACAATCCTCAAGTGCCAGCTAAAGGCATTTGAGGCGCAATCGATAAATTTACATGAAAGTGTTTGTCCTCCTTTCTCTCACCTGCTTTAGCTCCTTATTACAGAGCAAAGTTTTGTTTTATTTTCCATATGAAAAATATCCTTCTCCCTTTTCCCCCAGCGCGCTATTGTTTGTGATCAACAAGCCAGCCTGCTACAGGGCTGTTATCCGCAATGTTTTAGGTTTGCGTTGCAGAAGGCTGAAGATAGGTTTTGCTGAACCAATCCTTTAATGGTGCATTAGTTCAAATAATGCTCTTTTAAAAAAACAAACAAATAAGTAGTCAGATTGGTGATGCACAAGCCATTTGCAATCTTGGCCCAGTAAGGCTGATTGTTTACACTTCAAGGAATAAAATGCAACTTGGTGAAATGGGTTGATTCCCCCCTCCCTTCTCCCTAACTAGAAAGCATCCTGCTTGTTTTATTTGGTTAAACGGAGAGGGCCATCTTCAAGAGCAGCCTCAGCAGACATGTTACCTAATTGATTTGAGAATTTTTCATTTCAATAATGACCTTGAAGCCAGTGATGCCTAGAATGCCCCCAGACCATGTCATGGGTGCTCCAGTAAAAGATGTATCGTCAGATCAATTACTAAAAGCAATGGAACATCTGATCCTACCCTTGAAATTAACCAGGAAAAGTAGGTCAGCACACCTTCAGCTGACACAATGAAGTATTATGCTCTCAATGACCCAGGAAGGAAAGCACTAATGATTGATGGGAAGGGATATTTAAATGAGAAAGTTGAAGCACAATGGAATTAAGCGTATAGAAATGATCAAACAGCCCCTGAAAGCCAATCTTTAAAGAACAGCTATTTCAAGCAAGGCTCACGTAAGTTTATATCAAAACAATTGCAGATCAAGGCTTGTCGTTTTCATTTCATGAGAAAAGGCACTAGCTGCAATGTCCTGCTAATTATTCCAAATGGAATAAATTTATTTGTGTGTGTGTGTGTTATATATATATATATATATATATATATATATATATATATATATAGTTAAGGCTATTTGGCTTAGGTAAGCCATTGTGGTCTCAAACTATACAATGCCGCAGAAAATCCCTGAGCATATATACGTTTGGAGTAGTTAAACATATTAAATATGGTGCACAAATGAATTGTAAAGGTCATCAGTGCCACAGGGTTTCTAGAAGCCATGCTTTAAGCACACTCCCCAGCTAAGAAGCAGATGAAGAAAATTAGCATTGAATATTTGGGGAGGCATCAAGCAAAAGGCAGGAGTTGGGTCAGTGTAATCCATAGCAGGTGGCAGAAGGAGACCCCAAAGTAGAGGAACCAACAAATTAAAACCCCGTTGGACTCACAATGGCAAGGCAGAAAGAATATGTGGGTCCCCCCCCACTTTCATTGGCTTCCCCCTTTTCCCTTGGCTCCGAAGGAAATAATATTATTATACCTGATCTAGGGCTGGCACAGTTACCCTTCCGCCATTCCAGGGTGGTCAGTGGGGAGCAAGGGATATGGATTCACTGAATCGTCCTCTGATCTGCACCACCAGGCCCCATAAATGTTCCCTGTTTGTCTTCTCCACTGTCAAAACACTGATAGTAGAGGAGGGACAGCAGAAGATATATTTGTGCCTGCAACAAGGAGTTTTCTCTGAGTGGGCATCCACCTTGGCCACAGATCTTCCTTTCCATGGAAGATCCATGCCATAACAGGGACCTTAAATCACCACACCATCACATTTTAATCAGTCTGTAAGTGCTCAGATAATCACATAGTCCTTATTACAAAGTGGTAATCGGTATTATGACTGTAATCCACCCATTGTAAAAGAAAACAAGTGGCAGATGTGGGATTTAGAACCATGCTCAAGCCAGTTGACAGCTATGACCACAATCTGATGTACCTGGGAGTAAATCCGACTGATGAAATGAAGGGGACTTACAATTAACCATATATAGGATCAGGTCATCAGTCTCCCAGCTAGTTGGTAGGTGTCAGGGTCCTTTTACACACCGCAGAGAACAAGATGGTGGGCTGAGTTGTAAACTTCTACATAGTTCAAACTGCAGCTGTGTGTTTGGAGGAAGTAGCTCATATTGTTGGAATGTGCTCTCTCTCTCTCTCTGTCTCTCTCTCTCACACACACACACAGCCTCTCTTCCTTTCTGTGTTTATTAGTATACGTAGGAAGCATTTCCCTAACCCCCGGGGTAGAACCCCAAAATATCCACAGTCTGAGGTATTACACTGAGAATTCTACCACCACAATCTAACATGTGCAAGACTTTAGAAATCAAATTGAACATCTGCTTTGGTTATATGTTAGGCATCAAGGTACCCGCAATACTTCAGAATCACAGAAAAGCCAATATGTAGTTTCTTTCTCTTCAATCAATTGTAAATTAAAATGGACTATACTTGTTAGAAGTGGACTTCTGAGGAAGATACTCATGCTGTTCAAATTACTGTTTAAAGACTGTGAAAACTGCTTGTCTGCAATGGCTAGAGGATCGCTTTTTAGATCAATAGTGAGATAAAGATTGTGTTTTCCCCACTTCTGAAGTATATAATAGATTATGTAATACTTTGCTCAGGCTTTCTAGGAGCAAAGCATAATCAAGGAAAGAGAAGAAATCTTGGCAGACTCAGGCCAACGAGATGATGATGCTTTGCCAAATCTAGAAATGAAATTGAATTTGCACTTGCAAATGTCAAAAGTCCTTCAAACACTACACTACAATAGTCTCCGCTGCCAAATCTCCACAGTGCAACGTAGAATCCGGAAGATGAAGGCTTTCAAGTTGCTCATATTTAGATAGCTAGATGTTAGTTTAAGTGAAGTAGCTTCCTATATCAACCATTAAATGCATGTGCTATCATCATGTGTACTTGAAGACCCAATGTGTCTTATGCCCCCCTTTACCTTGGTCTACCAGAAACAAATGCTCGTTTCCTAATGAAGTCTGAAGAAATATATTTTAATTCACAGCGTAGGAAGCACATATAAAGAAAGCTCTAGAGAACCTTTCTTGATGTTGAGTGGCCTATTACCCAATTATTTATTCCACAGAATGTGGCACATCCCACAGAGGCCCACTGCCAATCCTTTTGTATGCTGGCCTGGATGCTACAGTACATATGGTTATGCCCGAATCATTTCTGGTAGTTACTGGGGCTTGGATACATTTGTACACTAGAGGATGAGGACAATATCCTTCTAGAGGTGCCTGGCCCAATATAGTCACGACAATAATTAGCATGTGACATCTTTCCCACATTTTAACTTGGGGGGTGGGGAGCGTGAGAGAGTGCTAGAACTAGAAAAGTGAAGAGATGGCTTCTCCACGAAACTTCTTTCTTCCGAATATGCAAGATTTTGTTGCTATTAGAGGGTGCAATCAGACCCGTGACTCTACACTATGATAATTTGGTCCAGGAATAAATTTGTGACATGATCTGTTGTTTGTATTTAATGTCTCTGAAGCAGGAATAGCAACCTGATTTGATTATGCTGGAGATTTAGCCCTGCACTCAGCTGTCGTTACGTTGTTGTTTTATATTATTGCAGTTTTATTATTTGTTATTGTAAGCCACCCTGGGAATGCTACTTAGCAATGAAAGGCAGAGCTTGCATTTTAGGAATGAATGAATGAATGACTGAATGACAATTTGACTTGGCATCATCCGAATTTTTATTCAGAGTGGTTTGAAGCAAGTTTACAGTGCAATCCTGTGTATATTTACTGAAAAGTAACTCCCAGATTGTTCAACGGGACTTCCTTCCAGGTTAGTATGCATAAGGTTGCAGTTTGAAATGCAGATATTTATTTAATGCTAGGTCAAAATGTTTCCCACATGACTAAATGCGAAACATCACCTGATATTCCACTTAGATATTTGCATTTGGAATAGATAATAAAGTTTAGATGAGCAGGGATGTATGTGTGTGTGTGTGTTTCATTATAGTGCCTCCTACAAAAAAGCAAATGTAGAAGGACATTCCCTTTCCTAATCAAACATAAGTGTAATTAAGAACGGAGTATTTTGAGTACTGATTAATTTCAGGTAATGATTTTCCAGCACACTAGAGACATAGGGCAGTTTTTAGTATAATTAGACTTTGAATGCCTAGGTCATGATCAATAAGAGTTAAAAGACCATTTGCAAAAGCTGTATTTATGGAATTTATACAGTCAGATTTCTCCTATTCTTTAAATATGTCAAGCGCCTAGCTTTAAATTAAAAGTTGTTGGAGGCTTTTCTGCTAATACCACCATACATTTACTTTTGAAAAGCTTTTTACAAGGCATGGAGAAATGACTTTAATATTCCATGTAAAGCAAAGACTGGTTGGCTTTAGTTTGGCAGGTGTCAATTTAATTAATAATCTAATGACATTCTAGATTTGCCTCAGATAGCACTTCGGTGCTTGCTATTGATTCTGTATTATTGGCCTAAATGTTGTCATCATTATTATCATGTGGTGACATTCAGGTAGGATTTGAATTAACCATTCACATATTAGTAAAGGATTTTATTTCATCAAAATTGGGCTAATGGTTCCACAAGCAGCAAAAAAAAGTAGCAGGATGAATACATTAAGTGTAAACGTGCCCAAGTAGTGTTCCCTCGCAACTCTTTCCAAATCTTTTAATTGTCTACGCATGGTTTTTATATCTTTCTTTTTTACACTTGAGACATATCTTAGGTCTTTCAATTCCACTAATTTATACGCAGTACCAGCACCTCTTTTTGTTCTTGTTAAAAAGTGTGGCACTTGCTGTAACAACTTCATGGCAGCTATTTTTCTAGAAAAAAGCACTAAGTGTACATAAATGCATCTGTTGCTCAGTTCTTCAAATTTATGATTAAGGTTGCAGTCTTAAGTGCATTTTAAAAAAAAATTTCATTGAAATCACTGGCATGCCTTCCAACATTCCTCAGATGAAAATCAAGACATTGCAAAAGTGGCCGTGGGTTGTATGTGTGTTTTTCCATTAAACATTTCTTCAACAGCTTTCTGTCTTCCCAGCTTCCTGATCTGAAAAAGACCCACGGCAGCGGTTAGCTCATGACACCCTTTGCACGTGAAGACCCCCCAAACCCCCTCCAAAATAAATCACACAGGAAACACAATATTTGTTTAAGATTTTTGGCATTAATTTGGCCACAACCTTATTGATTACAGCATGTGAGTGGTTGCTTAGGCATTGGTTCGGACTACCTGAACCTGCACCTGCAGGAACAGGACTGGCAACTGGAACCTCCAGAGGTCAGTAAGGGAAAACATACCGGGGGAGCACAGAGGCGGATTTCCACCTCTTAGTTCACCCCAGATGCTCCCAGGAACTCTGGAATGGCCCTACCCCTGAGAGGGGATTGGACAGAGCAAATCGAGCCTCTGGATTCCTTTAATGGAATTCCCTAGCAGCAGAAACAAAAATAAGAGGCAGGCACAGCCAATCCATAATCCTCTCCACCAAAGAATGGCCTAACCGCCAACCTTAAAGTTGTGACAATTTGCTACACAGCAGGCAAAAACCAAATGACACCAGCCAATCAGCCAAGTGGCAAAATTCCTACCGGGCCCCTGCTCCAAAAACAGATGACCCCTAGACAGGCATAGCAAAAACACAACCTTAAATTATAGGGAGGGAGGGAGAGTCGCTGCACGATGCGAAAGAGAAAGCACTTCGCCTTGTGCAGTCCCTTAAATAGCCACTTAGTTGTCAATCAAACCCCAACTGACAGAAAATTTTCCCCAGTAACAAAGGGGCAACCAATGAGGCGAGGAGGTCATCCAAACGGGCCCACCCCAGCAACAAGAAGGCAGTTTGTTGATCTCACTGCAACATGCGGCTCTCGATTTGGAGGACACAATTTCCAGATTTCAACTGAACTTTATTTATCTATCTATTTATTACATTTATAGTGGGACGCGGGTGGTGCTGTGGGTTAAACCACAGAGCCTAGGACTTGCCGATCAGAAGGTTGGCGGTTCGAATCCCCTGGACGGGGTGAGCTCCCGTTGCTCGGTCCCTGCTCCTGTCAACCTAGCAGTTCGAAAGCATGTCAAAGTGCAAGTAGAAAAATAGGTACCGCTCCGGCGGGAAGGTAAACGGCATTTCCGTGCGCTGCTCTGGTTCGCCAGAAGCGGCTTAGTCATGCTGGCCACATGACCCGGGAGCTGTACACTGGCTCCCTCAGCCAACAAAGCGAGATGAGCGCCGCAACTCCAGAGTCGGTCACGACCAGACCTAATGGTCAGGGGTTCCTTTACCTTTACCTTATTACATTTATATGCCACCTTTCCTCAAGGAGCTTGAGGGGGTGTACATAGGTCTTCCCCCCGCCCCGTTTATCCTTGCAGCAACTCTGTGAGGTAGGTTAGGCTGAGAGTGAGTGGCTGGCCCAAGGTCACCCAAAGAGCTTCACAGCTGAGTAGGGATTCAAATTCTGGACTCCCAGGTTCTAGTCCAGGCTTCCTCAACCTCGGCCCCTTCAGATGTTTTGCGACTACAATTCCTATCATCCCTGACTACTGGTCCTGCTAGCTAGGAGTTGCAGGCCAAAAACATCTGGAGGGTTGAGGTTGAGGAAGCCTGTTCTAGTCGGACAGGCTTCCTCAACTTGTTTGTTTGTATGTTTGTTTGTTTTAAAAGAACAACAGGAAGGCCCATGGTATGCAGCTTCAATACCTTCTACAGTTATAAGAAAGTCCAGCTGAGGAGGTCAGAGGTTTTCAGAAACCACAGGCACACAGGTAGCCAGTACAGTGCAGATCACCAAAGAGATGATTGGCAGAATGAAAGAAAGGACACTCAAGTGCATGACAATTTTTTCGGCACAGCGCTAGTTCAGACTCTTTGTGTAGAAAAGTCTGCCTTGAGATATAATCCAAAGGAGCAGACTCTACAGAATTTTGCTACATTCTCATGCAGCCCAGGTATCAACTTTGTCTGCCTTTCTCAACATATAAGAGCTAATTTCATCAGCTTTCCTGGTTCAGTTCTTCACTGGTAGTAGTCAAGATGGCAGCTGTCACACACTATAGCTTCCATGATCTGGACTTTTGTGCAAACCCTACATGTTATGGAAGCCTCATTAATGGTTTCTCGGTGCAAAGTACAATTATTCATTTATGAGAAAATACAAGCACGCCTATATATAAAGCACCTATATTTACAAATGTTTAAAGTATAACACAACCAGATGCCCTAAGTGTCACATCTAAGGAGATTTTTCCTATAAACTTTGCCTCCTTTGAGTTTTCCAGATTTGACATCTCATTTTGATAATACATCTGGTTATGTCAACATATCACATTATGCAACATTAATGAATCATGATGTGCGGCAGTATCTGAACAAGACGAGGGATTCTGACGGTATGTCAAAACTGGCATATTCCAACTTCATATTCCAGGTTGCCTTAAAATGTGATTGGGGAGGTCTCCCCCACCCCCACCAAGCAATTTCCTTGACTTAGAAATTTTTTTTGTAGTTGTTACATATGTCTGAAATAATGCAGTTTGCCATTTTATGTAAAATATTGCTACTTCTCCTCGTTACTTCTTCAGTTGCAGTTTGATTTGCTGGAGCTGTATGTAAATGAACTTAAAATAAACAAAGCCATAATGAAAGGCAAAAAGAGAAACACTGAAATGGCTTTCCCCCCCTAAATCTGGATCATCTATAACAAAAGACTAATCAAGATAAATAGGAAATTAACACCCTCTCCCCGTGAATGGGGAATGCAAAGCCCTTGTTTTGTGTAAACACTAATTAAATTACAGAAAGCATATCTGTAGTGGCTGTTTGCTAAAGAGAATCTTTACCACTTGAAGTCTAGCCAATAAAATTTCAGACAAAAATTTCACTGCGTAGCGGAAATGTGATTTCTTTTGTTTGTTTGTTTAGTTAAGTGTCTGGACTTTGTACGTAGCAGAGGTTTTAATTGGGTTAAGACTATGCAGTTGTAACAGCTTGGCCCTAATAGGCAGGACATGAATAACATAATAGAAATTGTAAATCAAAAATTAATGAAACATTAGCAATTGTAATAATAATAATAATAATAATAATAATGGTACTATTTTGAAATAATGATTAAAACTGAAGGTTCACTTTGAGTTCTGTGGTGGTGGGGATCACCTAGCTTTGAATGGTAGACATACCTGCGTGCTCAGCACAAATGAAACTTTATCTGTTTATAAATCCATTATTCACACTATTCATCTATTTTCAAGGAAGCATCCAGCTTTTAAAATGTATACCCAAACTTCTGGCTATGGATTCATTGATCCCCTTGGCTGTTTCTTCTTCCCATAAGGAGTCTGCTGGATCAACTGGATGCCCATCTCAGAGTGGCCAGCCAGATGCCCAAAGAAAGTCCACAAGCTGAATCTGGGGCAGAAGCACTCTCTGTACCAGCCATTCCCAACAAGTGGTACCCAAAAGCATAGTGCCTCTGATAATGAAGATAGAACATCTCCATCATGGATGGCAGCCTTTGAGAGCTTTATCCTCCATGTTTTCTCACCCAAGTTGGTGGCCATCTTTTACAAGCAAATTTCGTAGTTTAAATATGTCCTACCTTGACTCAAAGCACGTTGATAGATGTGAAGAACAAGAGATGAAAGGGAGACCTGCCCTCATCCCTGTACAGATTCCAGACAAATAGATCATCCTATTGATTGCATGACCGTAACTTCTTTTAGGCATATTGCACTCCTTCCCTTTGCTACAGGTTCTTCCACCCTATTTAACAAGCACATTAAATATTTTAAACAAGGTAAAGGACCCCTGACAGTTAAGTCCAGTTGCAATGTCTGGGGTTGTGGCGCTTATCTCGCTTTACTGGCTGAGGGAACCAACATTTGTCCGCAGACAGTTTTTCCGGGTCATGTGGCCAGCATAACTAAGCCACTTCTTGTGAAACCAGAACAGCACACAGAAATCATGTTTACCTTCCCACCAGAGCGGTATCTATTTATCTACTTGCACTTTGACGTGCTTTTGAACTGCTAGGTTGGCAGGAGCTGGGACCAAGCAATAGGAGCTCACCGCGTCACGGGGATTCAAACCGCCGACCTTACAATCGGCAACCCCTAGGCTCATTGGTTTAGTCCTTAGCAATAATTCCAGTGCAATAGAAAGCATTTTGTGCTCCTGGGTTCCCCAAACAACAAACAGTTTCTGTTCATATTCTATCAAAAGATGCAATATTTCCTTCAGAGCAGATCTTGGAGTCTCTGGGTGGTATTCAAGTAAGTTTTACTCTGAGCAGACCTATGGGAATTAATGGACTTATACTAAATGGGCAACATACAGAGAGTTGTTAATTGAAACAGAAAACCAGTTAAAATTGAAAAACTTTAATGAAGTTAGAGAGAACATTACAGACTGGTTACAATATTTCCAGCTAAATAAATGTTTAAGAATGATAAAAAGATAGGATTTGCGTATGAAATTTCAATTTTTCAGAGAGAAATAATAGAAAATGATACAAAATTAGTAACTAGAATGTACAATCTGTTACTGGATTGAGAAATGAAGGATGAAGAGGTCAAATCAGTCATGCTTAAATGAACACAAGATGTGGGACGTAATATTCAGATGGTGGAATGGGAAAAGTTATGGAAGTATGATATAAAATTCACAGCATATGTGGCAATTAAAGAGAATTTTATGAAAATTATGTACAGATGGTGCTTAACTCCAGTTAAATTAGCAAAACTGTATAAAACTAGGGAAAGCAAGTATTGGAAATGTAAAGCAGCAGAGGGGACACTTTTTCATATGTGGTGGGATTGGAAAATTATAAAGAAATATTGGGAAATGATTTAAAATGAATTGAAGAAGATGTTTAAAATAACATTTGTCAAAAAACCAGAAGCTTTCTTACTAGGTATTATAGGAGTAGACCTACCAAAATTACAAAAGAACTTGTTTATGTATGCTACAACAGCCGCATGGACCTTATTAGCACAATATTGAAAAAAAGAAGGTGTCCCATCTAAAGAAGATTGGCAAATTAAACTAATGGACTGCTGAAATGGCAAAACTGACGATGAAATTAAGAGGAAGAGATGACAATGAATTAAGGAAGAGTGGAAGATGTTTACTGCATATATACAGAAGCAATCTACACAGGTTAATACATTGGCAGGGTTCTAAGTTTACTTGTAATTTTACAATGAATGGATAATAGGTGATTAAAATATGTTATAAATTTAACAATGGACATGTAGCATGTTGACAAATAATGGAATCAGGGAAGGGATTAGAGGGGAGTCAATTTGTTTTGTTTTGTTTTTGTTTTGTTGTTGTTTGTTTGTTTTTGGAAAATAAATAAAATATTATTTTTAAAAAAGGAATTAATGGACTTAGGCTACATTGACATCAGACCTTTAAAGCATTATGATACCACTTTAAACAGCCATGGCTTTCCCCAAAGAATTCTGGGAAGTGTAGTTTGTTAAGGGTTCTGAGAGCTGTTAGGATTCCACTTCTCTCCTCATGAAGCTACAATTCCCCAGAGCGATATAGCAATCAGTTGCTCCGGGAATTGTAGCTCCCTGAGAGGAATACGGGTCCCCTAACAATTCTCAGCACACTTAACAAACTACAGCTCCCATTATTCTTTGGGGAAGCCATCACTGTTTAAAGTGGTATCATAGTGCTTTAAATATATGGTGTGAATGTGACCCAAGTCATGCTCATGTATCTGCAAAGTGTGTAGAGTACCATGTTTCCTTTGACCTGAATGCATTTATGCCAGAATGGACAAAAGTCCTGATCAAAAAACCCAAAACTTCTTGCTGCAGACTGAAAATCTAAGTATGTAGCTCAGAGTAGTCTCTCTTTAAATCTGAGGACATTACAGTGGAACATGGCTAATTTGTGAGGCAACAAGCTTAATGGAATGTTCCTGTGGATGGAAACCAATGAGGACACAGGCACAAATTTATATAGAAAGTGACCTAAAGGCCAGAGCTTTATTGAATCAAACTTAAAGTAGATAAACTCAGAGGGCAATAGGTCTTGGCACTGGTTGAAGGGTGGGAATTGATGGCATCCCTTGGCCTATCAGTCCTGACTTGGCTTCTGTTCAGTGTTCTATACAAAATTCTCAGTGCTATGGTTGTGTACTAGAGATGGGGGAGAAATGGATTCACTTCACATTTTGTTGAGAACCCAATTCAGACTTCCTGAAACAACAGATGAACCAAAATGCAGCTATACTTCGAAATTTGCAATTCTTTATATGTTGTGAGGCAGTTCTTCAGCATATAAAAATACAAATGTTAGAGGAAGGTCCATGCAAAAAAGCAAAGTGCATGTATTGTTGAAAATAATATAAAAACTGCATTATATTAGGGGAATTTCTTGCAAAAATGTGTAAATTAGGTAAAATGACAACCCAAAATGCACTTATCAGGAGAAATGTTCATGACTATGTACCCCATTTTTGTGTGGCCTGTAAAAAAAAAAATTACAACTGATGCAGAAATGGTACAAACTAAAACCTGGAAAAGTGAGAAACTGGGGGGGGGGGGGAATTGTACCATGAATGCTGGTGCTCTTAATCATAGACACCAGCGAATGCACTTGTTACTGATGTTTTCAGACCCCGCTGAACCAACACAATCATGAAGATTAATATGAAGATTACCGATTTCTCAAAATCCTATTTAAAGAAAAATGTTTTATGATGCCATCCAAATGTCCAAAAGCTGATACACTGGCAGGCCTTCCTGTGAAAGGAGTTCAAACAATGATTGGACCTTTGCTTTAGGGAATATCCTACCTGTTTTATGTCATAGCGATATGGTCAAGTGATTGACTTATCCCAAAGAAACCTCTTCTATGAAACAAGTTACAGTATAATGCTGTCACTGTTGTCGTTGGCTGTGTGCATACCACACATGCAAAGCGCATGGCTTCCCCCAGAGAATCCTGGGAACCCCTCCCCAAGCTACATTTCTCAGAACCATTAACCAACTACACTTTCCAAAAATCTTTGGGCGAAGTAATATGCCTTAAATGTATGGTATGTATGCAACCATCAAGTCCTTCCAATCATGCGCAGTATGCTTTTTCCACCAGCACCAACTAACTACAGGTGACCTCCATATAACTCATTTAATGCATTGCAGCCTTTCTTTTGGGGAGGGGCTTGATGGGGCAAGAATAAGGGAGTAAGTGGTGGGTTGGGCAGGGTTGTCATTAGGTGATGCTGGGGTTATGGTTGGTGAGAGGAACCTTTATCTCTCAGATGTGCTGAAGTTCCACAACTCCTTTCATCCCCAGCAAGCATGGCCAATAGCCAAGGATGATGGGAGCTGTAGTTCAGTAATATCTGGAGGGCTGAAGGTTCTCCATGTCTAGTTAGGGCAGGCACCCCCAAAGTCGGCCCTCCAGCTGTTTTGGGATGACAATTCCCATCATCCCTGACCACTGGTCCTGTTAGCTAGTGATGATGGGAGTTGTAGTCCCAAAACAGCTGGAGGACTGAGTTTGGGGGTGCCTGAGTTAGGGTATAATGCACCTGTTTATTCCCTTTATCTCTTGACCTGGGCCTCCTATTTTAATTGCTGTATTATTTTAATGGGAGTTGTTTTATTGTCTATTTTAACGAAGGATATTTATATTTTAATGCGTGTGTAAATGGATTTTACATGTTGTATACTGCTTAGAGCCTATTTTGGCATTAAGCAGTATAGTATTGTTATTGTTATTATTATTATTATTAGTAGTAGTATTATCACCACCACACTCACCAGTGTTGTCATCACTGGAGGGACTGGTTTGATCAGAATGGTGTGATATGGTGCCTTTCAATCATTTACTTGCATAGTTTACTACACTGTAATTCTAAGGTGGCAAAATTATACACCTTCATTATAAACCTTTAGGCGCCAGGCAAAAACATTCCTTTTTAACCAGGCCTTTGGTTGATTTGATTGACATCCTATTTTAAAATGTGGTTTTTTCTGGGACGGTTATTGGGTTGTTTTTATTTTGATTATGTATTTTGTGGTTTTATATTTTGATTTTATTCAAGGAACCACCCTGAGACTTCCGCCCTGAGACCTCCTCTGTGTGTGTGTGTGAAAAATATAACTTCAAAACAACAGAGGAACAGAGGAGCTTTCTTTGGTTTTTGTATAGACTTTAATTGTAAACAATTTATATCTTTTAAGTTAAAGCCAATTCCGGCTATACCATAATTTTCAGGCCTTTTCTCCAACACGCCTTTCACTTGATATATTCCGACTGGACTCCCTCCACAGAAATAGGACTTTTCATTCTCTCCCAGCTCATTCACTGAACTGTATTTTGGTAGAATTCACAGCGGGTATATTTCTGAGTTAAATTTATTATCTGCATGAAAGAATCATAATAGTTCCTTATTCTAAGAAGGAAAAAAAAACACTATAAAAGGCATATGTCTGAGATGCATTGTTTCTGTATACTGGATTTATGACTCGGAAGGAAACCATTCAAGCTGTACAGGAATTCTGCCGTGTGCATTTAAAACTTTAATTTATCTCATGTTGCTCTCTTTGTTTTACTAAAGTGCCTTTGTTGTTTTCCAGTCTATATTTCCCCACCTCATCCTCACTCCCAGCAGCTTTTGCTCTAACACGTCCCTCTATATTATATCAGAAAAGAATGTGACTCTTTTTTTACTTTTAATTTATCCAAATAATATGCACTCTGGTAAACAGCTGCACTTCACAATAGTTTCCTGATTTTCTTATGCCACATTGGTTCAATTAAAATTCATTTATTTTAGCCAAAATAAATTTGTTCAAGTTCTTAAAAAATAATGATGATTTGGGGTAAAGCATGCAATCTGTAGGGTATGACATGATATAATTATGGACAGGGGAGAAATTTGATTCAGTTCACATTTAAATCTGAATTGATCAAATTCTCATTTCCCTTCGACATTCATACTTACCCAAAGTTTGCTATGAAGTTCTCCAACCAACCAATTGCATAAAAATGAACATATTAGTTGAAATACCATACAAAAATGCATTATACTAGGAGAAACTGCTTGCAAAAATGGGTATATTGCTTAAAATAGCATACAAAAATGTGCTTATTTGGGAAAATTCACTCTAAAATTCTGAATAATTTTCATGAGGATCTATAAAAATAAAATTTGCAAATTGCTTCAGAAACATCGAAAACAAAATTTAAGATTGGAAAAACTGAGACAACTAAAATTGGCAGATCCTTCCATGCCAAATCATAATTGAATTAAATCAGATTTCACAACCAATATATTTAGTGAGGTGTGTGTGTTATTTTCAAATGGGTTTTTTTTTTTACAAATATTCGTTATGATTTATTATAGTGACAATAAAAAGTTGTTAAAATATTTTATCACTCTTTTCAAGGTACCATATGGCTAAAAGAATCACAAAGTCAAGGCACACGTTACTACAGCAAATGGCACAAAATCAAGAAACAATATATTGAGGTTGCAATCCTATACTCACTTACTTGAGAGTAAGCCCCATTGAATTCAATTGGACTTACTTATGAGTAGTAATATACAGGATTGCATTAAATGAAATAAATTTCAGTGGATACGTAGATTATATAATCATTCATATAGATAATATGGTGTTGGTAGTGGTCTTCTCTCAGGATGTGAGTTTAATGGAAGATGAATTTCCCCTCTTCAAGAAGGAAAATATAATAGAAGTCAGTTGACTTAAAGAAATGCAGCAAAATAAAAGGCCTTCTGGGATGCAATAGTCTTACCTAAAGCACAATCTTAAAATAAATAAAGTTACTTTTACAAATAGTGTACTAGCTTGTTTTATCTTGCTCAAAGACAAAGAATTTGAGGGTGACTCCAAATGTTTTGCTCACCAAATGGGCTTAAAGTTTAGCACTAGAAAAAGGAATAATTGGGATGGAGGACTTTTGAGTTATTTGCACTCTGCACTGATTTGCTGTTTTGGTTTCTGTTGTATCTGACTTTATGCTACACAGAGATACAGAGTGGCGGCAAGAGATTTATGAAACTTGTAAGGGGATGAAAGAGGGGAAACAGATTCATCTCTAGAGGGAAACTACTAAATTGAAATTGTCTTAAATTTATTAAAATGACGTGTTTCAAAGACAAAACAGGTTTTCATCTTACCTATGTACCTGTGGGGATTGCTGTCTATAAATACATAAGACAAGTTAACATTGTTGTGGGGATGAGAGAGTTACTCAGATTAAAGATTATTTTAGACATAAGAACTGGTGGTTATAATAAATTTGGGTTGAATATCAAAATAAGTTTTTAAACTGTTAACTGGAACATCCACCCTACTCCTGTGTTATTGGCAAAATAATTGGTCATGTAACTGGGTATCTCTGTCCTATTTTCAATCTGTGGCCTTTTGCTTTTTTCAAAAGCCACGGAACATTCTGCGGAGACTTGTGTGGAAGTTGTATGTGGAGCTTGCAGAGGAGTGGTTAGGTAGCAGGAACTCCCTTTTGCTTGTATATTCATGATTCAATTTATTAATCCAAAGGTCTCCACCTAATTACTGCTCCCTATCAGGAGAATAATAACATTTGCATAGCAGTCTAGCAGTTGATCCTCAGGGGGGTTGCCAAATTCAATAGAGGGAAGGGCTTCTGTGTTAAGGCTCTGTACTGAGCTGTAAAGATCAATAGGAACAACTTCCTTCTTAATGCTATTGTGGTGCTAGTTCAGATCCAATATTGATAGGTTGATAACTGTGCAAGAGTAATGTGGGCTGATCTTGGAACAGGGGAAGCTGCTTATTCCAGTCCTAATTGCAGTGACAGGCAGCTGAAGGTCAGAGAAGGAAAGTGGGTGCTAGTATAGCCTCTGACTCCAAGAACCCCTGTTATGTGATTTTCTCCTAACACAGGACTTTTTTTTTTAAAAAAAGTCGCCTGCCCACCTCTCTTAATATGCATCTCAGTTGCACATTCCTATGCAAAAGGCAATACGGTCATACCTCGCGTTACAGACACTTCAGGTTGCATTTTTTCAGGTTACGGACCCGCCAAAACCTGGAAGTACCAGAACAGGTTACTTCCGGGTTTCGGCGGTCGCACATGCGCAGAAGTGCTAAATTGCGCTTTGCGCATGTGCAGAAGTGCCAAATCACAACCCGCATGTGCGCAGACGCGGCACTGTGGGTTGCGAACGTGCCTCCAGCACGGATCACGGATCCAGCAACCCAAGCATCCACTGTACACATGGGAATGGTAGTGAGTGGGCATCTCAGGTGCCTACACTTCAGTATTTTATGCTCAAAGCTTCCAGTGTTTTATGCAGTGCAATTTTCCAGAAAAAGAGATGCCAGAACTCACCATGAATGCCTCCCTTGTTCTCTTACAATGGCAACAGCGCCTACTTAAGAGGTACTGAATTCTGGCGAGTTCCAGCTGAAAAAAAGCCCTGATTAGGGTTGCCATAATACAAAAAGTAAAAACCAGGACACCCCAAAAGTTGTTTTTTAAGCCTTTTTTAAGGAAGACCCCAAAATTGTTGCATTTCTGCCTTTGAAATCCTGGTAATGTCCAGGAAAATCTGGACTATGGAGGTCCTATTTATGCTGGGACAGAAAGGGTAAAGACAGGGGAGGACTTGGGTCTTTCAAATTTCATCAGTGCCCTGTGTGTAAGCGTGGACCAACAGTACCAAATAGTATGGGAAACAGCCTTACTAGAAAAATTAACCAATAAACTGACACAGGGACAAATAGAAGAAGACGCCTTCACCCCGGTATGGCTCCCCTTCATCACATACACAGCCCAACAAGACAAAAATCCACCAACAGCATACAAATCAATATGGCTAACCTGACCCAAAACACCCACACACTCCACTCACACATGAAAACAAAGATCACCACAGCCATTCACAAATGAACAACCACACCCTAGGCCAACCCCAACCTCTCTCACCACTAAAGGAACACAAGTGAATAGCAAAGAACCTGGACAAGCAATGTTGACACAAAACCCCACATATACATATTAAGTAAAATAGAAACATCGCCACCCGACCCCACCCCCACTCACCTCTCCCCCCTCCACCTCTCTCCCCCTTTTCTTCCTAATGTCTCAACAAACAAAACTGATCTGTAAAGAATGTTACTTGGAAAAAAGAGAGAGAGAGACATTGCACATACTTTCGTAGACCAAAAAAATCTTTAATAGAAATACATTTAAAAAATCAGTGCCCTGTGTGAGGCCAAAAATTGGTGCTCCCCCCCCCCCAATCTCTTGTTTTCCATTCTGCTCAATTCACTACATCATAGTTGTAATGCCCTGCAGCACCCCCTGGGCCTCTAGGTGCCCCCTACAGTGCGGAGGAACCAGTCACACTGCTGTAAGTCCACTTCTGGTAAAGAGTCCTATGCCAAAGGTAGCCAACCTTGTGACCTCCAGATGTTATGGCCTTCAGTTCCCATCATCCACAGCCAGCATCGTCAATAGCCAGGAATAATGGGAGCTGTAATCCACAAATCCAGAGGGCACCACACTGGTTTATATGGCCATGGGCAATTCAGTGTTGCTGGCAATTCAGCCCTTACTTAGCTGAAAATACATGTCTTAAATATTAGTTGCTGATTGGGTCCATAGCTCCAGAGATGTGCTAAAACTGACCATACTGGCTCACAAGCAGTTTCTGATCTAGTCAATTTTATGATTTGGGGGGGGGGGGGGAAGATGGGCTTTGTAAAAAATGTATATATGGTGGTGCATTTCTTGAGAAAATGTGATATCCTTTTAGTTCTATTTTTCTTGTTCAGAAACTGCAGAAGTGCTTATCTTGTGCCTTTCATTTTATGTTTTAAAAAATTACTTGTCGATGTGATTACTTATATTTTTAAATAGAATATATACAATTTTTTTAACCTTTAATCGAAAATGAAAGAGAAATGGATTGGCAAAAAGGGGGGGGGAACCTAGCTCAAGGAAGTGTGTGTCACAATAAATTTGTCTTCAAGGTGTCACAGGACTTACCGCCCCCCCCCCCGCTTTTCGTTTGGTTTATTTATTTATTTATTTATTTATTACAACAGAACTAAAACAGCCACGCATCTGAACATTGTGTTCTGCAAAGATGCTTATATTTTACTGTAGGAGGAAAATAGCTATTTGAAAGAACACCTCCCACTGTTTTGTGTCATTCTTACACAAACAATACTTCTCTGTGTTCTCCTGAAACTTGGGGTACAAGGGTTGCCTCCCATCTGCAATGAGCTCTTTCATAAACTTTTCTCTGATTGGCATGCTTTCTTTAGCAGATGAAAGGAGCTCGCTTTCACAATGGCTACCTTTTAATACCTCTTCCAGGAATGGTTTTTTATTTATCCCACTGCTGCATACACAAATAAATCCCTGTACCATCCAGCCACACACAGGATCAATCTAGGAAGAAAGTTGCCAGTTGGCTTTCCAGCATTACGTGGCCAGGAGCCAACTGGCTTCTCCTTGATTATTCACACTAGGGCAGGAAACAAGCCTCTTGCTGCTAATACTTTTGCTAATTGCTAATGTTCAACACAATCCATCCACTGTCCAGCATAATCTGTAAATCCTGGGAGGGGGTACGGTGGAGGGAAGGTTATGAGGACAAATTGGCAGTTGGCATTTGGTTTTGAGTGGCTGCTGGCCAGCTGGCTGTTAGCTGGTTATTTACACTAGGTTATTAAACCATCCCATATTTCATTCAATATATTTCATTCACGCTGGTGGACTGCTGTATTCCAGCATCATATCCGCTGGAGGTGAAAGGTACTGCAGTATCACAACATCTATGCTTGCCATTGCCACCACTACGTATGAAATTTGCCTGGTTATAGTGTAGTTGCTTCATCTGCTAAAAACTAGTATGAATAAAATATTCGGGGCTATATGGTTTTTTAACCCCCCTCCCACGTTTTAGTCAATTTGGGGAGCAACAATGGCAAGTAGCAGATTTTGAACTCTCAGATTATTGTTTCTTGGGCCCATTCTATATGTCTTAATTTGAGTTGTTTGTTTGTTTGTTATTACCCAATTGTGCATAGGATATGTAAGCAGAAAGGTTTGGAACTGCAGTTGCACGCCTTGTTTCACTAAGGATCCACACACTATCGGAGGCGTTAAGGAAAAATAAGACCAGTGTTCATTACTAAAGGCATTTGTGAATTATTCTGGATCTAATATGGACAGCTGCTCTAAACAGCTCTACATAAAGAGGTAGAGAAATCCTGCCTCAATACAGTTGAAAGAACAACATTTTCTGTCACCACTACCATTTTTTTTTTTAAACTCCTTTAAAAGAGGATTAGCCAGATTCATGGACAACTATGCTATCAAGTGCCACTTGCCTCTACTGTGTTGCCTCTACTGTCCAAGAGGTGTTATGTCTCTGAATATCAGTCCCTGGGAATCACAGGTGAGCAAAACTCCCCACTACTACCCCAGGGAATTGCTCCGGGATGACTGCTTGTTGAAAATGTACTGCAAAGTCTGGAAAATACATGCACCAACTGGGAGTTGAGTTGAACATTAGGTCTGTGCTCCATGAAAAGTGGACCAAATGAATTCCTCCCCCATAGCTATAAGGGACTTTCCCAGCCCCCCCCCAAATATATATTTCTCCATTCCCCTCTTACTTGCACTTTCTAAAGTGCAAGTACATGCTGGTGCTTTTGTTCTTTGTCTTCCCATTTAGCTCTCCCCAGCCCCTGGTTGCCTTACCCAGTTTTGTTCCCAATTCCTGGGGTCAGAGATCTGTTTCCTAGGGCTTGCCCAGGTGGCTATAGAGGTTTGCACAGCTGACAGCAGCTGGAGTAACGTACCAGTGCAGACATCAATCCTTGCATTGCTCACTTTCCAATATGAGCACATAATGTATCTTCCCCAAGAATTTGTTCTGGTGCTTTCAGACTGTGTATACGGACTGAGACTGTGTATACGGATGGCACTGTAATTTCACCATTGTTCTTTGTATTATTGTATTTTCCCCCCTCCCCATTCAGTACACAATTTTGTGAAGAATGTAGATTTCAGTCCAGGGGACTCTGCTGTTGTTAGAGGTTGAATTAGATCTGCTTCTTGAGTTAGTAGATAGGTAACCCAGGGTTACAGTAGCCAGTAAAGCATCCTGCTGTGAGTGCCTCCATGCTTCTCTTGGTCCCACTCACTTTCATCTGGCAATTGTCAGCTGCTCCTGAGAGCACTTGGCAGCTAAGAGAGCTTTAATAAAATATATCTATGCTTACATGTCTGCACTCTGAACTCTCAAAATGCCCTTTTAAAAAGAAGTCTTTTCCTCTTGCCGCACTTGTGCAGAGATTGTGATGGAGAGATGCTGTATTCTGTAATCTGCTTTGGAAAAGAAGGTATTATAAGTAGAGAGACCAAGTTCTCCTTTCTTATCGCCAAAGTGCCGCAAGATCATGTGAAAATCAGGCCTATATAAGAGATTCTTTATATATATATATTTTAAAAATATGTTAAGATGCACAAATAAGGTCAAATAATACCCTCTGCAGCTAATGGCAGTGGGGACCATTTACATGCCAGTGTGGTGTAGTGGTTCGAGTGCTGGACTAGGACCTGGGAGACTAGGGTTCAAATCCCAGCTCAAGTTCACAGGGTGACCTGGGGCTGGTCACAGTGTCTCAGCCCTGCCCATGCAGGCTTGTTGTGAGGGTATAATGGAGAGGGAGGGGAACCTTTTATGCCACCTTGAGCTCCTTGGAAACATGCAATACAAATATTAAAACAATACTCCAGGATAAAATGTCGAACTTGATTTATTGGGGCTGGATCACTTGATCTGTCCTTACTTGACCACTCAGTATTTGATTCTAACAGCTCGATTAGATGGCACTGCTCCCTGAGCTGGTCCATATATGTGGAGGGGAGAAAAAGTATGTCTCCAATCCATGTAGGGCTGTAATATTTGGCTTGTGCCCTAAAAATCCAGTGTACATAGGTTGCTTGAGTTCTCATCTAAAATATGGTAAAATATGATGATCTGGGTTGAGGTAAAAGGGAAAGGTAAAGGACCCCTGTACAGTTAAGTCCAGTCAAAGGCGACTATGGGGTTGCGGCCCTCATCTCACTTTCAGGCCGAGGGAGCTGGCGTATGTCCACAGACAGCTTTCTGGATCATGTGGCCAGCATAACTAAATTGCTTCTGGTGCAATGGAACACCGTGACGGAAACCAGGGTGCACGGAAACACTTTTTTCCTTCCCGCCGCAGTGGTACCTATTTATCTACTTGCACTGGCGTGCTTTGGAACTGCTAGGTTGGCAGGAGCTGGGACAGAGCAACAGGAGCTCACTCCATCATGCGGATTTGAACCGCCGACCTTCCGATCAGCAAGCCCAAGAGGCTCAGTGGTTTAGACCACAGCGCCAGAGGCATAGAGCACTATGTATATAGGCTGTACTTGAACACGTCCATGGATATAAGGGTACAGCAGGCATGCTGTCACTCCCCTCAATACACACAAGTTGGATCAGGGAGAGATATAATCTTTGACCTCTCCATTGAAAAGGATTGTTTGAACTGACAGAGGCCAGGTTTGCACGTAATTCTAACCCATAATTTATCTTTATGTGTGTGAGCCCAGCGCTCATATGCTGCTTGTCTCCTCTTCTTGTAGTCCAATGACATCTGGAGGCACCAAGCTATGGTTGAGCATTATGTGTGAATGCAGCCACTGTGTGTATGCCAAGTTCTGCCCATGGCAATTAATCTGCGATTATGACTCTCTCGCACATCCAAATTTTCATTTGCTGCACCTGAGGAGTGATGGATATGCATGTGCAAACTGGCCCTACCGGCTGAAATTACTAGTTGCCCTTTCAGGTTTCAAAAGTTAAATGTCACATGCCCCTTATGTTTTCTCACTCAGTAAGAGACCAGAATGTTGTCAGCGATATTGGGAGAGCAAGAATGAGGAATTGACCCTGACCTGAAAAATCATTCAAGAGAGGCAGCCAATATTCATTGGACAAGTTAGATTTTTTACAGCTGCAGAAATCAACACCAATTGGAGAAAACAGCTTTTGACCTGGATCCAAAATCCAACTTTTTGGGTTGTCATTGGACTCTTAAACAGATGCACGTAAATGAGACAAGCATGCATAAAACTATGTTAAGGATTAGGGTACATAAGTGAAACCCTTTTTCCAGGGTCTAAATTCATATAATTATATAGACAAGCTATGTTTCCTGCTTTCATTATTCATTTCATCCCAGAACCTGCTCATAAGAACATCCAGGTTTATCAGTCTCCAGTACACCTAGAATCATAGAATCATAGAATCATAGAGTTGGAAGAGACCACAAGGGCCATCGAGTCCAACCCCCTGCCAAGCAGGAAACACCATCAGAGCACTCCTGACATATGGTTGTCAAGCCTCTGCTTAAAGACCTCCAAAGAAGGAGACTCCACCACACTCCTTGGCAGCAAATTCCACTGTCGAACAGCTCTTACTGTCAGGAAGTTCTTCCTAATGTTTAGGTGGAATCTTCTTTCTTGTAGTTTGGATCCATTGCTCCGTGTCCGCTTCTCTGGAGCAGCAGAAAACAACCTTTCTCCCTCCTCTATGTGACATCCTTTTATATATTTGAACATGGCTATCATATCACCCCTTAACCTTCTCTTCTCCAGGCTAAACATGCCCAGCTCCCTTAGCCGTTCCTCATAAGGCATCGTTTCCAGGCCTTTGACCATTTTGGTTGCCCTCCTCTGGACACGTTCCAGTTTGTCAATGTCCTTCTTGAACTGTGGTGCCCAGAACTGGACACAGTACTCCAGGTGAGGTCTGACCAGAGCAGAATACAGTGGCACTATTACTTCCCTTGATCTAGATGCTATACTCCTATTGATGCAGCCCAGAATTGCATTGGCTTTTTTAGCTGCCGCGTCACACTGTTGGCTCATGTCAAGTTTGTGGTCAACCAAGACTCCTAGATCCTTTTCACATGTAGTGCTCTCAAGCCAGGTGTCACCCATCTTGTATTTGTGCCTCTCATTTTTTTTGCCCAAGTGCAATACTTTACATTTCTCCCTGTTAAAATTCATCTTGTTTGTTTTGGCCCAGTTCTCTAATCTGTCAAGGTCGTTTTGAAGTGTGATCCTGTCCTCTGGGGTGTTAGCCACCCCTCCCAGTTTGGTGTCATCTGCAAATTTGATCAGGATGCCCTTGAGTCCATCATCCAAGTCGTTGATAAAGATGTTGAATAAGACCGGGCCCAAGACAGAACCCTGTGGCACCCCACTAGTCACTCTTCTCCAGGATGAAGAGGAACCATTGATGAGCACCCTTTGGGTTCGGTCAGTCAGCCAGTTACAAATCCACTGAGTGGTAGCATAGTCAAGACCGCATTTTACCAGCTTCTTTACAAGAATATCATGGGGCACCTTGTCAAATGCCTTGCTGAAATCAAGGTAGGCTACATCCACTGCGTTCCCTTCATCTACCAGGCTTGTAATTCTGTCAAAAAACGAGATCAGGTTAGTCTGACATGACTTATTTTTCAGAAATCCATGCTGACTATTGGTGATCACAGCATTCCTTTCTAGGTGCTCACAGACTGTTTGCTTAATGATCTGCTCCAGAATCTTCCCTGGTATTGATGTCAGACTGACTGGGCGGTAATTATTTGGGTCCTCTCTTTTCCCCTTTTTGAAAATAGGGACAACATTTGCCCTCCTCCAGTCTGCCGGGACTTCGCCTGTTCTCCAGGAATTCTCAAAGATGACTGCCAGTGGTTCTGAAATCACATCTGCCAGTTCTTTTAATACTCTTGGATGCAGTTCATCTGGCCCTGGAGACTTGAATACATCTAGACTAGCCAAGTATTCTTGTACTATCTCCTTAGTTATTCTGGGCTGTGTTTCCTCTGCTGAATCATTTGCTCCAAATTCTTCAGGTCGGGCATTGTTTTCTTTATCGGAGAAGACTGAGGCAAAGAAGGCATTGAGGAGTTCAGCCCTTTCTGTGTCCCCTGTTTGCATTTCACCATCTTCTCCTCTGAGTGACCCCACTGTTTCTTTGTTCTTCCTTTTGCTACGAACATACCCATAAAAGCCTTTTTTGTTGCTTTTAACCTCTCTAGCAAGCCTGAGTTCATTCTGTGCTTTAGCTTTTCTGACTTTGTGTCTACACGTGCTGGCTATTTGTTTGAATTCCTCTTTGGTGGTTTCCCCCCTTTTCCATTTTTTGTACACATCCTTTTTTAATCTTAACTCAGTTAAAAGTTCTTTAGATAGCCACCCTGGCTTCTTTAGGCACCTTCCATGTTTCCGTCTCATTGGTATTGCCTGAAGTTGTGCTTTTACTATCTCCCTCTTAACAAACTCCCAGCCATCATGAACTCCCTTTCCTTTTAGTATTACTGTCCATGGGATCTCACCAAGCACTTCCCTAAGTTTTATGAAGTCGGCTTTCTTAAAGTCGAGAAATTGAGTCCTAGTATGCTTGGCTGCTCCTTTCCGCTTGATATCTCTGTCCTGACTATAATAGACTCAGAAATATGATGAATCATCATTTGTTTGAGAGAGAGACAAGGCATGTGGCATGGTTGAAAAACGTGTTTTCATTTGCTGTAAGGGGAATTATGGTACTGGTTGCAGAACAAATCTTTATTCCACCAGTTGCTAGTGATTTAAAGAGCTACCAGAAGTGATTTCCTCTTTTTTTTTTTTTTTTTGGTCATTTAAATCATGAATTGACTTTGCTCATTCTTTGCTATTGCTTCGCTAACATCAAAGAGACAATGCCACCTAATCTGCACTTAATGAGTGTTGTTAGAATTGATCTCAAGTGACCCCTGGATAGCAGAAAGTCGGACTCCTTCTTTGTTTGGTTTGAGGGAGTCAAAGGAATGGAATGACAGCCTTCAAGAGAACAATTTCTTCGGGGCTGAGAGAGTGCATTAAGAGAGTATGCTTAGTGAAGGATAAAGAGGGTACCGGTGGGAGAAAAAGCACATACCACCACAAGGAAGCAGATGGACTATATGGACATTCAGAGATGGGATGGCATATATTTTCCAGTTGCCTAGGCATAACTGTCCATTTCTATTCTGAAAGGTTTTCAAATGCCTTGAAAGGTGCTACTATATATACCATACTATTATATATAATTCTCTGTATCCCACATCTGACTGAAATGGACATAGCTGGGCATACGCTAAAAATGACACATTTCTTTGTTCCCTTCTTTCCCCTCTCCTCCTTCAGTACCATAGCAAAAATCCACGTGCTTGAATTATGAAAAATAATGGTATCCAGTTCAAACCAAGGACAGGAGAAGAACTGAGTTCAGTTCCCACTTTAATGGGTACCTTCAATGTACAGCTATCCTTCAAAATTCACCTTTCCCTGAATTTGGCAATGAAGTTCTACAATATTTTTTTAAAAAGTGTACAAAAATGCACAAATTATTGAAAATAGCATTAAAATGCATTAAAATTGTTTATAGTACTGCATTTATAGGAGAAATGCAATGTAAAATTCTGCCAGCTGAGTCAGCATATCTCCAGCCGAGCTGGAATGAGGAAGTTATGTCGGCCTTGCCCAATATTCAACTATTCCAAACTCAGTCATCCAGGTGGACTTGGGTTTGGATTGCATATTCATACAATATATAACAAATCATTTGCTGCTCTTTAGCGATTAGCAAAACTGGCAGCCTGAGGCACTCACTTAACTCTATCTAATAGTAGGGCCAGACCTGACCAGGCACTATAAAATACTACTTTCTATGGAAGCTGTCTTTTCCAACTACTTGTTGCTACTCTGAAGGCTTCATTCATCCCCCCGAACTGTAGGGGAGAGAGAGAGAGAGAGAACATGTCACTTCAGACTTTAGTTATTTCTGTTATTTTATTTATTTTATTGGGATGCGGGTGGCGCTGTGGTCTAAACCACTGGTCTAAACCTAGGGCTTGCTGATCAGAAGGTCGGCGGTTCAAATCCCCACGATGGGGTGAGCTCCTGTTGCTCGGTTCCAGCTCCTGCCAACCTAGCAGTTTGAAAGCACGTCAAAGTGCAAGTAGATAAATAGGTACCACTCCAGCGGGAAGGTAAACAGCGTTTCCGTGCGCTACTCTGGTTTCGCCAGAAGCAGCTTAGTCATGCTGGCCACATGACCTGGAAAAACTGTCTGCGAACAAACATCGGCTCCCTCGGCCAGTAAAATGAGATGAGCGCTGCAACCAAGTCGTTCGTGATTGGACTTAACTATTAAGGGTCCTTTACCTTTACCTTTTTAACTTATTTTTTAGCATCGAATGCCAGGCTTCTTAAAACACTGGTATTCCAGTGGTCTTGTTGAATATTCAGCAACATGTATCCTGGGAAAATTCTGGAAAGATCATATTCTTTTATAGTAGCAACAGTAATAGGTTGCATCTGTTTGAGGAATGCTAATGGGTTTTATTTATTTATTTAGACCCTGCCCATCTCTGGCGATGAAGCATTTAAAATCACATGCAAAGCGCCCTTAAAATCATTGTTCCCCACCCCCACAGCAGATCTGCCAACAAATAATTCCCACTCTTCTGCAGGAATGTGAAACAATTACCTGCAGAGAGTCATTCAGTGGTCCCAGTTTAAAAAAAAAAAATTCATCTGTTTCTCGAGATATCAAAATGTTGTTTTCCTCCCACTGAGCTCCCATCACTACCACAAGGCTCCTGATACATTGCCTGGAGCCTGGGCTTGGAAGCCCTTGTTGTTCAAAGGCTAAAGCTCAAAGGAGAAAAAGAAAGAAAACAACAAAACCAGCTTGCTCTGGGGCCTCTTAACCCCGTATGGGACATGTTGCCACTGGACCTTTTGCCTTGCCTTGCCTGGCTCCACAATTCCTGGCGGGATTTGACATACTTGCTCACCAGGATTGGAGTTGTACGACCATTCCCAAGAGCCGCTGCTACCTGAATGAACTCTTTATTATTACGCCATAGGAGGAAGAAAAGCCTACCTTTCAGAGTTAAAACTGAAATACAAGGTTAAGGTTCTTGAATGAATACTGGAAAACTGGCATTATCATCATGCCGGAACAAAATCTCTATCATTTCCTTGTACTTTACAGAGGACAGTTCTCAGCTGCAGGGATGCCCTGTCTGAGGCTCTATCTGCATTATACATTGAAAGCAGGATCATACCACTTTGAACATTTCCTTCCCCCCCCCCCCAAAGAAGCCTAGGAAGTTTAGTCTAAAACTGCTGAGAGCTGTTAGGTAAAGGGACCCCGACCATTAGGCCCAGTCATGGCCGACTCTGGGCTTGTGGCGCTCATCTCGCTTTATTGGCCGAGGAAGCCGGCGTACAGCTTCCGGGTCATGTGGCCAGCATGACTAAGCCGCTTCTGGCGAACCAGAGCAGTGCACGGAAACACTGTTTATCTTCCCGCCGGAGCAGTACCTATTTATCTACTTGCACTTTGACGTGCTTTCGAACTGCTAGGTTGGCAGGAGCAGGGACCGAGCAACGGGAGCTCACCCCGTTGTGGGGATTCGAACCGCTGACCTTCTGATTGGCAAATCCTAGGCTCTGTGGTTTAACCCACAGTGCCACCTGCGTCCCTACACTGAGAGCTGTTAGGAGACCCCTATTCCCCCTCCAGCTCTACAATTCCCGGAGTTCTCTAGGAATAGGGATTGGTTGTTCAACCACTGGGAATTATAGCAGTTTGTGTATTCTTCCTGAGCAACCACGTGTTGCATGCAGTTTCCTGCATAGAATTCCAAAGTGCATCCTTGCTTCTTAGGGTTACGTGTGATTGGGGCACCCAGATGCACAGACAGGCCCCTATCCATGGCCAGGTGCTTGCACATTGGAAATTCTCCAAGTTGTTCCAGGAAGAAGACTGGATGGTCGAGTTGTGGATAACAGTATGGCCCCACCCCTCTGTGGGGCCTACACATGAGTAGCACTGCAATAGGACTCCAATCTGAAGCAGCAAGTACGTTGGCAGCCTCGCCAACATTTTGCATCCTCCACAGTGCTGCAGTGAGCGGGGAGAGGAATGGTGGCCACCATAAAAAAAAAAATGGTGGAGAATAATTGGAGGAAAATTCTGTAAAGTGGCCTTTTTCTAGGGGCATGTGAAAAAAGGAAATCTCAGACATTTTCTCAAAAAAATGTTGACAGGTGGGTGGCATCATTCACCTATCAAAATAGATCATGGGGGTGGGGCATGCCGGTAGATCCTATTCACCACACATGCTACTTCTTCTTTCTTCTCATTCATGAATGGTTATCCATCAAGACTGATTGTGTGTGTGTTTGTATGTCTGTGTGTTCACATTACACACAATCTCCTAATCAGGAGATTAGGGGCAGAGAGGGCTCCGTTTTGTTTTTTGTTTAAATTGCTGTTATTTTTTACACATGTCATTTTAAACTGTGATACTAATGCTGTATTCTTAGTTTTAGATGTTGATTTATGTGGAAATTGTTTTCCATTTGGTTGTGTCTTTTTTGATGTGGTTTATTTATTGTTTATGACATTTGTAATTATGCAAATCTCGTCATGTTGTAAGCCGCCTTGAGTATTGTTTTTAACTGTGGAAAGGCAGCATACAAATTTTAAAAAAATGATGATGATGATGATGATGATGATGATTCCTTTGTTTACCAGGGGTCTTATGTAATTCTCTAGCTGCATCTTGGTTGCCTTGTTTCTAGTGTTAGATTTCGGTACACAACTGTGAACTTAGGAGACCTTGTTTTTGAAGTTTACATAACAGTGGTAATGGATCTGTTTGAAATTGGTTTTAGATTGCGATTAAAGTTAACAGCAGAAAAAGGCTATGTTGTCACAGTTCGGAATGTATGACATGAAAATAAGGTGCTGCTACAAATCAAGGACGGAGCCCAAAATAATGCAGCACTTTTTTCAAGAGTGAATTAAAAATGCCTTCAAAGTGTCCATGCATAGAAAATCTTAGTTTATTGTGCTACCTTTTAAAATAAAAATAAGCATTGCATTTGTCAGTAGCTCTCTAATTTCCTTTGGCTATTTTAATTTTTTCAAAGAAATGACATTTTTCATTGCTAAATCTCTCTCCATTTCCCAAGTAGAAAGCAGCATGCATTTACGAATTGAGTCATATTCCCACGTCTACAACAAAGAGAATACTTTGAAAGACTGGTTTTTAAAATAATAATAATAATAATGTTGGGATATTTATTAACAGCATTATTTAAAGCCTTTTTAAAAACTGCTCTCTGTTCTTTCTGTACCAGGGAATGACGCTACATATTTAATAGCAGATATTAAATGTTTCATATGTTTATGACATGAAATGTACATACAGTATAATCATAACCCTCTGAATTCAGCCACACATCAGAGAAATACCTGCCTGTTTAACTCAGCACAGCAGTCCAAATCTGAGCACCATAGCCACGTATTTATGTATTTATTTATACATTTATTTTCTTACTAGCAGTCTCATACCAGCATTGCTTGGGAATTCTAAGGAACCAATGCAGTTTCGAAAGATTTACTCTGTCATCTTGAATTAAAACGGTGTCCAGTTGTACCCAAACAGAGACAGAAAGCTGCTTCTTGATCCCAGGAACCATCATGCAAAAATTGGTTATTAAGAGATGTCCAAATACATAGTGAATAGACAGACCAACAACTTGTATATTGAATTTTTATCTATATACAACCCACAAACCAGTGCAGCATCCATGTGATTCCTGGGTAGTCTTCCATCCAAGCAGCAGTGACCCACCAGCTAGAAGGCTGGGAAAGTGCTACTGCCCCACTCTGCCATATGTTACTAGTTGCTGGTTCAAGGGCCTGAAACAAGGTATTTCAAGAGTGATTGTGCAACAATACCAGTCAAGGATCCCCCCCAGTCCTGGATCCTAAGCTGACCCATTGACAAAGGAGAGGCTCAGTTGAGGCCCTTCCATTTCACCAGATAGCAGGAAGATGTGGTGGTGACTCTAGCACTCTGATCAGATGGTTCCAGATTAGGATCACCGTTTAAGTAATGGATATCATTGTCTCCTATATTTCAGGTGAAGAGACTGAGGCTGAAGGAGTGGTTTGACTAAGACTAAGACTAAGACCTCTTGTGGTATAAATGAACCAAGGACTTCCTGATCCATCACAGCTTCTTTAGCCAGTTCACTACCCCAGTTCTCATAAGCGGGAGTTCATCTGATGCAGAGTTCAGGCCTGTGATGTGTTTTGAATGCCCAGGAGCACATGGAAAAGTGATAAAAAAGAGAGGGCATATGAGCATGTGCAGAGTGCATCGTTCTCTCAACTTTATGTAACAACCAGCCCATAAGGAACTGTTACACGTATTTAAGAGAGACTACACTTATGGCTTAATGGTATGCAAGTGAGAGAACAGTAATTGCATTTTATTATGGATGGTAGTTGATTCCCACCCCCTGCCCCCTTAAAGAGCTGAGCATTGGAAATGCAAAATATATTGCGTAATAAAATATTATTATGGTGGGTCTGCAGGTGAGGCAAGCCACAGGCATTTGTCTCTGTTCTTTTTACCTTTTGTTAACTATATACACATTGTGACATAAATCTCAAATCATTAGCTGCCCAGAAATGAGCTGGCATGTATTGAAGATATCCCAGAATGCATTTCTCTTTCCAATCAACCCTAGAACTCAACGGTTTAATAAGAGCATTGCTTGTACAGGGCTATTGACCTCTGGAGACCTTTCAGTGGATTTCTGTATGTGTACACAATCTGCCAGGGTGAAGAAGATGAGGCCGTTAGATGCTTTTGAACCCTAGCGTGGCTTTTATAAGGATGATTCATATTTAATTTGAAGCTTCTTGCTCATTTTGTTTCTCCTTTTCCCCCCATTAGAAGGTCTCACAAATAGTGACCTATGTTGTTATTTATAGATCTTGAAGCTTCTTATATTTGAAGAAGGGTCAATAACGCTTGTTGTGGCTGTGGAACAGACTGTGGCCATGTGAATCGTAACTGGGAACAGCGATTAGTTGTACATGATTATGGTTGACAGTAGCCAGGTTGCTACCAAAACATCATTCAGGCAAGGTCAACACATGCATGGAGATGAGACACCAAAGGACAAAGGATCAGCATCTGAATACACCATCTAGTTAAAGGGCGGACTAGTAAATAAATGATAGAACCAGGGTAGAAAGAACAAGGGGGACATTGCTTCTAAAGAAACAACATTTGTTGTGCCTTCCAGGTGTTTCGGACTACTGTTCCCATCATCCATGGCCAGTGGCCATCCTGGGTGGGGCTGATGGGAATTGTAGTCATAGAATCGCAGTTGGAAGAGATCCTGAGGAACTTCTAGGCCGACCCTCTGCAATATAGGAACATCCAGCTGCCCCATATGGGGATCAAACCTGCAGCTTTGGCATTATCAGCACTACACTCTAACCAACTGAGCTATTCAGGTATAGGAACACAGGAAGCTGCTTTATACTATGGGTCCAACTCGCACAGTATTATCTACACTGAGTGGCAGTCCTACCTGGAGAGGCCAGGGCAGAGATGGATTTGGGGCATCGTGGCCAACCCTGCATGGAGCTCTGAGCTGTATGGGGGCACCGCAGGGCATTGCTGATATGATATTGCACACACAGAATAGAAGGTGAGAGGCAGAGCAGAGACAAATTTTGGCCATGCACAAGGCACTGCTGAAATCTGAAAGACCAAAGTCTGCCCCTAGGCAGGGCTTCAACCTGAAACTCTCTGCAGGCAGAACAGATGCTCTGCCACTGAGCTTCAGGTGGGTGCTATGTCATGATGTAGCATCTTCCCTCCATCATTCCTTCCTGCCTTACCTACTTCAAAGGGTTATTGTGAGGACAAAGTGGGGCTTTGTGCACCATCTTGGAAAAAGACAGTGTCATGGTCCAGTTTATGGGTGGTCAAAGTCCTGGCAGAGGCGGTCGGGACCGGGGGCAAGATGGCGGGGTGGGAGGAGGAACAAGAGTCCGGAAGCCAGGAGTAAAAAAGCCACGGGTCAGAGAGTCAGGAGACAATAAACCAAGGACCCGAGGGTCAGGAAACCAGGAATCAAGAAGCCAAGGGTCCGAGGGTCAGGAAGCAAGAAGCCAAACACAGCAAAGCAGGAAGCGTGTTGCTGTGGCAAAGAGCCAAAGGGAAATGCTGACCTTATATCCCTTCCTGGCTCTTGTCACCATGTGCTGTGAGTTATCAGTCGTCCTCACCTGTGCATGCCTTGCCTCTTCAGAACAAACTTAGGAAAGCCCCAGTCCTGTGAAGCCCTACCGGTCACAGGGCCTGGCTCCTGCATGCACTCCTGACAGACAGGCAATAAGTGTAATAAATAAATCCTACTGTGTTGCAGGAGGGACATAGGAAGCCGCCTCTATCAAGGGAGGTCCTTGGTCCATCTTTCTCATTATTGTCTACAATGACTGGTAGCAGCTCGCCAGGGTTTTTCGGCAGGAGTCCCTCCCAAGCTTTACCTGGTGATGCCGGGGATTGAACTTGGCACCTTCTGCATGCAAAGCAAGTGCTCTACCTCTGAGCTATGGCCCTTTTCCTTAAAGAGGGTGAGAAAAGACAACCCTTCTTCCCATCCTCCTTACATCACATTCTGTGGCAGGTGTGGGTAACTCCAGATGTTGGCCCTCCAGATGTTGCTGAACTACAACTCACTTCATCCCTGACCATTGGTCACACTTGCTGGGGGTGATGGGAGTAGTAGTCCAGCATCATCTGTTGTCCCCACCCATGTTTTATGGGTTACTTTGATCTGGATTAACCAATGCGTCTGAGCAGTGGGACTGTAAGGCTTTTTGAGTCTCTCTCTCTGCCACCCTTCCCTCTATTAGATCACATTTCATGTGCAGCAGCAAATCTCAGCATTTGCTCTGTTGTTGCCAAAGATTATCGCCAGAACGACGCTGCCTCGCTCCTTAATCTGTGTCCTGAATTAGATGGGATTTAGAAGTCCATTAAAGTTGGTAAAAGAGAAAGGGAGGGCCTGATGAAAACCATTCTGCTTATTTCATTGGAACGGAACTAATAATCAATGATTTCCCACCCCCAGAGCAGAAGTCACATGTTCACTGATGTGAATAAGTGTCCTGGACAGGCATCAGGTTTGCAAATATAATCAGATGGATGGGGGAGTGGATTCATTTTGCAAGCTGCTTTGCAATTAGCCAAGTGTGTACACAGTATGCAACAGTGATTAAGATCTGTAAGACTGTATGTGCTTTGAATGGGAATCATGCACAATTGTAGACAATAGGACACAGATGGTGTCAATTATGAAAGTGGACACTTTCTTTAAAAAAAAACCCAGGTGCCCATTTCTGTCCATGAGAGTCCGAAACATGTGAGAGCAAAATGTAGAATTGAGGAAATTATGTATTTGTCCTAAACCATGTAAGGAAAAATATATACAGTAGTACCTTGGGTTACAGACGCTTCAGGTTACAGACTCCGTTAACCCAGAAATAGTACCTCAGTTTAAGAACTTTGCTTCAGGATAAGAACAGAAATTGCGTGGCGGTGGCAGCGGGAGGCCCCATTAGCTAAAGTGGTACCTCAGGTTAAGAATGGTTTCAGGTTAAGAACGGACCTCCAGAACGAATTAAGTTCTTAACCTGAGGTACCATTGTATTTTTGTACACAGATCCTTGGCATGCACAAAAACCAATGGGGCAGTTCTGTAGGTAAACTCTACAGAAAAGTTGCTTACACAACTTTTTTAAGAATATAAGAATAACCTGTTGGATCAGGCTAATGACCCTTTTAGTCCAGCATCCTGTTCTTACAGTAGCCAACCAGATGCCTGTGGGAAACCCACAAGCAAGACCTGAACCCAAGAGAATTCTTTCCCCATTTTCATAAGCATTACTGCCTCCAAAGCAGACTTTATACAGCCAAAGTCTATGTGGTCAGTTATACAAATATGTTGCCATTTGTAGCAGAAGTCCATTGATTTCAATGGACCTACTTTGAATACGACTTAATCATCTATCACTCATGAAATTTTATTTGATATCTTCCTCTTTCTGTTTCTAACCCCCAGAAAAGCAAATAAGCAGTAGGGATGCAAAACCAATAAATTTAAACCCTTTCCCCCCTACAGAATAATAAATATCACAAAGATAACAACCTTGGTAGTAGGTCGTATGAAACAAATTGTACTTTTCTATAAAGTTTTCAATTTCTTGCATGTGATTCCACTGTTATGCTATTTTTTGTCACCGGGCTTCGGTACTCCATGTCTGTCTGATGTTATCTCCCAGAATTTCATTGTTAGCTGTATGGAATGTATTTAGCTGTTCATACTGCTGTCTGTTTTCTAGTGTTTTGTGTTTTCTTTCAAGTGACTCTTTTCCTTTACTTGTATTAGATGGATTTGCAAGTCGTCCCTCTTTGAGCTAAGCAGGTTACTTACAACTTGCCTTGAAATGCTTGATGTTGACATCTTTCCCCCTCCCTTCCTTCCTTGTCAACTTGCTCTTGAATGTATCTGAGCAATGTTTGAGAGCATGAATGTGTAAATAGATGACTGTGTGGATACAATGCGAAATTAGATTGCATGCTAATTTTTCAAGTGATGTTCACATCATATCTTTTCCCCCAGGTACAATATTTTATTTTGTACGAAACTGCAAACGAGAAAGAAAGAAAAGCCCAAATACATTTCAGGGGCACATTTTTTAAAAACAAAACAAAACACACCATCAACCTTGTCAAAAGGAAGAAAAGAATACATAGGTCTTTATATATTTACATTGTAGCATTTGCTAGAATAGTAATAATTGATAGGTTCATTTTTGCACTTTAACTTGAGCTAGGAGTCTCTGGCCCCTGTTCAAAGAGGAGGCCACGATCCAGCAAAAGTTGACAATTTTTTTCCAGGCTCACTGATTTTAATGAGATGCTGGCTAGATTGTGTCCAGTCTTAGCATGGGCAGCTTCTGATGTGGCCCAAACAGCATGGCAGCCGCAGCCTGTGTCCTTCCCAATGTCTCTAGTAATGTTGGAAAGTGCATGTCATGTGGGAAGAGCCCACAATGTGATTCCTCACCCAATCAGAACAGTCCCTCCTGGGAGAGAGCAAATGGGAAAGCAGTTCCATAAAGATGGGGCCACCATCACAAATAAATTCTCCCCAGTCTCCTCATCTCATCTCAGATGGTGGGAGCACCAGGAGGAGAGCACTGCCTGGTGATCTCTACACATAGTTAGACTAGCATAGCTATGGAATAATACGTTCCCCAGGATCTCTATTCTGGATAGATTGTAGTTGTGGGGTCATCTTCAGAAGTAGACCCATTGCAACAATCAATCCTGGATGCTGCAATCCATCCATCCATCCATCCATCCATCCATCCATCCATCCTGTGTAACTGTGAGCAGGCTGTTTTAATCCTTGAGATGCCTGTCAGGTGTGTGTGCAGGAGCCAGGCTTTGTGACCAGGACTGGGGCCTTCCTAAGTTTGTTCTGAAGAGGCAAGGCGGGCCTCACCAGCACCTGGTGGCAAGAGCTGTGAAGGGATATAAGGTCAGCATTTCCCTTCAGCTCTTTGCCATAGCAACACGTTCCCTGCCTTGCTGTGTTTGGTTCCTTGACTCCTTGATCCATGGACCCCTGCCTTTGTGACTCCTTGCTTGCTGACCCTTGGACCCTTGACTTCTCGACTCCCAGCTCTCTGACCCTTGGACTCTTGGCTTCCCGACTCCTGGACTCCCGTTCCTGCTCCCACCCCGCCATCTTGCCCCCGGTCCCAACGCCCCCAACCGGGACTTTGATTGCCCATGAACCGGACCGTGACAATGCCACATCAAGCACATCAGGTGATAAAAGATGCTCAGCACCAGTGGACATCGCAGCAGCCTGAAACTGTGAAACCCATCCTTTAGAGGTGGGGTGAAGAACAGGGTCCAACTAAAGGGCTGGATCTAGTGGCGGCCAATCCTTCACAGGCCACTATGACAAATGAGTGGGACCACCTAACTGCAACTTCAAGCTGCAGCACCCCCAGCTTGAATCCAACCCATGCAGGGTGACAAGCAAAGGTGCTCAATTCAAAAGGAGCTGCATTTTCCTGCACACTTGTGAGTGTGCTCCCGATTCTTTTTTCTTTTAGCTGGAGCTTGACTTTCTGCAGCTTGACCTTCTCACGCCATGTATGATTTATCCTGCTTTAGAGGGAACGCAACCCTGTCTAGAATGAGCCGAAGCATCTGCTTATAACACCTTTGCTCTTGTCATAATTTCGACCACATCCACACTATCCACACCAATCATTAAAGGAATATGATGCCATTTTAAACAGTCATTGCCCCCCCAATAATAATAATTCTGGGCGCTGAGTTGAGAAAAGGTGCTGAGAATTGTTAGGAAGCACCTAGTCTCCTCACTGAGCTACAATTCCCAGAGCCATCAATACCTATTTCCAGGGAAGTGTAGCTCTAGGAAGGGGAAAAGGCATCTCCTAACAACTCCCAGCCCCTAAGTTCCAGTTGCAACCTACCATTCCAAATTACCTTTAAAAAGAGTGTGAAGAATTCTGGATGGTGCTTTGCTCTGTTAAGCCCCCTATGTTGAGCTCATGGTGTAAGAGTTTAGGATTGCAGGGTCATGTCCAAACATAATGGCAGATAGGATTTTCAAGGAGACCTTTGGACAAAAAAAAGAGGGAAATGTGTCTTATATTGAAACACTAGTATAATGTGTGGGTGAGAGCCAATGTAAGAGAATTGAGAGTTTATGCTACTGCACAGGCGGTGGAACAAGCGAGAGCATAAGAAGTAGCTCAAGAAAGCTTAACTGTGGCTGAGTATAATAGTGGTTGTGTGATGGGCTGCACAACAGCTTTGGCAAGCACAAGACAGCCATTGGATTCAGCTGCTGAGCTGTAACAGCAAGATTCTCTCTATTGGAATGGCTTCAGCGCAAGCAGGTTGCCCCAATTAGATATATCAGTTAGGAAATAATAATAAATATTAGCAAGCAAATATGAGTTAGGAAATATATATTATTTTCTAACATGTAATATATTTATATTTATCAGTTTGGAAATAATAATAAATATTAGCAAATATGTTTTAGTAAATATATAAATGTGAGTTAGGAAATATTAAGAAAAAGCTGGTGTTATTTTTATATATTGATTTTTTTTTTACTTTGGTAGATTGCATGCATATTTTATTAATTTAAAATTGTAACTGCCTAAAGCACACAGTTGATTGGGCAGTTGAGAAAGGCCCAAATAAATAAATGATCATGGTCTTGCTATTAAAATTTTTAATCAATATAACGCCCTTAAAGCAAGAACATTTTTTAAAAAAATTAAAATAAAATAAAAAACAGACCTATTTAGGAAGACGTCTTGTGATCACATGCTTGGGAGTTATCATTACTTGCCAGTGTCATAGAAAACATTAGATATGATTAGCTGCAGGTATCAATGCCAGATGATACCGGACTGAAGTTCTTTTTCAAAATATATATTTCATCTCATAATTGTATTTGCAAGTTAATGTTTGAAGTGTCAGTCTTTGTAAAATTAGTTCATCTTGTTATGATTTGGGGGCTTTGATGTGAGTGAGAGGCTTCAATTGCAATGCGCAGTCACATCTGAGAGTAAACTGCATAGACAAAGAGACTTACAAGACTAGTAAATCAAATACTGCAAACTGTCTGTGTGGATTATGAAGGACTATTTGCATAACTTTGAAGTATTTATACTGATGAAATTACAATAATTAAAATCATTGCTGTGTCAATTGCTAGATGCCACAAGGCATAGCAATTATGAGCATGCAAATCAGACTTTGTGTAAGCATTTTAAAGAATAATTACCTTATTTGATTCAGATGTGCCTGAAAGGCATTAAGAAGCATCGCAGCTATATTGACTCCAACCATTTTTAGGCCTTAATACAATATTGTTATTGTTATTGGCAATAATGCTTTTTTTTTGTAAGCACACACTTCCTTTGATAGTTTTGCTTTTTAAAACTTCATGCTGTTAGTGAAAATAAATAAAGCAAGAACGCATTGCTCCTTCTGATTTTTAAAATTTGCATTCCAATTGATTTCAAATCCATCGTCAAATCATACTGGGACAAACTGGAAGTCTTTAAACTTTAATTGATTTGCACTATAATCAGTCAATGTCATAAATCCAATTCAGAGTGCAACTTCAGAAGCTCTGCAGTTCAAATCCCGTGCATGAACTAAGTTCAATGGCGCTTACCCTTAAGAAAGTGAAGGCCGAATTGCAACAGCTGCCTTTGAATCCAGAATTGCTGGATTCAAACACACAAGGGCCTTTTACCTTAATCTTCACATATGGAGTACCCACATCTTGGAATGCTGACCAAATCCTAACCCCCGCCCTCCAACTACATCAGGGGTCAGCAAACGTTTTCAGCAGGGGGCCGGTCCACTGTCCCTCAAACCTTGTGGGGGGCCGGATTATATTTGGGGGTGGGAAATGAACGAATTCCTATGCCCCACAAATAACCCAGAGATGCATTTTAAATAAAAGCACACATTCTACTCATGTAAAAACACACTGATTCCCAGACCGTCTGTGGGCCGGATTTAGAAGGCAATTGGGCCGGATCTGTCCCCTGGGCCTTAGGTTGCCTACCCATGAACTACTGGAATAATTTTGCAAAGATCCCTCCACTGACCTACTAATCCTACCCCATAGCATACTAGGCATATTTTTGTACTGTATACAGGCAACTCTCCACTTACTCGGGGCTTATGTTCCAGGCCCTGTGCACGTAAGTGAATTCTTTTGTGCTTCATTTTTCCAATCACTGTTCAACTTTTCTGCAGAGAATATGCATCCCACGAAAACTGCTCCCGGTTCCCCACTGCTGGGGGAAGAGAGAACGTGATAGGCAGAGAGACTCCCTGACAATTAAATCCCATCCAGAACTCCGTTTGAATGTAGCTCCACTGCGAAGAATACTTAGCATAATAGTTAATCCCGGCCTGGTTGATAAATCAGCCTTTAAAAGCAATATGCTCATGTATATATATATCATATTATCTAAATCTCTTTATACTTAGCTTTGCCACAGTAAAACCTTACAAACCGAAAGTTGAAGTTTGTTTTCAAATCAAATTAAACTTTGGCTCCTCCAGAGCTTTCAGCTTGTTCAGAATGCAGCAGCACGTCTGAGCACTGGCTTGCTGTACTGTGATCATATTACAACCAGCAGGCTTGTATTCTTTATGTTGGCAGACTATCAAGTGGTGGGCTGTTGGTACTCTTAATAAATGTTAAATAGTAGCGCTAGTAAGTTCATGTCAAGTAAGACACTGTTGATGTTGAAAGCTCCCACCCCTCTTTCAGTCTGATAGGTATCTGTGTTCAAAACATACCCAGGGCTTAATGATCTGGAAACCACATTTTAAATGGCTGTCCATTTGGGCCTCTATTATTTAAGGTGGAAATTTATGTTGTCCTTCCTGAAGTCTGTTTCACCCCATCTTTTCCACTTTAGAATAATGGATCATAGAATTGTGGAGTATGAAGGGACCATCTAGTCCAACACCCTGTAATGCAGGAATCATTTGCCCAATATGGGGCTCAAACTCATTACCCTGAGATTAAGAGTGTTATGCTCTACCGACTGAGCTAATGAGGTTTAAAAATGTATTTTAAGCTCTGGTTTAATTTATTTCTTATCCTTTTAAAAACTTTTCTCTCAAAAGCCTATTATTATTATTATTACATTTGTATCCCATCTCTACAAAGAGCTCCGTGTGGCTTACATAGCTCTCCTCCTCCCTATTTTATCCTCAAAAAAACTCTGTGAGGGTTAGGCTGCCAGTAAGTGACTAGCCCAAAGTCTCCCAATGAGCTTCATTGCCAAGTAGTAATTTGAACTCAGGTCTTCTAGGCCCTAGTTCAAACACTCTAACCACTACACCACACTTTTTTTCTGGCACACACACGCTAACCACTGTGCCACACTGGCCCACTTTATTAAGGCAACCAAAATCTCACCAAATAGTTTAAAAGTTGGTGAGCCTCCACAATTCTTCATCGGAGATCAGGTTATACACAGCTTCCTTAATTGTAGAAAACAGGAACCAAGCGAAACTAGATAGCCTTCATATTACCAAAGGCAGAAATTAATTTTAGGTGGTATCCTAGCTTCCACCCAGGGAAGAAGGCCAGAACTGGACAGAAGGCATGGACATGCCCCAACAAGTTTACATGCTCTACCTGCCATTTTTCTAAAGACAAGAGGTGGAGTACTCACTGGCAAGACTCAGTTGCTCTGTGGGAATGAGTGCTCCATTGGGGTGGATCGGTAGTTCTGATTCCGTTCTCTTGGTCTCCCGATATAGAAATTGGCTTTTGCACAGCATCAGAGGTTAATCCCTTGTTCATTCTATATTCCAGAGAGAATTTAATAGCCAAGATTTATGGCTTGGCTACCATTAATCACCACATAATTATCTCTGTCAGTGAGTTGCCAGCAAAAGATGTTCAGTCCGCCATATTTCTCCCCTGGGCTTTTTCTATGTTTTAAAGCAGCTTTCCCCAAATTGTGCCATCGTAATATCTTAGACCAGGACTGGCCTGCTATAAGCTGGGCTGAGGCAGCTGCCTCAGGTGGCAAAACCCCACCAAACCATGCCCCCATGGGTCTTGCAAGATATTGCTGCAACCCGCCATTGCCGCTTCGCAGGCATCACCACACAACCCAGGTAAGGGAGGTTTGGGCAGGAGTGGTGCAGTGCGGTGGTGCGACACTGTCCCATTTTGCTTCAGGTGTTGAAATGGGATGCACGGCCCCTGCCTTAGACTACAACTTCTAGCAGTCCCAACCAACAAAGCAGAACCCACGCTGGCTAAGACTGATGGGAATTTTCATCCAAATCATCAAGATGGCACTTGTTTTGAGAAGACTATTCTAAAGAGAGAGACACCTACTTTGATAAAGGCACACAAGAAAGAGGCCCGCATTTTGTTTATTACCTGACTCTTAGTTATCATTCAAAACATGCGGACTCTTGTCTACAACAGTGTTTGCTGTCTGAGTCTTCTTTGACTATAGTATTTGTTTGTTCCCCCATGCAATGATGTAAGTGAGTGCACATCCATTTTCGTCTTTCCCATTAGCGTTTGCTTTGTGGCTTAACGTGCCCGTTAGTTTATAATACTTGCGCGCCTCATCAACCAGTAGCTCTCTCTTTGTTTCTCTCCATCTCCCTGCGCTTTACTCCCCCCACCGCTGCCATTCATTTTGCAATGAAATAATTTGCAAAATAAATTTATTTCCCCTTTAATTTTGCCGGTTCGTTCTCTAGAAATGTAAAACTTATTTTCCTAGTGCCCCTCTTGTAGAAACGCTAACTACAGTGTGATTGATCCCAGTCGAATTTTGAAAGAATTCATTCAAAAATGTGTGCTGTTTCTTGAGACTGCGAACAATTCCAGACAGCCCTACAGTAGTTTGAGAGCGAGGCCACATTATACAAAGTATGGGACTGGGCTCTTAGGTTTACCCCATAGGGTTAGGCTATGGATTAAATGGGTCCACGAGCCATGAATTAAAGAGGGCTCTCCAGGGCTTCAGACAGGGCACATTCTGAGCCCTACCTGGAAATTGAACCTGAGACTGGCAGCATGATGCTGTACCACTGAACTGCAACCTTTCTACTGAGCTACAGTTTGCCTTCAACTAGAGAAAGCACACCTCCCCTTCTTACATGAACTGATTCTGCTTGGCATCAGTAAGAGCTGAACTTTGCTAAGTAGAAGAGCTGGTGGGGAGGAGGAGCCATGATGTGAGACGGACTCACTTAGGTCATTATCATTCTGTCACTGCATCAGACACCGGGAGGCGGGGGATGGATGCTGCTTTTGCCCCCACTCTAAGGCACAGTGCCATTTAATAGCCTTTCTGACCAATGGCAGATGACCAGGTGCCCTATCTACCTCTGACTACTTGAGTTTGATAATAGGATCATAGAATTACAGGACTGTAGATTTGGTAGAGACTACAATAATAATAATTTATTATTTATACCCTGCCCATCCGGCTGGGTTTCCCCAGCCACTCTGCGCAGCTCCTAACAGAATTGATGATGATGATAATAAAGCAGCGATAAAACATCAGACATTAAAAACTTCCCTAAACAGGGCTACCTTCAGATGGCTTCTAAACGTTAGATAGTTGTTTATTTGTCATCTGATGGGAGGGCATTCCACAGGGTGGCACTACTGAGAAGGCCCTCTGCCCGGTTCCCTGTAACCTCACTTCTCGCAGTGAGGGAATCGCCAGAAGGCCCTCGGAGCTGGACCTCAGTGGCTGAATGATGGGGGTGGAGACGCTCCTGCAGGTATTCTGGACCGAGGCCATTTAGGGCTTTGAAGGTCAGCACCAACACTTTGAATTGTGCTCGGAAACGTACTGGGAGCCAGTGTAGGTTTTTCGGGACCAGTGTTATATGGTTTCAGTGGCCACTCCCAGTCACTAGTCTGCCACATTCTGGATTAGTTGTAGTTTCCGGGTTACCTTCAAAGGTAGCTCTGCATTGCAGTAGTCCAAGCAGGAGATAACTAGAGCATGCACCACTCTGGCGAGACAGTCCGCAGGCAGATAGGGTCTCAGCCTGCCTACCAGATGGAGCTGGTAGACAGCTGCCCTGGACACAGAATTGACCTGCGCCTCCATGGACAGCTGTGAGTCCAAAATGACTCCCAGCCTGCGCACCTGGTCCTTCAGAGGCACAGTTACCCCATTCAGGACCAGGAAGTCCTCCACATCCACACCTGAAAACAGTACTTCTGTCTTGTCAGGATTCAACTTCAATCTGTTAGCTGCCATCCATCCTCCAACCACCTCTGGACACACAAGGGTCATTTAGTCCAATTTCCTGCAATGCAGGGATATTTTGCCTAATGTGGGGCTCAAATTCATGACCCCACGATGAATAAATATACTTATGCATAATAGAGCTAGGTCAGTTATACTTCTGGCTTTTGAAGAAAGTATCTTTTAAAGGAATCTGTGAAAGCTGTCCTCCCCGAACATGGATATCAGTGATAATACACTCCTAAGAATAGTTATGGAGATAGTATAATGCACTTAGTGAAGGATTATTAGTTCAAGGTATGTTCAAAGAAATTTGTTAAAGATAATTTATTAACCCTGCTCCTGCCTAAACTACAGGGAGCTTGCTGCCATCTAATCCCAAAGAGACAAGAGATGTTGTATGTGTGAATTATTTGTTAATCCCAATTATTTGTTAATCCCAATGGCCTCTGTGGAGTTACCCTGGCAAAAGATTAGAGGCCTATTTTGAGTTGAGAACGCAGAGTAGAAACATCTCATTATGCTCAATTTTCCTGGGAAATTAATGGTTCACTCCATGAAAGAACACCCAGGATCTGGAAGCTTCTCAGAGAAAATACTTAACAGCTTTGGTTCTGGTGCAGGAAAACTATTCAGATATCTACTTTATGTACATGAACAGACTTACTGCATTCACTAAGGGAACTCGTGAACTTCAAATGTCCTTAAAGTGCTTGTGAGATGTGAGTTGTTATTCCTTTTTAGCTTCCCTGCAAGGAAAAATAAATGCATTACTCTTGAACGTTTGTAAGCCAAACTGTGTTTTGTTGTCTTAGCAACAAGTAATGATGACACCTGTTTTGTTACTTGGAAATGGAAGATGCTGGCATGTGCAGCAAGGCTCGCCGTTAATCGCTAGATGCTGTTTTTGGAATCAAAGAATTAGAAGTTTCGTTTCGAGAAGAACAACATCAAAGTTCACCATTGTGGCAATCCATTGTGTTTCCATAGAGGCGCACTCTCGGCTAGCTCACCTCACTCGTTCATGAATGTGGAATCTATCTGTGCACAGTGGGGTGTAGGCTCACATACAGAAGCCATTACACATAATACGTGGATTCTGTGTAAGTGAATACATTTCATCAGTGTGTATGGCACGTCTTATTTCTGTGATCCTTGCTCCCCTGTTTTTTGAGGGAGAAAGCATGCAGAAATTTGGGGTGTCGTGCTTGTGCATGAATGCAGGTGTGCCTGATCTGAACACGCTTCCTGAACATGATGATGAATATGTCCTTGCCTTGCTGCATATAAAAATTCTCAGCAAGTTAACCACTCCATTGCTATCTGGTACTGCTTTACCACTGGTTCCCTTTAGCCAAAATGATTTTCTCCCCCTTTCGGAGTGCAGGGGATGCTTCTTTTATTAAAAGACGAAGCATTTCACTGCCTGTATATAAGCTAGGCTAGAGTGGCTATTTGGAACTGGTTCCTTCGAAATGCTGTGACATTGTACTTCAGCGGTGCTTTCTGTGTTCGACATTCTCCTCCACCTACCTTGTCAGATGAAGTTACTTATAATACTGTCACTGACTTAAACTATACAGAGTATAAGAACACACTGAGGCATGTCTCTCTTAGATGTTTGGGACCTTGTGAAAGAGTCAGTGGGGCTTCATCCTCCTCCCACTTCTGAAGAGATATTTTGCCAGTATTCTCAGGAGTCTAAAGGAGATTGAATGATAAAAGGGGAATTCATATAAGAATGCTATAGTCTGTAGCACTTTGCTTAAAAGAAGGTGACACGGCTGGTTGTTAACATGGATTACTGGCTCACATTCCTGACCTTTTTAAATAAAGAAAATATACACTAGGAGTTCCAACAAGACCAGGGCGAAAATGATAAGGATCGCTGTAGTGGTTTTTTATTGCATTTAAATGAAAGGAGGGAAGGGTCCAGCCCCCCAGCTGCTTTAAGCACAGATTTCTAGAAGTCCTTGTGGTTTGCAGAGTTCATTATTGTACTTGGCCCCTCATAAAACTGGCTCTGCTTCCTTTTGGTAGTATATACACAGTAGTTGGAAGGTAGAATGTACATTAAGAATTGTGAGTGTTGGCTGACCTCTTTTGAAATACTTGGAACAGAAGGATTTTCACCTCCTAATTAAATTTTTACTCTCCATTTTGGTGGGTTTGCATTCTTCCCGGATGGTCATAGTTTGTTTTAATTTCTTTTTATTATTATTGATTAAAGGCTGATATATCAGAGGTTGCATATAAGGACAGGCTTGCAATCAGGAAGAGAGGAGGGTGGGATAAGCCTAATGTTTTATAATGTGGCTGGAAATACCTTTATTAAACGGTACAAGGAAAAATGCAGCATTGGCACCAACCATGTAGCATATGGCAACATTTCCTCATTTAGGAGACCTACAGCACAGATGAGTGGCCTGTGGTGACCGCTTAATGCAGGAAACGAAAAAATAGATTTGAATTAACAGTGCTGCTATGGCTTGTAAAATTAAGCAAAGATTTCCCCAACAAATCTTTTAGTTCATGTGCAAAATCAGATGTGTGCTGTTCCTTCTGGCGGTTTGGGCAGAAATCCTTCTTCTTTGCAAAGAATTATAGAGGATCTGTAACAGCAGAACAGTTTTCTGTATTTACTCAGGAAAATAACTGACCTGAAATTGCGGGGCGGGGCGGGGGGGGGAGGAGGCGGGCGGGCGTGAGACAGATCAGACTATTTCTAGTCAAGAACAGTTTCCTACATGTTAATTTATAAACCTGTCCATCTTGTTTTCACATTAATCAGCAGATCATTTTTAAAAATCTGCATGAAAGTTCATATTTAAATGTGTGGTGTTTTGAGCATGATTTCTCATGAAATGTACATGTTTCTAAATGTATTTTCTCATGAAGATACAAATTATGAACAACTTACACCTACCTGGGCTGGGTGTTCATCAGTATGCGGATGATACCCAGCTCTACCTCTCTTTTAAATCACAACCAGTGAAGGCGGTGAAGGTCCTGTGTGAGTGTCTGGAGGCGGTTGGAGGATGGATGGCGGCTAACAGATTGAGGTTGAATCCTGACAAGACAGAAGTACTGTTTTTGGGGGACAGGAGGCGGGCAGGTGTGGAGGATTCCCTGGTCCTGAATGGGGTAACTGTGCCCCTGAAGGACCAGGTGCGCAGCCTGGGAGTCATTTTGGACTCACAGCAGTCCATGGAGGCACAGGTTAATTCTGTGTCCAGGGCAGCTGTTTACCAGCTCCATCTGGTACGTAGGCTGAGACCCTATCTGCCTGTGGACTGTCTCGCCAGAGTGGTACATGCTCTGGTTATCTCCCACTTGGACTACTGCAATGCACTCTACGTGGGGCTACCTTTGAAGGTGACTCGGAAACTACAACTAATCCAGAATGCGGCAGCTAGACTGGTGACTGGGGGCGGCCGCCGAGACCATATAACACCAGTCTTGAAAGACCTACATTGGCTCCCAGTACGTTTCTGAGCACAATTCAAAGTGTTGGTGCTGACCTTTAAAGCCCTAAACGGCCTCGGTCCAGTATACCTGAAGGAGCGTCTCCACCCCCATCGTTCTGCCCGGACGCTGAGGTCCAGCGCCGAGGGCCTTCTGGCGGTTCCCTAATTGCGAGAAGCAAAGCTACAGGGAACCAGGCAGAGGGCCTTCTCGGTAGAGGCGCCCACCCTGTGGAACGCCCTTCCAGCAGATGTCAAAGTGATAAACAACTACCTGACATTCAGAAGACATCTTAAGGCAGCCCTGTTCAGGGAAGTTTTTAACGTGTGATATTTTACTGTATTTTTTGTTTCTATGGAAGCCGCCCAGAGTGGCTGGGGAGGCCCAGCCAGATGGGCGGGGTATAAATAATAAATATTATTATTATTATTATTATTATTATTATTATTATTATTATTTTTACCAAGAGCAACACCTCAATGCCCTCCATATGCACTGTGTCAGGAAGATTTGGGGCATCATATAGGAAGACAGTCTCAAACAAAGTCCACATTCCCAGCACAGGCATGAGACCCTTTCAACAACTGACACCTCTGCTCACAGATCAGTACTGGTTGCCCATTTGTTACTGGGCCAAATTCAAGGTGTTACCAGTGGGATATAAAGCCCTTAACAGCTTGGGATCAGTTTCCTTGCCTTAACCATTTGTACATACCCGACTGCTCCGATTTGTGGAACTGGCACTGTTTTAAGTGCCACATCATACCTGTTCTGTACTTGTAAGAATTCTTTTAGTGCTGCAGTGCCTACACTTTGGAACTCCCTGCCTCATGACAGCAGGCAGGCACTTTCTCTGTATTCTTTTTGTGCACCTGCTTAAAACAGCTACATGTCTATATCCAAACATGTAGAAGTTGCATGTGTTTGACCTCTTCTTAGCTACCGTCGGTTTTAATAATATTTTGTATTTATAACTATTCCTATCAAGAATGCAAATGTTTCATTTTAGATTATTGTAAACCACAGAGGTTCTTTCAATCAAGCAGCATAAAACTGTAACCATACATGAATTCAGAGTGCTGCCAGGATCATGCTCACAGATTGGGGGTGTGAGTGTTTTTCCACCCACCCCAATCTCTTTTGGCCTTTCTATTGCCATTTTTTATTTTTAAGATTTTGCTTCCTGTTTCTCCCAATGGAAGGAAAAATAAGTACAGGGGGACCTTGGTTTACAAACTTAATCCATTCTGGAAGTCCCTTCTTAAACCAAAGCCGTTCTTAAACTGAGGCATGCGTTCCCTAATGAGGCCTCCTGCTGCCGGTGCCCTTCCACCGTTCAGATTCCGTTTGTAGACCGAGGTAAAGTTTGCTAACCAGAACACTACTTTCAGTTTTGCAGAGTTCTTATACCGAATAGTTCGTAAACAGGGCTATTCTTAAACCGAGGTACCACTGTGTTCCACTGACCTTCTGAAACACCTGAAATTGAAGAGCCATTTCATAACCCCCAGTTATGGCCTCCATAGTGATGTCTCATATTTTCAGGAGGCACAAGAGGAAGGAGGAGGAAGAAGAAGCTGGCGAAGACCAGCATGCAACTCTGAATTGAACCTACCAAGGGCTATACAGGATCTAACCCAAGGATCTTGTGTTTATTTTGTGACCCTGTTCAAATTGAACCCAGGGCAGATCGCCTCCACGACTACTGACTTTTCCTTTATTCCAACGCTGGCTGTGCTGGAAGGGAATCATACCAGCACAGCACACTATTTTTCTTAAAAGTACAATTTTTTAAAGCCTCACATCCCTAGGAAATTATTCCCCATTACTACATTTTATCTCACTGTCCAGCCTAGTCAAAGTATGCAAACAAATCTGTTTCAACCAAGGGAGATTGTTACTGTTGATTGTGGTAGTAACTATTATGTCCACACTGATCCAAATTAAGGGATTCTGAATTCTCCATCGGAGAAATGGAAGCTCCCTGCATAGGAGATAATCTCTATTGTTGTTGGGATCTGAGAGAGGTTCTATTAACACTTGATAATGCAACAGGAACCCATTTCTTTGTGGCTGTTCTCTGCACTGTTGATTAAACGTCTGGAAAGCCAAGACCTACGGACTTAAAAGGCTAATCTTCCTAAGTAAAATAAAATAAAATTTGAAAATGCCCTTGGCAGTATTTATTTATTTATTATTTTAATGGTTTGTGGAGGCAAGGATTTTAAAGCCATTTGCAGATTTAGGACAATTTTCAATTACAGACTAGGATAATTTATTGTCCATCTGATTAAGTAGTGTACCTTTCAAGCTGCACCTCAGTGACAGCACAGATTAGGAAAGTTTCTAATATGAGCAAAAAACACAACAAATGACTATTATTATGGCATTGTTTAGATTTTTAAAAAACATTGTAGGGTAAATCCTTGCTGCATATTCTTTGCACTGAAAGAGACATGAACATTCACTAATTGTCTTTGGTTATGTTGATGGTTCAAAATATGAAGTTTCAGAAATGTAATACAGAAATGCAAACTCTTTTTTAAAGGGGTAAGAGCAAGAACAAGCCTTAGATCGTCCAGATGCACTGCTTTGGGCGTGTTTGCACCACACTTTTGATTCATTTCACAGTAAAAGTGAAATATGCAGCAATAATATAGTTGTTTACCTTTCCTGGAGAAATGGGACTTAGGCACGGCTGTTCTGTGCCCTAGTTACATTCATTTATATTGTTGTGACTTGCTCTGTGTTGGCTTGGTTTTGGAAAGGGTTCATTTGGTTCAGAACCCAACAGCCAGACTCTTGTTTGCATACCTGTCAACTGTCCCAATTTGAGTGGGTCATTTCAGAATTACAGAAGCCACTATGTGTAATTTTATAGAACCTTGGATCCTGGTCCTATTATTATCATCATCATTATTAATATACCACCCATCATTCACCATAAGGGTGAAAATACAACATTAAAATCATTTTGAAACAAATTAAAGCCAAGAGATTAGGGTGGCTCCTAAAAATCTATTTGTCAGGTTTCAAATTTCTGGATTGTAGCTAACTTTGATTGATCCAGTCTCCTCTTTTCTGAATTTAGCAACATCACCTATTACAGAGACACATTTCTTGAAATATCCTCCTTTTCTATCTCGTCAGGTGTGTGAATCTGTAAAACCAATTGTAATCAATTGGTAGCAATTAACAGTAGACCAATTTATTAGGCCAGTCTTCATTTTCTAGTTTTGTTCATGCTTTCAGTCGTATTTACTGATGATTTTATAATGCCTGATGTCTGGTAACTTAGTGTGATTATGGAAGGTCATTTAAATGCTTCCTTTCCATGCAAATTAGATGCATGCAGTATTTTATTGTCAAAATAATATGTTTCAAGTAGTAAAATGGCAAGGGAATACTGACTGAGCTATTAATAAAACACACCAGCTTTTAGCTGGCAAACCAGCCTTCTTTCCATCAAATATGTCTCAGCCTTTAATAAAGAAACTCAAGTGTTGTAGGTGAAAAATTACTTTTCTCACCCGGTCATCTGTCTGTCATGTATTATTCAGGTCACCAATGTTTGTCCTGAACTGTATCATTCTGTAGTTGTGTCAGGTATGAAATATGTTCGGTGTAATTCCATCAGACTTCGTGAAGTTGATTAGAACAGATCACCTTTCGGCATGGGCACAAGTTATCTCAGCAGATTGAGTGAAAAAGACTTATTTATCTTTGCCTTATAATAAAGAAAGAGATGAGCGAATTTATCCATTAACTTGGAAAGAGTCACATATTTGGTGTGAAAATAAATTGCAGTGATGAAAAAAAACCCCGAACAAACAAACAAAATCCTGTGGTTATGTTCTTGGGGAAAAACATGCATGTGAAAATATAAAACTGTAAACTAAAGCACATGCCAATATTTATAATTTGTATATACAAACATGGAATTTATCTTTAATAATTAGTGACATTCTCTGCATTTTTCTCATTCTCATGCAAAATTCACATTCAACTGTTTTCTTCCATAAAATATATATCATTGGGCAATCAAAAGTACACTGATGTTAATAGCAAAACAACAATTAGATTGATGGAAATACATGATACCTATAAGCTGAGAAGTAAAGAATTCAGTTGAAAGCAGTATTGTTTGTGGAACAGTATTTTCCTCTGATAAACGAATCCAGATTATATTTGAACACATTTGCCTCATGCTGCAAAGGAGATCCAGATATGCTTCCCATGGCTGTATCCCTACATCTAACATGCACCCCTTCAACTTCCAGGATTGGGCCTGCATGTGCAACACCCAACAGATGACCTGTACTGACAACCTGTGCTGTACTGACTATAATTGACAGCACCATTCATACAATAGAGTGCAAATAATCTACAGTGTTAATACAACCCGTTCCAGTTTTATTGTGCTCTATATTTGCTGCTGCAACATGGGTGCATACATATCCCTTTGAAACTGCAGAGGGGATAATGGCTAAAGCCATGTCAGTCAGAAAGAAGCGAAAGGTCCAGATGCATGTGTGTCACTTACCTGGTATGACTACATACTGATATGACATCCTTTTTAAGGTGCACATGACATCACATTTAGATTCAGTGGAGAAAGTGTTAGGATTACAATGGCCTTCCAAATGACTAGATGACATATTTGTTTAAGGTAAGGTGACCCCCTTCCATAAACTGAAGATCATTGTTTCATTGGAAAAGGAACACAACAAACAACAGCAACAACACCTCTATGCTGAATCTCAGATTATCCAGGTCCAATATCAATCTTTTGGGTTTCTGGAGCAGAAAGTAGATTTTGTCCCCTTCTAGAATTGAAGGGAGAATGCACGTGAGGGATTTAGATTTCTATGTTGCCCATAAACTACCTGTAAGGTTATTTCGAGACTGGAGTCATGAGATTCAATTCAGTTTCACCTTTATTAAATTTCAATCCTTAATCACTGGCCTCTGTAGGATTAGTTGTAAGTGGGTTTTGAAATGTGGTATTTAGTGTTAAGCAATTAGTTTTAGTAATACAATTCAGTGGATGCTCTAGCAAAAAGTTCACGATTTACATAGAAGCTAAAGTCATCTTTGGATTTAAATATTAATTTCCGAGCAGCTGAAAACTGAAATATAGTACATTTGCGTAAATAAAAGAGGCCTTAATTCATCTAGATAATGCGTCATGCATTATCTTGGTAAATCATTATATTAAATCTCTGCATCTGTACCTATCTTTCTACCTGTACATTTAAAATAGTACAGTGTATAATGTAATTATATTAAATTATGGCGCTATAAACATTTGTGCTGACCATTCTAACTTCATAATCACTTCAGCCGTAATCCTGCGCACAGTGAGATTGCTGAGTTTCCACTGGTTTAAATCAGACATAAGCAGTCTGTGTACTGGATTGCAGCCTTTGTATCTTTATATTGTTTAAGAAATGTCTGTGGTTTTGTCATTCTGCTCATCAGAATTCCTTTGGGCAAGCCTTTCCCCCCTATTCATTCATCTATGTCTCTCATTTTTTACTGAATTGATAAAGAGCCACGTGAAATGAGCCCAGTTAATGGACACAGTGGGTCAAATTCTGCCCTCAGATACAAGGTCTGGACTCAGCTCCCATTGAATTTGTAATGGAAGCCGAGTATGCGTGTGTGAAAATGGAATTTAGTTTAGTATACTTAAGAGAGAACATCTAATTAGGTACAGTTTTTGCCTTGGAAAATAATTGAAATCCTTTCTATAAATACTCAAAAGAATGTGTTTGAAAATGCCATTCTAGAGGATACTGAAAGAAAAAACGAAAGCCACAAATAATTTGGTTTAAAGACCAAGGTTGCCACTTTTATTGAAATACAATAGCTTAAACTGAAGTGTGACTCAACAAGCGAATAGTCCTTAGAGTAGTAAGTAATCATACAGCCTGGGGCCAGCACTAATGTATCCTACATCTGGAGATGTGATCTTCATACTGCAGCTTCTCCACAGTGCAGCTTCCAACTTTTATCAGGTTAAAGCAGAGATGCATTTTCTCATGGGGCTTTGATTCGGATGGCAAATCATAGAATCATAGAGTTGGAAGAGACCACAAGGGCCATCGAGTCCAACCCCCTGCCAAGCAGGAAACACCATCAGAGCACTCCTGACATATGGTTGTCAAGCCTCTGCTTAAAGACCTCCAAAGAAGGAGACTCCACCACACTCCTTGGCAGCAAATTCCACTGTCAAACAGCTCTTACTGTCAGGAAGTTCTTCCTAATGTTTAGGTGGAATCTTCTTTCTTGTAGTTTGGATCCATTGCTCCGTGTCCGCTTCTCTGGAGCAGCAGAAAACAACCTTTCTCCCTCCTCTATGTGACATACTTTTATATATTTGAACATGGCTATCATATCACCCCTTAACCTCCTCTTCTCCAGGCTAAACATGCCCAGCTCCCTTAGCTGTTCCTCATAAGGCATCGTTTCCAGGCCTTTGACCATTTTGGTTGCCCTCCTCTGGACACGTTCCAGTTTGTCAGTGTCCTTCTTGAACTGTGGTGCCCAGAACTGGACACAGTACTCCAGGTGAGGTCTGACCAGAGCAGAATACAGTGGCACTATTACTTCCCTTGATCTAGATGCTATACTCCTATTGATGCAGCCCAGAATTACATTGGCTTTTTTAGCTGCCGCGTCACACTGTTGGCTCATGTCAAGTTTGTGGTCAACCAAGACTCCTAGATCCTTTTCACATGTACTGCTCTCAAGCCAGGTGTCACCCATCTTGTATTTGTGCCTCTCATTTTTTTTGCCCAAGTGCAATACTTTACATTTCTCCCTGTTAAAATTCATCTTGTTTGTTTTGGCCCAGTTCTCTAATCTGTCAAGGTCGTTTTGAAGTGTGATCCTGTCCTCTGGGGTGTTAGCCACCCCTCCCAGTTTGGTGTCATCTGCAAATTTGATCAGGATGCCCTTGAGTCCATCATCCAAGTCGTTGATAAAGATGTTGAATAAGACCGGGCCCAAGACAGAACCCTGTGGCACCCCACTAGTCACTCTTCTCCAGGATGAAGAGGAACCATTGATGAGCACCCTTTGGGTTCGGTCAGTCAGCCAGTTACAAATCCACTGAGTGGTAGCATAGTCAAGACCGCATTTTACCAGCTTCTTTACAAGAATATCATGGGGCACCTTGTCAAATGCCTTGCTGAAATCAAGGTAGGCTACATACACTGCATTCCCTTCATCTACCAAGCTTGTAATTCTGTCAAAAAACGAGATCAGGTTAGTCTGACATGACTTATTTTTCAGAAATCCATGCTGACTATTGGTGATCACAGCATTCCTTTCTAGGTGCTCACAGACTGTTTGCTTAATGATCTGCTCCAGAATCTTCCCTGGTATTGATGTCAGACTGACTGGGCGGTAATTATTTGGGTCCTCTCTTCCCCTTTTTGGGGAACAAATGGCCTAGCGTGCCTCTGTTCTTGCTGCATCTGTTGTGAAGCCAGTGTAAATTTATGGGGAAAGAGATCCTGCCAAGAACCTGTTCCACAGGGAGGTACTCCTACCACCAAAATAGCAACACCATTCAGCCGTTTCCTGCCAAATCTGTCTAATACTTCAAGATCACATAAGTCTAAGGATGGATCTGTCAATTTCAGTTCTTTCCGTTTCTTGTTCTTCCGTTCCTAAATCCAGCCCTCCACATTTTGCAGCAATTTCTTTGGGGGTGGGGTGGGGCGTGTTAAAAAATTCTCATAAGAATTCATCAGCATTTTAGTGCAAAGTTCTCATAATAAACACATTTTAGTTAGGTTTCTTTTATTTACTGTTTGACTATTGTACACATTTTTGACTATTGACTATTGCACACATTTTTGCAAGCAATTTTCCCTCATAAAATGCATTTCACTAATATCTTCAGTTATACGCATGCTTTCCCGCTTTCCCCTAATTTAATCATTTTTATAAACATTATTTGATTGGAGAACTGCACAACAAATTTTGAATGTGGATTTTCCAGCACAGCTGTGTGTCAGTTTGTATATTGTTTCAGAAAGTGTGAATTTGACAGATTTGGCTTTAAACGTGTACTGAATTTAATTTCTCCTCCATCTCTACATAAGCCTGATTGTGTAGGGTTCTGAATTGCATGGGGAGTCTCCACAAGTGGAAGAGATTCCTCACTTCTGAGCCTCAGGGGGTGCTGCAGGGGGTGTTGCAACTATGAAGTAGACTGAAAGGCAAGAGGGGTGACTTTTGGTGTTGTACAGGGTCATAGCTGTCAACCATCCCTTATTTGGCGGGAAACTCCCTTATCCCAGCGCCGTTTCCTGCTGCTGTCCCAGATTGATGATGTCCCTTAAATTTCCCAGGTATCAAAGGAAGCAGCTCCTCTCCCTCCCTCCCTGCCGGCCAGGGAGGAGAGAGGCTCCAACTGTGTTGCTTGGCTGCGTTGCTCACCCAATAAGGAGTCTAAGAACGACTGGGGGGTGGAGCTTGCATGCCTTGTGCCGATCAAATTGGCCGCGATGCCTGGGGACTCGCCTTTGCTCAGCGCTTCCCAGCGGAGAGGTGACGGTGGTTTTCCTTGCTGCATCCCCTTTGCCGGGTTGCTGTGCTGTGGGAACCACCGCTTGAGGCTTCGTTTGGCTGCTGGCTGGGTTTTCTGCCTTTGGCTCAGAGGGGCTCAGAAGTTGAACATACTTGTGCTCTGAAAATCCCTTATTTTGGCTGCTGATCCCTTATTTCTGAGGCTGCTGGTCCCTTATTTTCAAATCTGTAAGTTGACAGCTATGTACAGGGTGCTGCTGAATTTTGAGACCCCAAGGTCTGCCACTGGTTCATTTTTTCCCTGTGGAGTTTGCACATGATCGGTGGCTGAATGGGAATCATATTTAACGAACATTTACTCAGAGTAGGCTCACTGAAATTAACGAACAAGGCTAAGTTAGGGCCATAAATAGCATGGAGTCTGAGTAAAAATTAATTGAATACAACTCATAGTTCCTGCCCTCCTCACGACTCTACTCACACAAAAAGAATGCTTAGGTTGTGGCCATGTGGAGATGTCAAGGCAATAAACAACTATTTTACTTTTAAAAGACAACTGAAGTTTGGGGAAGTTTAGGGAGGTTTTTAAATGTCTGATGCTGTATTGTTTTTAATATTCGGTTGGAAGCTGCCCAGAGTGGCTGGGGAAACCCAGCCAGATGGGCAGGCTATAAATTATTATTATTATTATTATTATTATTATTATTATTATTATTATTAGTGTGGTGTGGTGAGATGCAGCTGCCTTTCAGGATCTTAAAAACTAACTGGGATTCAGGGAAGCAGCTCCCCCCACCCCCACCCCGCATTGAGAAGAATAAACTGAACTAACAGAAAACAGGGGTGAAAGTGGCCCCTTGGTCGTTAAATCTAAGGGGACCTGGACTTGCCTGTTTTTAATGGTATTTCATCCTTCCCAAAAGAGCAAGTTTTTAGGCAGAGCATTTTCGGACTGAAGGCACAAGTAGCCGCCACCTTGCAAAAAGCAAGCAGGTCTGGGTCTGATCCATGTCCAGGTGCGCTTTGTGTCCCGCCCCCCCCCCCTTACAATCAAGAAGTGTGTTAATTTTTTATAATAAATAATAAATACTCTGCCTTTGGTCCCATGATGCAATAAAAATGGGACATAAATTTATTATTAAAAACCTGGATCTTGGTGATATCTTAGCCAGAACCCCTGTACACTGATAGTATAATGCTCTTTCTGGGCAAACACATGAGGTGTTTTTGGGTGCCAAACCATCTCTGGGGTTTTGAAATTCCATATTTCCCCTTGAAAGTATTTTGTCTTCCACTTGCTGCTTTTTGGTGATGTTTATGGATTTTTCTGCTGTTGTATGGTTTTCATGCTGTTGGTAGGGCGTTTTTTGTGTTAATTTTGTGCTGGTATTTATCGATCACTTGTAGTACTGTTGATTGTGTTTGTACTTTATTGATTTTGATCTGTGAACCACCCAGAGGACACAGCTAATTGGGAGATACAGAAAATGCTAAAGCAAATAAAAATAAATGAATAATTTGCTTTGCTGGCTACTCTGATTCCTAGTGAAGGCAGACTTGCAATCCTATGCACACTTACCTGGGAGTATGTCCTATTGACTTTAATAGCACTTAACTCCTACATGCTTAGGATTGCTCTGTCAGTAACTTTGATTCATGCCCTGATAAACACATGGATTAATTACCATTATGCATTTGAAGGCCATCCAGAAACTGCAGTTAGTACAGTATTCTGGAGCTACTCATGGGAAGCCAGAATGAAATATAATATACAAAGAAGACTCTACCTCTTTCTTTTCTCTCAGGGCTGATTGCTGTGCCACAACAAAAACACCAAATGTATGTTAAGATCAAGGGTTGTGCCCAGGATACATTCTCAAGAGATCTGAATGTAAGGAATTGCTCAAAGGGAGAAGGAAAAGTTGAGGATTTATTACCAATGCAAGTGGTTTAGAGCATGTTTCTAGTAAGCTGGCAACCTGCAACAGTTGACAGAAGTAGTTCAACTGATGTTCCCACACAGCCTCTGACCTTGCCACTCCCCTGACCTGCTCCAGATAAGCTGAAGCAACATCAGTGTCAAGAGGGTGGCTCTGCAGCCCCCACTCACCACACTGGCTACTAATGCTTGATTGTCCCATATGGATAAATATTGAAGAAGAAAAACTATGTTTGAATTACAGGCCACTAAACCTTATGAACATTTAGAACCGTTTAATCACCGACAATGATGTATCTATGACACAGATCCTAAGTAATGAACTAGTGAAACAGACCACTATGGAAGGAACAGAGATCAAAGATGGTCGCAACCATAATAATAATAATAATAATTTATTATTTATATGCTGCCCATCCAGCTGGGTCTCCCAGCCACTCTGGGCGGCTCCCAACAGAATATTAAAAACACAATAAAACATCAAACATTAAAAACTTCCCTAATCAGGGCTGCCTTCAGATGTCTTCTACAAGTCAGATAGTTATTTATTTCCTTGACATTTGATGGGAGGGCATTCCACAGGGCGGGCGCCATTACCAAGAAGGCCCTCTGCCTGAATCGCTATAACCTCACTTCTCACAGGGAGGGAACTGCCAGAAGGTCCTGGACCTCAGTGTCTGGGCTGAACAATGGGGGTGGAGATGCTCCTTCAACTAGCAACAGGGTAGCAAAAGTCTGTATGAACCCAATATAATCCATCTGCTTTAACTACCCAATGAACAATTGAAGTGGTGTCTATATGGATTTTGCCACTTCTTAATATATTTTAACCAAATTTTCCATTATAATTTCCAAGATCAAGAAGGAAGTTTTCATCTGTGTTTGGATACAGTTGGGTGCCATTTTGAACCAAAATGGCAGACTAGACTTTCCAAAACTGCACTTATTTTAACCACTGATTTCAAAACTGCACTGATTTTTTTTGTTTTGTTTTGTTTCTTATACTTCCCAAGCAATGCTGGGTACAAGACAGCTAGTCTAATATATTTTCTCAAAGATGCAGCAATAGATATTTCTCAGTATTTCTCTCTGCAGTAGGAAAGACAATCCCACTCTCCATTCATCTGTCCCTCTTTCCTTGTGACACAATATTCCCTTTTCAAAACTACAAGTCTATTCATTGACTGCTGAACTTTTACATTTTTTGACAGTGTCATCTCACACCTTAAAATCCTTCTCCAGGACCACCATCAATTCCCATAAATAATGGCCCTCAAAGATTAATTCAACTGCACACATTGTTCACGCCTTCCAAATCCCTGGAAGCTTGTATCACAGACATTTTTAACTAAGCGTATTTTCAGACAGCCTGCTTGATGTGAAATTGAGATGATCGTTCATTTCCTGCTTCATATCCAAATCTACCAAAATTAGCACATTTCTATGAAGGAAACGAGAGAGCATACATGTGCAAATGTCAGAAGAAACGACAAATAATATTAAGGGTATCATATGATGTTCTGTGCCACCATATGTGCTTAAGGTGGTGTACTATAAAGCAACTCTAGTATATCTCCACACACTATTGTTTGATGTTGCAATGATATTTCAATATATAGCCTATTCCTATAGGGTGAGTCCTTTAAAAGAGGCCCTGTGGATACAGAGTACACATGTTCCATGGGGCCTCTTTTAAAAGACTCACCCTGTATTTTAAATACCGTGTTTATTGTGGCATAAGCTTTTGTAGGCAAGTTCCTTCATCAGTTGCATGGACAGACTTTGCAATGCCATCTCAGTGAGATATACTGGTATTAACCTCTAGGATCAGCAAGATGCAAATTCTTAAATGCTGTCTTGGCTCTCAATAGATGAAGAACTCAAGCTCAGAGTATAGTTTCTGCCAAAATTCTTAATGTTCAGATCTGTATGATACATGGGCAGAGTAAGTTTCAAAGGCACAGCAGGTACTACACATGGCTAAGAAAATGAAGGTGTTACTCTAACAAGCAAACATACCCCGGTTATATGGAAATGGGGTGGGCACAAATTCAGCATGCCAAATGGGCAAGCAAATGGCAACTTCTTCTGAAGGGCTGGACCTGAGCTGTTTGTTCACACCTGTGGTGGCATATTTGCAACTTAGCTGATGGAGGTGGCTGTTCTGAAAGGACTTGATGGCTGAATCTTCCTGAGAGCAAGGGCTGGTGGGGAGGGTTCCATTAGTGCTGGATGGAGTGATGAGATCAGAGACAAAGTTGGCACAAAACCTGGGAGTGAAGCAGGTGTAGTATGCCTGGGTGAAATGCCTGGGAGTGAGATCTCCTACAGTCATACATACTGCAATGTCATACTTCCAAATATGAAAGGAGAAAGGAGAAGTATTAGATAACAATACACTTTGGGGGGAAATTCTATATGTTACAAGCCAATCAGTTCCAACAATTGCAATCAATCAATCAATCAATCAATCAATCAATAGCATGGTAAGTGGGTTTAGAAGTGTAGCCCAAGTAATCAATCCATGCCAAAAATAATTATAAAGCACCACTGTTGTTATATTTTACTGAGGCTAGGATTGTTTTCTCCTTTACAAGATAATGGAGATAGCTGTGTTGGTCCACTAGACAACACACTGAATCTGCTTAGTCTGAAGAAAAGTTTGGTGACCTCAAAAGTTTGCTCGTTATTTTGGGATGTTGTTACAGCACCATTGCTTTTGAGTGTTGTCCAGTGGACCAACACAGCTACCTCCAATTTGTAATGGAGAAAATAATTCTAGCCTCAGTAAAATATAACAACACCTAAGGAGTTCATAAAGTGCATGGGTAGACACTAAGAGATAATCGGAAGGTCAATAACCCCCAGGTTCAGCCTAGAATTGGCAGGTGTGGAATAGAGAAAAGAATTACAATTGATTTAGAGAGGATATCATAGCTATGGGATATTTAGACAGAAAAAGTTGAGCTAGCTTTGAAGAGCACTTTTAAAGCAAGTAACTGTTTTTACAAGTGAAAAAAAATAGATAATTCTGGAGTAGGAGAAAAAGTATTTCTTGCTCCAGAAAAAACACACATTATTAAATACTAAAGAAACAGACAGTTTCCTATCTTTATTGTTTTCCTGTTATCTGGGTTGCCTGCTAGGTTAGAAAGAAAAGGAAAGATAAACTTTTAAGGGATGATTCACATAAGCAACCCCTGCGTAGTTGGACAATTGAAAAGCAACAGTGTGAAGGCAATTCTGTTTGTGTAAAGTGGCTCCTCGTGATGGTAGTGATTTCGAGCACACATGATGGTATGGTGAAAATCAATGCAAGCATACAGGAAGCTGGTGTGCGCACATTATTTGCAACATGAAGGATTCCACATGGTTGCATTTTGAGCAGTGATGGATAAATTTTTATATTGCATTCTGGGAGGCAGCAGCTGGCACTGGGCAAAGGTGGCATCCCATCAAGTAGCACTTTGAGTGTCACAGGTTTAGCATGTACAGAGGATAGTGATACTTAACGCATTGCTTTGCTTATAGAGGAAACTTTCGAGATGTGTAAACCTGAGGGGATGGGAACAGAAGAAGAGCCCTGCTGGATCAGACCAAATGCCTATCTAGCCCAGGAGTCTGTTTTCACAGCGGCCAAACTATGGGAAGCCTCCAAGCAGGACATAAGCACAACAGCTGCACTCTCCCCAGGGTTGTTCCCCAGCAACTGCTGTACAAAGGGGCATTTATTTTACAGCTACACAGGATTAACCCAAGGAAACTATTGTCTTGTGGATTAATACAAAGCTTGGGCAATCTACCTCAATGTGCTCTGTTGGAGGGACAGGATCTTTGGCAAAGATAAGCAAGAAGAGAATGGAGACTGTGGATCCCACTGCAAATCTGTGCTACGTCATGATTTCTTTACATATCTTCCCCCCACCCCCCACAACCTGCTAAAAAAATTATACTTGCAATATTAAGAAAAATATTGTGTTGGAGAACAGTGTAAAATCAGCAATGAAATTACATCCATAGAACAAATATAATATATATCACAAATCAGTAGTTCAAATTAATGATTTCCAAGTCTATAGTGACTTTCAACAACATACAATGGTGTAGTAATAAGTATCACCTTAATCTATCTTTCATGAAGATTTTGTTAGTGCATAGTATTGCTGAGTGGGCAGTGTTTTTGTCTGTTTTCCATATTTTACAACTGCATTGCAGATCATATTTCCTTTAAATCCCTGGTTACAAATTAAAGATGTATTTATTTTTTAGTCTTCCTTCCTTCCTTCCTTCCTTCCTTCCTTCCTTCCTTCCTTCCTTCCTCCCTCCCTCCCTCCCTCCCTCCCTCCCTCCCTGTCTAAAATTAAGCACAGAAAGTATTTACTTAAGATGGACAGTATTTATGGAAAAAAAAACAAAAAACTGTGTGCTGCATCCCATAGGTCTATTGACTATAATTACCTTCTAATTATTTCTCAGATTTTAGTAATGGGAATTCCTGTCAGAAAGTTGCATTGAGCTGTTTTAAGTACATATCTTGTGTAAGTTCCATTACTGGTCCTTCATAGCAGCATCCCATTACACTTTCCCTCTCCCATAGATCTTTCTACTAGTGGATAGATTTCAGTAATGTTAATAATACACCAATTTCATAGATTGCCTTAATGGCCAAGGTTGCTAAAAAATGGAAGCTGCCTTTTTTCCTACTTCCTCCCAGAAAAATGATGAGGTCTGAATTTCTGCTGTGTACTTCAGAATTCAGATTCTTCTTAGGTTAACAGGGTTACCGTTCCCAACCATCTGTCAATCTCAGGCCCTTGGAAAAAAAGATCACTTTTCTCAGATCAGCCTGTAGCTTGTTAAGCTGTTTCAACAGTCCAGAAGTAGGGTATGTTTAGTTAAAATCTTTAAAATCTTTATGCTGTGGAACTTTCATTACATTTTATATATTTCTCTACTTTCCTTCTTAATATAATTGCCCTCTAACAGGATCCATTCCTCTAACCCTGATTAGAAATATCCTTTACCTCTTCCCACTGCAACCAATTGACCTCCAAACAGCAACAAGAGAGATCTGGAATATAACCCCCCTCAAATTCAAACTCTCATTGTCAGTCTGAGTTCTTTCTGGAGCTGGAAGTCACAGTTAAAGGTCAGAGCATTGATACAGGGTATATTAGTGAACTGTACCTCATGTTAGCTCCAAACCCTGTAGTGCTTGAGGTAAAAAGACTGATGAAACCTCTTTTAAAACTTTCCTATCAGTATACTCGTTATGTAGGAAGGATGCTTTTGTGATGACAGAGGGAATCAAAGCAGTTATTCATGGGTTCATTTTTTGGCCTAACAATCAATTAATGACCCACGGGTCACAGAACTCTATTTTTAATGCCTCCTTATCTCAGAATGGCTTAGGATAGTGATGTCCTTTTGGTCTTGGAAAATGGTCTTCGAAAATAAAAGATGTCAACTGTCAAGGAAATTTATATGCGGGACCTGGAAAAGCTATGTGTCTTCTATAAAATCAGGATTGGTTTGATTAGCTTTGATATGGTTTCATTGAAGGCGCTATAACATTATTGGTAGTAGGAATGCTTTTGCAGTAAGGCTGATGGCTGGCTGGCATTTTACAGAAGTATTTCTTTTTCCCCTCCCCTCTTTATTCTCTTCATACTCCCATAACACGTTGCTTGCAAATGTAGCTTAAACTGTGATATAACAGTGTGGCAATCTTTATGATATTCTATGGAAGATCCCCCCCAGTAACTTTAAATGTGGCTCTGACGCACATGATCCCATTTTTATTGTGGACCTGATTTGGTCAGATTAGCCTTTCAATATTTATGGTTTATGAACACGTTGTTTTTCTGTATATGTAGCTGGTTGTTCTCAAGTAAGTTGTAAGAGCCTGTAAAGATGCATTGATTTGAACTCCAGTGAGGTTCCTGCCTGTTGTCGATCACTGTGTAGTTTTTATTTTTTAAAAAAGCCATACTTAGAAGCCTGTATGATATTTAGTGAGAATGAATATACTCCTAGAAACCTGAATTTCTGAAGTAAATTTGGAAGCATGTGTTTTCTCACTGAGCCATTAAGCCATTAAGGAAGTAGAAAGACATGATAGCATCTTTCAGATATCTGCAAGTCTTTCCCGAAGAAGAGGAGAGATCAGTGGTGGACCTACATTTTGGGGGGCACTGAAGCTTGAATTGTTTTGGGGGGCCCTTTACAATCAGCAATGAGGTCTAGGTAACCTCTCTTATCAATGGGGTTGTTCCATGATGGAACACCACAAATTTTATGTGAGTTTGCAATTTTGGTTATCCACTTAAGTACTTTCGTGAACTCATTGTTATTTTTCTAGGGTCTTGACCTGTTAAAAAGTGGATTACATGAGCCACAGCAGAGCAGCCAATTTACAGCAACACTGCACCTTTGCAACATCTTTGCTACTGACTCTGAAACTTTGGGATTGTTGTAATACATATAACAAGAAATTGATCAACTTGAGCTTTGTGACTCAAACTGGGTCTACTAGATCCAAAAAATTTAAGCAACGTGGATTAAAGTCACTTCTGGGATCAGGGGTCCTGAAGCTTAAGCTTTATTGGTTTCATAGTAGATCTACCCCTGGGAAAGATACACCAATTTGCATTTTGGGGAGCACATTGTCACATGGTTATGATATTAGAACATGTCTGTTTAAGTACGATAATGCATCTGAACATATTGCTTGGGAAAGTTGTAAAAGTCCATCAATGAAGACTGTACAGCTTACAGACAGAAATCTTTTGGTATGCTTGATGTATATAATTTATCTCCTCAAGGCATCAGGTTTCCAATTGGTTTTGCCAAGTGGTATTGAATCAGCCCTCTGGCATTTTTAGTTTGTTTTTGGCTGTCTCTAGAAATGGTGTTCTCCAAACACAGGTTCTCAAGACACAGCCTATTACCTTCATCTACATCTCAGCCAGCCAGAGTCACTGAAGGTAGCCAGACAGAGGCACAAGTATGTAGGGCATTATTGTAGAAGACATGCTTTTATATATAATTTAAATTGTTGATTTTATGACATTGCAAAAAAGTATCTTCAGCAAACAGCATCTTTGGAATAGGGTTAGGGTTAAAAGAAAAGGTAAATAATATTGCATTCACTCAACAAATTAAGACTGATTTATACCATTGCATAAAAGTATTTGCGGGTGGTGCCATCCTTTGTAGAGAATACCAAAAAACCTTTACAGGTGCAGAATTTCTTTGAATGCATTTTTGAAAATTAAATATTAGAGTTGTTCCTTACTGAATGATGAGGAGCAGCACATTAGTATTTTTATTAACATTTTGTGATCATTCTTTTCTTTTTATTCCCTTGGGTTATGCCTATTCAATCCATCGACTGCTTAGGCTCTTCATCCTCCAGGCTACTGTCACAGAGAAGAACATGAATCTGTTAGAGTCTAAATGATAGGTTGTATTATTTCCAGTGGATCTCTTCCAGAAAGTAAATTGTGCTGTGAATAATAAAATGTCATAATGTCAATCCTTTTTCTGATTTTCAGAGTTCAGGGAATAATAATGACAAGGGTATAATGACAAGCCCATGATTATGACAGGGATATAATGATGGTCTTCATCTATTTTTAGCAATGCCACTGAACTCATTCAGAGGTAGTCTCACACACACCTGTAGTTAGTAATATGCCCACTGATGCCATGCCAAGCATTGATCACTTGGGCCAAGTTCGCCTATTACATTTCTGATAGTGAAGGAGCATCACAACAAAAGCCATCAAGTTTCAGTGGCAACCTTCAAGTTCTTTTTGAGTACAGTAACCAACTCTTAGAATAACAAATATCTGGTATGTGGGTGGGCTCTGGAAGAAGCCATCATGGGAGTTCAGGTTTAGAGTAGAACTCAGTGGTAGGTTTTTAGCAGGTATAAGGACAGAGGGCAGGGCTTTTGCATGGGTCTAGGAACAGACCACAGACCATAATGCTTTGAGGTGGAACCCACACATAAGGTATACTGCTGAACCATCATTGTCAGAAAATGAAGCAGACATCTGCCTTGCTTTTCTGACAATGAGTACAAAAGCAAAAAATAAGACCAAAACTCTTCAGATTTTTATTTTTTTTTAGTATTTCTGTATGGTTGTTAATTGTTTTTGGATGTTCCTAAATACTTACTTAATGCAGAGGTAGTGTGGTAACCCCCAACTGTTGTTGGGAGACAGTTCCCATCCCATCTGAACACTGGCCATGCTAGTTAAGGCTAAGGAAGCTGGAGTCCAACCATATCTGGAGATACCAGTAACCTGTACCATGATTGCATTTGACATTTTTGTAGATGGAGGGTGGGGGGGGGAGGAGGAGGAGTGATTTATTTGCATGTCAGACCCATAAGCCTTATGGCATATGGATTCACTGTGGTGTTTTATTCTTTTCCAAAGTTAATAAAAGTGGAGTACTATTCTGCAATACGAAATTCCATGAATATCTGCCCAAAATTTATTTATGTTGGAAATATTCATACAAGGTCCATAGGCCTGTAGGCCTGGTCTTGGGTTACATATACAGTGGTACCTCGGGTTAAGAACTTAATTCGTTCCGGAGGTCCGTTCTTAACGTGAAACTGTTCTTAACCTGAGGTACCACTTTAGCTAATGGGGCCTCTCGCTGCCGCTGCGCTGCCGTGCAATTTCTGTTCTCATCCTGAAGCAAAGTTCTTAACCCGAGGTACTATTTCTGGGTTAGTGGAGTCTGTCACCTGAAGCATCTGTAACCCGAGGTACCACTGTATGAGGAATGTTGTAGGTTGAATAAATACATAGCCCTCTCTTCCATCTCCTACCTCTACTCCATGGGCCCAAAACCATGTCTGTGTGCAATACATACTTAGGACAATCCAAGCGAAGGACAGCAAGGAATTCTGGAGGATAGTTTCTGGTGCCCTTCAAGACAGTAGCAACCAAACAACTACTACCATCCCCAATTCCAGCTGGTTCAACCATTACTCTGCAATATTTACAGAGCCAACAAAACCATTAGCCACACAAAATAGGCCCAGCTGCATACATGTTCCTGACTAGACCCCAGTGGAACTGGACGAAATACTCTTAATAATCAAGAATCTAAAACCAAATAAATACCCAAGACCAGACAGGATACCTGGGGAACTCTTCAAGCACAATCCAGACTAGTGGGCCCTTCCTCTAGCCAACGTATTTACATTAATTGACAAATTCAGAATACTACCAGATGTCTGGCTAAACTCCATCATTACCCCCATATTCAAAAATGGTGACCTGAAGCTGCCTGAAAATTACTTTCCAATAAGCCTTCTATCAGTCCTTGGCAAGATGTATGCCTGACACTTGGGGGGGGAAAGGACTGGAGGACTTCCAAAAAGATCCTTGGACCCAAACAAATAGGATTCTGCCAAGGCAAATCTACCACCGATCACTGCACTGCCCTTTCACATATAGTGGAAAAATACTGTGTACAATATATCTAGCATACTAAATAAAGGAAAGAGTCATTCCCATAACTCGGCCCACTTTTGATTCTGTTACTGCCTGTTTCTGGAATGTGGACATTGGCAGATGTTGACTAAGGTAATCTGGACCATCACCAGAAAAAAATAAAAATCTCCCAACATAAAGAATGAATGACCCAAGGCGACCCAGTGAGCTTTTTATATTATTAGTGGCCATACCAGAAAAAGAAGAAAAATCACTTCTCCTCACAATATCTACCAGCAGGAGAATTCTTGCTACTAAGAATTCTTTACTTCCCCTACGCCCACCCCTTGCCTTTAGCAGGTTGTAATCAGAAAGACAAGCCAATACTGAACGGTATAATTTTGAGCCACTAGAATGTCTGAGAGGTTTATTTTCAACGGTACTTTGAATTAGATCAATCACAGCAGTGCTGTGGTAATTTTAGAATTGGTACCATGGCATTTCCACTTTACCAGCACTTTGCCTTCCTATTTGAAAGATATACAGAATAGCCTAATTGGCTTCTTGAGATCCTGGTTCTTGTGAATCACAAAAGAAATCTCCATGACTGCAAGGTAAGCACACTCCGCTTCTTAATTTTAAATTCCAATTCTGAAGAAAAATACTATTCCTTAATTTTTTCCCTAAAAAAACAAAACAAAATTGGCTTATTTATTTAGATTTTTTTAAAAAATCTCAGACAATCACCAAATTCCAGCCAGAAAATTGTACTTTTCAAAATTATGTTTATGTTGAATCGATATGTAGATTTTTTTATAAAACAAAAACCCCACTGAAGTATTTTTCATTACAATTCCGTATGCAGCATGAGAACAAAGGGGCTCAGAAATTGATATGTGGTGACTCTAAGTGGGTTTTTATGTATTCCGTTCACTGTATTTTAAGCAAGTGTCACATTCATTATGTCTAGCTAAGCTCCTTTATGCAGCTGACCTTTGTGCCACTGGTCTCACAGAGTACTGAAGCAATATCAGAAACTGAGTGTGTGAATTCAGCAGGCCACTACCCCTGGGAAGAGGATTTCAGTCCAGTCAACACTGGTGCCAGCCCTCCTGAAATGCCCCTTTCCCAGAGTTCTGGTGGCTCTCAGCAGCCTATATTTTGTGGGACTGTAGCCCTATGTAAAAATTCTGGCTCTTGAAAGGGGAACATTTTGTGGAATTGCTGCCCATTTGACTTTTCATAAAGTACAAGGAACTAGGCGCTAGTAGCTGACTCCATATTTAAATGAGTGCATTGCCCTCAATCAACATGCTGACCCTTGATCTCACATGAAATTCCCTCCCCAGCAAAACGAGACTTTTCATATCTAATCCACTATTTGTTGACGTTTATTATAACTAACCCCATTCTCATCTTTTGGCTGAGATGGATTTAAAGGGAGGTTTAAACCACAGTTTAGATTATTGGGTAGGGTTTATATTGTAGCCTCTGTCATGCTCCCATTGCTTTTCGATTGAGATGAAGGGGTCTGTGGGATTCTGGAGCAGCATTTTGTATATTGCGGGTGCCATCCCCCTGCCACCTCTCCCCACCTCTCTTCTCCCCCAACCTGATACTGTATACAACATTAAAGTCTCACAGCAAATGATCTGTAGAAAGGACCTTATGATCTCAAAATAAAGACGATGTATGTACTTTTGTAACCCAAGTAAATATATTTTTTAAAGAAACTAACCCCATTCCCTCGGAGTTAGAATGTCCATGAACATTCTGTGACATCCTAGCAGCAAGGGAGTATAAATGGGAACTAATTTACAGCTGCAACTCAGGAGACACTTACTAACTCCTGTTGAACTCAGCGGTTCCTACTTCTGAGTGCACATGAATAGGTTTGCACTGTTAGCCTATTATATATTTAGGACTTACAAGGAAGAATAGGTAGCAATGACTAATGCTTTCAGTACATATCTAGTAACTTATATATTAAGCAACATAACCTGTTGAGATCACATTGCACTTTTTACATACATCAAACAGGATCAGATATATGAACTCATGTTTTGAGAGAAACAGAATGTTCAAACCTATCCATCTAACAATACCCCCAATATTAAAATTGAACATGATGATTTCTGGATTTTTACAAGGATAATTCACAGGGAGGTTCAGCCAGTTGTTACTATCAAATTTTCAGTCAGTGTTGCCTTCAAAATTTAAGAACAAGGGGGACTGTGTGTGTGTGTGTGTGTGTGTGTGTGTGACAGAGAGATTTCCGAAAGCTTAATTGGCATATTTTAAAGAAGAAAATGTGTCTTTGGAAAGATAAATAATATTTAGCAGCTATTGAAACTATTTCATGGGTAGGAAATCTAGAAATAAAAAATATAGCGTGGAGTATGTGAGTTATTGAACATTCTCAAGGCAATTAAAATTTAAAGTGGTAAGGGGAATTTGAATGCAATATCTATGAAATATATAATGCCTTCCATTTCAAGAGGTTTTTTGATTGGTTTGACATTATAGTATTGTTTGAAATAGGGCTCTTACCATGGAATAGAAATGCCGTGAATTGGAGAGAAAGGTTGTATAATTTATAAACTCTACTTAATAAAGCATATGTTAAGTACAGCTCTGTGTAGAAGAGTCCTTTAAGGTTATTTATAGCTTGATTTATTATATTAGAGTTCTTCTTAATAATAGAGTTATCTTACCTTTGTAATTGGGTCCATCAGTTAAGATTAGAGAGGATGTTTTACGTGTCTGAGAGACGGTGGTGAGACAGCTATGAATCTGACTAGCAAATAGCAGGGTGGGATGGAAATCAATAAAGTTGAGTTCCAATTCTTTAAAACATGAATGATCTGTAACACAAATTATACGAGATCCAAGTCTCGTATTCTTTCCAAGATGGATGCATAAGCGGCTTGACCAAAGCATTGCTCCTCATTCAGTTGAATGACAGTTACTTAATAGCTGTTGGTTGCTGGTTATTGCTTTTATTCAGGCATTTTTAATTAGCCTTTCTACATACTCCCCCCCCTTCTATTTCCACTTAGAAATGCTTCTAAGGGTAGTTTACATGGACAAGCACAGGTGGGTGTTAATAATCTTACCATGACGTGGCATCTACATCTGTATCTGACGCAACCTGTCAGACAGAGGAGTCAACTTTACTTGCTACTGAATGGAAATGTAAAGGTGACAAAGGCACAATAAGCCAGCTTCAGTCCATGCCAGCTTTGCTCTGTCCCAGTGCTGTAGGTGGTCAACACTCACATGGATGCAGCTGTCATACAGGTGCCAGGTTCACACATGATGCTTAGCCATGGCTAATGTAAGCTAAGGTTTATAAACTTACAATGAACTACGGCTTACGACCATGGTATGTTTGTGAATAGCAAACCATGGTTAAGCTGCTGGCCAATGCTAAACCATGGCTTTGCATTACATGCAATTGAGGCCAGTGAGTTTTGAGGTAGCTAGCACAGGTAATGAGGCCCCAAAAGGCCTCATTATGACTCAAAGAAGTTGTTTGAGCCAAATACTGATAATTGGAATGCTTACTTCTTGGTGCCAAAGGAGGCTAATCATTTCAGAAAATTAGGAGCAGAAGTCCTTTGAACTCTTTCCAAGCGGAGGAACATTTAACCAGTCTCACTTCTCCAGAATTTTAAACCTATTACTTCTTGCTAAGATATGAATCACTTTTCTCTCACCTCCAGTATTCAGCAGACATACTGTAGGCACTGAATTCCTTTTAGAAGTCTCTTCTTCTTTTGTGTTCAGATTTAATACTTAATGTTGGCATAAACTATGATAATACACTGGCCATGATACATCACAATTAACTGTGTTTAAGGCAATTGAATTCTCTAAGCTTCTCTTAGTGACCCTATCTGTGTGCTGGACTCTGGGCATTGCTGTGACCACTTTCATGGGACTCCAGGTTACTTACCACAAATGCAATGTGGCTTTATTTACATTGTCCCTTTAGAGTGCATCCCTAACCCGCTAATGATGGTGCTTGGGGATAACATCACTCTCTTTCACTCTCAGCTGGTGGAAAGGAGCACCACTAGTGGGGAGCTCTGCCACAGCAGAAGTCTCAGTCTTGGAGATGGGTCAGCACTGCCTGCTACTCTGCTGGCAGTAGCCAGTGGAAAGCCCTGACATGGGGGCATTGGGGGTACCATAAGTGTTGTATCCCCCAAATGGCCATATCCTCAGACCCTTCAACAACACTAGTGTGGAGCTGACATTGCAAAAAAAATTAAAAACTGCTTCCCACCTTCCATCCTGAGCAGTGTGACTGGCCAGTGGTTAATCTGCTGTTGCACTCTGCCCTGATGCTGTTGTTTGTTAGAAAATATTTACCAAGAAATATAAATTGAAAACCCCTTTCTGCAAGAATTATTTTCTGTTTGTAAGCATTGACAAGCCTGTGCTCTCCAAAAAGTCAGCCTGTGCCCTCCCCCCCACCAAGTAATTTCCAAGCATCAATAAACCCCCTCAAATGGCATGTGGTATGCCATGATGGGTGCAGCAGGATAAGGAGATCATGAGTCTACAGCAGGGCTGTATTGCAAAACCAAACAAGCAAAAATTAAAATAAGATATGGGCATCTCCATTCCCAAGCAATGGGAATGAAAAGTGCTCACAAAGGACACCTTGAGATCCAAGTACCATTTAAAAGGTACATTTCATTTCACCAAGTACCATTTATATATATATTTGTGGAGCAATGAAAACATGCCATACCATCTTCCCTTTAAAATATAACACTCATAATTCAGAGAGCTCTCTGTTGTCCTAGTTTGATGTTGTATATGTCAACTTTGAAAGTTACTGTTCCATAAATATTTTTAGTAGCCCACTTTTCTGTACATACATGTGTTTGCCATTTCTAGTGCATTAGTAGCCTAGATGCTTAAAGAGACCAACTCTTTCTAGTAGTACTGCTGATTTTCTAATATAAGGGATCCATGAAGTGGACTTCCTCAGTTTAAAGTATGGCACACCATTGCAAATGACACTCAAATCTTTCCAGGAAATGGAGTTCCAATTTAATCCAGTTAGGAAGAGCTTCCCTGCCTGGTCACCCATGTACAATTCTCACTTGCCACAGGTGGTCAGGTCACTTAACAAGTCTCTAGAATGCTCAGAAATATATCTCCTGCTACTGCTATTCTTGGCTATATGCCATATTTAAGGGCTGTTGACAGATAGATACAATTGGTGGCATCGTAGGGCACTTGTGGCAATCAAGAGGTTAATACTCAGGCCCTGGAAGGCCATGACTTCAACTGGCCTAGATGAATGGCATGAAAAAATGTTAGAACTGACAGTGTGGGGATGTGTAATGTTCTGCAGGCAAGGAACAGCGGACGGGGGGTGGGCAGATTGAGGATGATAAACATTGGTCAACTTTCTCTAGATTTCCATGGAAAGTATTATATGGGGCACAAATTCAGCTACAAACATCAAGGTTTCAGCCTTGGTTTATAATCTCTGTTGCAACAGAAACTGTGACAATGCAAAACCCAAAATTTGATTTTCTTGAAAGAAAACATCTCAAATACCAATTTTCCTCCAGAGTGTTACAGTGAATAATTAAATATCAAAATAGCTTTATTAGGTGAAACTAACACTCCTCTAAGTTCAGCATCTTGTATTGACAATGTTTACTTTTGAATGTTTCAGGATTGTATTACAGCAGAGGGCATAGATAGAGGACATCACTCCCTATTGTTTATTCCCAACTTTCAAGAGCAACTTCTTTCTGCCAGAAAAAAAGTTACTTTTCAGCTTCAGTTTTTCCAATCCAGTGACTTGCATCACCCGATTTTCTCTCTCCTTCCCAACGCCATTACTTTCCTGAGCTTCAAACCACTCACATCCTCTGTATGCCGCTGTGAAATTTCATCAGAGAGATTTCCAGTAGGAACCTTTTGTGAGTTGTTATTTTCACATAAAATATACTTTAGAGCCTTCGTGTTTGGTTTGGAAACTTTGCAAAGAGACTGTCAACCATAAGAAGATATAGAGTGGGGTAAGGAAAGGGTGTGGGGGAGAAGTGTAGATTGACAAACTAGTCAGGTGTATTGTAAAAATTCTCCCAGAAATAGCAGCTGCAGAAATGTCAATGCTGGGCTCACCCATCAGAGAATCGCCAAGGGAACAGGTATCAACTGTGGTATAAGGTGCAAGCTGCTCTAGCTCCAGGTTTTGGGGGGCCCGTTGCCTAGGGACCTCCCATGGACCACCACTACAAATATTTATGGGTTCCACTTTTCTGTCCATTCATTTTCACACTGTCTGGAGCCAGCGTGTGCTAATGTCCAACCAGACCAAGATAAAAAGAAGGAAAGAACAAAGGAAGCAGAGAATGCTGTTTCATCTCCTCACTCTTGTCATGGTTTTCATACCTGAACAGGAAGGAGAAAAAGGAGTAGGGCCAGGAAGCTCCAGAGAGTGGCAGCAAACCCCTTAATTCTGGAATGCCTACCTTGGCAATGATTATTCCTTTCCCGCGTAAGATCTCTGCATTTACCTGTCTCCAGGGTAGGGATGGGAAAGCCTTTCACTTTCACTTTCTCTCTGTTTCTCCTGTCTAAGTTCACTTCATTACATCTCCACATCAGTTTGTGATTTTTTTAAAAAAAAGGCATGAAAATTCACAAGCATTTCAGTGGGAATTTCTCTCTAATACACACAGCTTTGAAAAGCAATTTCTCCTAATACACTGGTCGTCCACTAGTGGGTTGGGACCAACTAGCGGGACACTACCTGATCCAAGGTGGGTCACAAGTGGAGCACTACCAACATGTAAATATATAGTAAAATATTTTTAAAAATGGGTCCTCAAATGCATGTTTGGGTTAAAAGTGGGTCTGCAATAATTAAAGATACCTTCCCTAATATAATGCATTTTGTATGCTATTTTTATGAAGATATGTATTGTTATGCACACTTAACCGAGTATACTTGGCTGGAGAACTGTATTGCAAAATTCAGAGAAGTGAAAGTTTGAAGAATGGCTGCATTTTAATTCACATATTGTTTTGGAACATGCAGATTTGGTAAAGTCACCTTTAAATGCAAACTAAATCAAAGTTCTGCTCCGTCCCTACTATGGAGGAACAATAGTCACTAAGGTTTCATCTTATCCTATCCATAAAAGAATTATCAGGAACTTGATCACTGCTTTCAAGTCCCCATTTAGAAATAGGCTTATTGTGAGGGATATTTCCCTTTCTGGACCTCACCCCCCACAAGAGTAGTAAGAACAAAGGGGAAGAGAGTTTTACCTATCATTGGAGCACCCAGTATGACACTGGATATGTCAAAAAGACATATTTGCATATCATTAAGAGTGACAGATTGCTGGCTACTGTGTAATTTGGAGAGAGGTATTTGATGAAGTAGCAGGCATTGTAGCTTTTTCTTATAGTGAAATAGAAAGCCAATGAATACAAAAAAGAGACATCTGTAAGTAACTGTAGGTTGGCCATGTGCGGCCTATATATAGCCACCATTATTTCAGCTTTGCCTATTTGCATTTTACCCATCATCAAAATGGTCCTATTGATTGTAAATCATTTTTCAACTCAAGAGAGCTTTAACTAGAGTGAAATGAAACCACTACCATTGCTTCTAAATAAACCCTTTTCTGCCAGAAACTTGTAAGTGGTCAAAGGGGGAATTAGTGCCTAGTTAGAAATTAAGTTCTAATCAAAAGTCCATGTTGTATTCAGCCAGAATGCCAGGGTTAATAGCTTTTCTCTTGCATAAAGTGTATTTGCATCTTTAATGACAATTTGACAGGAAGTTTTCAGTGCTACATGTTGTACAACAGAGGGCTGATAACATTGATGGATCATTGGGAACAAGGTTACAATAACTTTCACTGAGACTAAGGCTGTGGTGTTGAAATCTGCTCCTGAGAAAGATGTCTCCATTTTTCTGCCTCATTCTCATGATTTCTTTAAACTTCATGAATGCAGACTTTTGAGTTTACCTGATCATTGTGCAGTTCTCAGGAGCCTCCCTAACTACTCACACTTCCCAATATGAAAGAAGTCCAATGGGAGTAGTTACTGCGAGATGTCACTCCAGGGCTTTAAGTGTAGTGCACCTGAGAAGGTTGAGAGACTAAAGACCACTGGTGAGATGGTGCGCTGAATGAATGAAAGGTTGCTGGTGGCTCCTTCACAAGCACCTTCCACACAAGGAAGGGACTTGTGAAGCAGTGCCGAGCAAGGTTGAAACCTTCTGCTTGCAGTGTGGCTAAGAAAGGGGTGTGAGATGCAGCTTCTCCTTCTCCCACATCCCTCATAACTATATGTACAAATAGGGTTTAAAAACCCTAATTACCCCAGGTCTGGATCTGGGGAGATGTTCTGGATTTGGGGAGATGTTCCCCAGGATAGTACAGTTCAGGGACCCTGTGCTGACAGGGGTGGGGGGCTGTACACAACCTAATATTGAGGGGTTTCATTTTGTGAGGAAGTAGCACAATTCTAGACAGACCATTTCATTGGCCTTAGGAAATTCGGGGGGGGATGCTTTTTCTCGTAGCACTCCATTTTTTAACTGGCACACCACAGACACAACACCAGTGAACCACAGGCTGAGATTAGACATTGAATCTTGAGGAAGGGAAATGGTCCACCATCAGATAACAAGCAGTGAAGCAGAAGCTCCCCCATCCTGCTTCATTCCAAATGATGATGAACGCTTGGAGAGCACCTCTTCCCGTATCTCTCTTCCCTGCTTTCTGAGAGGCTTGATTAGTATGTGAGGTACAAATATGACCCTCTCTTGCTTGTTATCTTTTCAAAGAGCACAAATGTTTTTCATTTGCTGTGTTTTCCCTTGAGGGACATTTTGTAACTTGATTCTGAACAGCAATGCCTATTTGTAATATCATTAACGGTGTCTGCATTTTTTAAAAAAATCTTCTGTTTCTTTGTCCTTTAAAATAGCAGACATGGCTAAATAAACACGTTCTTCTTCTTTCAGCTTCACACAAGCTCATTTGCTATAGTTAAGGTAGGTAGCCGTGTTGGTCTGACGCATTTGAAATAAATTTTTTTAAAAAAAATTGTCCAGTAGCACCTTAGAGACCAACTAAGTTTGTTCTGGGTATAAGCGTTCGTGTGCATGCACACCTCTTCCGATACCTGAGGTTGATGGACTTCCATTTCATGTGGCTCAATGAGGTGCCTTCCATGATTCTAGATTCAGGTAGGTAGCTGTGTTGGTCTGACACAGTCAAAATTAATAAAAATAAATAAAAAATTGTGAGGTTGATGGACTTCCATTTCATGCAGCTCTGAATAAGTGTGCATGCACACGAAACCCAGAACAAACTTAGTTGGTCTCTAAGGTGCTACTGGACATTCCCCCCCGACTTGCTATAGTTAAGTTATTCTTCATCAACCAGTCCTGCCTTCCTGTCCCTCATTTTGCTATCCTGATACTTGAATAAACGTCCTCTATCACCATCCTTAAGAAAAGTGTCGTCTTCATGCATTTCAGCATGCTCTTCTTACCTAAGACACAATCCTATGTCGACTAGAGTGGCTACTCATATGTCCTCCCACGCCCCAATAAAAGCATAACCCAAACCAGGACACTAATCTGCATACAATTTGCATATGCTAATTAATATATGAACCTGAACTTTGATAGGATTACTATAATTTAAATAAAAACACACTGTGTATCAACCATGGCATGGGAGGCAATGACAAGGTGTGGCCTCTGTGCATGCTCAGTCTGCTTTCCAGGTGCCTCATATTTCAATTGGAAACCCCTTCAAATAGAGTTCAATTACAAATAGAGACTGACTTCTGTAAAGGAGGACACATGGCCACTCTACTGCCTACTCAAAGGTAATTCGTCCTGAATTCAGTGGGGTTTACTCCCAGGTAAATGTTTAGCCTTGTAGTCTTACAGCACAATCCTAACCATGTCCCCTCAGAAGGAATTCTTGCTGAATTCACTGGGGTTTACTTCCAGGCAAGTGAGGTTAGTATTGCTTCTTTAATTGCCATATCCTCTAGGTATATTTTTGTCCCCTTTATTCTCTTTTTGGGTGTGTGTGTGCTATGTGTGCAATAAATGTGAAGGCAGCTGAGATTTCCACACAACATGGAACATTATCTCTGTGCACTTGGCCGCTGTCTCTCTACACATCCAGCATCTAAGTGGTCTACCTCAGGTTTTCAGGGCCATCTTTATAGTTCCGATGTGCCTGAAGCGAGAGGAGATAACAGCAAACCAAACAGGGTCAGAGTTGCCTAACAGAGGGGGGTTTGTGGAGGGCTTTTTTTTTATTTTGAATAAAAAATGAAGCTTTAACATTTCAGTACAGAGGAAAGGTGTTAGGCGAAGAACCTCTCTGTGTCACGATGTTTGGCAGTGATGCTATTAACGTTACTGATGTGCCATGTGTAGTAAGCCAGAGGCACAAAACTGCATCTGTATGGGCAACACCGGCAGACATTTTACATTTAAAGGGACAGAAGTGACTTTTGGTGGGAGACAAATGAGCTCAAAGAATACTTGCCCCTATCCGTGCCCCTTCCATTTGGTGTCCCAAGTGGACACTTGTTTAGAGTTCCCCTAAGGCTGACCCTGCAGCTAAAGTATGTACAGAACAAGCCTGCCTACTGTATGAAAAGGAGGACCAGAGGGTTCAGGCCCCTAATCAACAATGACATTTCTGTTTCCTGACACTGCAGAATGAGAAACAAGGGGTCATGCAACCTAGGAAACTCAAATGCAAACCTGCCAATTAAGAAAAACTTATAGTTAGAAGGAATGTCACAAGAAGGGAGACACAAACACACATTAAGGGGGAAGGGAAGCACTTGTAAGGATGAGTTAGAAAAATAAGCCCAAGAAAGGAGGGGGTAGAAAGTGCATGTAAATGCACTTCGCACAGCTTGAAATGATGGTCTGTACTGGTTAAATGTGTTCGTTGTGCTCAGGCGGCAAAACATGCTAAATGTTAACAGAGGGTGCAGCTGTACAGATATTTAATTTGCTGAAAGTGCATTTATTAATTGCTCCAGGTTTGCCTTCTATCCATCCTTGATAAGCATGTAGAAACCATACAGTTCTGCTGGCACATTCTCTACACATCAGCATGAATTTTCAGTCTGTGAAAATACGTCCTTGAGACACAAATATTTAAAAACTTGTTTTAAAATAAATGCTCTTTTATACACAGTGACAGGTTTCGATGGGAAATAATGATTTATCCATTTGTGTCCTGAGATAAACTCTTCAGGTACAGTACACATTAAAATGACAATAAGTACCCAGATCATAAATCTTTTGAAAATACATTTGATCCTTCATCCAAAAATATTACAAATATTCACACTTTGGTTTAATGCTTAAAAATAGCTCTAGTGTTAATTACTAAGTGGTTATTGAAGACACTAGAATCTTGGACTGGATGAGAAAAATGTTCCAGAATGTTTCTTCAGTTGGTCGCTACCAGAAACAATGTACCCCTCAAGGGACCTTTTCAAATAAATGGATGTCCCCAAGAGCTTAGTGTTTAATTATACACAAGCGGTTGAGAAAAGAACCCAGGAAACATGTGACAGACATTATGTTCCAGGAAAACTGAATGAAATATGCATTTGAGCCAGGTGCATTAGCAGAAACTGGCAAATGGTGGGTGGAGCTTTTCTAGAAGCATGGGAGGAGCATCTTCCTAATACATGCATGGAAAGATGAGCAATACTGAGCTAGAATTTGGTAGATGCATGGCTGTCATTTCAGCTGGAAAACAGCAACAGCTGACAACAGTCATGGTAAGCTCTGAAGAAATGCACCAACAGGAACGCCAGACTGGCTTTTCTCACCACCATGGTCACCAGCTGCTTCCCCGATCTTCTTCTTCCTCATCAGTGCTGTTGCTTGCTTGCCATCTACAGACCATCCATTGACCAAAAGTCCCCCAAGCAACTTTCAGAAGTTCATAGAATACAGAAATATAATGCAATCAACGCAAGACTAAAATAAAAAAGATAGAACAGAAAGGCTTCCCACCCAGTGCTTTTTTTCTTTAAAAAAATGTTTAGGGGTACTCTCATTTTCCTACTCATATTGAAATACTGCCCCTCAATGAGGCCAAACTTAGATTCACAAAATGTTTAGGGGTATGCTTACCCCTGTGTCCTCCCAGAAAAAAGCACTGTTCCCACCTAACCCAACTTCAAAGAAGGACCTCTGATGAAGATCTTAACTATGACCTTCTGGGTCCTTTGCAGGCCTCTGGACTTATTCACAATTACATGTACATTACTGACCACTGAGCATTCCACAATACATCATGTTGTTTGTGAGGACATGAACTCTATCTGAACTGTTTCATTCACACATGGTGAACACCATGTGTTAGCTGATCCTTAGTCCTGATGAGTATTGCATGACTTATCACTGTAAATCCCAGTGTGATTGTAAAAATTGGGTTCAGCCAGAGGGGGCTAAGACTAGTGTACTGAAGGACCCAAAGATAAGTTAGAGAAAAATCATACAAAATAAAAATAATTTTGGGGGATAGTGTAACAGAATAGAAAGAGGGAATGGCATATGTTGAAGTAACAATGGTGTGTTCTGACCACATAAGCCCTGCAAAAGTGAAAATGAATGCCCTGTCATTCTGAACTTAACTAGCTCCATAGTATTCTGCATACTACACTATGACAGAATGGTGAAAGGCTCTCTGTCAAAATGCTGATGACATGCAAAGTGCTGATATAAATAGCTGCTGATGCACGGTGTGTTGAAATGAACGTACCAGACCTTTATTTCATTTGTATGACAGGCTGTGTGTAAAAAAAGAGAAGTATCACAGCCTGCGATTAAAATAAGAGAAGTATGCGATTAAAAAAAGAGAAGTATCACAGCCTGGTTAGAAGTGTGGATGCACAAATGGTGTTCAAGTCTCCCACAGTCATCCAGTCCAACGTATCTGTCGTGGAGAGGATATTGGCAATGCTGCAACAGGTTTATGCATCATATGAGTTAGGCAGATTCATACTACCTTTGAAGAGGGAAGAAAATACCTTCCCAGTTAAGAAAATAATGCAGAACATGTCATTATTCATGGACCCTACATCCTCTCTTGGGTGCTTGAACTATGGGTGTTTCTGAGCACTGCTGAAAAAAATACTGTTAGGGATTTCAAATTCTAGAGCTTAAAATGGATTCTCTCTCCTAACCCCATCAAGCCACTTGGATAGTACTGCTAAAGACCCTTTTTTACTGCCTTGTTTTATGGCTCAGAGGTAGCCCAGGCTAGTATAGCATAAGGTATTCTGGTCTGGATAAGGTGTTTACTGTATTGCTTTGAAATTCAGCGTCAACAATTGTCTCTTGCATTTGCATGAAGTTAAGCCAGTCCTGGCAATGCGGAAAGAGTTCAATTTCTCTACTTGTTTCTGTTTTGATTGAAATTGACATCTCCACCTCTGACACTTTAGTGCAAAGTTGGAGTAGAGTCTTAGTTATTGTAAGAGCATTTGAGGTTTCCAACAAAAGCAGCTAGTGTTCTAAATCTAGTACATATGAGCACTAAACAGCGATGGAGAGGTAGATTGTTGGCAGTTTGGGTAATGATGATTTACGTAGATTTCCTTTTATTTTAAACTATACCTTCATGGCTCTGGAATTAATATATTTAGATGAAAGCGTTGCCTAATAATGATGGACTGCTGGACTCTTAGCATTCACAAAATATTTAAAACTGGGAAATATGGGGCACTGTTTAAAACCCAAGAGGGAACATTCAGTTTTCCAGACACCACTTCCCTACATTTTGTGTAGCTATATCTTAATTATTAAAATACTTTAAGACTTACCTCAGTGCATATACTGTCTTCACTTGATACAGAAGTTGGGTGATTTATGTGAATCTTAACATCTGGCAATAAGACTGTTCTAATGAGTTACCTTTTTAAAAGTACGTCTGTCTGCTGGAGGGAGCGGGGATGCAATTAGACACATTAGCACTTCTATGGATTGTTTGGGAGACTTTTCCTAAGGAAAATATGAATGATGCGAGCTGTAAAAAATGTATTAACACCTTTGGAAGATGAGAATCATATGAAATTAATATTTTTTTACACAAAAGCTACTTGAAGAGAATGTCAGAACTTTTAAGAATAGGAAGTTTTAGCCATATAAATTGTCTCAGAACTGACACCAGCCATCTTCTACTCATCCCAGAATTCCAGTTGGAGTGATGCTACATCATGCATGGGGAAGGTCCTTAGTTTAAAGGTCTCAGGGAAGTTGCTTGCAAAGGAGCCGTTGCAGAATCTGCCCCCCCCCCCAGCTCTTGGCCAGGAGTAGGGGGAAGGGGAGCAGCAACTTCCTCCCCCACCTCTCTCCCAACTGTATAGTTGATTAATTTAAATAAATAACTACATACATACATTGAAAAACTGAATTAAACATAAGCCCCGCCCCGAACTACTTTGGAAACAGATCCATGACAAGTAGTCCCAGGTTAGCCCAGAGTGGGTTGCCCTGATTTGGGACTCCTGGGTCGAGGCCACTGGGTGCATGGGGTGGGGGCAGGACTGTGTCTCTGTCTCCCACCCACTTCCAAACTCTACCGAGTGTCCCATTGTCAAGGCTGGAGAGAGATTGCAGACCATTCAGAATCAAAGTTATAATTATGATAACCACCAGGTCTGTCAAGCAGGCCCTAGGATAGGCTCATTCACGTAAATGAACATAATGCTATATACCAAATTATGCATTTATATTATTAAGCACCAGCATATCCATTTCAGTTATTTTTGTCGTGTGTTTGTGTGTGTGTGTGTGCAAAGTATTAGAAATTGTGGGGAGGAGCAATGAAAAGTTCTTACACAGTCAGCAAGTTATAGAAGTTCTTATTCCACCGTAATAGTGAAAGCATGGTTGTAAAAAGTTAACACTGCACTGAGGTTGAAGATGTCACCTCAAAATAAACTCCTAATTAGGAAATGCAATTCTAAGTAGTTTTGGTTTTTTTAAGCATGGTTTCTAATTGAAACATTGAATCTCTTGTGCTTTTTAACAATCTGTAGTTTCAGCTGATTTAAGAATCTTACGTCAGGGTTCTAAGTATGCAATTAGCGTTGGTTTAAATGATGGCAACATGCTGTAAATAAGATTCTTAATTGTGTTTGCAAGATTAAAATTCAGCCTTGTTGCTCCTGCCCCCTCCCCCTGATCACCACCTTTCTTTCTTTGGTGGCAATGTGGTATATTCACATTGCTACCTCTAAATGAATGTCAACTTGTTTTACCTCGACTGGAGCCAATCGATACTTCATTAGGCTGAATTGTCTTGTGCCCATGCAACCTTGAAGCTGTGGCTTAATTACCACCCGTATTATGCAGTGGCTCTGAGAGCTGGGCTCAGCTGTGTCCGTTCTGAACAAAAGCCACACACTTACCTAAGTTTGGGGTGGGGGACGCACTTCAGAACAGATGCCATGAAATATGTGATGAGTTCACAATTCACAATGACGGCAACCCCTTTCATGGTGTGGAAACTTTCCCAAATCATGTCCAAAAGACTCTGCAAAACTTTTCAGCAGCAGCAGTTGTGATAGCGCTCGTGTTTTTCTTCCCTGGCCCATCGTTGATTTGAGATAATTTTTAAATTAACAGCAAAAATAACATTCATCTAAGAGAGAAGACAGAGGGAAGTGCAGTCACATGGCAATCATGACAAATGACATCTCTCGTCTGAGAGTCATGTTTCCTCACTAGACTGATTTGTCATCCTCATTTTTGACATTTTTCATCCTGCTATGAAATCACATTGACAGAATAAGATATTTCTACACTTAACAGTGGGCTGCGAAAGATGGCTCCTTGCCTCCATTTATTTTTTGTTTTATGGCTACACATTTTGATTTGTAAGCTATTCAGTGCTGAAGTCAGAATTCCCTACCATTTGCAAAATGAAAAGTTCGCGCTGTGCTGCGGTTGAACGGCATAGCAGTGTAGCTGCACTGATACGGCAACGCTCTATGGCGCAAGTGAAAATGGGCATCAGGTGAATGCTTCACCAAGGAATGAAGTCCCATTCTTAGCTGAGAACAGCTACACACCACATAATAATTTTCCTGACTAATAAGTAATTCATAGCGTACACTTTCAACATAAATGTATGCTTCTAGTGCTGTTAAGGAAGTAGTGAGAAACAAAAATAGAAAATAATAAACAAATGAATAAAATACATTATAAATACTTCAAATATGATTTAAAACCCATAATTACGAAAAAGAACAACAAAAAGAAACAGGAAGAGAAATCAGCACTAGTTTGATAGCCAGGAAGCCTTTTCAAAGAGGGAAAGATTTAAAAATCAAATCTCTCTTAAACCTGTTGCCTGAAGGGATACAGGTCACTTCAGCTCATCTTGCAGAATGTATTGAGTGGCTTTTAAATCCAGCAGCTTCTACTTTGCCCCATGTCCTTTCAGAGCACTCATTCACTTCAAAGGAGAAAGTCCTAGTACTGCCCCAAATTCCCACAAAAGGAGGGAAAAAAATAACCCAGTAGATACCCTAAATATCTCAGAAATCATCAATGGGGACAGCATGTGAAAGGCTCTTCTCAAATGCGCACCATTTGAGTTTGTCGGTGTCTTTGTCCAAAGTGATACATTTCTCACTGTCATTATACACAATAAGCTGGGAATGCACTTGCTGAACAAAACTTTTTGTAAAATCTATGCAGTTCACCTCTTATTAAGTAAATTGTGAATACCCTAATAATCCCAAGCACCTGTGGCTTGTGGAGTGTGGAAGGCATAGTTTATGCTGAACTTGAGGCTTTTATCGCGTATCATTTTCTTCCTTCCAACTGCTTCCTGGCTCAGTTTGCTTTTGCTGATGTCTAAAATGAGCTCTAAAAGCATATATAAAGGACTGTAAATAGAACTGTCTCTTATGGTCATCTCTGTAATGCTACCTGTGAACTCTTGCAGTTAATTGGACTACAACTGGTGCCAAATCTGTTTGCAGACAGTGGGGTGTAGAAACTTACTGCCTCTTTTCAGCATCACCTTTCATTGAATATGTCTCTCCTCAGCTTTTTATCTGAGGGGTTTGAGAGACTGGATCTGAGGAGGAGCAGGTCTGAAAAGCTGAAGACTATGTCATGGAAATAGTACCAGAGATAGCAATTCCCCAGGGAAAATAGTTAAGAAGCCATAATTAATTCCTTTTTTAAAAAAGGTAAGAGATGGAAGCCTTGTCATCTGCTGCAGACATCCAGCTCCTTAATCCAAAGTATGAGTTAAACAGTCCTGGTTATTTGGTTAAGAAGTTTGTTTGCAAGGGGAGAGCGGCTGTAGCTCAGTGGGTGAAGCCCAGACTTGTATGCTGAAAGTGCAGGGTTCAATTCCTGGCCTCTTTGGTTCTTCCTGTTGCTGCTTTTTGTTTGTTTGTTTGTTTTGTTTTGTTTTAAAAGGCCAGTTAATTAATGGTAGGAGTGGAGGAATCGGACCATTTTGGGGTTGGTGTGTGTGTGTGTGTGTGTGTGTGTGTGTGTGTGTTTTGGAGCTTCTTATTTCCCCAATCTTCATATCAGTTTGCCCCATTTCTGCATCAGTTTTCAATTTTTATTTTTAAAGTGTGCATGAAAACTTAATAGCCTTTCTTGCGCACTATTCTAATATATGCCTCTTTTGTATGCAATTTTGCCTAATATACCGATTTTTGGGGGTGTGCATTTATTTGGAAGTATACTGCAATGTTTGGAGATGTGCAAATTCCAAATGGGGACTGTATTTGAATTTCCATATTAGGTTGAGAACTGCAAGTTAGCAAGGCTTTTATTCAAATAGGAACCAAATGAATTTCTCTTCTCTTCCATTCCATTTCTGGTCAGGGGCATAGCTAGCTGCTCTGGCACCTGGAGCAGTGGGGGTGGGGTGATCCACGCGGGTGGGTGCCACGACGATCCACGCAGGGGAGTCCACCTGGCAGATGCAAGCCCCACACTGCCATTTTGGGCAGCGCAGGGCCCTGAGCCACCGCTTCATTCCTAGGAGAGACTCGCAGCTCGGGCGCGCTGCAGGCCCCGCCCCACAGTAAGTGCCGCCCCCTGTGGTGTGCCATTTTGTCACCCCTCACCCCACCTCCTACACTCGTTTCTGGTTCTTCCTTTCAAAACCGTAAATGGCTTGGGACCAAAGTATTTGAAAGAAGCACCTCCTCCCATTCCAACCTACCTTTACACAAAGAACCTCAGCCCTTCTCCAGAATCACCCTTTGTCAGAGATGTGCATTTGTTTCAGTGGCAGAGAAACCTTCCTTGGCAGGAACACTCAGATATGTCATGTGATCTTCTCTACCTTTTGGGCACCAGGCAGAAGCCTTTTTGCTTACTCAGGCATTTAAAAAATAAATAAAAACAAAACCCACTTTGCTGTACAGTGGTACCTCGGGTTAAGTACTTAATTCGTTCCGGAGGTCTGTACTTAACCTGAAACTGTTCTTAATCTGAAGCACCACTTTAGCTAATGGGGCCTCCTGCTGCCGCCGCGCTGCCGGAGCACGATTTCTGTTCTCATCCTGAAGCAGTGGCGTAGCGTGGGTTGTCAGCACCCGGGGCAAGGCAAGTAATTTGCACCCCCTAACCCGTGGATTTGCGCCCCCTAACCCGTGGATTTGCGCCCCCTAACCCTAACCCCCAGATGTTGCGCCCGGTGCGGCCGGCCCCCCCTGCACCCCCCACGCTACGCCACTGTCCTGAAGCAAAGTTCTTAACCTGAGGTAATATTTCTGGGTTAGCAGAGTCTGTAACCTGAAGCGTATGTAACCTGAGGTACCACTGTATTCCATATATTTCAAACTCCCTGACTTTTACTTGTGAGTTTATCTGCTGGCTGTTTTGTATGTTCTCGTTCTTTTCCTTGTTTTAATATTCTAAAACCACATTGAAATTCTATATAAAAAGCATCATATAAATTAATAAATCATAAAATAGTAGAGGAATTGATAAGCTGCATGGTCAAAGATGTAATTTGATAGAAAAATTCAGTCTGACATTGCATATGCCCTATGTTTGGAAGAAAGAAATAAGACAGTAAGGATAGCACCTGCTCAGGGTTGCCACTTTTGGAAATAAAATGAAAAACTTGTCTCTCAAGGAGACAAGGAGAGAAAGGCCACTGTGGTATGGAGGGTTTTTTGTTGTTGTTTGCAGCTGGCCACTTGCTCAGGGCTTGCTGTCCTAGGAATTGGGGTGTCATCAAATGCAACATCTACAAGTCTTTTCTTTACAACTTTCTACTCATGGCCTGCCACCTCCAATCACTGCTTTCTAGATTTACTTATTCTTTCAGTCAATTTATATACCGCTTTTTAAAAAACAAATTTCTAAGAGTTTTATAACATAGGTTAAAACATCTTAAAAGACAAATACAAAATACACCCATTGGCATTTTTAAAGAAAAGTAACCCGCTAAATAGAACATTCTCTTTAGCACCAGAATAAACATTACACATAAAAAATCTGCTACAAAGATAATAAGGAAAATTCACTTTGTCCTGCATAGTAAGCAGCTAAACAAAATATGTTCTAAACGTCAGGAAATAAATTTTTACACAGGAAAATCAATTAAAAATGATGAATTCCACATTTATTAATAACGTGATTGATAACTAGGCAATAGAAAAATCAACTCTTTCCAACCACTATTTGCCAGATCAATCATACAAATAAACAAACAAACCAATCCAATTAAATTCCCAGCCCCCTCTACAACAACAAACGCAATAATCCCACACAGCTAAAAGTGCATTCCATTCAGTTCCACTCAAGCACACCTTTACATGATCAACATTTTCATGATCAAGATTATCGTTTTTATTAAATTTATATACCACCCTCCATCATTCAAACATATAAGCACTTTAAGCCAACATACTCAAACTTATAATTCAAACAAAATGTCAAATAACACTGTCCAGTGCTCAGTCTCTTATCTTCGCTCAACAACCCACCCACATGTCTGTGCCATGAGACCCAGACACACCTGGACACATACTGACAAAGAATCAAACAACAGTACACACACCTCAAATAAAGGACCCATACTATGCACTCCCCCTTGTCTCTCACTTAGTGGGGAGCAGAATCTTTTCCTAAAGGGATATAGAAACCATGTTCTCCAACTTTCTAACAGGCCAGGTATATGAATAGTAAGGTCAAATTTGTGGGTGATACCACATTATGCTGGCATTTAAAAACCTGCAGGAGGAAGCTGTGCACACTTCAAAATTATCCCTCCAAAGTGGTAAATTAGCTTGAGTTTAAATCAGGGTAAAGTTATGTATGCACATTGTGGGGTGGGGGAACCTAACTGCATTTATTGGGTATAGATTGGCAGGGACTATCCAAGAAAGATACCTTGACATAATAATAAAAAGCTATTAGAAATATGGCACGTAGAGGATTCTGTACTAGATCGTCCGATCTTCAGGACTCTTTGTGGTCAGAAGAGTGGTTATTTAGTTGTATTAATAAATATAAATATTCTTTAACTACGCATAGAGATTTGGCTATTTTTTTAACCCAGCCAAATATGAGTATGAAGTTATTTTATTTTTTAATTTTTTTGACTGGCAAAACCTATAGAGAAAGGAGGACACAAAAGATTTGGGTAAATCTGAACTAGTGAATGCTGACAGGTGACAACGCAGATGCGAATGAAACTCTATGAGGTTTATTACAGTGAGATGGTAACGCTGGCAATCTCTTCCATATTGATTTAAGAAACATTTTAAACAACAGGAGAGGATTATGTGCTTTCACTCTGCCTTGATCACTGTTCCCTATGGCACAATGATTGTGATGGTTCAGCTATAACATTGTGGCAGATAACTAAAACTCACTCAAGTACTCAAAAGCTACTTTGTACTCACCAAGTACAGTTCTAACATATTTTTCTTGTTGCGTATATGTTATAAAGTGGCATTTGCCATTCTTTTATAGGATTTATTTAGGGCTGCAGTATTCTTGGCCCAATCCTATGCTCCGTGAAAGGGTAGCTGGGGGGCTGTCGGATGCTGTGGACCACCCTCTCTGCCACTGGCGAAGCCAGGAATCATTATATGGCCACATGACCACTTCAGGCTGCAGAACCGACACTTTTAGAAATGCCACATATTTGTTCTGCACTTTCCATGAGTTGATTCTTCAGTGTGGCAGGACTTACACTCTGGAACTTCCTTCCCATGGATATCAGGCAGGTGCCTCCTCTGTATTGTTTTTGGCACTTGCTTAATGGATGCTGAGTGTGTGTCTAAGAGGGAAATATGAAAGCAGTTATACCACCTTATCCAACTATCTACAGACCTTGAGCTACCAGGGTAGCAGAGGAATGCCCTGCATTTCTATGTGTTTTTTCCTCTCATTGGAAGCAATTGGGTGGAAATGGGAAGAAGAGATTTAGCATTCAGAGATTTAACTTTTCTGAAATTTAGAAGCACGTCAGGGGAGCAGGAAGACATTGGATCCAAGCCATTTCCCTGCATAGACCCCTTTTGGCCCTACCAATTTTAAGAGCTTACATTGGTTAAGTCAGAGGAGCCAGGGGGTGGGGAGGTAGGCTACAGTGTTGGTTTCCCTGCCTGACACTGGAGCTCTGCCACTGAGATCAGAGGGCTAGATCCATTCTATGCTATGGCCTCTGACATTCCCTCCTATGGACCGCAGGCCATTGATGTGAAGAGAGAACGGGGAAATGTCTCCTTTAAGAGGATGCCTGCCATGGCAATGCTTGCATGATATTCTAGAACACATTTGTGTGGTTGTTGTTTTTACCTCAGAGATTTATTTAGGCAGATTTGATTGCATTAATTGATTGCATTGGTTTTTATCATGCACACTGCTCAGAAATCTAATATGATAGAAGGGTAGTACATAAACAATAGACAAAAGCAAATAGGATACTTCTGTTTTCTTTAACTGGAAGCCAGCCCTCATTATTTAGTTTATGCACAATCTGCACCCAAAAGCTGGTCTCTTGTGCTGACCTAAACACATGGGGCCACAACAGATTCCTGAAGGTGGCTCAGTCAGATAGCATGTAGGATCAGACTGGATTTTTAGGACCTTGGATAGCTCCTAACAGACAACTAGCTCCAATAAGGTCTGTGACTGATCTGAAGCCTTTCATCCCTCTTAGACCAGACTATCCCTCCAGGCCCAACTCCCTTCTTAAGAGTGAAGACTCTTAAACAGGCTTCCAGCCTATAGCCTAGCACTTCAGCACCTTTCCGTCAAATTTCAACTCAAGTTTGTACTACAGAATGTGAGGCTTGTGTAGAGGGGATCAGGCTTGGGGAGCACATGAAGAAGTATGGTCTCTGGGAGTCCCAGTTTTGGTCTTTCTATCTCCTCGTTGACAGGCTCTCTCAGTGCTGGCCTTCCATTCAGAATCTCCACCGGTTTTGCCACTAGTCTTCCTGGCCCAACTGACTTTTCCTCCTCTGTGTCAGTGTCCTGGCTGCTGCCCACAAACTACCCCATGTCTCCAATTAAGCAGACTGCACCCAGGAGCATAATATGACATCACGACCAGTAAAGGCCTGCATTGTGCTCTTTTTGGTACCTTCTAAAAACTTATTGTTTTGAGAAGCCTACCATGATGCTTAAAAAGTTGAGGTAATTTTAAACTGTCTTAGTATTTTAACTTTTGTATGGTTGTGATTTTCCCCCTTGATTTTATTGTTTTAGCTTTCTGTAAACTGTTTTGTGGGTTTTTATACAATCAAGTGGTCTATAAACTTTATGAAATAAATAGGTGATGTATCATTGTTGCAGGGGCAGTCAGTTCCAAATTAGAAGGGAATGCCACCAATCTGCTGAGGGCAGACTAGCTTAAAATGACAGCGAAACTTTATTTTCTTTTTAAAAAGACAGAAAGAGAGAAACATGGACCCCTGAGTGCCTCATCGATTGTGAGCCCACTCACACCTGAAAGTTCTGAGAATTCACCCATCTCCAAGATTAGTCCACTCTCCAGGGTGCCATTTTACCCCACTCCTCCAGCACTAACTTAAACAGATAATAAAAGGCTCCTGTGAACTCTGTGGCATTCACCCATAGATAGTCTGCCCACTTTATCGCAGCACGAGTTCCTGCTCTCAATTTGCCTCCCCTCTCCCAGTCTTCACTAGGGAGTTTCTATATTAGGTGTGATGGGTCTCCTCCTGGTGCAGAGACACAGCAGACACACAGGGAATGCTTCCTTGGATGGTGGGTAAAGCCAATCCTTATGCACTGTGGATAGCATCTGACACTGCTGTTGTATAAGCGGAACTGACCTTCAATCATCAACAGTTCTTCTTCTCCCTCTCTTTGCTCCTGTGGCCTCCTTTGCACCCAATTGGCTCAAACGGGTTAGGGGCCCCATAAGGGGGGATGCAGGGGGTTGAAGGGATGGGAGAGGAAGTCCCATTGCTTGAGGGGGAATCTTATCACACAATGTTGAATACAACCCATCAATAAAATGTTTCTCGAGACGACTGCAAGTTTGTTTGTTTTTTAAACCATAGGTCCATTATTCATAGCTTGAGCAGAAGTAGCCTTATACAAGACGCCTCACCCACCCAACAAGCAAAGCAGGTCCATCCTATGGACACACTCCTGAAAGCCACTTTGTGATCATATGAAAGACAGCTATGAATGCACATCTATCATACACAGGACTTCTCCACACAAGCAGAAACACTAGCCAATCAGGATTTTAACTTGTATGGAGGAGCCCACATCATCATACTTTCATGTAAATGCTGCTAGACTTCCTTCCACACTACTGCTAAACATATGACCATAGGAGAGCAGAACCAGTGAGCACATCATTGATGGACATGCCTAGCAAATGCAACCTTCTTCTCAACCATTTCTGAATGCATGGATGAGTCATCTGCAAATCCCTGCTATCTTTTTTAGTTACACCCCGTTTGGATTACTGTAACGTGCTGTACATGGGGTTGCCTTTGAAAAGTGGTCAAAGAGCTGCAGCCAGATTGTTGACTGGGGCTGATTATAGAGAACATACGACTCCCTTGCTAGAACAGCTACCAGTCTGTTTCTGGGCACAATTCAAAGTGCTGGTTATCACCTCTAAAAACCTACATAGCTTAGTTCCAAGCTATCTGAAAGACTGTATTCCCTCATACAAACCTGCCCAGGTTTTGGTATCATTGGGAGAGGTCTTTCTCTTTGGTCCCACCACTCTCACAGGTACATTTGGTAGAGCCTGGGAGAGGGCCTTTTTGGTGACTGCTTCCAGACTCTGGAACTCCTTCCCTAGAGAAGCTAGGCTAGTTTTCTCCTTGTTATCCTTCCACTGACAGGTGATGACTTCCTTGTTCCAATGGGCTTTGGGGAATTGACTGCTTTTAATTGAAGGGTTGGTGCTGTGCTGCTTTTATTGTAATTACTGATATGTTTTAAACAGATTTTATCTATGTGTATAGTTTTACTTCTATATATGTTCAACTGTATTTCAGTGATTGACTTTTCTATCTTTTTAGCAATTCTTGTTTTCATTTGTAAGCTGCCTTTCATCCTGTCACAGGAAAAAGTGGGGTGTAAATAAATATAGTAGTAATAGTAGTAGTAGTAGTAGTAGTAGTAGTAGTAGTAGTGAGGTTGCCAGAGTATGAATTTTTGTGGCAAGGCTATCCCTATTCTGGAATGGCTGTTGCTGGAAAGCCAACCAGAGTTGGAAAAAGGCACTCTTTGCTACTGAGGCCACTTGGGACACACAGCAGAATCCCAAGACTGCAATCAGTGCATTCCCCTCCAGAAAAGGCTGTTTACCTAATTCCCTAGGAACCACCAACCTGCACGACTTCTGTCTTGTCAACATTCAGCTTCAGCTTTGTGGCCCTCACCCAGGCCATCACTGTGTATCAGCCGTTGGAAAAGTTGAGTAATGTCATCTGCATGTTGATGACACCTTGGTCCAAATCTGGCTGATCTCTCCCAGAGACTTCTTATAGACATCATGCAGCAAATAGCAGGACAAGCGGAGGTTCTGCAGAACTTGAGAGAGCTTCAGTGAAGGCTGATGTTGATCTGTCAGGGTCCAGATTTAAGAGTCTGAGACTTCATATCTCCCAACTGTGCTCAATAAGTGCAGGAATCCCACTTCTAAAACAAACTCTTGAGGAATTTGAGGGACATACCATTGCTTGAAGTTTCACACTTTGCCACCATTGAATGGGATTTAAATGTGCCTTTCCCCCTGGAAATTAATTGTCCTGGAGTGATGGCTGTCTTGATTCACTCTCCAGAAGCTCTGAGCTATCTTTTCTGGCTTCAGAGCATCCTCCTCAGGGAGTTTTCCCACAGACTCTGAAATCTAGGGGATTCAGGCCCCAAGTGATATCCTGGGCAGATGGTCTTGTCTCAAGGTCTGAGTCTGGGGAGTCACTAACAGAGAAGTCTGAGAAAAACAAACCTTCATTATCAGAGATCTCTAAGTGCTTCTTGATGTTAGTTTAAAAAAGAGGTTTTCAGTCTTTCAGGGGACAGAGGGCATGAGACTCTCAAAAGATTGGTTGATGACATGCTTATTTTTCCTTCATTCCTCCATGCTGCCGGCAACAGAACTAACGGGCTGCATTGTGTTGTTTCATACAAACTGACTGAGTTGAAGAGTGCTGTACTGGGAATTTATAGTTGATTCTTAGTCACCAAAATTTGGGCAGTAGACATTGCTTCATCACTCTCACTATCAGCATTTAAAGCCTAACAAGAAGCTAAAACACAGCTTTAAAGAGCCATGCTCCAGTAACCAACTCAGTTTTCCTATATTTTGGGGTTATATCTGACAACCTGCTGACACATCTCCGTATGTCTAGGAAACCACATGATTAGAATATTTAAGATAAGTCTGAGATGGTGGATTCTCTCGTTCGACAGTTCATAAAAAAAATACCAAGACTTGGTAAGGCTCTGAATTATAGTAAAGTTTACAAGTTGTCTGAGGTGTTGGTGTGAATAGTTTGCCAAAAATAGGACTTCACACATACTTCCTGATATTCCTTTTGCTTCCTGTCATAAATGGAGCAGGTGTTGTCTTTTTCTATGGGATTTTAGGACTTTTCCTATGACACAAAAATCAAAAGGCGCACAGACTTTGAAAACGGAATTTGAAATGTAATACAGATTTTCTTAGTCAGGACTTATCACTGCATAAAGATGAAGGATAGTTTGAAGGACCCTGTATGAGAAGTGGGGAAGGGGGGGTCTCAGAGGGTGAGATGCTATGAGAAGAGAGGGATATTCCCAGGTGAGAGCTGGGCAGGCTCACCTTTTTTCCATATGGGATAAAAGTTAAGATATAGCAGTGAGGGAGGATTGTGTAATTTTCTCTCTCTTTTCTTCTAGTTTCTCTCTTATTCTAATTCTTTGTAGATTAGTTCATTCTTCTTATTACATCATGAAAAAATTCAAAACAACTTTTTTGTTAAAAAAAGGACTAAGGTTCTTATCACACAAGCAAAAAAATCCACAATTGGTTTGAATGTCTGTTTGTCCGCCCCCAGCCCCCATGAATATCAAACTTTTATCCCAAATAACCATTGCAGTTGTCAAAGACCTCCATGGATTCACCAAGCGACCAGTTCCCTTCTCATAATCTGGTTACAGAAATGGGCAAGGGAACCTGTACACTCTCCTCCTTAAGGATTTTGGCCAGTCTCCACATGCCAGCATGCCCAGGTAGCTCTTATCTCATTTCTACTTCAGAACCTCCGACCTGTAAATTAGTAACCTGGTCCCCAGATGTACACTAAGGGGGTGTGCTTATTCTCTTTACACAGAGCCCCAGCTTCTGCAATTCACCTAAGCACTCCTCAGGTGAGTTGGCTGGTTGCATGCCTGCTGGCACATTTGGGCAGTTTGTATTGTCACGCTCCCATTGGGCTTTGAACGCAACTATACAGTTATGAGTGGAGGAGACTCTGTGGTCTCAGAGACTGCAAATCTCTCCTGGAGAAGGTGAGGCTGCTTCTGGAGGGCACATCACAGGGGCAGATTGGCTTGGGGAGCTGCCAAGGATGGCCTCAGTATAAGCATTGGTGTTAAAGATGGCCTTGCTAGCAAAGCTCTGTGTCCAAATATTCCAAGTGCAAGTGAGGAGGTCTGCCTAACAGGTGTCAGAACCTTGTGTCTTGGACACTGATGCTTGTCTGGATCTGGGGCACCAAGTCCTCTGCCAATGCCTCTCTTTTTCCAGGTGGATGGTGTCTAGTTTATAACAGAACAACATGGTTGACTGCTTTACTACAGGGTGTTCATTCATTCGTTTTTCAAAAAAAGTGTTCATTTTCTCACTGCTGAGTTGAATGACTGAATCCCCTTCAGGCCCATTTCCATGGAAAGCTACTTAAATGCTGCCTAACTGTGGAACATGTTCTAGAGTTCCTTTTGCACCACCCGGCTGATCTATAAGCCAACAAAGACCTTGTGTCAGGATGCTTTCAGCGGCTCCCAGCCCGTTGCCCAGGACAGGATAAAGACAAAGAAAAGTTTCTTACCATCCTTTTTTATTTCAGTCTTTACAGAGAGAGGCTATAGAACCCAGCCTCTTGGATAATGGCGTTGTCCTGAGTGAAACTCCACCCCACCCCCCCGTCTCTCCTACTTCCTCATTCATCAATTCTACGGGTGCTGCTACGTGCCCTCTGTCTTCAAGCTCTTTGCTCTCCTACTTTTCAGGCTCGCCAGGTTCTGGGAGGTGCTGCTTCCAGAGGGTCTGGAATGCTTTCTAATGACAATGTGTCAGTCAGGTGTTGCTCTGGCTCTCCCATGATTTCCCAGCTTTTCCCCTCATCTGCCTCTGAGCTGCTACCTCCCTCAAACCCCTGTTGTAAATCTAGACTGTCTTCCTCTTCCTCCTCCCTGGAAGGGTCAGGATGGGGAAGTGGACTCCACCATTCCTGCTCTGCCTAGTCCTTGACACCTTGATCCAAAATTTGGCCCTTTGTGTCTGAGATACCAGAGCAGGGACAGTTTGCCAGGAAGGAGGCTGGTGGAGAAAAGAGCCTATTGGAAGGCAAGAAGGAGAAGGGAGGGCAAGATCTGGAAAAGCACCAAATAAGAATTGCTTAGCCACGTGAATAGTTTCATTTTCTCACTGCTTGTGCCCTGTGTCTCTGTAGTCAGTTGGGCTGAACTGCTGAAACAAACTAGCATAATGTCAGGATAGTGGGTTCAGCCATAATGGCAAACCATAACTAAACCAAGATTCACAAATCAGCTTCAAACCATAGATAGGATTTACGAGCCACAAACAAAACATTTGGTCACGGTGAGTGTGTAGAATCAAATGGTGAAAATGCTACGGAAGACTTGTAAACGTCATTTTGGTAGTCAAGATAATCCCAGGACCAATTGTTATTTGATGCAAGAATGCGTTCACATATGTTTATCCCCTTGCTTTGATGTATGCTTATTAATTTGTTTTGTGGCTATGATTATCTGTTGGATTGGGATGCTTGGCTACAGTGGCGTAGCGTGGGTTGTCAGCACCCGGGGCAAGGCAAGTAATTTGCGCCCCCTAACCCATGGATTTGCGCCCCCTAACCCTAACCCCCAGATGTTGCACCCAGTGCGGCCGGGCCCCCCTGCACCCCCCATGCTACGCCACTGCTTGGCTATTAGCCTAGGGAAGGGAGCTATCCGTCAGACTTGGATGCCAACCACCTATTCTTTCATCAACAAGGGCTGGATCTACATTGATCTGGAAAGCACTATTTAAAACACTATATACACTATAAAAAATATATCGCTCCCAATGCAATTTCCCACTGGTGAAAGTATGCTGCTCTACAGCGCCCCCTGGTTACATTTTTATAACACATTTTTAACGTTGTAACTTACCAGTGTAGATTAGTCCTAGGTGGACTGATGGGAGATTCTGGGCAGACTGATGTATGATGTTTTCTGTATAAGTAATGCATATAATTGCCTCAGTGCAGACCATTGTGACAAACACTTGCTGTTTCGGTGTTCACCCAAGTCAAGGCTGCAAGGCTTTTTAAGGCATTTGTAAGTTTAAACTTTCTTCTAACAAAGCGCTGGAACCGATCCTCTGACATTTTTGGCATCCTTCTTTGGTATCCCTGCATCAGACCACTCACACAGGCCTTCAGTTTGGGCCTGTGGCTCAGGACAGCAAGTTTGGGCATACAAGCAAACCATGGTTTAGCATTACTTTCAAACATGGCCAATGAGTTGCGACTAAATGGGAATTTTGCATGTGCATGCTGCTTCTGTTTGTTAAACTTGCAATTATTCCTTTTTTCATGGTTGACTTGTGATCTGAACAACTGCACAGCTTCTCAAAGTGTTCTTTACTCAACACCTTCAGATGTGCTGGAGCTTAAGGGTTGAGCTTCTCTTTGCCAGGGGAAAAAGAAACTGGGACTTAGCTACTTACCATGGCGACTGATAGGCTCCTGCAAATTTCTATTTTCTCTTTCCAACATTGCTAACCTCATCTCCCCAGGGTCTGCAATTTCTGCCGGGCTGTAAACCAGCAGGGGCAATAACGGTCTCTAATTTGTAATCATTCGGCCCACGTAAGGAGGGGCTGGATCAAGTGCTGATGGGCCTGCCTTTATTTAATTAGAGGATGTGTGTGCATTTGTAGCATAGAAGTATGCAATATTGTCTCATTGCATTAAAGTTGTTTTCTGATTGCTGTTCTATGTGTACCATTCATTTTGTTCCAACTACAGTACACATTGGATCATTATTAGCATTAATAATATTCAGCACTGTGCATATTTTTCAACAGAAATTGTTTTTGCAAGAGGGTAAAAAAACAAGGATAGCACCTTGTAGAATTGAATCAGACTGTCTGCTTTTGAATTCTTACCTTTTCCTTGTGCATACACCCTATTATTAATGCACATTATTACTTCAAGTATGTCAGAAAAGGAGACAAACAGTCAGAAGCAGAAATTTCTCCCTAATTCACTCTGCCTAGCCAGCAAAATATAAGGCAAAATTATTCAGGGGAAAAAATACAATTTTCTGTCATCTCTGCCATACACTGATAACAAAGCTACAGGCTAATATGTTTTGATATTTTTGTCACTCGTTTATCATGTGACCTTTCATGCTATCATTAATACAGCTGAGGGACAGAACAGGCGAACTGAAATAAGGGTGTGGGGAAGTCAGATTGCTTCTCTAACAACTAACGGTCAGTCACAGCGATTTATGCTTTTCTTCACTGTAGCTCTGACTGAAGAAGAGAAATTGTTATTAAAATTTGATATTACTGTCTAGGCTCTGCCACTTAGAATTTGCAACTTTTAGCTCTGATGAGAATGCTTGGAGGAGGAGGGTTTAATAAATTTCCCTTTGAATTATGATATTAATACAATACAACATGCTTGCTTAGATATTCAAAGAGTGCAGGGGGAAATCAGATTCCGGACATTGGTACACTGAGTATTAGTTGTACCCTTCAAGAATTTTATCCTAGCAGCACATCTGAATAACTAGGTTATACAAACAATGCTTTCTGTTAAAATTAGTGTCTCTCTTTAGTTTGCAAGGTATAAAAACAACAACTAGTAAAGGCTTGTATTAATCAGCATTATTTACAGGAAATACTGGATAATGCAGCACATCTTTTACACTTTCTTAAATGACAGAAGATGCACATATGTTACATTTGCATTTGGCTTGACAACATTTCTGACAATTGGGCAGCCTTTTATGTAGGCTATAGAGCCTAGTCTGAGAAAAAAAAATCAGTCTGGATTTAATTTATATTTTACATTAGTGTATAAAATTATTTAACACAGCACACAGCTGAGAATGAACTTTGTAGCATCCTAGTAAAGGCAAAGAGTACAACCTTTATGTTTTTAAAAAATCTTTCACTAACCTTTAGCTTCTCATCCTTTCAAAACGCTGCAATTTTAAATTTTTGAATTAAGAAAAGATTGCAGATAAGCACTGGGGCGATTTCTACATTTAATGTATAGGGAGTTTATGCTAAATACATCAAAAGATTCCCACCCTCCATCCCCCACCCATTGCCCCATTTCTTAGGATGTTTGGAATCAGGTATGAGATAGAAAAATTATATACAACCAAAAACGTTTACTAAAAAATGTTTCGGAACTTGAATTATGCCCAGAAAAGCTGCCTTTTAATTGTATCTCCTTTGGGATAGTTTCTAATCGAACACATTAGACAATTACCTTTATTTGTAAAAGAAAGCAACTGTATGTCTACATTTCAGAATGTTTAAATAGGTCTCAAAAAGAGATGGTTCTATTAAATGGATTGACTTAAAACGTACTGCAGGATATAGAGACTGGGTTAAAATTTCAGGTGTGCAAAACAAAGCTTAGTGCCTGAAGTGGACATATGCAGGTTTATTCACATCAGTAATATTAGTATAATTAGTATTAGTATAATGTATAAACACATTTTACTGTTATATGCTAGAAGAATCGGGATCTAAACGGCTTAGGAGATATGTGTCATATGGTTGGGTCCCCCCCCCAAGATAGAATATAATAATTATTTTCCTTTCACCTAGGTGTCCATCTGAGCCTAAGTAGCTGTCTATAACTATGGACACAGCATGAACATTCTATTTATTGTTTCTTTTAGATTTTCTCCCTCATCTTAATACATATTTTCATACAGAAATGCAGAGTGGTTATGCAGTTTCCTGGACATTTTCTTTCTTTCTTTTGCATGCTGTAAAGATTTCATCCAAATCTATTCACAGATTGTTCATTTTAGAGCAAAATGATTTTTTATAAAAAAAATAGAAACAGCATATCTTTCGAAAAGAAATTTCACATACAGCTTTCTTTACAATGCTTAACTAATGCTATATAAAACAAAGAGTGCCTTTTGAAACAAATATGCCTGAATATGAGTAAAAATTGTCACGTCAGTTAAAGTGGTGTGTGGGTGAATATACATGACCAGCAATTTTGAAATAAAAGAGTGTTTGGTTTATTGAACAGGAGATTCCACAATCGATGTAAAAACAATCACTGGAAGGGGATAAATTAACATTTTATAATAGAAAGTGTGTGACTTTAGAACAGAACGTGGATGACTTTTTTCCTCTAATTCTATATCGCGAACAAAGAATTGTCTTCCCTTTGCTCCTCTATCCCTAATGGCAGCCCTGACCTGGAGATGAATCTTGTATATAAACAACAGGGGTAAATACAAATGCATCTCCATACTTGCTGAGCTTTATGCTGCTGTGGAGGATAGATTATTCATCCAGCACTGCATTATATAGAATCCCATTTTCATTTTTATAGGGAATGCATATGTGGAAAAGGGGAAAGGTGGGGGTAGTGAGGAGGGGGAGAACGTTGGACTGTTAGTCATAGACGATTCAGCTGCATTCTGCTAAGAGTACCCAACTAATTTCATCTGGTTTTATTGAACTGAAAGCTTGTGATTTTAGAAGGGAAGATTTAAAATCTTTACCCCAGGATAAAGCATTGCAAGAACACAACTCTGCCATGTGTTTGCTTGTTTTTCCTGGAGTAGACCCATTTACTTTAGTGGCAGTATCCCAGGGGAAGTATTATTATTATTATTTTAAGTCTCTGGGCCACCTGCATGCATTGCTTACGTAGATTTCTTTTTTTAAAAAAAGCCAGTAAAAATATACTTGCCATTTTCATTCATTACCCATAAACTAAAAATAAATAAATGGGGATTTTATTTCAATTGGAAACAACAACAAAATGAGAGGCCTCGTGCTCACCTAAAACCTAGAAACCCAATGAAAGATTATGCAGGTCTTTCTAACTTGGTGGCACGTGCTGATTTGCTTAAATGGGATGTGATGCAGCCAATTAATGCTTGTGTTAATTTTACTGCATAACACCCACACACTCCAATCTCCCTTTCCCATTCTGGCCACATTAGATTTTGCAGAGCCAGTGGTTTTTAAGACTGGCATTCATGTTTGCATGTAAATAAAGCAAGAACCACAAACAAAGCCAGCAATCTTACATACTTGCCTTCAGTGGTAAAGGATGGAACGCCTGCCTGCTACCAATCAGCAAGTGGTTGCTATGGTTACAAGGTCAGGAAATATGCCTTTTCCCCAGTTGTCCAAGGCTTGCACATGTCACTTCTGAAACTATGAATTTTATATACAGGTCAGGAGATGCATACCAAAGAAATAAATAGTGTATTGGACCATAATGACAGCTAACGTTCAAATGTCCTTGAATTTTTTTTTTTTAATTCTATCCAAACACATTTTGTCATTTTGAGTGGGTTGGGGATTTTTTGTATAAAACTGGAGCAATTTCTTCCTGTAATGAAATTTGGCAACGTAGGTACAAAC